>NC_060149.1:116327290-117550012 GCF_021461385.2 Schistocerca piceifrons | reverse complement strand
TCACGCAGTGAAACATCTCGTAGTAACATCGGTAGAACATTACGTAGGAAATCAGCATACACTGCACCATTTAGAATGCCATCGATAAAATGGGGGCCAATTATCCTTCCTCCCATAATGCCGCACTATACATTTACCTGCCAGGGTGGCTGATGTTCCACTTGTCGCAGCCATAGTGGATTTTCCGTTGCCCAGTAGTGCATATTATGCCGGTTTACGTTACCGCTGTTGGTGAATGACGCTTCGTCGCTAAATAGAACGCGTGCAAAAAATCTGTCATCGTCCCTTAATTTCTCTTGTGCCCAGTGGCATAACTGTACACGACGTTCAAAGTCGTCGCCATGCAATTCCTGGTGCATAGAAATATGGCACGGGTGCAATCGATGTTGATGTAGCATTCTCAACCCCGACGTTTTTGAGATTCCCGATTCTCGCGCAGTTTGTCTGCTACTGATGTGCGGATTAGCCGCGACAGCAGCTAAAACACCTACTTGGGCATCATCATTTGTTGCAGGTCGTGGTTGACGTTTCACATGTGGCTGAACACTTCCTGTTTCCTTAAATAACGTAACTATGCGGCGAACAGTCCGGGCACATGGATGATGTCGTCCAGGATACCGAACAGCATACATAGCACACGCCCGTTGGGGATTTTGATCACAATAGCCATACATCAACACGATATCGACCTTTTCCGCAATTGGTAAACGGTCCATTTTAACACGGGTAATGTATCACGCACTGGCGGAATGTTACGTGATACCACGTACTTATACGTTTGTGACTATTACAGCGCCATCTATCATAAAGCGAAAAAAGTGGTCCAACTAAAACATTAATGTTTCTTTACGTACTACAGGAATATGCAATAAAAAATGGGGGTTCCTGTTTAAAAAATAAAAAAAACGCAGTTGATATCCGTTTAAACTATGGCAGCGCCATCTAGCGGGCCAACCATAGCGCCATCTGGTTTCTCCCTTCATGCTAGACGAGTTTCGTTCTTTGTAGTTTTTTCGTCTGATGCTTATTTCGTGAGGTATTTGGCCCGGTCACTATCAATGGACCACCCTATATAATGCTGCTCAGACTAAATTCTGACCAGGTATTGACCTAACGCCCTGGTGCTGCCATTATGCTCATCATGAGATATCAGTGGAATACGAACTGCTTGTTGGTTCCATCTCAGGCACTCTCAAGCACTACTCTAGCGTTCAACGTCAAGGCCCGCTTCGAAGTCCCCTCTTGTCTGTCAGAATCGAGCAGCCTGCTCTTTCCTTCCCGCCAAGGCAGCATGACCACTAATCATTCTTTAAGCCCTCACTGTCCACCAATGGCGAAATGGCTTCTCTATCCGAAATTTCGCCTAGAAATAGCATCATGTAAATAGCTCCAATGATTTCTATAGCCTCCCCTCTTCTCTAAAAAACTTCCCTCTATGTGGTCTGCGTCATGACGTCACATGTATTTTTATCAATCGGCATTTTTTCGCGCCAAGCAGCTAGCCTCACCTTCCAGGTGCTGGGATTTTTTTTTTTTTAAACTGTGCCCGTGAATACCTGCCAATTCTTCAGCCTCTTCCTGTTTTTTCGAAAGTTGAAGAGGTCACCTTCTGAAGCAACTATTCTGAACATTACAGAAAGCCGCTCTCTTGTGATACAGGTTCTTTCTCTCACTCAACGGCTATGCTTCCCCAGCAGAGTGAAGATGGGCTATACAGACCAACAAAAGCTCTGTCCGCTGGGGGCCTGCTCGGCCAACTTGTACGCAGAAAACACACCACGCCATACCTGTGGCTAGGCCAAACGCTGTTTTGGCGAATGCCAGAGTCCCTGCTGCGACCCAGGCCTTGCTTTTTCAGTCGGTCCTGTAGTGTTTTCCCTGAGCCCATCATGTGTGCGATCACCAAACTCTCTCAGAAATGCAAAGAACAGACCCACACTACGTTAAATGTGGGAAACCTAATTAAGAAAAGAAGTTATTAAGAAATCAACAAATACAGTCACTGTAGATGTGTTTACTCTCCAAAGCTATTATTATTGTATCATATCTTCTCATCACCCTTTCAATGAAATTAATTATCATATTGAATGAAAAGAGACAAGCTGAATTGCTTGCCACCTTTCAATAACATGACGAAAAACGTCATGTTGGTTGTTAAAGATGTACTCTAATGGAAGTCCTTGTCTGGAAAAGACGTGCCTTAAAAAACTAACTCGTCAATTTTATTTTAAACTTTATAGATTGCTGAGACTAAGTTACCTCTTAACTCTTTTGCAAATGTGACAGTTTCTTCTATGCTTTTTATCCTGAGTATAGTTTGTTTTACCAGATGTTCAAAATAGCTTGAATATTTACTCACACTTGCGTGTTTCATGTTTAATTTGTAAATTATTGTCAATCACAACTGTATCCTGAGAGAACAATCTTATATATACATAACATCGAATATTTCGGAGCATACTTCTATTAAATCAAAAAGGAGGTTCCAGAATCCTTTAGAAACGTGATGGTGAAAGGAAAAAATTGATATGGCAGGACCGAAACCAACTACCTTACACTTCTTAATGTCACTTTTATAACCACTACACCATGATGAAGTTGCACAAGCTCAGAGTTTGTGCTGTAACTTATATCTAATGAAAGCTTTAACTGCCTATATGTCATTATGTGACGTTTAAGTATAGCACCCAGTTAACTGCTCCAGTGCAGACTGTAGCCTTCCGGGATGTGCTCAGGGCATGCTCCATGTTGAAGTCCTCTCTGGTATGTCTGAATCGAACAGTCTGCTCTCTCCTTCACGCCAAGAAAACATTTTACGAAATGGTTCAAATGGTTCTGAGCACTATGGGACTTAACTTCTGAGGTCATCAGTTCCCTAGAACTTAGAACTACTTAAACCTAACTAACCTAAGGACATCACACACATCCCTGCCCGAGGCAGGATTCGAACCTGCGACCGTAGCGGTCGCGCGGTTCCAGAATGTAGCTTCTAGAACCGCTCGGCCGCCCCGGCCGGCAATCATTTTAAAAGTGCTCTCTGTCCACCAATGGCAAAATTGCTTCTTCAGTAAAATATACCACCAAGAAAGCACACCAGGTTAAAAAACTCCGATGACTTCTCTATCCTACCCTCTTCTCTAAAAAACACTTGCTTCTATGTGATCCAACGTAATAATGTCACAGGAATTTTACCAATTGGCATTTTCATATCCAGCAGCTAACCTCGCTTCCCAGGTCCTGGAAAACTTAAACAGCTGTGCACCTTATTCTGCAGCATCTTACTGAACTTTGGAATGCTGGAAATTCCTATCTGCTGAAGGTACTATTCTTAACATGGGCAGTGCGCCAGTCTCCTGCTGATACAAGTTCTTTCTCCTGTCTTATAGCTCTCTGCTTGGTTCGCCAGAGATAAAACATGCCATAAAACCGAACAGTAGGTGCAGTCCGCCAGGGAGCCACCCGGCAACACAGTTTTCACATTGGCAACGTGTGAACGCCTGTGCCCCAGCTGCATGCCATGTCCCACTTTTTTTCTTCCGGACCCTACATCACTGCCGGCCAGGGTGGCCGAGCGGTTCTAGGCGCTACAGTCTGGAACCACGCGACCGCTACGGTCACAGGTTCGAATCCTGCGCCGGGCATGGATGTGTGTGATGTCCTTAGGTTAGTTAGGTTTAAGTAGTTCTAAGTTCTAGTGGACTGATGACCTTAGAAGTTAAGTCCCATAGTGCTCAGAGCCATTTTGAACCCACATCACATGTCCTGAGTCCACTGTCTGTGTGCCCTAAGCTGTCTCAGAGAAGTGAAGAATAGACTCAGCACCAGATTACATGTGAAAACGCTAATTAAGACAAGAGGTCAGCAAGAAGTCAGCACATACAGACACTGCAGTCATATTTACTCTTCAAAGCTATTGCTCTTGTATCCTGCCTCCACATTATCCTCTAGTTGATTAATTATCAAATTATAATACTGAATTAAAAAAGACAATCCAAATGATTGCTGCCTTTTGAGTCATTTTTTCAATAAGACATAAAGTGAAATTAACGATTTGATAACGAAAAAAATGAATTAATGCAGAATAATGCAGTGGTTGCTATCAGCGGAAGTCGCTGAACAATTGACATCCAAATTTTGGTCACCAAACAAATGGCACTACATTAATTGGCAGTAAAGATTATAAACTGACAACTGAGTACAAAAAAAAAAGGCAGAGGATAATACCCACAACTGATGTGTTAAGGATGATGGCGATAATGTTTGGCTTGTGGAGCACTCAACTGCGCAGTCATCAGCGCTCGTAATTTTTTCACAGTCCAATGTAGCCACTGTCACGAATTATGATGATAATGACGAGGACAACACAAACACCCAGTCCCCAGGCAGAGAAAAATCCCCAACCCGCCCGGGAATCGAACCTAGGACCCCGTGATTCAGGGGCAGCAACGCTACCCACTAGACTACGAACTGCGGACGAAACGTTAAGGAAAAAAAGGACACCTATATTTAGCATCAATAGCTTCGCGCCTATCTCCACCATCAATTAATAACATGACTGATTATTCGAACCATCATCCACAAAAGAAGAAGAATAGAATAAAAATGGTTGTATTGCGCCTATGAACTTGCAAGCTGTATAAATACTTGTATCTTTGCGAATTTAACCCACTATAACGAAAATATTCCTCTCCAAACTATTCCACACTTCTGCGCCAATCTCTTGCGTTGCATTGCCGTATTACCACCGGTGGATCACGTGTGAGCTAGCCGCTAGTGCAGCTCCGTGTCCCGCTAGAGTGTCGCCTTAAGCATTGGAAGGATTGTCCGGACAGTGGCAGTGCATGCAGTCTCGGCGCTCTACCGTATTAGATGTCGTTCCGAAATCGAAATGCGACTCGAAGACTCAGAACCCGAATGATCAAGTCACTTGCCGTGCCAGAATAAGAATGCACAGCGCTCTCCTCTCTGGCTTCTCATCTGACCTTGGACCAGCACTCATAACTCGTCCTCAAGACCAATTGTGGAACAGCCCCGAAAATCTCTACCAGTTATAGCAAATTATTGTGAACTTTTGTCTCCCACCAGAATAGTATCTGTGGACCAACAAATCAGCAAACTTCTGGCTGAAGCAGCGGCCGTCTGGCCCAATTCCCACTGTGTGGCAGTCGTCTGCCCTGTTCGCAAGGTTTTTGTAAACAGGAACGGAAAATTCTAGGGGGCTATGTTTGCACCAAATACTCTGAATCTGTATGCCCAACAGTATTTTCGATACGATATTACTTTGACTTAGCGAATAGTGTCCCGCTGCATTGCAACAAAGCATGTTCATCAGGTCAGCAGTCATCCACCCCATTTCCCATATGGCTAACGCGTATGGCTCACCTCGGACTGTTCCCATGCTCTGGTACTTTATTGCATGCGCCTGGTTACATAGAAACTGCAACGACAAGTCCACTTTATTCCCACTATAAACACCTTTGTCACGATCAGGTGAGTGCCAAATTATTCGTTTCTCGCCCAGAGATCTCCTGCTAAAAGGATGTTACGAAGGCTCACCTATGTCGGACCCATGAGAAACGCTAGTTCAGAGACCCTCACTCGTAGTTCCACGAACCGTACCCACATGCTGAAATGTTACATGGAAGAAATAAAGTACCGATATCAGGTTAAAGAAGCTTGTAACTAGTATAAAACTAACTGCAGCATGCACCACATCTCATAACCTCTCTTGTTTAACGATCTCATTAAAATTGGAATGCAAGATAGAATTGTCTACACATGTTGTGACTCTGTGTTGATTAAAAACTATGAGCAGTAAGTCCAGACGAGGCCGATTCATAACATACTCTACTGGCCATTAAAATTGCTACACCACGAAGATGACGTGCTACAGACACGAAATTCAACCGACAGGCAGAAGATGATGTGATACGCAAATGATTAGCTTTTCAGAGCATTCACACAAGATTGGCGCCGGTAGCGACACGTACAACGTGCTGACATGAGAGACGTTTCCAACGAATTTCACATACACAAACATCAGTTGACCGGCGTTGCCTGGTGAAACGTTGTGATGCCTCGTGTAAGGAGGAGAAATGCGTACCATCACGTTTCCGACCTTGATAAAGGTGGGATTGTAGCCTATCGCGATTACGGTTTATCGAATCGCAACATTGCTGCTCGCATTGGTCGAAATCCAATGACTGTTAGAAGAATATGGAATCGGTGGGTTCAGGAGGGTAATACGGAACGCCGTGCTGGATCCCAACGGCCTCGTATCACTAGCAGTCGAGATGACAGGCATCTTATCCGCATGGCCGTAACGGATCGTGCAGCCGCATCTCGATCCCTGAGTCAACAGATGTTGACGTTTGCAATACGACAACCGTCTGCACGAACAGTTCGACGACGTTTGCAGCAGCATGGACTATCAGGTCGGAAATCACGGCTGCGGTTACCCTTGACGTTGCATCACAGACAGGAGCGCTTGCGATGGTGTACTCAACAACGAACCTGGATGCATGAATGGCAAAACGTCATTTTTTGGGATGACTCCAGGTTCTGTTTACAGCATCACGATGGTCGCATCCGTGTTTGGCGACATCGTGGTGAACGCACATTGGAAGCGTGTATTCGTCATCGCCATAATGGAGTATCACCCGGCGTGATGGTATGGGGTGCCATTGGTTACACGTCTCGGTCACCTCATGTTCGCATTGACGGCAGTTTGAACAGTGGACGTTACATTTCAGATGTGTTACGAGCCGTGGCTCTACCCTTCATTCGATCCCTCCGAAACCCTACATGCACGACCGCATGTTGCAGGACCTGTACGGGCCTTTCTGGATACAGAAAATGTTCGACTGCTGCCCTGGCCAGCACATTCTCCAGATCTCTCACCAATTGAAAACGTCTGGTGGTCGAGCAACAGGCTCGTTACAATACGCCAGTCACTACTCTTGACGAACTGTGGTATCGTGTCGAAGCTGCATGGGCAGCTGTACCTGTGCACGCCATCCAAGCTCTGTTGACTCAATGCCAAGGCGTATGAAGGCCGTTATTACGGCCAGAGGTGGTTGTTCTGGGTACTGATTTCTCAGGATCTATGCACCCAAATTGCGTGAAAATGTAATCACATGTCAGTTCTAGTATAAGATATTTGTCCAATGAATACCCGTTTATCATCTGTATTTATTCTTGGTGTAGCTTCTTTAATGGCCAGTAGTGTAGATTTGGTGCAGACCAATAGGATAACTTCCTGTCACTTTTATGAGCCAATAGGGGAAAAAAAGGTTTTATTTGTTGACAGTTAAATTTGTGTGTTATTCCTCACTGCAGGGCCATATGTAGGTGATGATATCTAACAGCAGATCGAATCCTGTGAGGCTTCTATTAGCGCATGGCTTACGCCAGCAGGTACCGACATGCCACAGTGACCCATTTTCAAACATAGGAGCACCTACATTACGGCCGGTCACGGGTGCTGCCAGAGCATAATCACCAGCAAGGTGCCATATGGTTATATTGCAACGGCCAGTCACTAATTACGGGCAATATGGCCACCGGATCGTCTGTATCTTGACGTCGGTTCCGTGTTTAAGCGGCCTTTTCGTATGGCAAGTGCAGCTTTCCGCAAGTGGTTCCTGCACTCACAAGTAGTGGAAGTTTCAATTATGCAAGTGCGTTTTTTCTCGAAGAGACATTAAGTGTAAACGGGGCAGGGCCAGTGACTCGACGTTATAGTGGGATTGGTCGCCGCCAGTGTGAGGGATCGTCGCTCTCCCGTTGGTGCCGAGTGCGCGTCGACTGGGGAGAGGCACGCGGACCACAGCGCTGCGTCAGGGGCCCGTTGCCGCCCCGACGAGCCGCGACCGGTGCGACGCGAGCCACACCCGACACGTACGGCGCTGGCTCTGGCGACTTACCACGAAACTCGATGACTTGGTCTACAATACGCAGCTCCAGAGAATCCAATATCTGAACATCTACATCTACATTTATACTCCGCAAGCCACCCAACGGTGTGTGGCGTACCACCTTTCCTGTTCCACTCGCGTATGGTTCGCGGGAAGAACGACTGCCTGAAAGCCTCCGTGCGCGCTCGAATCTCTCTAATTTTACATTCGTGATCTCCTCGGGAGGTATAAGTAGGGGGAAGCAATATATTCAATACCTCATCCAGAAACGCACCCTCTCGAAACCTGGACAGCAAGCTACACCGCGATGCAGAGCACCTCTCTTGAAGAGTCTGCCACTTGAGTTTGCTTAACATCTCCGTAACGCTATCACGCTTACCAAATAACCATGTGAAGAAACTCGCCGCTCTTCTTTGGATCTTCTCTATCTCCTCTGTCAACCCGACCTGGTACGGATCCCACACTGATGAGCAATACTCAATTATAGGCCGAACGAGCGTTCTGTAAGCCACCGCCTTTGATGATGGACTACATTTTCTAAGGACTCTCCCAATGAATCTCAACCTGGCACCCGCCTTACCAACAATTAATTTTATATGATCATTCCACTTCAAATCGTTCCGTACGCATACTCTCAGATATTTTACAGAAATAACTGCTACCAGTGTTTGTTACGCTATTATATAATCATACAATAAAGGATCATTCTTTCTACGTATTCGCAATACATAACATTTGTCTGTATTAAGAGTCAATTGCCACTCCCTGCACCAGGTGCCTATCCACTGCAGATCTTCCTGCATTTGGCTGCAATTTTCTAATGCCGCAACTTCTGTGTATACTACAGCATCATCCGCGAAAAGCCGCATGGAACTTCCGACACTATCTACTAGGTCATTTATATATATTGTGAAAAGCCATGGTCCCATAACACTCCCCTGTGGTACGCCAGAGGTTACTTTAACGTCTGTAGACGTCTCTCCATTGAGAACAACATGCTGTGTTCTGTTTGCTAAAAACTCTTCAATCCGGCCACACAGCTGGTCTGATATTCCGTAGGCTCTTACTTTGTTTATCAGGCGACAGTGTGGAACTGTATCGAACGCCTTCCGGAAGTCAAGGAAAATTGCATCTACCTGGGAGCCTGTATCAAATATTTTCTGGGTCTCATGAACAAATAAGGCGAGTTGGGTCTGACACGATCGCTGTTTCCGGAATCCATGTTGATTCCTACAGAGTAGATTCTGGGTTTCCAGAAATGACACGACATGATACGCGAGCAAAAAACATGTTCTAAAATTCTACAACAGATCGATGTCAGAGATATAGGCCTATAGTTTTGAGCATCTGCTCGACGACCCCTCTTTGAAAACTGGGACTACCTGTGCTCTTTTCCAATCATTTGGAACCTTCCATTCCTCTAGAGACTTGCGGTACACGGCTGTTCCAAGGGGGGGGGGGGGGGGGGCAAGTTATTTCGCGTACTCTGCGTAGAATCGAATTGGTATCCCGTCAGGTCCAGTAGACTTTCCTCTGTTGAGTGATTTCAGCTGTTTTTCTATTCCTTGGTCACTTATTTCGTTGTCAGCCATTTTTTCATTCGTGCGAGGATTTAGAGAAGGAACTGCAGTGCGGTCTTCCTCTGTGAAACAGCTTTGGAAAAATGTGTTTAGTATTTCAGCTTTACGCGTGTCATCCTCTGTTTCAATGCCATCATCCCAGAGTGTCTGGATATGCTGTTTCGAACTGTGACTGGAAGGTAAATAGCGTTGCTAAGGTGTGTCAACGATCTTATATCCTGTACCAACTGATGGGAAGAATCTGTAAATTGTATGAATCTATATATTGTTGACACAAGAGTTTGTTGCAATTTTACCCTCAACGCAGTTTGTGGTGGCAGGAAGTACATCCACTGACTATTCGGATATGTAAAATTCATTAGGGTCCTTCTTCAAAATATGTCCTTTTATGAAACCCAGTAGTCGTCCTATTGGTACTGATCTTTACATATGGCACAATTCCTGTTCCAGACAGTTTTAAGACGTCGTTTGAATCGTCAATATTTACCATTAATTTCCAGATTAAATTTGTTGTTAGACTCTGTGATATTCGGAATGCTGTTGTATGTCTCCCATCCAATCAGCGATATTTACCTTCCAGTCACAGTTCAGATACTGTTGCTTACGTCCATCTGGGGGAAGTAATTCGCTCGTAATACTGACGATCGTTCTTTTAAAGTCTGAGTATATTGAGCCGTGCTTACTCCGAACTATGCGTGTCCTTGAACTTGGCTGTCTATCTGTGTTTGGTTTCCCGCCATTGTTGCGTTTATGCCGTGGTTCTTCCTCCTTCTACGTGTGGCAGCAGCTATGTGTATCGATATTTGCACCGTGTACTATCTTTGGTCTTGTGCGTATAGTTTCCGGCTAGGGGGGTGTACGGGCAGTCGGTCGGTTGGTGCGGACCAGGGAGGATATCTCCGTGCGGCGCAGTCGGCTGGGTCCGCTGGCGGTCCCTGCGCAGTGCCGGAGCGTGTGTCGAGCTGTCCGATCGCTACGAGCTTCGTGGCTCACCGACCCAGGACGTCAAAGTTGAGTGGTGTGTTATGTACCCATGCCACGTCCGTTCATGTTGTGTCATTCGTTCCAGTGGTTTGCTGTTGGGGAGCTTCTCCTGTGAGCAACACCAAGTGTTTGTACTAGCGAAACCGAACCACTGTGCGGTGGTTCAAATGGTTCAAATGGCTCTGAGCACTATGGGACTCAACTGCTGAGGTCATTAGTCCCCTAGAATTTAGAACTAGTTAAACCTAACTAACCTAAGGACATCACAAACATCCATGCCCGAGGCAGGATTCGAACCTGCGACCGTAGCGGTCTTGCGGTTCCAGACTGCAGCGCCTTTAACCGCACGGCCACTTCGGCCGGCGCTGTGCGGTGGAATTAATTATATTGGTTCACTACAATTCAAGTGCACCAGCAGCATATTCTGCCTTGTGGCCATTAGTGTTCCGGTTACCTGTCCTGGCCACTAACATAATTTCAGGCAGTGTCCTTTCCTCACCTATTGTCGCTGTCCAACACATTGTGTAGTTTTGACAGCTTAATACATATTTCATTGTGGATAATCACGTCCGTAACAGTTTGGTCTTTGAGTTTTCATGTGCCGATCGGTGGCTAGCAAGTTGTTTGGTCGGTCGGTGCGTGACTGTCTCTTCGTTGGGTTAGCAACAGATCAAGTGTAGTTGGGCCCATCACCTGTCTCACCTAAGTCTTCCGCTCACGCCCTAACATCGTGCAGCCCGCCTCCAGTGGTGTCGCGACAGGCGTGAATGGAGGGACGAATGGAGACGTGTCGTCTTCAGCGATGAGAGTCGCTTCTGCCTTGGTGCCAATGATGGTCGTATGCGTGTTTGGCGCCGTGCAGGTGAGCGCCACAATCAGGACTGCATACGACTGAGGCACACAGGGCCAACACCCGGCATCATGGTGTGGGGAGCGATCTCCTACACTGGCCGTACACCACTGGTGATCGTCGAGGGGACACTGAATAGTGCACGGTACATCCAAACCGTCATCGAACCCATCGTTCTACCATTCCTAGACCGGCAAGGGAACTTGCTGTTCCAACAGGACAATGCACGTCCGCATGTATCCCGTGCCACCCAACGTGCTCTAGAAGGTGTAAGTCAACTACCCTGGCCAGCAAGATCTCCGGATCTGTCCCCCATTGAGCATGTTTGGGACTGGATGAAGCGTCGTCTCACGCGGTCTGCACGTCCAGCGCGAACGCTGGTCCAACTGAGGCGCCAGGTGGAAATGGCATGGCAAGCCGTTCCACAGGACTACATCCAGCATCTCTACGATCGTCTCCATGGGAGAGTAGCAGCCTGCATTGCTGCGAAAGGTGGATATACACTGTACTAGTGCCGACATTGTGCATGCTCTGTTGCCTGTGTCTATGTGCCTGTGGTTCTGTCAGTGTGATCATGTGATGTATCTGACCCCAGGAATGTGTCAATAAAGTTTCCCCTTCCTGGGACAATGAATTCACGGTGTTCTTATTTCAATTTCCAGGAGTGTATTTCGGCATTTCAGTTCGAAGTTAAACATGTTAAAGGTTCTGAAAATGTCTTGGCGGATGTTCTCAGCCGGATGTTTACCGATGACGTGTCTAGTCAGGGAAGGGAGCAGGTAGACGCCAGCAATCTTAATTTATGGTGCTAGAGAAAATTCCCCTTTTGTTTCAAGACATTGCGCACCATCAGGATCAGGACCCTGTGTGGGGCTGGTATTAAGCAACGTGTGTTGGCAGGAGAGCGCTCGGAAAAGGAGTATTCTTTGCAGGAAGGTGGGCAACGCTAAACAGTCTAAGATCTGTTTGCCTGCTACCTTGGTGCATGCGGTCTTCCGTTATTTTCATGACTCATTGGTGGGTGGCCATTTAGGGACTTATAAGACGCTCCAAAAGATCAAGGAGCATTTAACTTGGCCCTCTATGGACCAGGATGTTAGACAAATGATAGGTCAATGTCGCTTGCGTAATGTAGCCAAACCCAACAATGCCCTTCAACAAGGCTGGTTGAGTTCTGAACGAGATTCCTCTCCCATGCACAAGTTCTATATTGATTATTTGGGGCCTTTACTTCGGACAAAAAGGGGTAATCGATATGTACCCGTTATGACTGACGCATTTTCTAGGTTTACTTGGCTCATTCCGAGCCGTAACGTTACCGCTACCACCACGATTAATCAGTTGACTAGTGTCTTTAGTGTTTACGGACCACCTAAGCAGCTGGTAAGCGATAACGCTCCTGCCTACATAAAACACAATAACTTTTTTTTCCTTTAAAGCATTGGCTACAATAGATTACCAACAGACCATTAAACACCCATGAAAAGGACAGTATAGACAACGGCACTCAGACGCCTTCAGGGGGGGGGGGGGCTGCCCTCGAAACATGAACGTTTACTTAAGTGTGTTTAATGGTTTGTTGGTAATCTATTATAGCCAATGCTTTAAAGGAAAAAAATTTATTGTGTTTTATGTAAATCAAGGGCCGTCAGCCCATATAAGTAAGTTTGAATTCTGGCAAGTGGATGTTTCGCTGAAAGTTACTGTTGTTGTGCTATCTTTTCATTTAGTGCTCTATTAGCCATTTAAAACTTAAAGGTTTAAGGTATTTTGAACTTTGAAAAATTAAACCTTATTCTTAAATGTAGTTATTGTCATTGCGTTACCTTTTAATTTAGTGTGCTTTCAGCCACTTGAAATTTAAAGGTTTAAGCTATTTTTTGACTTTTTGAAAAATCAACTGTGGGCTTTCAGCCACTTAAAGCCTTATTCTTAAAATTTTCCCATAAGCGAAAACATAGTGGTCTTCCACCTTAAAAGATTATGGTAATATATTTTAAAATTTTGAAATTTAATTGTGGCCTTCAGCTGTTGGTATTGTACCTTGTTTATGTTTGTTCCATCCACTTTTGCCTTGAGGCTTTCAGCCTAGCTGTGATATACATATATATTTTTTTAATTATTTTATTTTCAGTTTAAATTGCCTGTCTTCAGTCACTTGAAATGTATCTTGTTGATTTTTAAGATTTCTTGTTTGGAGGCCTTCAGCCGTGAAAGAATTGGATTTTGAAACTCATAAAGGTTCTGCTATGTGCCGTTTTGGTTTAAATGTGTTATTAAATTACAATAAATTACAATTTTGATGTGAAACTGACCGCCACCTTATTTGGCGCTTTCCACAGTCCTAATCACCTGTTCTGTTCTGCGGGTTTAGCGGGCGTATCATATATGACATTGCATTGAACCTCGGTTGATCTGTACTTGTAAGCTGTTTATCCAGAAGGATAGCTAACAGGCCTTTTTTTTAAATTTATGAACAGACCTAAACCTCTCTCGCATGGTTTCAGCTTTTTCCGATCAGTTATGTCTTCTTGCTTCCTCTAGCTGCTCCTGGGAGTTCTGTGCGTTCTCGACTGTTCTGACAATAGCCGCAACACCACCAGCCAGCGGACCCATCGCTGAGAGACCTGCGATGGCAAGAATGAGGAAGGGGATAATTCTGCCTGATGTCTTGGGTTTCAGCAGAACCTGGGGTGCTTTAACCGGTCCTTTACGCTTCAGAGTGCCTTCAGTTGCACACATATAAAATGTTTAATGTGTGTGAATTCCTAAGGGACCAAACTGCTGAGGTCATCGGTCTCTAGACTTACACACTACTTAAACGAACTTAAACTAAGAACAACACACATACCCACGCTCTAGGGAGGACTCGAACCTCCGACGGGAGGGGCCACGCAGTACGTGAAATGGCGCCTCTAACCGTGCCACACGGCCGCATACATCGCTTTCATGATAAAGTGGTTTTAAACACCCATGCCCTGGCTTCTTCTTATTATTATTCATCGTTGTCTTCTTCTTCAGTACACGATGTGAGGCGTTCATTACACGATTGAAATTCATGCCCAAGATCAACTCAATTCTTCTATGCATGGTTTTATCAACTACAAACGCTGTAATCCGCTGCCCTATACCAATATACTGTCTCGCATGTATTGCCTTGGCTTTATTAGCTAAAATTCGATCTGCAGCATGACGTCGTCAAAGATCTTTATGTTTTGCATTTGCAATGTTGTGTTCCAAACATGCATTGTCAAGCAGATTAGTCCCCTTGCCACGATGAGACAAAGGTTTTTGAAGCTTTGTATCAGGTCCGTAGTAATTATACCCCGGAATATGCTGTTTGACTGGAAGAATACCACCACTCCCTATAATGTGTCTCCTATCGCGCATGTTATGCTACTGTGTTGACTGTGCTCTGTGCACCTCATTATACAGCAAATCGTCAGCGTCAGTCCCGCTGTTTTGTGCTGCAAGAAAACCAGGTCATTTAACTAGTGCTCTGTTCTCTCGACGTCCTATCACATGCTGTATGAGAAACACATGTGCTTCTGAGCTCTTCTGCATTTACTCGGTGTAAAAGCATACTGAAATTTCAATGCCACTGACATCCTTTAAGATCTAAGTTCTGGGAGTTATTCTTTCCACTCGGGAAACTCGACCGGTTCGGAAGGTACGACTTCTCAAATTCTGTCTTTTGTTTTGAGATACATGCCAAATCACCCACATTAAATTTCTGTTTACATGGATCCAACATTTTAATATGATAGTATACAGTGTCAATGAGTCTATTACCACAAACTTCAATTGATTCATTTTTATTGTGCTATGTTTGGTTCGATTATACTGTATAGTTATTTCTGGGAGGATATTCATCCATTTCTATGAGCTGTGAAGATTAAAATGCAGCCACATTTCAGCTTTTATTGTTATCTTCAGACGTTCCAAGATACTCGCCTTCAGATGGGTTACTGTTGTAGCGAAGTATTCCATACTGATCCATCGTGGTCTTGGAATACCTATTGTAAAACTCTCCACTGTGATCGGTTCAGCTGTTGTCTGGGCATCAATTCGACCTTGTCTGCAACAAACGCTCAAACGCCTCTTTGACATCTCTCCCTATTTTTGGTTTAACAGTTAATGTCTTGCAAATTTGGTGTATGTATAAATAACCATTAAAATACATTTGAATCTATTATTTGCATGTAAATATTCCCATATGTGTACAAGATCAGCCTGGCATAAGTCATCCAAACCACTAATCATAACATGCCTATGGGTCTATGTTTTTCATGCTGGTTTGTGCAGTTCCTGAACTACTGTCTCCATACTTATTTGGCTATACCTCTCTCTCTAAGCTCGGATATTAATGAAACAATCTCATTTGAACGAGCAGTATTACCAGCAGCAGTTGACGCCATGAGCATTTGCAGTCGATATATTAACTCACTGGGATCGTCGTAGTATATATACGGCAAGGGTCGAGTGCTGACTCTTTTGTGCTGGATGTCAATACCATCACCAATGCTGTACTGAGCATCTAATATGGATCTTATAATGGTTCTGCATGTCACATTGTATCGATTTCCCACTTTCCTATGTACACCAACCAACTGCAGTATTTAACCACACATCTTCAAATTTTTGGGTGAATAATTTACAGTCTTTGTGGGATTTAGGGAAATGAGGTTCATTAGACCAGTTGTTCTTTCAAATTCCGTTTCATCTATCTGTATCGTTTTTCCCCTTAAACTTACAGGCTGGGTGCCCAACACATGGTTTTTCACCATTGACACCTAATGTTTTGACTATCCTAGCATTGCTGTGATGGTTAATGAAATCAGCTGTTCCGTTTTCACTGTGTAATTTCACTCAGATTTCATCTAGGGATTTAGTAAATGGTTTAAAGATTTCTCTAATTGTCTGCTCTCGATCCAAATCTCCTAACTTTTGCAGTAATAACCTCTCTTGAACAGCTTTCCATGCCATGATGGTTTAATGCTTAGTTGACATCGTGTTACATACTTAGCGGACTCCTCCGCAGAGTGCGCCTTATACACATTCTGTCCATTTCTATCAGCCTTTACAGTTAAATCCTGTACATTCGTTTCAGTTCCATCAACCTTTACAGCTAACTCATCTACTTTCTTTCTCAGAATGATCTATGTGTACATCTCTAGTTCGTGAACCGTAGCTTCTAAGTCGTTGATTGTTCTCGGAAAGGTCTGGGCATACGTCTCTAGGTCCTTAACTTTACGTATGAGAGGTTGAAATTTCCCCTATTTATAGCCACATTCTCTATCTGTGCACACCTATCCTCTCGATCTGAGCGCCTGACATACACAGTAGATGCGAACTTGTCCATGCGGTGCTTTAAACTTATGTACTCGTCACTTTTTTTCGTAGCTGTTTATAAAAAAAAACTCTTGGAAGTTCCTTCTATACCTACCACCATTCAGTTTTCTCGATTTTTCAATAACGAGAAACCTGTAGTGTGAGTGATTCCAGCAATCTGCACATATTTTTGCAAAATCATTGAATAAAATGTCACTTTCTACATACACCTAGAAAATGTTTTAAATACAAATCATTTTACTTGAAAGCTATAATGAAATTTGCATTAACCCACACCAACTGTTTCAGGATTCTGGAATATGTGTGACGCAAATAAAATACGTCAACACCCATATGACAACTAAAACAGATATACTGTAGAATTTGAGCGTGATTTTCCACATAAATATCATCAAATATGAACACTCTGTTCGGCTTTACTTTTTCTAGTGGAGGGATTTCACTGCTATGACTGAACGTCCAGTATGTTACACCAATGACACTTTGTAGTATCTTTTGCAGAAGCTGGTACTTGAATTGAAACAGCGTTTTTGAAAATACACACACATACTCAAAGCAAATTCCATCTGGCTGTGTTAGCAGTGACATAAGAACATTTGTCTGGCCACAGCTGGATGGAACTACAGTTATAGTTCATATATTACCAGGAAGTAGTATCTCATTCTTCTTCTTCCTCACCATCACAGGACCAGTCACTTACAACAATCTTTGTATAAAGGATGCTTCATCCACCCTGCCATGATAGCGACTACATCAAGTTTTGGTGTGTATATATATATATATATATATATATATATATATATATAGTGTGTGTGTGTGTGTGTGTGTGTGTGTGTGTGTGTGTGTGTGTGTGTCCAACTGAGTTTCAGTGCTCATATGATATATATACACATGGAAATTTGGTCTGTCATTCAGTTCAACAATTCAACAATGGCTGAGGACACTGAATGTGACAACTAGGTTACACAGGCAGGTTGGTGTTGTTGAGGTACTCTAGACGTTGCAGTGAAATTACCAGTAGCAGTAACTTTACTATGAGAGGTATGAACAAAATAAAAACACAGTTTGTGTAGTATACATATTTTTTTAGCAGACATTCTTTCTTTAGCTACACATCTGTACAGAATTTAGCAAATAAAGCTTTTTTGTATGCACAGGATTCAGCGTGTATTTCTCTCAAACTGATGTGTTCTTTTAGCTTCTGCTTTTGACACTGTACTGATGCAGTGTTCGAAATCATCTGCATGCACATTATACGAGGGCGGTTCAGAAAGTAACCTCCGATTGGTCACAGTGCGGGTTGTGGGGGGAGTAGCGACGCCATCTGTGCGTTCACGCACTCAACAGGTCAGTCGGCATCAAGCCGTGGTCGAGTGAACGTCGTACCTGCGCTAGTTTAGTTTTTGTGGCAGTTTGAAATGTGTGCTGCAATAGAAAACCCCGCCAAATGTGAAGTGCGTGCTGTCATAAGGTTTTTTACAGCCAAAGGATATTCTGCAGCAGCTATTCATCGTGAGCTTTGTGCCGTGTACGGACCAAGAGTTATGAGTGAAGGAGTTGTCCGTGAATGGGTACGTTTATTTAAAAGTGGACGAGAAAACGTTCATGATGAAGAGAGGAGTGGTAGACCATCATTGGTGACTGACGAACTCGTTCAGACAGTTGATGCAAAAGTTCGTGAAAATCGACGTTTCTCAATGTCGGGGTTGTCTACTGGTTTTCCACAGATTTCTAAGACTCTCTTGTACGAGATAGTGACAGCAAGATTGGGTTACCGTAAGTTCTGTGCACGATGGGTGCCCAAAATTCTTACCGACCACCACAAAACTCAAAGAATGGCCTCTGCATTAGACTTTCTGTCACGTTATGAGGACGAAGGAGAACCATTGTTAAACAGAATCGTGACCGGTGACGAAACCTGGATTAAGTACGTGAACCCTGAGACAAAAGAACAATCAAAGATGTGAGCACATTCAAATTCGCCTACCAAACCAAGAAAAGCCTCGCAAGATTTTTCTGCCAGAAAACTGATGGCAACGGTGTTTTGGGATGCCAAAGGGGTGTTGTTGGTTGAATTCATGGAACGTGGTACGACCATTAATCAAGACGTGTACTGTGAAACAATAAAAAAGTTACGACGGGCTATACAGAACAAACGCCGTGGTATGCTGACTTCCGGTATCGTTTTTTTGCACGACAACACCCGTCCTCACTCTGCTCGCAGAACAACGGCCCTTCTTGAGTCCTTCAAGTGGGACGTTATCAACCATCCACCTTACAGCCCAGACCTGGCACCAAGTGATTATCACCTCTTCATGCATTTGAAGAAATGGCTCGGGTCACAGCGGTTTGATGACGACGAAGAGCTCAAAGATGCGGTCACAGGCTGGCTCCAGGCACAAGCGGGTGATTTTTATGCAGAAGGAATTTCAAAGCTTGTGAGGAGATACGATAAGTGCCTCAATCGCTATGGAGACTATGTAGAAAAATAGTGCAAAGATGTAGTTGTAAGATGTATATATTAAAATATTTTTATTTAACTTGGTGTATTTTTTAAAATCAACTGGAGGTTACTTTCTGAACGGCCCTCGTACATGTGGAAATAGTTCACAATGTCTTTATATGCATTTTGAACACACAGCAGCTCATAGTTCAGTCTTACCAACAAACCTGATAGCATCATCCGTAGGCTGAACAAGTTTGGAATGATGGAGTGTTGCAGATAAATGGAGCAGCTTCCAATCTACAATGATGTTATAGATAATGTCAGGCCAGCACAGGAAATGTCTCAGGGTGGACAAGATGGACAATACTCAGAGCATCTGTTGATTGATGTAGGGGTCTGCACTACGCATTTCATCCCATTACAACTCTGTAAACCACATTTTAACACATCTCGATGCATTTTCAGTCTCTAACACAACATGCCAGTCACTGTCCATAGGTGGATCTATATCATTATTTAAGCTTAAGCTGTTAAATTATAAGATGAAGTGAAAGTAGTAGAGCACTTTGAGGACACAGCAGCTCCTCATTCACCACTCTGACACTCTGTCCTTGCTGTAACACCAGAATGTTCTGGGATGGTGCGTATGTCAGAGATCAGCACTGACCTCCACCAAGTAGTGTGGAAGCCAGAGCACAATCCTTCTGAGAGTTGGGGACTGGCTGAATGTCTTCATTATACAAATCAACGAGTAGGATAGATACTAGCAGCTCATTGTCCTGCTCCAACATGTTGGTTAGGTGCGCTACAGGATCCCAAGGTGCTGCTGCCAGTCCCAACAGGCTGGGGGTCGCTGCAGGTCTCAATGAGCTGCCAGTGACGGCTACTGGTCCAGACACGCCAGAGGTCATTTCAAGTCTGGATGCACTGGAGGTTGCTGCTCGTCTGGACATGCCCAAAGTCGCTGAACAAAGAAAAAGGAACAATAAGCATCCATAGACAAAGACAAGGAGTTGAACAGAACCATGGAGCTAAGACACATGTACGTACTTTTACAATTCGTCTGCGAGGTGGAGCAAGATGACAATCTCTGTTGCTGTTGGCACTTCATGGTTCTCCTACTGACTGACTACGTCTCACACCACATCAGCCTTATATTCTCCAGCGTCACGATCACATGACTGGGTAGCTTCCTTGCGTTCCTATTGGTACCCGCCAATTTATCGCCCATGACATCACACTTTCGTGCACCCTCTGGTGGTGGAACTGTCAACTAGGCCAGTCGGTTTGGGGCTGCTGAAGAGGATGGATCACTCCAGACCAATCTGTTTGGCTGCAAGGGAAACTGTTGTTAGTTCAGCATAGTACTATTACATGTGTGCTGCTCACCACAGAAATGTAGCATGTAAAAATAACATCACTTACCTGCTGGACTGGGGGATATCGCCTCATGTGTGGTAGAAGAGGTAGGTTGAAGAGCCATTTCGAAGGAGGAAATCGGCAGTTCGAGCAACAGCAACCATCTGTATCCGCTGCGAAATGCAACATCATCCTATCCTGCTGTGTCGCCATTATTTGGTGAAAACTATTCTATTTTCGCTCCTCTATTATGTCATGTTTTCAGCCATCAAGGACGTTATCGACGCAGTTCTCGATTGTATGTTTGCATATAATATGGTCATTAACCTCCTTTCTGCTGAATGACCACAGCTCATCAATTGTGCATGCGTGCACACACACACACACACACACACACACACACACTCTCTCTCTCTCTCTCTCTCTCTCTCTCTCTCTCTCTCTCTACCCTCCTCACAAGTAGCTCAAAGCAGACAGTTTTCCTCAGCACTTCACAGGTGAGGGAGGGGAGGCAGCTATAGGACAATCCATATATACATAAATAAATAAGGACAGTACATTACGTCCTCCCTCTCCAGCAGCTCAGCTGATTGCAGTCTGAGTCTTTCTCCTGCCAATTCAGTAGTGGGGTCGGGGAGGGGAAGTGGGGAAGGGGAAGGGGAGGGGGAAGTAGGGAATGGGAATTGGGGAAGGGGTGAGGAGTGAGGGTGGTGACATCATGAGACATTGCCACATCTAACCTCTACAGAATAAACTGGGCAACAGTGGAGACTGTGCTGAAACGAATATTAGCTACCTTCTTACTTAATACAACTTGTATGAGAATCAGATGGCATGCTGATGTTGGTTGACAGAATCTTAAGGAAATACAATTCCTCATCCATAGAATAATCAGTTATTTGCAATTAATTCCTTTCACTGCGATGTGGAGCATAGGGCACATATTACAGTTCTCCATCTGACCCTGTTTGTTGCCATCTTCTTGATGTTTCTCCAGGAGTGGCCAACGGCTGCTACCTCAGCTTCAACAGTCTTATGCCAGGTGGACCTCAGTCTGCCTCTCCTCCTTGCTCCTTGTAGGTTCTATTCTAAAGCCTGTTTTGGAATATGTTGCTGGCCTCTTCTCAGGGTGTGTCCAGTTCATCTCCATTTCCCTTCTTTTACAGTTATTTTGGCTTTCTGTTGTTGGGTGCGTTGGCATAATTCTTGGTCTGAGATAATATTTGGTCATCATATTCCCAGTATAGTCCTCAAACATTTATTGATGAAGGTCTGTACTCTTGTTTTAATTTATGCTGTCACCTTCCACATCTCACACCTGTAAAAGAGAACAGATTTTACATTTGAGTCAAAGATTTTAAGCTTTACCTTCAACAATATTTCACGAGATGTCCAAACTGGTCGCAGCTGGGCAAACGCCCCTTTTGGCTTTTTGATCCTTCTTTCAACGTCTTCTGTCACCCCTCAATTTTTGGAAACAATACTTCCCAGATAACAAAAGTCTCCACCTGCTCAATCTCCTCTTCTTTCACTGCCAGTGCAGTCTTGTTCTTACTGTTCATCCTAAGCTCTTTAGTCTTATTTTTAATCCAACTCTCTCAGCTTCTGTTTCCAATTCCTTAAGCTTTCCACTCATATCCTTGGAAGTGTGGGACAGAACGCATATGTCGTCCGCAAAGTCCAGGTCCTCCAGGCGATCATATAGAGTCCACTGTATATCTCTCCTTTTCTCTCGGATTACCTTCTTTATGACACCATTTAATGTCAGAAAAAACAGCAGCGGTGAAAGCAAACAACCCTGCCTTACTCCAGAATTTAAACTGAATGGTTCTGAGAGAAGAAAGACATAAAAATTGTGTTTGGAGACCTCAATGCCAAGATTGGTTGTGAAAATGAAGGGTTAGAGAAAGTTATGGGAAAACACGGTGCTGGAGTCCAAAATGACAATGGACAGCGTTTTACTGATATGTGCCTTACCAACAGACTGGTTATTGGAGGGTCAGTGGTTCCCACACAAACTCTGCCATAAAATAACATGGCAATTTTGCAATTAGCCACATGTGGAGGCGTTCCTCTCCTGATGTCCAAAACAGAAGAGGTGCTGACTGCGAAAGTGACCACCATCTTGTAATAGCTGAAGTACGGTTAAAGATTGCTGCTACTGGTCATCAAGATGCAAATTGCAGGCAGAAAAGCTTCAATATTAGAAAACTTCAAAACAAGAACATTAGGAAGACTTTGTGCTGGAGTTGAAAAAACGATATAGTCAGTTGAAGGTGGAGGATCGAAGTGAGGAAGAGGCAAGTACACAAGTGGAGAGGAAGTGGAATAAAATCAAGAAAACCTTCCTAAATTCCAGTGAGAAGGTATTAAGATTCCTGGACATCAGAAGGAAGCCAAGGATATCCGAACATACATGGCAGAAGACTGAAGAAAAAAGGGCAATAAAGGCCTTGATCAACCATTGTAGGGAGGATGAAGAAAAACAACACCTCAGGGCAAGGTACAATGAAGTTCATCTGCAAGTGAAGAGAAGCGCTAGATCTGATAGAAGAAATTGGGTAGAACAGCTTGTAGAAAGAGCTCAAGAGGCAGCAGAAAGGGGTGATTCGAAAGAGCTGTATAATATCACCAAACAGCTGTCCCAGAAAAGCTTTAACGAAAGCAAGCCAGTGAAACATGATCCTGATCCATCAAGAAGAACAAGAGCAGGAGGAACTAGACCAACAGGAAACGCCTGCACTGCAAATCAATACTCACCCTCCCACCAAGAGCGAAATTATCAAGGCTCTTAAAAGCTGCAAGAATAACATGGCAACTGGTGTAGACAATGTGGTGGCGGAAATGCTCAAGGTAGACTAGGAAGTAACAGCAGATTTGTTACTGCCCCGGGTCCAGGAAATCTGGAATACAGAAACCATCCTGGAAGATTGAAGGAAGGGAATCCTTATCAAGTTGCCTAAGAAAGGAGACCTGACAAGGTGCAACAACAGCATGGCATCACACTTTTGACAATACCCAGTAAAGTATTTTCAAGGGTTGTTTTAAAACTTCTCAGAATGTCCATGGATAGTAAGCTCAGGAAAGAACATGCCACTTTCAGAGAAAGCAGATCTTGAACAGACCAAATCAACACCCTGAGGATTATTATTGAGCTATGCATGGAATACTGGTCTGCTTTGTATCTGGCTTTTGTTGACTTTGAAAAAGCCTTTGATAGGGTGCAGCGTGATGCCATCTGGAAAATAATGCAGAGTTATGGAGTACCTCCAAAGATCATCAGTATCGTGAAGATGATGTACAGAGAATATACTTGCCAGGTGAAACATGATGGAAATCTCTCAGAACCATGGAATAAGCAGCTTACAAAATACCTTTAGATCCTCCCACACACGTCTCAAGAAACTACAGTTAATATGAAGAATCTCACGTATGGTCTTGTATATATGTGGATTACAAATGGGGTAATCTTATATTTCTGTGTAATATTATCAAGAGATGCAAACCTCAATGTATTGGATCCACTTTTCCAGCCACCTACATCTACACACGCCTGCTCATTGTTGTTACTCTACGGGTCTTAAGGAAGAAAAACCACCTTCAGGCTGCTACTGTTTCCACCGATATTATTATTCCACAGGTCTTAAGAAAATGATACAACTATCAAACACTTATTTAGTTCTCCATTAATGAATTTACTTCTAGGTTCCTGGAACAGATGGCTGTGATACATGATATACTACATTAAATCTGATTTTGGACTCAGATGTTACATGGTTTATATTTCATCTTCAATGACACTGGTGTAGATGGTATGTTAACCTATAATTTTCCTTAGTTTCTTATCCCTCCCTCAAAATAACGTCCAGTGTCAGTCACAATACAATGAGTGACTGATTTTCTTTTCCCTCGTTCGAGTGACACGACCACAGTGAATAAGTGCAATGCTGAATTTTAGAAAATGGAATGTCACTTCTGATAGTCTTCTGACTGAGCTGGCACTGTCGAATAATATGACAATGTCCATTTGTCACTCACACAAAACAAAATGCAAATAAATAGTGACATTGTTATAAGAAATTCTTCTTGTCCACTTCTAGTTTTTGGTATCGTTTTACTTAATTTTTCACTATTGGAAATTTCGTTAATGTCCAAAAATCTCTATATGTGATTCATAGACCAGCAACATGGGTTCTTGACTTTATTAATCAGAGAGTGCTGTCAGTGACAGTGAGATGGAAATAGTTAGAACAATTCAAGCAGAAGAAAAAGTTTCCAAGGAAAGTGTTACCATTCCAGTTAGCATCGCTTAGGGAGGCATTACGGTTTCAGGTGCTCTTCAGTGATATGTGGCTTTGAAATTACACACACCAAAAAAAGTTTTGCATCACCTAGGTTCCGAGATTTCCGGAATCTGTACAGAAAATTGTAATAGAGATCAACATAAACATCATTTCCGCCCTTTCTATCGCTCATGAAAATCACACATTGCATGTTGTACTACCATACAGTGAGGCCTTCAGAGGTGGTGGTCCAAATTACTGTACACACCGGTGCCAATAATACCCAGTCGTACATCCTCTTGCATTGATGAATGCCTGTATTCATCGTGGCATACTATCCACAAGTTCATCAAGGCACTGTTGGTCCAGATTGTCCCAATCCTCAATGGCGTTTCGGCCTAGATCCCTCAGAGTGGTTGGTGGGTCATGTCGTCCATAATCAGCCCTTTCCAATCTATCTCAGGCATGTCCGGTATGGTTCATGTCTGGAGAACATGCTGGCCCCTCTAGTCGAGCGATGTCATTATCCTGAAGGAAGTCATTCACAAAATGTGAACGATGGGGGCGCGAATTGCTGCCCATGAAGACGAATGCTTGGGCAATATGCTGCCAATATGGTTGCACTATCGGTCGGAGGATGGCATTCACGTATCGTACAGCCGTTACGGCGCCTTCCATAACCACCAGCGGCGTACATTGGCCCCACATAATGCCACCACAAAACAGCAGGGAAACTCCACCTTGCTGCACTCGCTAGACAGTGTGTCTAAGGCGTTCCGCCTGACCGGGTTGCCTTCAAACACGTCTCCGACGATTGTCTGGTCGAAGGCATATGCGACACTCATTGGTGAAGAGAATGTGATGCCAATCCTGAGCGATCAATTCGGCATATTGTTGGGCCCATCTGTACCGCACTGCATGGTGTCGTGGTTGCAAAGATGGACGTCGCCTTGGACGCCGGGAGTGAAGTTGCACGTTATGCAGCCTATTGCGCACAGGTTAAGTCGAAACACGACGTCCTGTGGCAGCACGAAAAGCATTATTCAACATGGTGGCGTTGCTTTCAGGGTTCCTCCGACCCGTAATCCGTAGGTAGAGGTCATCCACTGCAGTAGTAGCCCTTGGGTGGCCTGAGCGAGGCATGTCATCGACAGTTCCTGTCTCTCTGTATCTTCTCCATGTCCGAACAACATCGCTTTGGTTCACTCCGAGACGCCTGGACACGTCCCTTGTAGAGAGCTCTTCCTGGCACAAAGTAACAATGCGGAAGCGATTGAACCGCAGTATTGACCGTCTAGGTATGATTGAATTACAGACTACACGAGCCGTGCACCTCCTTCCTGATGGAATGAATGGAACTGTTTGGCTGTCGGACACCCTCCGTGTAATAGGCGCTGCTCGTGCATGGTTGTTTACATCTTTTGGCGGGTTTAGTGACGTATCTCAACAGTCAAAGGGACTATGTCTGTGGCACAATATCCACAGTCAACGTCTATCTTCAGGAGTTCTGGGAACTGAGGTGATCCAAAACTTTTTTCTGATGTATGTATTTTCTCAAAATGGCTCTGAGCACTATGCGACTTAACTTCTGAGGTCATCAGTCGCCTAGAACTTAGAACTAATTAAACCTAACTAACCTAAGGACATCACACACATCCATGCCCGAGGCAGGATTCGTAGCGGTCGCTCAGTTTCAGACTGTAACGCCCAGAACCGCACGGTCACTCCGGTCGGCTGTGTATTTTCTCTGGTTACGCAAAAATACAGCATGTTACGAGAAATCAAGTGAATAAGCCCACTAAAAATGATCACCACTACTTGCAAATATATATATACAGGGTTATTACAAATGATTGAAGCGATTTCACAGCTCTACAATAACTTTATTATTTGAGATATTTTCACAATGCTTTGCACACACATACAAAAACTCAAAAAGTTTTTTTAGGCATTCACAAATGTTCGATATATGCCCCTTTAGTGATTCGGCAGACATCAAGCTGATAATCAAGTTCCTCCCACACTCGGCGCGGCATGTCCCCATCAATGAGTTCGAGGGCATCGTTGATGCGAGCTCGCAGTTCTGGCACGTTTCTTGGTAGAGGAGGTTTAAACACTGAATCTTTCACATAACCCCACGGAAAGAAATCACATGGGGTTAAGTCGGGAGAGCATGGGGGCCATGACATGAATTGCTGATCATGATCTCCACCACGACCGATCCATCGGTTTTCCAATCTCCTGTTTAAGAAATGCCGAACATCATGATAGAAGTGCGGTGGAGCACCATCCTGTTGAAAGATGAAGTCGGCGCTGTCGGCCTCCAGTTGTGGCATGAGCCAATTTTCCAGCATGTCCAGATACATGTGTCCTGTAACGTTTTTTTCGCAGAAGAAAAAGGGGCCGTAAACCTTAAACCGTGAGATTGCACAAAACACGTTAACTTTTGGTGAATTGCGAATTTGCTGCACGAATGCGTGAGGATTCTCTACCGCCCACATTCGCACATTGTGTCTGTTCACTTCACCATTAAGAAAAAATGTTGCTTCATCACTGAAAACAAGTTTCGCACTGAACGCATCCTCTTCCATGAGCTGTTGCAACCGCGCCGAAAATTCAAAGCGTTTGACTTTGTCATCGGGTGTCAGGGCTTGTAGCAATTGTAAACGGTAAGGCTTCTGCTTTAGCCTTTTCCGTAAGATTTTCCAGACCGTCGGCTGTGGTATGTTTAGCTCCCTGCTTGCTTTATTCGTCGACTTCCGCGGGCTACGCGTGAAACTTGCCCGCACGCGTTCAACCGTTTCTTCGCTCACTGCAGGCCGACCCGTTGATTTCCCCTTACAGAGGCATCCAGAAGCTTTAAACTGCGCATACCATCGCCGAATGGAGCTATCAGTTGGTGGATCTTTGAACTTCGTCCTGAAATGTCGTTGCACTGTTATGACTGACTGATGTGAGGGCATTTCAAGCACGACACGCGCTTTCTCGGCTCCTGTCGCCATTTTGTCTCACTGCGCCCTCGAGCGCTCTGGCGGCAGAAACCTGAAGTGCGGCTTCAGCCGAACAAAACTTTATGAGTTTTTCTACGTATCTGTAGTGTGTCGTGACCGTATGTCAATGAATGGAGCTACAGTGAATTTATGAAATCGCTTCAATCATTTGTAATAGCCCTGTATATATATATATATATATATATATATATATATATATATATACTCACGACTGGGAACCACCTTGGTCTGTCTCCAGATACGCCGACAATTTGTTGTAACCAAAGATTATCTCTAGAGTCCATCTATTCACGTGCAGAGGAAGTGAGAGATGGTAAGAAGTTAAATGAGGAACCTACATGAGGATTTATATTGCACCATGACACGTACATGATGAGTGGCACTGTCATTAAACAGCTCAATAGGTACAGAAATCATAGTTTACGACTGTATAAGTAAACAAAACGCAAATTTAATGATTTCATCACAGCTGTTCTCATGGGCAGGCTGTCACCATAAAAACACTCATTCTGTGATTGTCTCGGTAAATGTCCTAGAACTATTTTTAGTACTGTCAACATAAAAAAGTGTTTACTGTACAGAAGAACTTTGCTAGTATGTGGAATGCTAATGTCGGCTCGTTACTGGAAATATTCTTGGGGAATTAAAGATGCATGTAATACAAATATATTAGATCGTTTTAAGACACGTTGCATAGAGTGTTCTCAAGCTAAAGTTCTTATTGTAGCCAGCCCGGTATTCTCCAACATGGGCTGTGGCACATGATGGCTCAAATGGCTCTAAGCACTATGGGACTTAACATCTGAGGTCATCAGTCCCCTAGAACTTAGAACTACTTAAACCTAACTAACCTAAGGACATCACACACATCCAAGCCCGAGGCAGGATTCGAACCTACGACCGTAGCGGTCGCGCGGTTCCAGACCGAAGCGCCTAGAACCGCTCGGCCACACTGGCCGGCCGGCACGTGATCACTGCAGCCCTGTGTGTTACAGCCTGATGGCTGTTACTGGTAACGCGTGGGTGATTTTTGATGGTTTGTGCCTGGTGTGACATAGAGCGCCTTAGAGGCCGTCTCACTTGCTCTCTCCAGTAGCTAATGCTATCAGGGGTATGGATTGCTTATGACTGTTGCTGAATGGCGTGGCCAAGGTGGGACTGTTATCTTTACCATTGCCCATCTCAGATGCATTTACCGGTGGGACAAAGTGGCCATTGTCGACTTTTCTCATTCTCCGGAAGCAATATTTATCAGGTGTGTGGGACGCTTCTGCCTGTGTGACAGAGAGAGTCGCTGTTCTCTACCTCATTCAAACTCTAGTAGTGCAACTAGCATTGTAGTGGGAGGACCGTGACACTAGCAACACGATGCAGGAGGCCAGTGCAGAGGGCGCATACACTTACGGGGCAGATGACAGAAAATATTTGTTGTTTGTTGTAAACAAGGTGTATTCCTGTACCATTCCTATCCTGTGCCAGTGGTGATGGTGGCTGCAGTTCAGCTGTAGGAAATAATTTACGGTGTAATACACTCATGTTCAGAAAAAAAAACGGAATACCTTGAACGACTAGAGATAGTACATTCATAGTGACAGGACATGTCCATTATTATATTCCGCAGAAACGATTAGCACTTTAGTCACCCCAGTTGAGCATGTGTCCCATTGCCCAGTAGGATATTACAAAGTCTTTATTCGTTCTCTTCTAAGATGGTAAATATGACGCTTCATTTGGAAGGTGTTCATAAATCTTGCATGACACTCTGTGGGGTAATTTTTTTTTAGGCAACGTGTTTAAGACAGGTTGTACAATAATTACATACCGTATCTATTAATCCAACGTGGTAAGAGTCTCAGGCTGATGAGCAAAACACACACCCTGACTTTTTTTGTAACACATTTCGAAAAACGCACTTGAAAATTCGAATAATTTCCGAAAAGGTGGTATGTACGTGATAAATGGGTAAATGCACTTTATTTAAAAAATAAATGTGATATAGAGGCATGCTTGCATCGTTGTCCTAAGGTACGCTGCACTGACGAGAAACCCAGTGAGAAGGACATTGTCTCTCTCTTGCACACGTGTGGTAGATATAGCAAGTAGCAGGACGAAACCATCGATAATGAGACACACAAATCATGGCAGAGAATATGGATCTGGCTTCGCTAAACAGCAACTCACAAGAATGCCGGAGAGAACAAACGAAAAATGGTTAAACGTAAGATAAATGGTTTAGAAAATCAGAGAAACATCAAGTAATAGTATCAGGTGCTACTCTAATTCGTGTAGATAAAATGTGTGCTATGCATGTTGTGCACAGACCACTTTTATCCCCTTCAGCAAACTTCTTGTGATTTCATCTGCAGTAGCATCATATGTGATCCATTTCCATCACTTCTCGTTAATGGGGTCATGCACTCCGTTTAGGCTTGACTTCACATAAGTGGCTATTCCATATTGTGGATGGTGGATAGCTTCGACCAGTGTATATTCAGGCATTCGTCCTCTACGCCGAAGATCTTGCTCATCTTTGGTATGTGTTTCTTGAATGTTGACAACATCAATGTTAAATTCATGCAGTTGTTTCTTTAGATACTCACATTTGGCAGAGCTTATGCCTTCAATATTAAGCTGCATAATACGAACTAGGTGTTTCTCGTCTCTAGTTGGATGATCCTGAAAATGATGAAGCCTCATATTTACCATCACTATTAAATTTATACATTAGTGATTTACCAACCACAATATCAACTAAATTCATCTGTGCTGATGACATTGCACTGGTAGCGCACAGAGCAGTAATTTCGAAGATGCTGAATGAATTCTTACGGAGGATCTGGAGAAGATGTCAACTTTCTTTAAGGCCTGGTGATTGATCCCAAACACATCAAAAACTGAAGTCTCTTGTTTCCATCTAGCGAATCGTGCTGCGAACAACAAACCAAGAGTTCTGCTCAATGGACAAACGTTGAGGTACAATCCTTTCCCAAAATATCTCGGAATCACTCTAGATAGAACCCTGAACTACAAAGAGCACATCACCAAGCTTTCTCATAAAGTTGCTGCAAGGAGCAACATACTAAATAAGCTCAGTGGTACCACCTGGGGAACCTCTGCTGACTGTTTAACTGGCATCAGTCTTGTGTACCCTGCTGCCGAGTACTGTGCGCCTGTTTGGTTGGAAAATGTACATGTGAAGAAGGTAGACACAAAACTTAACGACAAAATGCGCTGCATTACTGGTTCCATCAAATCAACCCCATGCCACTGGTTACCTGTATTGAGTCATATCCCTCCTCCTCACTTAAGGCGGAAACAAGCTCTACTGAGGGAGGCCAAGAAAATCTTTGCATCACCTTCTCTACCACTGCACCACGAATTCTGTCATCCACCACAGCAACAATTGTGATCCTGAAGACCAGCAAGTGTTACTGCAGGACAACTCATCGCGGATGGTTTTGATCTAAATGAAAGATGGAAGCATGAATGGTCAACAAAAACATTGGGAACAAGAGCCTATCATCTTGATCCCACAAAGAAGCCAAAAGGTTTTGACCTACTGAGGAAACTTTGGTGCCGCCTCAACAGGACTGGACATGGTTGTCGTAGCTACTTCAGGTACAAATGGAGCTGAATCAGTTCACCAATGTGTGAATGTAATCAAGAACAGCAGACAATTGAACATTTAGTCCAACGCTGTCCACTTCATTCATACCCCGGAATTCCTGATGACTTGTTCACTCTCACACCAAGCTTAATTAACTGGTTGAAAAACACGGACTTTAAGGTTTAATCTTGTCTTATGTCATATGTATATTGTATAAAATCATTTGCCTTATATCAACTGTATATTGTATAAAATCACCATCCGATTAAATAAGTAAATGGGGTCATACCATATTACATTGCATCCAAGTACTTTACGATTCCAAATAGACATGACATGTTTTGGGACAGGATACCACAGCATTCAGAACCAAAATAAAGTGTATCACACAAATCACATTCCCAGCAATAAAACAAGTCAAAGTAAGAGGACTTATCGCATGCCAGCAACTTTCTGTTTCTATCTATATTCCTATGTATAGAACTAGCAGCTAAGCGAGCTAATGGATGTGTAAGAGTTTACATCACAACAGAATATTATAGCTGAGAACTTATTATAAACAAGCTGCTAGGTAATCTGAAAAATACAATGTTTCATATACATAATGAGGACTGGTAGTATCAGTACTGTGTCCTCTCTCTCTCTCTCTCTCTCTCTCTCTCTCTCTCTCACACACACACACACACACACACACACACACACACACACACACACACACACAGAACTAGTGTGATATGACAAATCCATCTTGTCTTCATGTCTCTCCAAGAAGGTACCATCTTTCCACTACTAAAGTGGTGTCATTCTCTCTTCTATATCTAACCGCTACATTAAGAACATACAGCCCCTCTTTAGAGCATGTTCCGATTAGTCCGTCTGTATATTGCTTTTCAGTTTCTACTTGAATGCGTGTGATTTCATGTCTCTCCAATAAAAGGTGTAATGGGTATAAGTGCAGGTATCTTTATATGTGGTACCTTAATATGTACACACATCAGGCTGTTGGTTGCTTTTCCTCTGTGTTCAACAGTCTTCCCTCAAGCACATGAAAAACTTTACGACCTGATATTTTCAAATGGTTCAAACGGCTCTAAGGGCTATGGGACTTAACATCTGAGGTCATCAGTCCACTAGACTTAGAACTACTTAAACCTAACTAAACTAAGGTCATCACATACATCGATGCCCGAGGCAGGATTCGAACCTACGACCGTAGCAGCCATGTGGTTCTTGACTGAAGCGCTTAGAACCGCTCGCCCACAGCAGCCGGCCCTGATACTTTCTGCATGGCCATAATGCACCACTAAGTTGCCTATGCTTGTCAGTATAGATTTACCGTTTTGTGTACTCTTGTCCACACTTCAGCACCTGACCTGCTGTCCAGGAGAAAATAAGCATTAATGACTTGAAGGTACTACCAACAAAAGACATACGACTTGTAATTGCTACAGTTATTAATCTGCAAATGAAGTAAATACTAATGTAATGTTATTCAGTATATCGTCCTCACTCACCAACAGAAATATCTGACCTTATACCTGTTACACCCTGTATATACAAGATGTCTCTCCTAAGAATCGTCAGGAGCATTGGCTCTGATGTTACAACAGATATTTGCAATTTCGTTTTTGCACTGTGTAGCTGGAGTGTCCCCAAACAAATAGCGCTTATCACTTCTTCAATGTGATGCCAACTGTCGATGGAAAGCGTTGGTTTGTTTCCCATTACAAACAAAATGATTTTTAAAGCGCTACTATCTCCACTCTTCTGCAACAGGAACGAAATTTGAGTAGACACCATCTTTCAGATGTAGAGACATGCCTACCAATATCCATTTATGTTGCACAGCTCCTTTTTGATGTTGTGTTTTTATTCCCCATCACTATATACATCTCCGCATTACAGCTGTCCTAATCACAGAATCACACCCAAAACAAACATTCATTCTGACCTGTAAGAGCAACATAGCAGGAATGGGAAGAGGACGTTCATTAACACATAATCAAGTAAACACAGTGGCGTCCACCACTTCACCAGAGCTTCTTGCCACCGGAGCAAATAGTTACAAAGTTACTAGTAAAGGAATTCTGGATACCTTGAGATAACATAAGGGGAAGGAACAACCAGATCTGTCACAACTGATTAAGGTGGATTTACCTGTGTTACTTCCAAAGATAGATCACCATTGGTTAAGTCTGGTGTAGCATACAATGTGGATCCTTTCCACAGTACGTCCGAGTAGCTTTAGAATATGAATCCACCACCTCCAAGTCCAAGGTAGTGTCCAGTAGTGGATCTGTCCACATAGTGTCCAGGATAGCGTCTGTAGGTGGATCTACCGTAGTAGTCCAAGGGGGATGTAGGGAATGGGGGCCCATGGGAGACTGGCACACAAAATAGTAAAACTGATCTAATTGCGTGTTTGTAACATAAAAAACTCAACACTTTACCTCCACAGCAGTCCATGTATGTGCGTGTGCTTTAGTGTTGCCTTTATCAGTTAGTGTTATGTGAGTTGAAATTTGGAAGAAGTATAACTTGTAGTTACTCTCGTTGAATTAGGGCCCTGTATCATTGTTGGATCGTAAAAACAGCAATCCATACCTGATAATGTAAACAATAAGAGTATAAGTACACTTGAACATTTCAGTTATTATTGGTTTCCCCATCTTAAGCTTATCGCAATTAATTAAAGAGAATTTACACCAGATGCGTTTCGCTTTCATTTATAAAGCATCTTCCGTGGTCATTCTGCAAAGGGGATACATATGTTTGCACATTTTTAGTTGTTTTATATTAAAAACGGATGTTTTTAACACACGGTCCATGAATCAGCATGGTTTTAGAAAGCATCACTCATGTGAAACTCAGCTTGCCCTTAAGTAATAGAACCCAGAATGTTGTCCTCGACGGCGAATGTTCATCAGAGACAAGGATATCGTCATGAGTGCCCAACGGAAGTGTGATAACACCACTGTTGTTCTATATGTACATAAACGATATGGCGAACAGGATGGGCAGGAATCTGCGGTTGTCTGCTGACGCTGCTGTGGTGTACGGTAAGATGTCGGTCGACATCGGTTTATTGGGAGAATTTTAGGAAAGAGTGGTTCACCTGTTAAGGCGACCGGATAGAGGAAGCTGATGCGACCTATTCTTGAGTACTGCTCTAGCGTCTGGGATCTATACCACGCCGAATTGAAGGTAGACATTGAAGCAATTCAAAGGCGGGCTGCTAGATTTGTTACCGGCAGATTCTAACAACACACAAGTGTCCTTTTCGAGAAACACTATTGAGAAAATTTAGAGAACCGCCATTTGAAGCTAACTGCTGAACGATTCTACCGTCGCCAACATACATTGCGCGTAAGGATCACGAAGATAAAGTTCGACAAATTAGGGCTCATACTGAGGCATATAGATAGTCGTTTTTCCTTCGCTCTACTTACGAGTGGGACAGGAAAGGAAATATCTAGTAGTGATACAAGGCACTTTCCGCCACACACCCTACGGTGGCTTGCGGAATATCTATGTAGATATAGATGTACTTTACATATGACCAGACTATCTTTTAGTTTTCTGCCAGATGTTGAGACAGAGTTTCGTTTTGGAAACTATTAAAAACAACTATCATTGAAATTCGCGCTAAATTTCGAGCTTCTGTAAAACTTCGCCAATCTTGGGGATTCTGCGTTCTTTTAAATTTGGCATGTTTTTTTCGTTGCTTCTGCAATAGTGTTCTGAACTGTTTTGTGTGCCATGGGAGATCAGTACCATCTCTTATCAATTTATCTGGTATATTTCTCTCAACTGTCGTAGATACTATTTCTTTGAATCTATATAACATCTTGTCTTCGCTAACATAATCAGACTGGAAGAAGTGGGGACCGTCTCTTAGGAAGGTGTCAAGCGAACTTTTATCTGCTTTTTTTTTAATAGATGTATTTTGTGTTTATCTTTGGAGGGTTTGGATGTTACGGTATTCAGTCTAGCTATGCCAGCCTCTGTGGCCGAGCGGTTCTAGGCATTTCAGTCCGGAACCGCTCGTCTGCTACGGTCGCAGGTTCGAATCCTGCCTCGGGCATGGATGTGTGTGATGTCCTTAGGTTAGTTAGGTTTAAGTAGTTCTAAGTCAAGGGGACTGATGACCTCAGATGTTAAGTCCCATAGTGCTTGGAGCCATTAGTCTAGCTATAACAGCGCTACAGTCTGGAACCGCGCGACCGTTACTGTCGCAGGTTCGAATCCTGCTTCGAGCATGGATGTGTTTGATGTCCTTAGGGTAGTTAGCTTAAAGTAGTTATGAGTTCAAAGGGACTGATGACCTCAGAAGATAAATCCCGTAGTGCTCAGAGCCATTTGAATCATTTTTAACCTAGCTATAACAACTTTGTGGTCCCTAATCCCTGTTCTGTCATTATGTTCTTTATTTGGTCAGAATTATTTGTTGCTGAGAGGTCAAGTACGTTTTTGCAACCATTTACACTTCGGATGGGTTCCTGAACTAGATGTTCAAAGTAATTTTTTGAGAAAGCTTTAGGTACGACGTTTTATGCCTACTACCGACTTTAAACATGTATTTTCGCCAACACATCGAAAGTAAATTGAAATCACCACCAACTATAATTGTATGGGTGCAGTACCTATTTGAAATGAAACCTCAAGTTTTCTTTAAACTGTTCAGCAACTGTATCATCTGAGTGGGGGGAAGGGGTGGGGGGTTCGGTAGAGGGAACCAGTTATTAATTTATTCCGGTCGTTTAGTGTAACCTCTACCCATACTATCTCACACGAACTATCTACTTCAATTTCACTACAAGGTAAACAACTTCTGACAGTAATAAACACTTCGCTAGTAACTGCATTTAATCTACCCTTTCTGAACAGAGTTAGGTCCTTCATAAAAATAACAGTAGAACTTATTGCTGGCTTTAGCCATCTTTCTGTATCTACAACGGTTTGTAATTCAGTGCTTTCTATTAGCGCTTGGAACTCTGGTTCGTTTCCAACACAGCTTCGACAGTTCTCAACTACAATATTAAATTGTGGCTATGTTTATTCTCTTCCTGTGATCGTCCTGCACCCTTTGAAAATGAAGCACTTTCTGCACATTCCCGAGACCCTCCAATCTAAAAAACCAGCCAGTCCCCTCCACACACCGCCTGCTACCCAAGTAGCCGCTTCCTACGCGTACTGGACTCCTGACCTATTTAGCGGAACCCGGAAACCCACCACCCTATTATGCAAGTCGAGGAATCTCCAACCTACATGGTTACTGAACCGTCTGAGTCTCTGGATCAGACCCTCCACTCAGCTCTCTAACAAAGTACCACAGTCGGTTCTGTCGACGATACTACAGAAGGTAAGCTCTGTCTTCATCTCACAAGCAAGACTGGCAGTATTTACTACTTCAGCTAGCCGCCCAGAACCAGAGAAAATCTCTTTTGATTCAAACGGACGTACTCCATTAGTATCAACATTAGCCATCACTTGTAGTTGTCTGTACCCTGTGCTCTTCATGTCATCCAGAAGCACCCATTCCATGTCTGGAATGACTACTCCCAGTATGCAGAGTGCACACTGGATTCGTTCCCCTACTTCACAGTTATATCTAATAAGAGGCCCCATTATGCTCCTACTATTGGAGCTCCCATATACCATTAATCCTACCCTCTGTGAATGCCCAGGCTTTGCTGACTTCGTCAGCCACAGACAGAGCCCAAAACCTGTTCATCAGATGGACCGGGAAGGCACTCACATCAGCCTCTCAGAAAGTCTTTTCCTGCCGGCCACACCCTGGAACAACATCCCACTCGACCACGTTTGGGCGATCAATCTCAGTGCGGGCAGTACTCGGAGCGACCACACTAGTGGACCAATCAGGCAACACATGGGTCGTGCTGGACGTCCCTTTGATTGTACTGTCTGGCTTTCCACAGTGATGCCCATTGGCAACAGCGTCAAGCTGCGTGACCGAAGCTGATGCCACCTGGAGCTGTGAGCAAAGGGCCACCAACTTGGCTTGCATCAGAACACAGCAATCACAATTCCTCTCCATACTAAAATTGGCCTAATAAATGTACTACATAACATGGAGTTGAATTGTTTATGGCAATCATGACTAATGTATCCACAATGAGTTCGGTAAATGAGGCTGACATGTGAGCTGAGTTGCCTTTTATGAGCTGTCTCTCACAACATAACTTATTCACATTGGTGGCAAGGTAGTGAATTTGTTGTATTCGACCAGGGACATGTTATAAGTATTTGCACTCTGCATGAATGTCACTAAGACACTGACACACTCCATGCACATTTCTAGAAGTACTTTACAGTCGCAAACGGAACTGAATAGTTCATATGTGGAGGAATTTGCCAAAGAACGACCCATGGACCCTCAGCTTATTGGCGATTCAACAAGGACCCTCAGGTCATACAATGACCCTCACACGTTGTACCAGGACCCTCCGAGTATGCAGGTAGGTCAGTGGGCACACACCTCGACGGATAAACCCAGTTACCATTTTCGTACTTTCTGAGACAGATCATATATGTGTCCTGTTGGTGTTGCACATACTGTTAAGGCAGGTGACAGTCAGGCATGACTTTGGTGGACCTACAATTTCCTCTGCTACAGCTAGGCATAAATATGTGTGCACCTAGTCTTCTTTTCTTCATGTTCTTCAGCTCTTGTAATTCCGTTTTGGTACCTAGGTTTCATATCTTCATATTCTTCGGCTCTTTTTTAGTTGTCTGTTATTGCTGGTATTAGGACATAGATGGTTACAGTATGCAGGTTCCTTTGCTTTGTGATCAGGCTATTTTTGGATGCGAGGCGTTGTGTGTGGCTGCTGCAATCCCTTAGGAGTTGGTGCCAGCTAACAATTGAGGGCACAGATAGTGATTGGCCAGTTAACGAACTCTCAGAAGGATACGAGACATGTGGTCTTCTTCATATGACAAACCTAGCTGTGTTTCAATTACTGACTTTGCTTTTTAGTGCAAGTAGCATTTTGCTGTTTCAGTACTTTGGCACAGGTGTTGGGACAAGTTTTAGTTGCAGTTCCCACTTGCTTTCCTGGCGTCTCAACAAGCCCAGCGTGTGTCAGTCCTCCGAAGCTGCCTGCTGTTAGCGGCATGTGTCGGTCAAGTGCCCCTTTCGTAACCCTCAGGGAATCGGCCAGTGTTACCTTGCCGCCTATCGACCTGTGAGACCAGTCTGCGGCGTTTTCCGGCCTTTACTTTCGCAGCCAATGGCTGCCTGATCGCCATAAATCCTCGCTACTCAGCTTTCTGCGCCCCTCTCCCAAGGTTCCGTTCGTCTGCATACGTGTATGCGTGTGTGTGTCCGAATGATCAATCACGTGCTTGTACCTTCCAAGACACAGTCCTCCACGATTTGCACTCAAAAATGTATAAAATTTTAGAAATCGAAACACTTAAAAACTAATACAACGATACCTGCATAAAAAATGAAATCAAATTTAATCCCCTACAATATTTTCCTGACGAAGTTACAAAATTTAATGTCCACACAACAATGAAGTCCTTCAAGACTTATCAAGGTAGCAGCAAACTGCTACACAATATTACAGAGGTTAGTCAGGACTGTCACTTGTATTTAAGTGGAACAAAGTAAGTACTTCACAAATTCTTAGCGAAGTCTGTAGCGAAAAAGTGCTACCATGTATAAAAAGATTTAAAATATTCTAATTCCTCAACATCGCCTAAAGTGCTATAACGTATTGGTTGACCTGTTTACACCATGCAAAGAGGAAAGAAAAATACACTGATCAGAGACATACATTTTAGATTTCCCAATACAACTGTCTACTGCTGAAGGTGGGATGCCAACGCATGTAGTCTTGAGGTCACCCGCTATCGTGGTTCCTCAATTGACTTCGGATGTTGTGATGACAGCATCCGTCAATAGACAAAAATATGCGACTACGCATATTATATGTAAAGGCATGTCCATGGGTGCCCTTTCCCTCTTTTTCTTTCTTGCAAAGATCATAACATCAATGCAATGACACAGCACTAGTATAGTTTAATTTTTCTTTCTTTAATTTTCCTCTTTAATACTTTCCTCAATTCTTGTTTTGATTTTTTTGTTATTCACTCTTGTCCTCACGATACATTTTCCATAATTATCCTTTTTATGGTGCTGCTTCTGTCACATCTCTTCTCCCATACCTGTTTCCCTTTGCTAGTCAAAACGGCCTCATTTAATTTATAAAGTGGTGCCTGGAGAATGCAATCATGTATTTTACAATTACTGTTCATTAATATGACTGACGTTGTCACAAAATACATTGCATCTGCTTCATGCACTCAGGATTTACACCTACGCAGAACTTCCTTCCTCTCATCAATTGTAAGAACACCATCGCTCTCACTTCGCTGAGATCCTACATGTCAACAACATGATTTCCACTTAACGTCCTTTCGTCAAGCCACATCTTCATCCGTAATATAATGGTGCGCTCATACGTCTTCGCGCAGACACGGCCACGTCGTAAATTCCCTCGTCCCATACAAGGCAGGTATCACGCCGCGCATGCGCAGTAGGAAGCCGCTCTGCTGACGTCGGAGCTAATCTACCCAGCGCTCAGTGGCCCGCAATTGCCATTACGTATTGTGTTGTAGTTGCTTTTACGAGCGAAAACATGGTTTACGGCAGTGTGAATATTTATTACTAACTGGCGATTGAGTACATTGCTACACCGTAATTATCAGTGTATTGAGGTATTTTTTACAGTAAGCTATGACGTGAAAAACAATGGTTTGTTGCTCATTCGCTAGTTGTACTAGCCACAACAGACAAATAAGTTATTAATTATGTTTCATACATTTTATGAAGACAACGTGACGAAGCGAAACTGGATAAATGCTTGTAGACATGCACATTCGTTTCCAGTTGATAAGGCTCGTGTCTGCTCAATACACGTTACTGATTCGGATTATGACAGGGATTTGAAAACTGAACTTTTGAATATTCCTTCGAAACGCAAGTTTAAGATTGATGCTGTTCCATCTCTAAATTTATCATCCTCCGGTACTGATTTAAGGCGTAGTAATGAGCCTAATAATGAGACAAATATTGAGGCACAATAATAAAGCTACGCAAATGCACTTTCTGGCCCTCTCACACATTGCGCTTTTGTCCCACGAACCGAATGTTCCACAGCAGCTCCAGCACAATGGCTCTACACTGTTAAAGCGCGTCCTTGGAGAAAGTCCAGTCCGCATCTTGTGGTCGTGCGGTAGCGTTCTCGCTTCCCACGCCCGGGTTCCCGGGTTCGATTCCCGGCGTGGTCAGGGATTTTCTCTGCCTCGTGATGGCTGGGTGTTGTGTGATGTCCTTAGGTTAGTTAGGTTTAAGTAGTTCTAAGTTCTAGGGGACTGATGACCATAGATGTTAAGTCCCATAGTGCTCAGAGCCATTTGAACCATTTGGAGAAAGTCCACTAGCTTACGTATCATGTCAGGTGGCTGTTCGTTTGTTAGAACGGTTGTAGGAGTCAACACCTTGCTGCAGTAGATACACCGATTCCCGTCCGATCACCGAAGTTAAGCGCTTTCGGACGTGGCCGGCTCGTGGATGGGTGACCATCCGGACCGCCATGCGCTGTTGGCATTTTTCGGGGTGCACTCAGCCTCGTGATGCCAATTGAGGAGCTAGTAGTGGCTCCGGTCAAAGAAAACCATCATAACGACCGGGAGAGCGGCGTGCTGACCACACGCCCCTCCTATCCACAACCTCAGCTGAGGATGATACAGCGATCGAATGGTACCGATGGGCCACTGTGGCCTGAAGACGGAGTGCTATAGGAGTCAACAAGGTGGTGCTATGTGGAAGTTCGTTAATCACATTCTGGAGCTCTTTCAGGAAGATGTCCGATGTGATATGCTTCTTCCCACAGTACAACCTGCGAAGATTCCCTAAATTTTCATCGACCTCCCTGAGGACTTCGAACTGGGATGATAATGTGAAATAAAGGATGGCTTTATCTTATACCTCTTTAAGGTCTTTTTACAGGTCTCAGATCTGTACTGTGGTCCATTGTCCGAAAATATGCAATCGACCAGTCCTACCTCACCTAGGAAGTCTCTGCAGAGCAATCTAATTATGGTCAAGCCGGTGGTTCTTCGAAGTGGCGTTAGAGTCACAGACCTCTATGTGACTTCGACGATAAGCGTTATGTAGTTGAAACCTCGCTGTGTGGTCGGTAAAGGACACATTAAATCAGTGGCTGCTATTTGTTGCAGTTTCTTTGGGGTAATAGGATAAAGCGGAGCTTGCATTGCCACAGTTGGTCTTAGCCTTCTGGCACTTCTTGCATATGGGCAACACCCACCGTATCCGACTTTCATGTTTTTGAAATTGCATACACTCCTGAGCTTCATAGAACATTTTCGAGCCCCGAAATGAGCACATCTCGGGTGTATGTTTCATATTAATTTGTTCACTACCCACAATGAGCTGCCCTAGTTCGTCCTGTGGAAAATAATTCCTTTTCTTAGTAGGTATTGTTCCCTAATTCTGGTTTCTGTACTATCCTTCTCCCTCTCTTTCAGTTTGAGCAAATCGGGATCCTTATCTTGCTCAGTCGAAATATTATAAAGTACTCGAATGCAACGTTTCGCAAATAAAACAATTAAAAGTGCTCTTTCTTTGCTGATTTTTCCGTTATACAGATTGGTGAACGAGATAGGGCATCATCGATGATGTTGGTTAGACCAGGCATGTAAACAGTGGTGAAATCGTACTCCTGAAGGAGTGTGGCTCACCGTGACAATACAAATGTGTCAAGTTCGTAGTTAGTAGGAACTCTAATTCTCTGTGGTCCGTGTAGATCCTCGTCTCCCGTTCAAAATGGAAATATCTGAGTTTCTTGAAGCCCCATGCAACTGCCAGTGCTTCCAACTCGGTAACAGAGTAGTTCTTTTCACTTTTGGATAACACTCCGCTCCCAAATGCCATCGTTTTGTGTATCTTTTGTCCATTTTGCTCATATTCTTGGAAAATCATAACTCTCAAATCATATTTTGCGCTGTCTGTGGCCACACAAAAGTCTTGGGGAGAGTCAGGGTGAGACAGAATGTGTTCTGTTAGAAGTGCTCATTTTAGAGCATTGAACTCGTGGTCCACGCAGTCGTCCCACAACCTTTGTGTTTTCTTTCCCATTAGTTGACAGAGATGCAGAATAGCTAAGATAGGTACGTATATGAATTTTTTGTAGAAATTCACTGCTCGAGGAAATTCCCTGTATTGTTTCACGTTGGTCGGCATCACATATTCCGCAACGGCTTTTTGTTTTTGTTTTGTTTTGTTTTAGGGCACAAAACCAACTTAAGTCATACGTGCCCATGTCAGAACAGTAGAACACTAAGACGAAAAAGGAGTTAAAAGCGACTACGTGTTAAGCCCAAGCGACGGAAGGACAGACAACTAAAAACAGGTCCATAAAATAACCATAGAGCCAACGGTTTTTCCCCATACTGCTACGACTGATCAAACGTAAAACGCGGTCGACAGTCCACGCGTCATTCTCTAAAACGGCCGATAACTCAGACGACAAACATAAATTATAACCTAAATGGCTTAAAAAAAAAAGGGCGTCCCATCAGGAAATGACGAATCGCCAAATGTTGAGGACAATGAGCACAAAGGGGTGCGGGGTCACCACTTAACGAATGACGATGACTAAAAAGACAGAACTGATACATTCTGCAGATATGATGTGCCCTAAGAAATTTACTCAGCTGCTTCCGAAGCAGGATTCTGTAACGTTGGCAGTCGCCCCATATTCCTTTATTCAACTCAATTCTACCCCCAGTATTACATTGTGCATCTTCCAGGATCTTTTAGCGATTATGATGTCACTGTCATGCAATGTGCTTTTTCTTTTAACTCATTGCTCAGAATATTCCCTAGACCTCTAATAAATGTCACAGATGAGATGTTCAATCCGAAAGTTAGTCTTTTGAATTCAAAACACCTTGCAAACGCTATGCATGCAACCTAGTTGCGGCAAGCTGGGTCGATCTCTATCTGCCAAAAGCTCAGCCGCCAATCGAGTAAGGAGAATACTGACACGCCATGGAACTTCTGTAATAATTTCTCTAATCTCTCTAGTTGGCCTAGCTCTGAAACGATAATAGTTTTAGCACCAACCAGCTGCTACTGTCTTTTTGGTCCATCATCCTCAACGGGCTATTACATTCAGACTTGGCTGCTTTGATAACTCCATCTTCCATCATTTTCTGCAGCTCGAGAAATACTTTTTCACGGTAAGACCAGAAGATGGCATAGGGTGGTACTTAAAAGGTTTATGTTTCTTTACTTTAGATTTATACTGATAACCCTTGACGGATCTTAGTATCAGCAAGAAAACCTTTGCATTATCCCTCACTGCAAGTTTCAACCGTTGCCTATCTGTATCCTCGATGTTATCCAAATTTTTCAGTTTAGCATCTATTTCACAAGAAATTTCCGCTAACTAATGTATCTCTAATTGACTTCTTTTATCTAACCAATATTACCTCTTACGTGCCTCGATCCGATCACTGCTGTGATTCATGAACTCCAGTTTCAGGCAGCTTGCCGGAATCTGTGCTTTGATAGCCTGTTCATCAAATCGAATTTTAGCGATACTTGTTTCCCCTAGTGTCAATTTGCCTTGTCCTAGATCAAGTATTGCTCTTTGTTCGGAAAGAAAGTCCATGCCTGTTATTATGTTGGGTTTGGGGCGACAAATAGACTCGCAGTCAGTTTATGTCCTTGGCATTCGAGTTGTAGATATGCCTGCTGCGATATCTCACTGTATTTACCTACCACTGCCTGTCTTACTTTCGTCTTCTGGATCGCGAGAGTCGGTGGGTGACTCATTGCCGACATATCCCCATAAAGCTGTCTGACATCACCAAGAGATGGCTTCCCATATCGATTATAGCCATGCATGTCATTTCTCCTATTTTTACTGTGAAAATCAGGCAGATTTCCTGTTGTGGTCTATGTTCGTTCTCCTCTGAGAGTGCTTCCCTGATACCTTCACATTCAGTCATTTTAATGCGACTGGCGCAGCCTTCACATTCTTGCTGTCCATTGTTTCCCTGACGCTCGCATCATCCTGGGTTTGGTGGATTTATCTCCACGATTTGAGCCCCGATTTCATTAGCGTTGGGTGGCTGCCACCTCTGCGCAGAACTTTGTTGAGTATCACAGCCGTTGTTTACCAAACACCTTGATTTCTGACCTCTGTTATTCCCATTGTTGCCATCTATCCTTCCATACTTCGTGTCTTGCTGCTTCCTTTACTCGCATGCCTGCTGTTCGTTAAATGCAAATCCAGTTCTCTGAGTATTCCTTTAAATACTTCGACATCGTTCCGCATTTACCTGCGAGTGTCTGTTCATATGATACTGGTAGTTTCACGAAATGCATGTGTATGAGCTCGCCAGGACTGCATGGATCGACTAAGTATTGGTTCCGTTTGGTCACCTGTTCGAAGAATTGTACGGAGCAGCAGAACCCTGAATTTTCCAAGACCGTAGACATTCATGAGTTGATGTTTGACTTGGTCACGTTTCTCCTTAGGCCAGTACTTATTCAGAAATGCGTCACGGCGTTCATGATATGACGTACATGACCTTGCAATATTCCGTATGATCTCTGCAGTGACTCCTTCCATGTGTGCACATACAAAGTCAAGTTTATATATGAGAGGCCAGTGGGGTGGCAAAGACAAATCGAATTGGTCTGTAAAAGTCTTGGGGTGGAGTGTATTCCCCTCATCTTTGTGATGTTGGAACTTGTGCAAGGATATGACATGTTTAAAATCGAACGTTTCGTCTTTACTTCGGTTCGGTCTTGATACCACATTTTCTCTCCCTCCTATCTCGTCAGGGTATAAGCTAGCAAAATTATATTATCTCCTATATTCCCTGATACTGTCGGCACTGGTGATTACCGTATTTCGCTGTAATGGATTACAGTTGCTCACGTCAGTCACGCCGCTGGTGCACCGTGCACCCGCCATCTGCATCGCTTCATGATGGACCTCAGCCACCTGGCCCATGTTACTCCCAGACGGCCGCTGTCCTTCTCGAACGTTGAAGCTGTTGTGATTCTGCCATAGCTGAGTTCACGCATTTGCTAATGGGAACAGGACGTGGTTGCTTGAATTCGAACTACACTACTGGGCATTAAAGTTGCTACACCACGAAAATGACGTGCTACAGACGAGAAATTTAACCGACTGGAAAAAGATGCTGTGATATGCAAATGATTAGCTTTTCAGAAAATTCACACAAGGTTGGTGCCGGTGGCGACACCTACAACGTGCTGACATGAGGAAAGTTTTCAACCGATTTCTCATACACAAACAGCAATTGTCCGGCGTTGCCTGGTGAAACGATGTTGTGATGCCTCATGTAAGGAGGAGAAACGCGTACCATCAAGTTCCCGACTATGATAAAGATCGGATTGTAGCCTATCGCCATTGCGGTTTCCCGTATCGCGACATTGCTGCTCGCGTTGGTCGAGATCCAATGACTGTTAGCAGAATATGGAATCGGTGGGTTCAGGAGGGTAATACGGAACGCCGTGCTCGATCCCAACGGCCTCGTATCACTAGCAGTAGAGATGACAGGCATCTTATCCGCATGGCTGTAACGGATCGTGCAGCCACGTTTCGATTCCTGAGTCAAGAGATGGGGAAGTTTGCAAGACAACAACCATCTGCACGAACAGTTCGACGACGTTTGCAGCAGCATGGACTATCAGCTCGGAGACCGTGGCTGCGGTTACCCTTGACGCTGCATCACAGACAGGAGCGCCTGCGATGGTGTACTCGACGACGAACCTGGGTGCACGAATGGCAAAACGTCATTTTTTCGGATGAATCCAGGTTCTGTTTACAGCATCATTAAGGTCGCATTCGTGTTTGGCGACATCGCGGTGAACGCACATTCGAAGCGTGTATTCGTCATAGCCATACTGGCGTATCACCTGCAGTGATGGTATGGGGTGCCACTGGTTAGACGTCTCGGTCACCTCTTGTTCGCATTGACGGCTCTTTGAACAGTGGACGTTACATTTCAGATGTGTTACGACCCGTGGCTCTACCCTTCATTCGATCCCTGCGAAACCCTACATTTCAGCAGGAGAATGCACGACCGCATGTTGCAGGTCCTGTACGGGCCTTTCTGGATACAGAAAATGTTCGACTGCTGCCCTGACCAGCACACACTCCAGACCTCTCACCAATTGAAAACGTCTGGTCAATGGTGGCCGAGCAACTGGCTCGTCACAGTGCGCCAGTCACTAATCGTGATAAACTGTGGTATCGTGTTGAAGCTGCATGGGCAGCTGTACCTGTACACGCCATCCAAGCTCTGTTTGACTCAATGCCCAGGCGTATGAAAGCCATTATTACGGACAGAGGTGGTTGTTCTGGGTACTGATTTCTCAGGATCTATGCACCCAGATTGGGTGAAAATGTAATCATATGTCAGTTCTAGTATAATATATTTGTCCAATGAATACCCGTTTATCATCTGAATTTGTTCTTGGTGTAGCAATTTTAATGGCCAGTAGTGTAGTTTTCTCAGTGGTTGCCGCCTGTACGACACCTTCCACCTCTCTTTCTGTAGCGTACTCTGCCTCGTCCTAGACTTAACTTCTGCCGATAGTTGTTTTACTTCACTTTCTCTTCGTTCTTTGAAATTGGAAAACTCAGCAGTCAGTGCTTCACTATTTACATCATCGGGCTTTCATAACTGAGTTTCCTCTACCTTTTTTATTCGTGTCTGTAACGTCGTTAACAAATTTTTTCAACCTCCGTGGTACTTAGTATCATCTCATGCGTTTCGAAAGCAATATGCTTAGCTGCAACTGCAATCAATTTCACTTCATGCGCGGTTCTCTTTGCTTCAGCAGTATGCCACTCGAGCTTCGTGTGCAGTGCCTTTACTTCGTCCGTAATTTCATGTGTCTTACTCTTGAGGTCGGTACAGACCCTTTTGATGTTGATATATGCTTCGGTATTCACCTTTTTTATTTCGTTACTTGCTTAGGTACTGTCCTTTTTTATATCGACATGCGTTTCTTCTCCAATTCTATTTAGACGTTCAAGATACTCCAGAATGCTCGACAGTCCTGTGTCTAAACTCTGTCAAATACTTTTTCGTCCTCTATGTAAACATGTAGGGATCTCCTGTCCTGTACCATTTTGACATCTGCGTGTGTATAGAATTCATGCCTGTGTGCACCAGTTGGACTGTTACGTACTGATACACACAACGGCGTCCCACTGTAACTACGAACTGGAGTTTTCTGCACGTGTAAACACCAGGCTTCTTAATTGTGGACTCTAACAGTTACCTACAGTTACCTCAGTGTGCGTTTGTTCATCATCTTCGCTGGTCAATAGCCACCTAATAGCCTGATCTAACCTCTCACTAAGTTCCAGCTGATCAATATTCTTCTTACTGGTTTCAAATTCTCTTCGAAACTCCTCCTGGCCTTCCCATAGACCTTCTTGCTGCCATATGTGTCTTTCGTTTCACTATTGTTACCTACATTTTCTTACTGGGCTGCCATGGTAGCCTTACATCTTGTTAACATATGACATTTAACACGACCTTTGTAAAACTTGAGTCCATGAAAAAACTACTTTTTGTTCAAACTGCACATGTAACTCTCACAGAACGTAAAACAAAGTTCAAATATACGTGACAGATTAAAGTTTCTGTAATTACCACTCTGCTATCTATACAAAGATGTGCTCAACAAACAATACAAGTGACAGCGTCCCTATAACGTGCAGTATAACATAAAAGTCCAAACCAACGAAATAAACTCATAAGACAAAACACAAAGAATAAAAAAAAGTCTTCAACTAGCGGGCTGAAGCACGAGCAATATATACAACATAATCATACAACTAATACTAATAATAATGATACCATGACACTTTACAGCTACATTGAAGTAAAGTATACAAACACAAAATCTGGCCGGCTAGTGTGACCGAGCGGTTCTAGGCGCTTCAGTCTGGAACCGCGCGACCGCTACGGTCGCAGGTTCGAATCCTGCCTCGGGCATGGCTGTGTGTGATGTCCTTAGGTTAGTTAGGTTTAAGTAGTTCTAAGTTCTAGGGGACTGATGACCTCAGATGTTAAGTCCCATAGTGCTCAGAGCCATTTGAACCATTTTTTGAACACAAAATCTATGGAAGCACTTTTCAGACAAACTGTGCACTCAAAAGTTTCAAGTTGAGGTTTCTGTCAACCAGTTCCGTTGTCTATCAGAGATGCTGGGGAATGACTACTGACAGGGCCGCCATTTCTAATCCCCCTCGTCGTTTACTTTGTTATGGTTATCTGTATGTGTGATTTTATACCTCTCTACTGTGCACTATTTGGATAAGTAAACTACGGGTAACTATCAGTGTATTAATTACACTATGGAAATTTAAACGCTGTCTGGAAGGGTGACCCTGTCACTCATAAATACCTACTGTAGTACCCTGTAATATGAACTTATCTGATGGATTGCTACACAAAGTATCGCACCCTGCTGATACCGATCAACTACTTCTTCTGAACGTTATTTAGGAAGCACAAAACATATCAACAAATCAAATCATAAGGGGTAGACTATGCTGGTGCTGAGAGGACAAATTCTAATCTTGACTATACAATTTATTTGAAATAAAATCATTTCAATCGCCATGAACAATATAGAAACGTCCAGCGGACTCATAAAAACATGAAATGACCGCAATAAACTAATATCGGCTACCCTCTGTTTAACTCTGTGCAGTTGTGAATAACGCTATCTGAGAATCTCCACAGAATGACTGACCTCACTTTTGTGCTGAAAACTATAAGAATGTACTCAAATCAATTGATGTGAAACCTCAGTGTAGAAACGTTTACAAGTAATCACAGCAGTTTACACTATCTGCCCTGAATGTCAGAGCGGGTGACTGTTTCAGCATCTCAAACAGCGTGCTGGCAGAGTGCAGTTATGACTCTTCTTGCACTGCGAACAAAGCTGTGTCCCCACAATGTTATCAGTGCACTGCAACCTAAACCGTCAGACAGCAGACTACTGTCCATAAACTGCTAAGTCTAAATTCTGTCTAAATTTCTTCACTGCCAATAACAAACGTTAGACGAGAACCTCAAGCCAAAGGTGGAATCCAGGAACGTCTTAAATGCAAGTGCATAACAGAGAAAGGGCTCGCTGGATAACTATATTCCAGATTCAAGATGAGAACTCCCAGCCTAAGAGGTGAAGTTTAGAATCGTCTTAAACCAGCAGCAAAGTTCAGTACACTAGCTAATGCTTTCAACCGAAGTTCTATCTTATCTGTGGGCTGTGGCAGGAGTTTTCCCAGTTCGGGGGCTCAGACGGAAGTCCTTTCCTCTAAAACTGCTTACTCTCCAGCTCACCTCTAGTTACCTCTCTCCTAAATAAGGACAGGCGAATCATAATCTTAGTACCCACTGTTCGTATTTAAAAGGCTCCAGCCAACCACAAACTCAATTTTGGTTTCTCCCGTGGAACCTTTTGGAACAAACCCCTTCTCCCATCTGTTCATACAAATACACCAAGCAGCCACATCTGCTTAAAAATCGCTGGAAACATTTTGTCACATGTGCCAACATGTTAATGGCTGGTATCGTCGTACTGCCCGACACATTCCAGTCTACTTCTGCATTGGTTAAAAAGTTCGCAGTCCCGCCAACTCGGCGTCAATCAAGCGCTGGCAGTCATTGGGTGGTTCCAGCCCTCGCATTTCGTTACAGCTATATCCTCATGAAAGTTCGCGCCTATGGCGTCACCTGGGTTGGCGACCGCTCGGTCACAATAGTAGCTGCATGTCCCTAGAGGTCCCCTGGCGTTGCATTTCTCCACAGAAATGGTTTTTGAGCGCCCTGTTGCCGTCGAACTCGCCTCTGTGCTTCCTGTTACCCCACACAGCAACCGAGAAACCAATGTCACTTCTCTCCACCGAGTTTTACACAGCTACGCTACATTAAATCCGATCACCTCAATTACAAGTGCTATTCAGTACCAATGTGTACTGAAAGATATCAGTTGTACTCTATTTTTATAATAAATCTGCACCATTCCTGTCAAATAATATCAAAACACAATCTAAGTACATGTCACAGTGTGGGTCGAAAGCATTTTAAGGTGGAAAATTGTGCCACCTTACAGTACAAAGTTAGAAAACACATCTTTAATGGCCAATTATTACATTAGGCATTGTCAATTTATGGATGGATTTTAATTTCAGTCAATTTTTTCCATTATTCTTCTGTCTCCTCTGGCGTTTATCAGCTCCGAAGATCACGTGCTAACTTCACATTCCACCTCAAGTGAGTGAGTGCACTGTAGAACTACTTTTATCTCCCTTTATTTAATCCTTTGTTGTCGCAATCCATTTATGATATCATTCATCCATCGCCTCCTGGGCCTATAGGAAATGTGAGTAGAAGCGAGGGATTATATGGAAGGAAAAGAACTTGAAGCAATAGCATAGGAAACTGTTACTAAAATAAATTGAATATGTAAATATTAGTCCAGCTGGAGGTAGGTCGGTTGGGAATGTGGAACTGATGCAACGGACTAGATTAAAGGAAAATAGAGTGAAGCATAAACATGAAAATGGTCATCAAATTAAATAAGATATATAATCATTTGTATAAATGGGGAGAGAAAAATAAATGGTAATGAGTCACAATTACATTTCAAAATCTGGATGTTTCAATAGGGTTACCATACACCTGGGATTAGCATGGGCAGGCCCAGTTTTATTAGTGCTGTCTGTGGTAATGTCTGGAGTTGCAAGAATGTCCAGGATTTAAGTATTTTATGCCTAGCAAGAATTATTTAAAAAATTAAGACCTAAATGTTCGATATCACGTTTTTAACATTCTCTTAAGGCCATGTCACTCTGAGCCAACCTTGGCGCAAATGCTGACATCGATTGGGGGAGACGTGGCTATCAGTTATCTCACAACTTTTCACTTACTTTTAGTCATTTGGCAACACGACAGGGGCCATACGTTTGTGTTCTTTTCGAGTGTGATAGAAACTCATCTACACATTTTCTATCATTTTATGTCTACTCGTTTTTGTTTCATTGTGTGTCAATCGGCAAAAGAAAGTGCATGTTTAAAATCAAAATTGCAACAGGAATACAATTTTTTGAAACTATATAATGACAGTGACAATGAACATGCTTACTGCACATTGTGTACTGGAGAATTTTCTGTTGCACATAAAGGAAAGGACGATGTTAAAAAATATGTGAAACACCGTAAACATAGGAGTGATATTAACGCTCCTGCTTCACAAAACATAAGAGATTCTTTTTGTAGGCAAAGATAGGAATTGTGATCTGGAGAGTGCTGATAAAGAGGCTACATTTTCATAACACAATACTTAACATGAACTCAGTTTCCAAACATCAGACAGTACATGTTAACCGGTTAAAAGTTATATGGCTCAAAATTTTCGTCTGATGGAATCAAAATTGATGCAGCTATTGCTAATGTTTTTTGCCATTTATATATCATAATCTGCTGCAATCTTTGGAAAACTTATGCAACAGTAACGAAGGATACCTCAAAAGGAAGTTAATTAAAACTTCTTCTATTTGTTGTGAGATATTTCGGTCTGGAGGAGGTAATTCAAGTTAAACTTTAAATTTCGATGACGTGTCAGGTGAAACTCTCAAAAATTGTGTCAGTATCTTTTGCAGTGAATGAAAATAAAAAACTTGGTTTGTTATACTGCTGATAACAGTAAATGTGGCACTGTGAACAGAAAGAGGAAGGAAAATGTGTTCAGAAAATTTCAAAGTGATTTACATATACTTATTGTAGGTACTGGTTGTTCAGTCCACATTTTACAAAAATTGTTTCTGAAAGATGTCATGTCTAGTGGAAAATAAAACTGGAACTGAATAAATAAAGTTTAATATATGAGTATACTGTTAAGACTTTTAAGTAATTTTAAAAAATATATCACAGGTTGGACCCAAAAAATATGGCAATATGTCCTGGATAGGACTCAAAAAAGATGGTAACGCTATGTTTTAACAATGATGAAACTAAATTCTTCTCACAAACTGTAAAAGCTTTGTGCAACTCAGTTATCTGCAACTTGTAAAAAATACAGTAAATGGAAGATAGATATTTTATAGAAGTAATAGAATTCCACATAAATATTGTATAAAATACAGTAAATGGAAGAAAGATATTTAATAGAATTAATAGCATTCCGCATAAATATTAAAGTAACTGACTGGTTTATGTTATGATTTTGTGCCTGTAAGACTATCTGCAGAAAATAGATTACTATGTTACACATTATACAGCTGTATTCAAAAACATGTAAAATTCTTCTACAAAATAACCACAACTTCCTGAATATTTATGAAGATTATTACACACTTTTATGTCCAATTTAGTAACATTTATTGCTAGAAATTTAAAGTTGCTTAACATAGATAAATTAGTGACAATTTCTGGAACAGAGATTTTGGTTTGCTGAATCTAAGTGTTAGTTATAAAGATTAAATGGAAATGTTACTCATAATAAAATTTTCAACAAAATTAATGTTAACAAAATATTCATCAAAGACTGAATACAAGATATGAAGTGTACAACAGATAGTAAAAACTAAGGAAAAACGTAGGATATACCAAGAACAGATTTTTAATGATATTTGGTAAAAGCTATTCAAGCATACAAAGAAATGAGTAACAGTTACTCGTTTATCAATATGACCATAATTTTGGAGAGTAATTTCTTATTCCTTCAACACTGTTAGAAAGTTAATTTGAAATGTTTTAAATAGTGGACGATTTGTCATCATTTGTAAATACGTCAGGAAAATAGAAAATGTTTAGCACCAATAGAGGGAAAAGAAAATAGATAACTTATAAGACATACAAAAAATACAATACCACACACACACACACACACACACACACATATATATATATATATATATATATATATATATATATATATATATATATATATATATACCACAGTCTTTCCTATTTTGAATACAGTGACATTCTTCCATTCTCCTGTTTCAGCAGTAAGAATTTTCAATAGCTATTTGAAATTGGTAAGTATGAGAGTGATCCCCCAGCATTTGGAGATTTTATGTGCCTGAATTGACAACAATGTTTCAGCAGCATCTTTACAATCAAAGAAGACAGTTTCTGCATTGGAATTACATAGAATGGGTTCATAGCTGTCACTGGCTCAACAAATGGGCATATATCTTGCTGGACAAAGGCCTTGCTTATCTTTCTTCTACCAAACGAAATCTAGCAGCGAATGTTTGAAACATCTTCTCCATGATTTAGCACTTGGAACAAATCTAGGAAATGAAACCGAGTACCGAGAAATACACTGAAAACGCGCTTCGTAAAGAAAAAAGGGCACTTAGAACATTCCACATTTCCACTCTTCAGTTACCTTCAGGAATTTTTGTATCATAGTTTCCTTCTTTTACATTGACATTTCACCATAATAATCTTTGTGTCATTGTTTTAAATGATCACGGGATTAAAGGTTCCTTCAACAGTGTGATAGGACCCACAAACAAGTTACATGTAGCCTGTTTTCAGTATTCCACTCTTTCACATGTGATCTTCATTTTGACATGTTTAAAAAATGACCATATTAAGGACTGAAATACACAGTATTGACGTTAAACAATAACATTTATTTCATAATTCGTTGTTTATCAGATTTTGGCTTTCTGGGTCATCCTCAGACAACTTAAGGCTAAACATACAGTCCACACAACGTCAGCAAGAATTTGTTGCTGAAATAATCCAAAAACCATCTTTGCACAGGTATAAATTCTTGCTGGTGTTGTTCTGACAGTCTGTTTAAAACCAGTTCACACTGGCCGTCATGACACCATAATGTCAGGGTGTGTTCACACCACAGTCTAATACATTCCAGACTATGATTCACACTGTCCACCTCATCTATTCCATTCATGTCACTTATCTCGCATGGTTGTCCTCAGTAGTAGAACAAGGGAGGTGTCGCCTCACTCTCCATTGTCGGCAGATGTATCCAATATGGCAGCGATGACATCATCCAAGATGGCGGCCTGTAGACTTGGTAACAGTGCTTGACATCATCCAAGATGGCGACCGTGACGTCAGCTGAAGACGTGACTACCGTTATCCAAGATGGCGGCTTTTGGTGGGAAAGTTCCACGCCCCCCTGCCATGCCCCCGTGGTGGGAAGTTTGAATTTTGGCGGGAAATCGAATTATGCGCTTCTACGGGTCCCGTGCCTCCCTTTCCGACTTTTTTGGATGATCATGCATCATCCTCTTGGAAAATTTAGAATTTTGGAGGGAATTTAGCTCTAAGACTTACTCCTGCAGCTGAGGGGAGTTAGTATGGTGTTGCTTCCACTAGAGACTCCACAAGATGTCATTCACTTCAAATATAATTTGTTTAAATTTGTATAAATTTGTTTAAATTCGCTTAAATTTATTATCTACCTACAGCAGTAGCGGCTTATTTTGTTGTTACCACCACAAGAGGCTGAGATATCTGTGCTCATTGAGCTGTCGGTGTGGAAGGAGCATGTGTTCAATTAGAGAGATATTGGTGCCAAATCTGGGAGTTTTAATAGCTGTATTACGTGCACACATTTAGCCAAGGAGTGCATCCAAAGCTCACTGCATGAAGAATGAAAATGAGCATTAATTCTTGAACATGTGAAGAGGAAGAATAAGATCATGCAAATAAATGCTTTGCATTAAAGATGCATCACACAATGCATGGAAACATCTGTCTCTGCTGGAACTGTCTTTCATTTCTAAAACCTACATATAAGCTCCCATCCCACAAGAGACAACTGCTTCCAATCCAGCAGACCAAAGAACTGAGCTAATTTGCGCCCCGATAGGTCACATGATCTTGCAGTTCAGTCAATAGGAGAACAGTATCATGATGACATCACGTGTTTTTCTCAGCTGCACGTGTGTCTCAGCCTCATCTCTCCCCCCCCCCCCCCGCCCCCCCCCCCCCCCTGTGGTCTGGAAGGGAACATTGGCGGAAAAAGGGATCAGCCAGTTCTGGGCTGTTGGAGAGAGGATGGAGTGTACTTTATTTATTTTTGCAACAATTTATTTAGGGATGGATTTCACTATACTGATACAAAACACTCACCGTGACGTGCTTAGGGGGACAATATACAGTTTACAAACCTGGAAACTACTCGTAAATAATGCAGTGTAGTGATGTGCAGAGACGTAAACAACTCGTAAATTACCGAAATAATACAGTACACAGCATAAAGAGCCGCGCGGGATTAGCCGAGCGGTCTGAGGCGTGCGTAGGTTCGAGTCCTCCTTCGAGCAAGGGTGTGTGTGTTTGTCCGGAGGATAATTTAGGTTAAGTAGTGTGTAAGCTTAGGAACTGATGATCTTAGCAGTTAAGTCCCATAAGATTTCACACACATTTGAACTTTTTTTTTTTTTTTAACAGCCTACAGATGCGCAAACTACTCATAGGTCACCGAAATAATGCATGAGTAACGCTATGCAAACACGCTTGAACAGCCGAAAATAATGCAGTGCACAAACACTCACTGTACGTAAAAATGCAATGTATCAACCACTCGAACTATGATTCTATTGGATGGAAAGCTCAGGTGCACCCTCTAATACATGGAAACTGTGCAGATGCAAGAGAGGAAGGTTAGATTAGCGTACTTTAATTATTTTGGTCGGAAACTAAAGCAGATGATCCTAATTACGTAATTAATAACTAAGATCGATCCCAATTACACAACTATATGCATAGCGCTGCAGGACGGCCTAAAATCGCAATATAGCGCGAAAACTGACGATACCATGCAACTGGTGTTACCTTGCTGGGAAAAAATTTCGCAATACCACTCGAAACAGACGCAAATATCGATCCTAATTACATAATTAATCACAAAGATCAGGTCTAATTACACAACTATATGCATAGCACTACACAAGGACGGCAAAAAAAGTGCAATACGCTGCAATAACTGACAATACTATACAACTGGTGTCACCCTGCTGGGAAAAAATTTCGCAATACCACTCGAAACTGACCCAAATACCGATCGTAATTACGTAATTAATCATAAAAATAAGGCCTAATTACACAACTATATGCATAGTGGTACATAAGGACAGCAAAAAAAAGCCCAGTACGCCGTAAAAAACTGACGATGCCATACAACTTGCGTTACCTTGCTGGGAAAAAATTTCGCAATACCACTCGAAACCAGCGACAGATACACTCAAACTCTGCCCTACACCTACCAGATAGGAGGAAAAGGCTGGGGTTTAAGGTACTATCTTCTTCTTTTTGGTGGAAAATACGTTCAACCGACTAGATGCTGGTGCGGGACAGAGAGGAGTTTAAAAAGTATATTAGCTGCAAGCATACAGCATCTGTTGCTGTTTAACGTCAGAGTTTACTACACATGCCTACTATAGTTCAATTCTTTTATCTTGGCGGCTCGCGCATGCCCGTCCAGACGCGGGAGATTGCTGCGTTGCCAGTTGCACACGACGCACGCGCCAATAGAAGCAGCGCCATAGTATAGCATAGTTCGCAAGCTTACTTGTAGGGGGGAGCGCGCAGTTCATGAAGTAAAGCCACCACGGCCGCATTAACCCTTTCGCTGCTACAAAGACGTGCTCCCTGCATTCCGCGCTGTGCGCGATTTTATCACTGCACTGCTCGCCTGAGCAGACACATCGTGTTCCGACGGCTTTGACACTCTTATCAATCGATTCCACAAAAACTATTTGGCCCAAAAATTAGATTTTTACACATCTTCTTGACTGATACCTTCCCCCCATAAATGACTTAATTTTGTTTCGATGTTCAACGCAGTTATTATGCAGCATTAAATATAGTAAGCCATTGCACGAAATTTTGAAGAGTTTGCAGAGGTAAAAGATCATAGAGTATACTTTCCGTATAGTCGATTTTAGTTGCCACAATGTTGAGAATGAAATGTGGACAAGATACCTAAATTTCATATAAAATTTACTGTATAACAATAGCTCATTTAAGTACCACATAGGTGTCGTATGTAATATTGAGAAATATTCCGTCTTTCGCGACTGTAACAAAAGTTTTATTTACACTGAGCACGTTTGGCTTTATTTTAAAGCACTTCAATCAATCAAAAGGAAGTAGACAAAATACATGAAACAAAACTTACAAAAACATACCGTCTATCAGTGAAGTGCTCTGAGCTATGTCAAATATAATTTTTGTGTGTGGCACACACAAACATCATTTATTTGCTAAAACACTGATCTGCCAACACAAACGTTGAATATTGTGTTACCGTAGCACAAAACTACGAAAGGTGACTTGGCAATGGAGGAGACAAAATACTGTCCACTGAAGATGCTTCAAAAGAGAGAAACGCGTCTGGTCTAAACAAGTCCCTTATTACAGTTGCAGAAGAGGAATATATTTCAGTACCAATGGTAAAACTGCGACTGTGGAACAAAAATAAGAAAGAGAAGATGAGTACCATTGTGTATGTGCCATACCTTTCCTTGATTGAAGTGCTTTAAAATGAAGCCAAACGCGTCCGGTGTAAATAATACTTTTATTACAGTCGCGAAAGACGGAATATTTCTCAATATTACATACGACACCTATGTCTTACTTAAATTAAATGAGATATTGTTATATAGTAAATTTTATATGAAATTTAGGTATCTTGTCCACATTTCATTCTCAACATTGTGGCAACTAAAATCGACCATACGGAAAGTATACGCTATGGACTTTTTACCTCTGCAAACTCTTCAAAATTTCGTGCAATGGTTTACTACATTTAATGCTGCATAATAACTGCGTTGAACATCGAAACAAAATTAAGTCATTTATGGGGGGAAGGTATCAGCCAAGAAGACGTGTAAAAATCAAATTTTTGGGCCAAATAGTTTTTGTCAAATCGAATGATAAGTGCGTCAAAGCAGTGGGAACACCATGTGTCTGCACAGGCGAACAGTGCAGTGATGACAAAATCGCGCACAGCGCGGAATGCGGGGAGCACGTGTCTGCAGCAGCGAAAGGGTTAATGAAGAGACAAAGCACTAGAAATTTCAAAAAATTGCATTCAAATGAATATAATTCGTGAAGTAAGGCACTTCGATATTGTTTTTCAATAATGAAAATATTAAGCACCGCGAAAGGTTTGAATTCATAATCTTTCGCGTAGCAGCCCAACACCTTTTTTTTTTATCTCGTTTTTGTTCGTTGTAGCTCGTTGCATCTGCTCTGCTCGGGGCGGAAGTCGCAAGACACCCGTTTCAGTTCGTCGTTAATCCATTAACTCAGTTTTTTTTATTGCAGAGGGCAGCTAACCCTCTGGCCGAACACGCTGAGCTACCGTGCCGGCAACACCTTAACCGTTACGCTAACGCACCTCGTCCGACTACATAACACCATGGGGACTATAAAACGTCACGCAAAATACTGACAAACACTGTTGGTATGACTATGAATTACTCACGCTTCGTCGAAGTACAATAGGAAATAAACAATTACCGCTGTTCTTTATTGCGAAAAAGCGGTTCGTGAGAGGGATACAAACACCTTTCCTTGCTATCGCCTGAATTAGGAGTCTTATTGCTTGTTTGGTTTAATTAATTAATAGAATATGAAGCAATTGGTATAAAGAATGCTTTTTTCCAAACTTTCTATAAAAGAATGTCTGCTATCAAGACATTGCTTTTGTTCTATTACTTTATTTATGACTGAACGTTTCTAAAACTGAAGACACTCGTCCATGCTCTGCACTGCAGTCGAGATGTGGCAACGTCGTTCTCTGTTCATTGGCTGACTGTGTTTTGTGACGTCAGATGCGCAGAACGAACCTAAACTCGGCCGCCAACATAAATGACGCGCACTTTAAAAATCACCCTACAGCTCAGCTAAACCAAGCCAATACACGCTATCACAGCTGATGGAAAAAATGCGTCACAGTTCTAATTACACTTCAAAGTTGTCGTGAAAAAACCAGCACTCGTATTGAACGGGTCATAATGCAGCACATGTATGTGGAAAATAGTCGTCCTAAATGACTGCAGAGGGGGGGGGGGGGGGATAGTTGAACGTGCGTTCTCCTCCATGTAGAGTCACAAACTGCCAAAAATCGAAACCCTCTCACCACCTACCGGGTGGATGGACCGAGGGAGGGAGCTACTCCGCCATCAGACTCGCGGCTCGTGATGGCCGCTGTCCGTCTTGAAGTGATGGTCCTTCACCAACACAAATGCAGGTATAGATAACAGAACCATAGGGGATAAAAGGGCGGCTTTCCCAAATGCGTTTTGGTTGTCTAAAGTACAGTGATGCAGCTGCCCCTAATGGTTAGGGGCGCAGCTGCGGCCACGAGCTGTCACAGACTAGACAGGTCACCAACGCCTCCAATAGGCCTCTTGTTCTGGAATTGTAGACACTTTCGTTTAACGTCACGTAGGACTCCCCAGCTGGGACCGGGCGAGAGCCACGGTCTCGTAGAGGACTCACTCGCTCTTCTGCGCTGGATTTTTTAACATCAACTCGACCCCTATAATAAAGCAACTATTCAAAAAAAAAAGGAAAAAAACATTCGTGGGGATAATAAATGTCCTCTTTCCACGAAAATTGACGAAGTATCATATAGTTTTATGAGCAAAATCAGTATAGTTTTTTACATTCGCCTGAGAAACTTACCCTGTCTGTGAAGACCTTTACGTGAAAACTCGAAAAAAATAGAGGAAACTGGTATTTCCATTCGCGAATACCGATGTCGGTGATATAACAGATTAAAAATCATCCTTATAATTTACAAAGTCAACTAAGGTGCATCTCATGTCTAAAGAACCAACAAACGTGTCCTCCACCGGTCTTTCACCTGCTAGATGCACTCAACACACACCACAATCGATCTTCTCTCAGCCAAATAAAGATGGGAAATCTGAAGAAGCAGTCAATCGGACAGTTTACATGAGAGGGAATAATGGTCCAGCGCAAACACGTGTCCACATGTCTCAAATTTCCACGCGATCACGAAAGCTGTCCGACACACACTAAGTATTAGTCCCCTATTCGGCCGTCTAGAGGACGAGATGGTTAAGTCAACTACATTCCTGCAATGCAACAGGACGCTCCATTCAGGCGTCTCCTGCCGTTAGTGGGAAACGTGAATCATTCCCGCCAAAGGCCACCGCCACCGCCGCGCCAAGCACGCATAGACAGAATCATCCTACGAAATCGGTCACATATATACGAGCATTGGAACTTTAATAGTGGTAACTATTTATTTACAGCTCGTACAAAATAGATATGTGTTTCACAGTTTTACTGACCTTCAAAGTAGTCACCAGCATTATGTCGATGTGGCAGTCATAGGATACCGTACTCTTAGCAGTGCCAGTTGTGTTGACAGTTCGAATAGTGCGGTCTATTGCCCGATGAATTTGTAGCAGTTCTGAAGCGAATGCCATGAAGTGTTCCCTTCAGATTAGAAATCGAGTTGAACTCACGAGGGCTTAAGTTAGAGGAGTGCAGTAGCAGTAGGTGGTATAGCACTTAGCAGTCCCATCAGTCAAACAAATCGCTAACAGCTTGCACTGTACATGCTTGAGCATTATCCTGCAAAATGATGGTCAGGTCCTGCAGAAAGTGTCATTACTTCTGTCTCTATGCTGTTCATTTTTGGAGAACGACCACTATTAAAGTTCCAACCCTTGTATTTGATCGCTATACTTACAATTAAACGTTAGGATTGAGGTTTCAGTTGAACGCCATTCGACAATGAGCGAAGTAAAATAAGCCCTGCTGACAGCTGTGCCTCTGGAAATAGAAATATCTGTACCATTCTTATGACTTGACATATTCGTCCCTTTGCTATCACAGTATTCCACGTCAAATCCATACCTTCCTTACTACTGGAAATAGTCATTTCCTTTTGCACACGAACAGAAACATATACTTTATACACTTGATGTTGAAGGCAAACCTCTCACACACCCCTACTACTAAGTATGATACTTCACCAATAACTGATTGCTAGTGAAACGAAATAATACTGACCGAAAATCAATGATGGGTGGACATGTCTCATAAGTTTTTTTTAGAGTGACACCACTGTGTCCTAGAAAGAGAGGTGTAATCGTCTTACAAACAGCCAGATGTTAAAAAACACAACCATATTACCATCACAAACAATCTTGGTTCTACAGGTGCACACTTTACTTCCGCCAGAACCTCGTCTCCTACCTTCAAAAGCTGTGAGGACGGGGCGTGAATCGTGCTTGGATAGCTCAGTTGGTAGAGCACTTGCCCGCGAAAGGCAAAGGTCCCAAGTTCGAGTCTCGATCTGGCACACAGTTTTAATCTGCCAGGAAGTTTCATATCAGCGTACACTCCGCTGCGGAGTGAAAATCTCATTCTGGATGCGACAGCTTGTTTCCCAGCTTCAGCATCATAGCTAAATTGTCCCTTCTCTACTTTGCTAGTATCATTGTGAATGTAGATAGATGACTGTGCAGTACGTTCATTCAATGTTAATTCTCGAGCACATAAATCATCAAGGTATGCCAGAAAGCGCTCTACATATCTCTAGCACTTCGACCGTAGTGCGTAGCTTATGATCTTTCTCTATGTGGATGGGACTCACAGAGCATTCTCGCATTCTTAGGATAAAGTTAGAGACCGAAAGATCTCCTCGCATTGTCTTTGACCAACACTCCCTGCAGCTGATAAGAAGTAGACTGCTACATTCCACGTTTTGTGTAAAAACAGTGCGAACCGAGGCTGCAACTACTGCCCTGCACCCATCAAAGAGCACAAGATTTCTCCAGATGCGTGAATGTCGAGGAGTTACCACCCCTTATCGGTGTACAGTAGATATGAAACCGATGTGATGATGTAACAGACGCCTAAGAACAGGAAACGGGCGGTTTTTATGCATGATGGAGCTGCAGACGGACGGAGTTTGTTGCTTTTTACGCAAATCAACTGCATCAGCAATTCTAAAGTATTGTTCCAGTGTCTGGGGTCATTACCAAGAAGCATTGGTAAGAAAGATCATAAACACAGACACTCCTAAGGCTACATGTTCTGCAGTTAAAACACACTAGAATGTTAGATCGTTGTGGTTTCCCACCTTATTAGTCGTGTGGAATGCAACACTGTTACTATCCCAATGTGAGAAATATATTTCCAGCGCATGACATAAATTCTCCTTGCAGGTTTATCTACGACGAACTATGGTGATAAACTGTAGAATGAAAAACTGCTTCCTTGAAACATCGATTCCTTGTGATACACGTACAATATAGTTTTTCAGAGGTGTATAGCCCCCCCCCCACCCCCCCACTATTCTCATTGGATGATGGTTCAGAAATTATACTATGCTCGCATCAGTCCAATATAAAATTATCTTTAGTAACAGAGAATGCCTCTTACAAGGAAAGAGACAAACACCTAACAGCGGCGTCCGACATGTGAAATTACACGTCATTTCGCCACTAACTCTGTAAAGCAGATGTATACGTGGGAATTGTAGTACCTCACAAACACCTGTCGCTAACTTAGAATCACCGTAGTTATGAAACTGAGGACTCGATTTTATGCCCAAGTTGCGGCAGTGGGATGGTTCAAAAATGGTTCAAATGGCTCTGAGCACTAAGGGACTTAACAGCTGTGGTCATCAGTCCTCTAGAACTTAGAACTACTTAAACCTAACTAACCTAAGGATATCACACACATCCATGCCCGAGGTAGGATTCGAACCTGCGACCGTAGCAGTCGCGCAGTGGGATGGAGTGTCTCGCATAAATCTTCGTTCGTCTAGAGGAATGTGTCGAAACAGGATGGTCACGTTTCATCACACATGAGATGGAAGTCCTCTGATGACAGAGAGGTTTGCTGTTAACGATCGCAAATACACAGTGCTCTAAGTGAAATACAGAACACGTGGTTGTATATGAGTCGAACGCAGGCTATGTCACGTGACTGATGCATCCTGACAGAACAGCGGAAAGAATGGTCAAATGACCTCCGCCATCATCTCCTTCCCTCTCTAGAATGCATCATCAGTCTGCCATTAAATCGTACCTTATTACAGCTCCATCTCAATCGATCACCCCGTCCACTCTCTGTTATCCTCTAACGCAGATGCATGTAAGTTCAGAGGCAGATGGTTCACTGTTTTCCTGCAAAGCGTCAGATAGAGTAGTCAACTCGCATGCATCACTGTTACCTCAATACACATACAGTAGAATGCTGCCTCGACGGAGAAAAGTGACTATTTCTCTGGCTCCCTTCGCTTAAATGTCGAAGTTTTCTCGGATTCCTCTTGCTGCCCCATGATTGTTCCCATGTACAAGAATTGTTCTGCGCCAGCCAGAAGACACGCAATTACCTCCTCAATTTCCCTGCATTTCAGCGTATTTTCGCTCAATTTATACGTATTTTCCATCATTTTTCGCAATTCTATTGACCTAGACATGAGAATCACCTTGGTTGACTTTGTAAATTATAAGGATGATTTGGAAGCTATTATATCACCGACATCGGTATTCGCGAATGAAAATATCAGTTTCCTCTATTTTCGAGTTTTCACGTAAAGGTCTTCACAGACGGAATAAGTTTCTCAGTCGAACATAAAAAACTATACCGATTTTGGTCATAAAACTAAATGATAATGGACTTTGTCTATTTTCGTGGAAAGAGGACATTTAATATCGTCGCAAATGTTTTTTTTTTTTTTCTGGCAACAATGGAGAGTGGGGTGACGCCCCCCCAACCCCCCCCCCCCACCCCCCCTTGTTCTACTACTGTCCTCAACCGTTCTTTGGTGGCAATTGCTGACTTCGAAAAATGATGCTCAGGTGTTGGTACTCTCGATGTACACGTAGGTCACATGCACAACGCTGAAGCTTTTCTATGTGGATACTGTAGTCCACATTTGTACGAAAATGACGTTTGCAGGATCCAATGCTCTGTAGCTTGCAACGATAGCTTGTATATTAGAGGGAGAGGAATGAAGCGCGAAGCAACGCAAAAGATGAGTGTGGGTCCGAAAAATGATGCAATTACGTTGTACTAAGGAGGAATTTTACACACACTACAATGAGCTCGAGGAAAAAAAATCTACATTTTATAAACATTTTAGAATGTTGAAACACCATTTTTTCATGTGTTACGTCAAAATGCACCAAGAATTACTAAAAGGAATAAAGTGTTACGAGGTGCCATCACATCATGTCGAAAATTGCTTTGTTAAAGGCAAATCTTGGTTGCGTATCAGTGCAAATTTATGTGTAATCGTCGTATCTCCTTCATTATCTTTCGGCTTCAAGATTAATAGGTTTCCTTCAAGCCTTGTATTCATCTTTGAACCTTTCAAGTGCCTTATATGTACTGGAGTTAACCAGTGAAATCACATATTGACCACTGATACTTGCAACACTGTTTCACATATAATGTGTAGCGCTACTTAACAACAAATAAGCCTGCTAATATCTATAAGACATATTCACTTCCCATCAACCTTTCATCAAGCTCTGTGTTTGGCTGCTAAATTTTCCAGATTTCTTACCTGTACTAGGGATAATTAGTGAAACCAGACAAAGATTGATTACAGATGCTTATTGCGTTCTGCAATTAAATTTGATTGTCATATTATATATACAAAATGGCTGGGTGCCTTGATTCAAAATCCAGTGAAAATGAGCTCAGGGTGTTGGTATTTAAAAATAAAAAAAAAACGGAATCTCTGAATTATTTTCTCCAGCTCTGCCTTTCACAGTAACTTGACATTGATAAAGTTTTATGCTATCGCTCATGTACAGTTCAGACTGCTGGCTGACGGCTTCAGTTAATCTTCTGTCATTCATTATACAATTGCGCACAAATTTTTAAAAAGAAATAACGAAAAGAAACAAGTTACAATAAATAATGAACGATGAATAACAAAGGTTTAGAACAACAACTGATATCAAACACGAAAACCACGACCTAACACAGGCACAAAGAAACGAAGTATGGAGGTTGACATTGACCATACAAATAATCTCAACTGACGTCATATTGAAAACAGTACCGTGCCATTTTTGACAGATGGATCTGTATGCAGGCAAGTAAATTCAGGTGTGACGTTATTATGACGTGTACACGTTGTATCCAAGACATCAGATGTCGTGTATCGACTTTTGTGAGTGGTTGGGATGCTTAACCGCGGTACCTAGCTACACTGTCCAACCACATTAATGTGAACGCCTGTCAAAAGCCTGAATAAGCACGTTTTGCAGCATGGATCACAGCGAGACATGCAGGAAGAGAGCCATTGAGATTCTGAACAGAACCAACAGGGATGTGGGGCCATGCTGGGTGTAGTGCCATGGCTGATGCGCTAGGGTTCTCGGTTGAGAACCCATGTTGCAAGTAGCCAATCAAGGTGGTCCCACGGGTTCTCAACTGGGTTTTGATCTGGGGACTTTGGTGATCAGGGGAGTACAGAAACTCATCCTAATGCACTTCGAACCCGCACAAACACTGTGAGATGTGTGAGACATTGGATTCTCCCACTATAGATGCCATCATTCCGAGAAAAACCAAACTGCATGTAGTGGTGGACATGGTCAACAAGGATAGAGACATACATGTGTTGATCCATTGTGCCTTCCAAAATGATGAGGTCACTGAGGGAGTCCCCTCCAAGTTGGATACTTGTGATGACTGTTGCAGAGCATAAAACGTGATTCATCTGAAAAGGCCAGCTATCATCACTAGTTGACGTCCAGTTGCGGCATTGACGTGCAAATTCCGGCCTTCATCGTTAATAAACAGCAGTCAACATGGGTCTGCGTCTGCTTTGGAGACCCTTATACAGCAACATTCACTCAACAGTCATTGAGGAGACACTGTTGGTAACCCCTTGATTTATCTGGGCAGTCAACTGCTCAACAGTTTCACACCTATCCGTACTCATCTCCACAGCCACCGTTCAACCCTGACATTTATGGCCCATGGTGCACGACAATTGGCTTGATGCCGATTTTGGATGGCATCAATTTGCTATTCATGGTATACTTTAACCGCAGCAGTACACAAACAGTTTAAAAGCTTACCCATTTTGAAAGTTCTTCCATCGTTGGCCCGAAAGCCAATGATCATGTCATTTTTTATTTCAGATGACTCGCTCCGTTTCAGCATTCGACAGCGACTGCACAGTTTTCCGTGTCCCCTGTCACGCTTTATACACTGAAGCACCAAACAAACTGGTATTCAAATACAGAGATATGTAAACAGATAGAATATGGCGCTGCGGTCAGCAACGTCTATACAAGACATCAAGTGTCTGATGCAATTGTTAGATCAGTTACTGCTGCTACAATGGCAGGTTATCAAGATTTAGGCTGTTGGGTCTCACCCACTCATCTTGTATAGGGTGCCTAAGGGATGCTGCATTCTCGGAATGCTGTACAACAATTCAAGCAAATAAAATTAGTAGTTTTATTTCTATAAAGCAGAATCAACAATACTTAACTCTGGAGTTACATCAGTGTCGCAAGTAACATGCAAAGAGTAATTATCTTCACTATACACAAAGGTATTGCAAGTTGACGCAAATCACTGATACTGCTCTGCGAATCCTGTCCACTATGTCCACTACTGAGTACTAATGTCCGTATACGGAGCCGATCTGAGTCGGCCGAGGCTGGCAGGAGCGGCACTTATATTCACTTCGACTTCAGTGGGCTCCTGTCGTGGTGCAGTCCTATTCCACGCACCATTGGTCGACGTCGATTTACCGCCTTCTCTGGTCTTCCGGTCTTCATCTGCGTTCCAGCGCTTGTGGTTACAACAGAACACAAGCGAGTTTGAACGTGGTGTTACAGTCGGCGCACAAGCGATGGGACACATTATCTCCAAAATAGCGATGAAGCAGGGATTTTTCCATATGACCATTTCACAAGTGTACTTTGAATAACAGGAATCTGGTAAAACATCAAATCTCTGACATCGCTGAGCCCGAAAAAAACATCCTTCAAGAACAGGGCCAACGACTACTGAAGACAATCGTTCAAAGTGACACAAGTGCAACCCTTCCGCAAATTGCTGCAGATTTCAATGCAGGGCCATCAACAAAGTGTCAGTGTGCGAACCAATCCATGGACCCAGCATGTCAGAAGGGACTGTTTAAGCTTATGAAGGCTCTGTCATGGTGTGGGGCGTGTGCAGATGGAGTGATATGGGACCCCTGATACAACTACATGTGACTTGGAAAGGTGACACGTACATAAGCATCCTGTCTGATCACCTGCATCTATACATGTCCATTGTGCATTCCGACGGACGTGGGCGGTTCCAGCAGAACAATGCGACACCCCACACGTCCAGAATTGCTACAGAGTGGCTTCAGGAACACTCTTCTGCGTTTAAACACTTCTGCTTCCCATCAAACTCAACAGACATAAACATTATTGAGCATATCTGGGATGCCTTGCATCATGCTGTTCAGAAGACATCTCCACCCCCTCGTACCCTTACGGATTTATGGACAGCCCTGCAGGATTCATCATGTCAATTCCCTCCAGCACTACATCAAACATTAGTCGAGTCCATGCAACATCGTGTTGTGGCACTGCAAATTGACGTCGAACATAGATGGTGATCACAATAATGTGTCTAGACCACGTATTATTGCAGACAAGTTAAAAGGGGACTTCACATGTGTAGTAGACCAAAGAGATAGCTGGCAGAATTTGTTAGTGCAGGTTGCCAGGTTGCCAGGGTCAGGTATGCTCTCAGGGGCAAACCTATTGTTCTCCTTTGATTGACGGGTACTTAACCTATCATTCTCCTTTGATTGACATGTCCTTAACCTATTGTTCTGCTAAAAGGATCCTTCCTTTTGATGGCATACACGTGATGTATTGTTCCCCCACCCTCTCCCACTCCCCTCCCCCTCAGGAAACCTCACCTCTCGCTGCTACAGGTACACTTTCAGACCTGAGTTATTGGATAGACCCTCTCACTCTTATCAATTTGATTGACTTCTTAATTAAATTGATCAATTAATTAACCTATCCACCTCTGGTAAATCCTATCCCCTGCCACCCTCCCTCCCGAAAATTGGCTGGAAAAAGACTCAGTTGATCGGTGATTAGGAGGAAAATCGATTGCAGTGTATAGAATATTATTTAATTGTTTATTGCATTGTATGCAATATAGTTTATTTATTTAGTTAAAGAATTTGTTCAGAAATCGATTGCTGTGTATGGAATATTGTTTAAACAATTTAGACAATGTGTGGAATATTGTTTATTTAAACAATATAGGGGATTCAAGGCAGTGTATGGACTATATGGAAATTGGTGGCTCTTTGGTGGAGAGGATGGATCTCATAACAGGAAATTCATGGGTATATTACCAGAATGAGATTTTCACTCTGCAGCTGATATGAAACTTTCTGGCAGATTAAAACTGTGTGCCAGATCGAGACTCGAACTCGGGACCTTTGCCTTTTGTGGGCAAGTGCTCTACCAACTGACCTACCTAACCATGACTCACGATCCGTCCTCACAGCTTCAATTCTGCCAGTATCTTCCAAACTTAACAGAATCTCTTCTGGGAACCTGCAGAAGTAGCACTCCTGTAAGAAAGGATATTGTGGAGATATGGCTTAGCCACAGGTTGGGGGATGTTTCCAGAATGAGGTTATCACCCTGCATTGTAGTGTGGGCTGATATGAAACGTCCTGGCAGATTAAAACTGTGTGCTGCAAAATGATGGTCAGGCCTGCAGAAAGTGTCATTACTTCTGTCTGTATGCTGTTCATTTGTGGAACACAACCTATGACCATCATTTTGCAGGACAATGCTCAAGCACATGCAGTGCAAGTTGTTACTGATTTGTTTGACTGATGGGGTTGCTAAGTACTACCCCTGACTCATGAGTTCAAACCGATTTCTAAACTGAAGAAAACACTTTGTAGCATTCGCTTCGGAACTGCTACAAATTCGTCAGGCAATAGACCACAAAGCTCGAACTTTCAACACAACTGGCACTGCTAAGAGTATCCTACGACTTCCACATCGCTGGCAACGAGTTATAGACAATGCAGGCGACTACTTTGAAGGTCAGTAAAACTTTGAAACACGTATCTATTTTGTACGAGCTGTAAATAAATAGTTACCACTATTAAAGTTCCAAACCTTGTACTTAGTATATGTTGGACAGCTTTCGTATTCGCATGGCAATTTGAGAAGATCCAAAATGGACATCTTTTTACGCTGGACCATTATCCCCCCCATGTAAACTGTCCGGTTGACTGCTTCTTCATATTTCTCGATTTTATTTAGTTGAGAGAACATCGACTGTGGTGTGAACATCTAGCAGGTGAAAGACAGGTGGATGACTTGTTTGCTGGTTCTCTAGACATGAGAAACAGTTTAGTTGACTTTGTAAATTATAGGGATAATTTGGAATCTGTTACATCACCAAGATCAGTATTTGTGAGTGGAAATATCAGTTTCCTCTATTTTTATCGAGTTTTCACATAAAGTATAATTTTCTAGTTCCTCAGTGGTTTACACCATGCTACACCTAGCTAAAGTTTCGAGTTTCTGGAGAAATAACTTCCAGTCTATATTTTCGGAATTATGTTGCATGAGTGATACTGCTATGCAGACGATATTGCCCTGTGCCTGATATCGAGACGTATCGTGTAAATGGTATAATATTGTGGCAAATTATGTGTGAAAGTACATGTGTTCTTGTAATCCCCAGAGTGTGGATATTAGTGTAGAAACCAGCCGATCTTTGTACAACAGTTCGGAAAGTGACTTCGGTCTGCCGAGGGCACTCTGGTCAAGGGTCAGAAGTGGGTGACTTGCGACCATTGGCTTTGGGAAAATATCTAGTGGTGTGAGGTGCTGTCTCTCTTCCCGGTATATGTTAAGAGTGTCTGGCGGTCGATAGCTATATGAATGATGTAAAAGGGGCGATTTTGTATGGTGCAGGATACGAATTGTATGTTTACTACATCGACATGGTATGCAGTGATATATTGTTGGGATGGAGATTGGTTTCATACTCTAATATTCAAGTTCCCATCCTCAGTGGCAGAGCAGTGTAATTGAGTGAGAGTCTTTCCGTATTTCACGATATGTAGGGCACTTTTGCAGGGTTTAACTGTCAGTGCAATATGGCGATCTGTACAAAATAGTTTTTTTGCTGCTGAAAGTCTCATCTGCAGAAAACAATGACGGATGGTGCTCACACACCGGCAGCAGTTTGACGGGTAAGTTCAGTGACGAATGGGTTGTCCTGTTAGGATTGCTAGGAAGAATGCCACCTGTGCTCTTCTGGGAAGCATTGCAGCAGATTTCTATGGCGAGTCCAGAGGGGGGATTTTTCTGTTATTTACATAGATATGTGATGTTGGTATAACACTGAGAACCTTTTAGCTGCTATGCAAACATCTCTTGGTGCTGGATCTGCATCACAGCAATGCGTCATCACTGCAGCAATGCTGCCTAGGTGAACACGTGTTTCGACAGGAATTTCTCAGATGTCAAATGAAAGGGGTGTCACCACCTCATGCTTGCGGGACCCGAACAGACACCAGTGCATGGCTCGGCAGCTGACGGTCATAGCGTCACTTCGCTCGAGCTGCCGGTGCACCCCAACTCCTGGGGGCATGTTCGGAGTCAGCGGTGTCGGCGTCGGGTGTCAGGTGGCGGGATGTATTTTTTACTAGCGATCTTTTGTTTGAACTATAGACCATCGGTTTCACCGACCAACAGGATGCTGTGGACTAAAACAAAACTACCCCATACATGTGAAAAATATCGATTTATTTATTTGCATAATTTTTTATATCAACAAGATGTTAGCAGTACAATAGTTAAGGGGAGGTTATGTGTTAGTGGGTTAGATGGAGCAGAACAGCAGGTTAAGTGCAGAACACAAGGTTAATTTGCATAATTTTTATGTAAAACGGGACAAAGACGAATGCGCCAGAAATGGCGTGCAAAAACATGTGAAATTCGAAAAGTGTACCAGAAAATGGAGGGCGGACATAACTAACTACTTAATTTGGTATCAAAGGCGGTACAACAGTTTAAGGAAATGGGGGTGACATGGAAATCCACTTAACAGAACAATAGGTTAAGTGCCAAGAAAGGGCTGAACATTAGGTTAAGACACCCAGGTTACAGTGCAGAACATTGGGTTATGCAACATGTTTGCCCCATGTAATTACTTCTTACAAGACCTACATGTTTCCGAACAGCAGAGAATGATGGGCAGAAGAAACTGAACCCCACAACCTAATTTTTTTATAAATAAACAATATACCTTTGAATTTCCTGTTATGAGATCCATCCTATCCATCAAAGAGCCATCAATTTCCGTATATTCTATACACTACCGTGAATCCCCTAAATTGTTTAAATAAACAATATTCCACACATTGTCTAAATTGTTTACACAATATTCCATACACAGCAATCGAATTCTGGACGAATTCTTTAACTAAATAAATAAACTATATTGCATACACTGCAATAAATAATTAAATAATACTCTACACACTGCAATCGATTTCCCTCCTAATCACCAATCAACTGAGTCTTTTTCCTGCCAATTTCTGGGAGGGAGGGTGGGAGGGAATGGTGTTTTCCAGAGGGGGAGAGGATAATTAATTGATCAATTTAATTAAGGAGTCAATCAAATTGATAGGAGTGAGAGGGGCTATCCGTTAACTCAGACTTGAAAGTGTACCTATAGCAGCAAGAGGTGAGGTTTCCTGAGGGGGGGGGGGGGGAGAGGGCGTGAGAGGGGGGGGGGGAGAACAATAAGTTAAGTGCATGCCAATCAAAAGGAAGGATCCTTTTAGCACAACAATAGGTAAGGACCTGCCAAACAAAAGGAGGGCTCCTTTTAGCAGAACAATAGGTTAAGGACCTGTCAATCAAAGGAGAACAATAGGGTAAGTACCTGTCAACCAAAGGAGAACAATAGTTTTGCCCCTGAGTTAATACCTGCCCCTGATGTAGGTAACTTGTACTAGCAAACTACACCAGCTCTCTCTTTGGTCCACTTTTCACATGTTCAATATTTATTGACACAAGTAGTTTGACAGAACTTCAATATTTTCAAGCAACCCACATATCATCAATGTTGCTGAAACTTCTTGGCAGGTTAAAACTGTGTGCCAGACCGAGACTCGAACCCGGGACCTTTGCCTTTCGTGGGCAAGTGCTCTACCAACTGAGCTACCCAAGCACGACTCACGACCTGTCCTCAAAGCTTTACTTCTGCAAGTACCTCGTCTCCTACCTTCCAAACTTTACAGAAGTTCTCCTTCAAACCTGACAGAACTAGCACTCCTGAAAGAAACGATATTGCGGAGACATGGGATAGCCACAGCCTGGAGGATGTTTCCAGAATGAGATTTTCACTCTGCAGCGGAGTGTGTGTTGATATGAAACTTCTTGGCATATTAAACTATGTGCCGGAAAGAGACTCGAACTCCCGAGTTCGAGTCTCGGTCCGGCACACAGTTTTAATCTGCCAGGAAGTTCATATCAGCGCACACTCCGCTACAGAGTGAAAATCTCATTCTCAATGTTGCTGGCAGTATCCTCAGTTGGCAAAACCATTTCACAAAGTTATCATGAACTCCCGAAAGAAAGCGTGTGCCGCAGTTGTTGTTGTGGTCTTCAGCCCAGAGACTGGTTTGATGCAGCTCTCCATGCTACTTTATGCTGTGCAACCTTCTTCATCTTCCAGTAGCTACTGCAGCCTACATCCTTCTGAATCTGTCGGTGTATTCATCTCTTGGTCTCCCTCTACGATTTTTACCCTCCACACTACCCTCCAGTACTAAATTTGTGATCCCTTGATGCCTCAGAATATGTCCAATCAACTGATCCCTTCTTCTGGTCAAGTTGTGCCACAAATTCCTCTTCTCCCCAATTCTATTCAAAACCTCCTCATTAGTTATGTGATCTGCCCATCTAATCTTGAGCATTCTTCTGTAGCACCAGATTTCGAAAGCTTCTCTTCTCTTCTTGTCTAAACTATTTATCGTCCACGTATCACTTCCATACATGGCTACACTATATACAAATACTTTCAGAAACGACTTCCAGACGCTTAAACCTATACTCGATGTTAACAAATTTCTCTTCTTCAGAAACGCTTTCCTTGCCATTGCCAGTCTACATTTTATATCCTCTCTACTTCGACTATCATTAGTTATTCTTCTCCCCAAATAGCAAAACTCATTTAATACTTTACGTGTCTCATTTTCTAATCTAATTCCATCAGTACCACCCGATTTAATTCGACTACATTCTGTTATCTTCGTTTTGCTTTTGTCGTTGTTCACCTTATACCCCCCTTTCATGACAGTGTCCATTCCGTTCAACTGCTCTTCCAAGTCCTTTGCTGTCTCTGACAAAATTACAATGTCATCGGCGAACCTCAAAGTTTTTATTTCTTCTCCATGGATTTTAATACCTACTCCGAATTTTTCTTTTGTTTCCTTTACTGCTTGCTCAATATACAGACGGGAAGAGGCTACAACCCTGTCTCATTCCCTTCCCAACCACTGCTTTCCTTTCATGCCCTTCGACTCCTATAACTGCCATCTGGTTTCTGTACAAATTGTAAATAGCCTTTCGCTCCCTGTATTTTACCCCTGCCACCGTCAGAATTTGAAAGAGTGTACTCCAGTCAATATTGTCAAAAGCTTTCTCTAAGTCTACAAATGCTAGAAACGTAGGTTTGCCTTTCCTTCATCTATTTTCTAAGATAAGTCATGCATCGAAGCTGCTTACAAGAATAATATACAGAAGAATGGAAAAGAAAATTGAGAATGCGCTAGGTGACGTTCAGTTTGGCTTTAGGAAAAGTAAAGGGACGAGAGAGGCAATTCTAACGTTACGGCTAATAATGGAGGCAAGGCTAAAGAAAAATCAAGACACTTTCATAGGATTTGTCGACCTGGAAAAAGCGTTCGACAATATAAAATGGTGCAAGCTGTTCGAGATTCTGAAAAAAGTAGGGGTAAGCTATAGGGAGAGACGAGTCATATACAATATGTACAACAACCAAGAGGGAATAATAAGAGTGGACAATCAAGAACGAAGTGCTCGTATTAAGAAGGGTGTAAGACAAGGCTGTAGCCTTTCGCCCCTACTCTTCAATCTGTACATCGAGGAAGCAATGATGGAAATAAAAGAAAGGTTCAGGAGTGGAATTAAAATACAAGGTGAAAGGATATCAATGATACGATTCGCTGATGACATTGCTATCCTGGGTGAAAGTGAAGAAGAATTAAATGATCTGCTGAACGGAATGAACAGTCTAATGAGTACACAGTATGGTTTGAGAGTAAATCGGAGAAAGAAGAAGGTAATGAGAAGTAGTAGAAATGAGAACAGCGAGAAACTTAACATCAGGATTGATGGTCACGAAGTCAGTGAAGTTAAGGAATTCTGCTACCTAGGCAGTAAAATAACCAATGACGGACGGAGCAAGGAGGACATCAAAAGCAGACTCGCTAAGGCAAAAAAGGCATTTCTGGCCAAGAGAAGTCTACTAATATCAAATACCGGCCTTAATTTGAGGAAGAAATTTCTGAGGATGTACGTCTGGAGTACAGCATTGTACGGTAGTGAAACATGGGCTGTGGGAAAACCGGAACAGAAGAGAATCGAAGCATTTGAGATGTGGTGCTATAGACGAATGTTGAAAATTAGGTGGACTGACAAGGTAAGGAATGAGGAGGTTCTACGCAGAATCGGAGAGGAAAGGAATATGTGGAAAACACTGATAAGGAGAAGGGACAGGATGATAGGACGTCTGCTAAGACATGAGGGAATGATTTCCATGGTACTAGAGGGAGCTGTAGAGGGCAAAAACTGTAGAGGAAGACAGAGATTGGAATACGCCAAGCAAATAATTGAGGACGTAGGTTGCAAGTGCTACTCTGAGATGAAGAGGTTAACACATGAAAGGAATTCGTGGCGGGCCGCATCAAACCAGTCAGTAGACTGATGACAAAAAGAAAAAAAAAGTCGTAGGGTCAGTATTGCCTCCCGCGTTTCAACATTTATGGAATCCAAACTGATCTTCCCAAGGTTGGCTTCTACCAGTTTTTCCATTCGTCTGTAAATAATTCGTGTTAGTATTTTGCAGCCATGGCTTATTAAACCCGATAGTTCGGTAATATTCACATCTGTCGACACCTGCTTTCTTTGGGATTGGAATTATTATATTCTTCTTGAAGTCTGAGGGTATTTCGCCTGTCTCATACATCTTGCTCACCAGATGGTAGAGTTTTGTCAGGGCTGGCTCTACCAGGGCAATCAGTAGTTCTAATGGAATGTTGTCTACTCCCGGGGCGTTGTTTCGACTCAGGTCTTTCAGTGCTCTGTCAAACTCTTCACGCAGTATCATATCTCCCATTTCATCTTCATCTACATCCTCTTCCATTTCCAGAATATTGTCCTCAAGAACATCGCCCTTGTATAGACCCTCTATATACTCCTTCCACCTTTTTGCTTTCCCTTCTTTGCTTAGAACTGGGTTTCCATCTGAGCTATTGATATTCATGCAAGTGGTGCTCTTTTCTCCAAAGGTCTGTTTAATTTTCCTGTAGGCAGTATCTGTATTACCCCTAGTGATATACGCCTCTACATCCTTAAATTTGTCCTCTAGCCATCCCTGCTTAGCCATTTTGCATTTCCTGTCGATCTCATTTTTGAGACGTTTGTATTCCTTTTTGCCTGTTTCATTTACTGCATTTTCGTATTTTCTCCTTTCGTCAATTAAATTCAGTATCTCTTCTGTTACCCGAGGATTTGTGCTATCCCTCGTCTTTTACCTACTTGATCCTCCGTTGCCTTCACTATTTCATCTCTGAAAGCTACCCATTCTGCTTCTATTGTATTTCTTCCCCCTCTTCTTGTCAATATTTCCCGTATGCTCTCCCTGAAACTCTCTACAACCTCTGGTTCTGTCAGTTCACCCAGGTGCCATCTCCTTAAATTCCCACCTTTCTGCAGTTTCTTCAGTTTTAATCTACAGTTCATGACCAATAGATTGTGGTCAGAGTCCACATCTGCCCCTGGAAATGTCTTACAATTTAAAACCTGGTTCCTAAATCCCTGTCTTACCACTATATAATCTATCTGAAACCTTCTAGTATCTCCAGGCTTCTTCCATGTATATAACCTTCTTTCATGATTCCTGAACTAAGTGCTAGCTATGATCAAGTTATGCTCTTAACAAAATTTTACCAGGCACCTTCCTCTTTTACTCCTTACCCCCATTCCATATTCACCTACTACGTTTCCTTCTATTCCTTTTCCTACTGTCGAATTCCAGTCACCCATGAGTATTAAATTTTCGTCTCTCTTCACTATCTGAATAATTTCTTTTATCTCATCATACATTTCATCAATCTCATCGTCATCTGCGGAGCTAGTTGGCATATAAACATGTACTACTGTGGTAGGCGTGGGCTCCGTATCTATCTTGGCCACAATAATGCGTTCACTATGCTGTTTGTAGTAGCTTACCCGCATTCCTATTTTTTATTCATTATTAAACCTACCCCTGCATTACCCCTACTTAATTTTGTATTTATAACCCTGTATTCACCTGACCAGAAGCCTTGCTCCTCCTGCCACCGAACTTCACTAATTCCCACTATATCTAACTTTAACCTATCCATTTCCCTTTTTAAATTTTCTAACCTACCTGCCTGATTAAGGGATCTGACATTCCACGCTCCGACCCGTAGGACACCAGTTTTCTTTCTCCTGATAACAGTGTCCTCCTGAGTAGTCCCCGCCCGGAGATCCGAATGGTGGACTATTTTACCTCCGAAATATTTTACCCAAGAGGACGCCATCATCATTTAACGATACAGTAAAGCTGCATGCCCTCGGGAAAAATTATGGCTGTAGTTTACCCTTGCTTTCAGCTATTCGCAGTACCAGCACAGCAAGGCTGTTTTGGTTACTGTTAGAAGACCAGATCAGTCAATCATCCAGACTGTTGTCCCTGCAACTACTGAAAGGCTGCTGCCCGTCTTCAGGAACCACACGTTTGTCTGGCCTCTCAAACAGATACCCCTCCGTTGTGGTTGCACCTATGGTATGGCTAACTCTATCACTGAGGCACGCAAGCCTCCCCACCAACGGCAAGGTCCATGGTTGATGGATGGGGGAGGGGGTGCCGCAGTTATATTAGCTGTAACAACAGAAAGCAACAAAAAAGGGGAAATTGGCTGAAAAAGAGGAGCGATTTGTCACTTGTTAGCCCACTGACTGAAATCAGAATTATGTCCCCGAAAGATTTCATAAACTAGTTTCGGATCAGTCCTGCAGTGTACGAAAAATTACTCTCATGTACAGAAAAATCAGAACACCTTGAACGTCTAGAGATACGACGATCATATTCTCAGGACATGTACATTAGTATGTTCTACAGAAATGATTAGCATTTGAACGATGTCGGCTCTCGGATTCAAGATCAACATCGATATCGCGGCGCAGCACCACCTACGGGCGAAATGTGCCTGCGGCTCTCGTTGTCGCTATAAAACAAAGGTAATGGATCTGTGTCACTTGAGCAGACATACAGGATTCCTCGCAGACGTAAGCGCGAACCGTTCTGTCAAATCAGTGAATTTGAAAGAGGGAGCATTAAGGCATACCAGAAAGTGATGCATCCATCTGGGAAAATGCTGCTTATGTGGAACGAAGTGTCCCGGCAGTACAACATGTGTATGCAGAATGATTCACGAAAGGCCATAGAACATGTCGAGATGGACCAGGTCGCACTACCCAGACTATCCCCAGAGAAGATCGAAACCACATCCGAATACCATTGCAGGACAGATCTCTGTCCTCCTGAGCTCTGGCGCAACAGTGGAACAGTGTAACACATCGTACACTACCAGGGGTGACAGTCCGTCGCCGTTTATTACAGCACGAGTTATGTGCGTGTCGTCCACTTCTCCGCCGACCTTTGACTAATCTGCATAAACATGCAAGATGGCAATGGTGTGTAGAATGACGTCATTGGGGACAGCTATGGCACCAGATAGGGTTTTCGGACGAATCGAGGTTCTATTTGTTTGAAAATTATGGCCGCAGTTAGCCGGCCGAAGTGGCCGTGCGGTTAAAGGCGCTGCAGTCTGGAACCGCAAGACCGCTACGGTCGCAGGTTCGAATCCTGCCTCGGGCGTGGATGTTTGTGATGTCCTTAGGTTAGTTAGGTTTAACTAGTTCTAAGTTCTAGGGGACTAATGACCTCAGCAGTTGAGTCCCATAGTGCTCAGAGCCATTTGAACCATTTTTTTTTTGGCCGCAGTTTGGTTTACTGCAGACAGAGGGAGCGGCATCACAGCGACTGTAAAAGACATAAAGCATCAACTCAAGTCCTTATGGTGTCGGGTGCTATTGGGTACAACCAAAAATCACAGTTGGTGTGTGTCCAGGACACTGTGACAAGTGTGACCCACATGAATGACATCCTGCAACCCGTAGCCACATCCTTTCTGTACAGCACTCCAGACGCCATTTTTCAGCAAGTCAATCCACGACGATATGTTGCTGCACGAACATGTGCCTTCTTGGTGTCACAGGACGTCAGCCATTTGCCCTGGCCCGCCAGATCACCAGACTTGTCGCCAATCGAAAATTTGTTGAATATGGTGAAATGACGGATGAGGTGCTGAGGCCCATTGCCAACCACCACAGATGAACTTTGGAGCCAGGTGAATGCAGCATGGATGGATAAACCACAGGACGCCATTTGCGCCTTATACGCATCGATGCCATCACGCAAGAACAAATTATCGGGGCCCATGTCAGACCCTGTGCCTACTAGGCAACACGACACGTGCTGAACCAAGGTGACTAAAATGTTAATCATTTCTGCAGAACATACTAATGTACATGTCCTGTGAATGCGAACGTCCTATCTCTAGTGGTTCAACATGTTCTATTTTTTTCTGAACATGGTGTAGTAATATCAAATGGTTCAAATGGCTCTGAGCACTATGGGACTCAACTGCTGAGGTCATTAGTCCCCTAGAACTTAGAACCAGTTAAACCTAACTAACCTAAGGACATCACAAACATCCATGCCCGAGGCAGGATTCGAACCTGCGACCGTAGCGGTCTTGCGGTTCCAGACTGCAGCGCCTTTAACCGCCGGCCACTTCGGCCGGCGTAGTAATATCGATAAGTAATAAAATAGAGAATAAAATACGTTAATGAGGGGTCAATCGTTGTCGATAAGAAATTAGGAGTTACTTCGAGATATCTGGTGACAGCCAGCTCATTCGAGTGCTTCAAGTTTCGTTCTGTAATTAAATCAAATAGAATTACATGTACTAAAATTGCATGTAAACCTCTGAGGTAATTGTATCTGCCTAGGCAATTAACACAAAACAATTTTTCACGTTTTGTGATAATTTGATGAAACTGAAGTGCATTTCACAAACCTCTTACTAGACATTGCTGATATTAAATAACGTATATTTCGAAGTGGAGGCGTTTTTCCAAACTGCTATGTAATTCATCAACCTACACTATATTTTCAATTTAATACAGTAAGCAGTGTCATAGAGAATCTCTCAGTTACCATCCGAAAGTGCTATATACAATAAGTACTCTTGCACTGGCCTATTAAAACCGTTTTGCGTAAAAAGACAACTTAAAAAATTGAATCTGAGATACAGTATGAACAAAGGTAAACTGAAAACATAAACAGTGCACTCTGCAACGCCACATGGCTGGTTTATGAAGGTCTATCAACATCCGAATCGAGCATTTTGTCAAAATGTCAATCCTTGACCTCACACGTTCAGTGTGTGTTGACAGTACTGAGATTTTTTGACGCCCATCAGTGCTTCTCGTCAATATTTTTAGTACTGACAGTACGTCAATTGGCGCCCTCAGACGGTCAATGTATTGAGTGTTTGACAATATTATTCAGTGTGTAAAGGCCCCTTAGAAGTAGCAGCTCATTAATCTTCTGTTGGTATAGTCTTTGCAATTTTGGAAGCCACTGATTTCTTTTCTTTCTTTGAAAGCAGGAACTTGCCAACATTCCGAAAAATGACCTCACAATACGATATATGTTGCGCAATTTCTGTTTTTCGCCAAGCTAGAAATAAAATTAACTGGATCTTAACCCTGCGGCAGGCGCGCTTAAGATTGTTGCATCAGCGGGTGCGGGCGGCACTCAGTGCCGCCTACATTTAAATACATAAAAAAGCAGTTTTTTTTAAATTTTTTGGTGGAATTAATTATTTATTGTTTATACATCATTCTTAACAGCAAATTTTAACATGATTTGTATACATGTACTCAAGGTGCATGGGAAAATTAAAATTGTTACAGAATATTTGACATACGTTTCCAGAATATTTCCTAAGCACTACTTTAATAACAAATTCTAAATAAATTATAACCACAGATATGATTCGATTGTTTACCATTGCTAAAGCAAGTTTTACAAAAACGTATAATACGCATAAAAACTTTGTAGTAATAATAAAGAATAAGGCAGTGAGTACATACACATCAAGAACCACACACTTTCTTCCTCCTGAGAAGCTCTACAATCATTACATGTGACAACATTGTGGCAAAGTTGCTTGCAAACTAATCTTTTGCAGCTATTGCAAGTGACAGTAGTTTTATTATTTTTTTACCACCACAAAGATGACACCTCCCACTCCTCCTTACAGTCTCATCGTGATTGGTGAGAATTGATTGATGAGGTGACAGAAATCCTTGAATATCTCGTGGTAGAGTAGAGAGCTGAGCCCTTTCTTTCAAATGGCAGTCCATCAGAGCCAAGGCCAGGTTTGTTAGGTAGGTTCTTCTTCTGGATCTTTTCTCTGGATTGCTTGCAAAAAACAAGACCTGGGAATTTATCCCACCAATATCCAAATAACGAAAAAACAATGCTAAGGGCCATCTTCTTGTGTTCCTTTGTGTAGAGTTGGATATACACATATAATCCACAGTATCGACTCCACTTTTTGTTGCACTGTAGTCCAAATTTGCAACAGACTTGCCTGTAGCGGTGTCGATTTCAGCAGTTTCATTCATTGACGACAGGAAAAGCACAGCCTTGTTCCTTTTTGTTTGGCACGAAACAAGACAGAAATCATCTTGAAATCAGAAAAGACAATTTCCAATTTCCCGCGATCTGTTGGGCAAAAATTCCGGAGGAATATCCTTCTTGTTCACTTTCAATGTTACAATGGACGTTAGCCCATTCTCTAAAAGATGTTGGGCTACAGGGTAACTACTGTAGTAGTTGTCCGTAATTTCATTCCTGTGAGTTCCCTTGATTGGCTCAACCAATCTCTTCACAATATCCATTGGCTGGTTGTATGCAACATATGGTCCAGGAGTCTGTCTGCCGCAGTATACTTCAAAATTAAAAGTATAAAATGTCTTGCTATCGCACAATGCATACAACTTCAATCCATACTTAATGGGCTTATTGGGCATGTACTGAACAAAACCACAACGTCCGCTGGACTGTAGTTATTTCTGCAGTTGTTCAGAAATGCTGAGTGGAGATTGCGGATGGGAGCAAGTTTATCAGCTGCTAGTCGTTCTTTTCTTGTAGAAGTATCGTCAAACCTGAGTGACCAGAGCAAGAAGAGAATGCGCTTGTAGCTAAATGCTGCCCTTAGAATAATCATTCCTGTTCCATTTGATGCCCACAGTTCTAATACATTTGTGTGTCCTCCTTTCTGTACAGCAAAGAGAAACACTGCTCCTAAAAGAGCCGATATTTCAGAAGCAGAAGTAATTTTGCCATCTCTAGCCCTTGAGTAATTCTCAGGTGGTCTCTTGTTATTTATGTACTTGTTTGTGTTTGCAACGACAGAATCAATTATCTCAGGATCAAACAATTTGAGAAAACTTTCAATTTTAGTTTTAGCTCCTCTACTATTGCGTTTCGGGCCAGGTAGGACTTTCATTATATTCTTACGTTTTGGTTTCCCTGGTAGTGCTAACGGATTATTTATCTACAAAGTTTCTTGGTCCTTATCAATATAAAAATGGCAGTCATCGTGTGGCATTCCTTTCACTTTATTCCCGTCAACGCATGACTACTCAGATTCGCTGTAATGATCTGCAGTTTCAATTATTTCTGCTTCCTCATCCCTGTCAGAGAAATCTGCGTAATCTTCTTCGTCAGATGATTGCAGAAGGAGACGCTCAATTTCTTCTGGTGTTAATCCTTTCCTTTGTGCGGTCCTGGGAGACAATAAAATAATTCTAATACCAAAGCAATGTTATAACTAAATCATCATTCACCCACACAGTTGTAAAACAAAGCTTGTAATCATCAAAACATTCGACAGTGGTACGGCTACATGTACTTACATTACCGGGCGCGTGCGGTACGCAGTGCCGTCTCGGTGCAGTCGTCCACTTCACAGGTGAGTCACAGCTGTTATGGTGGGTATAATGACGGCGTAGTAATGCAGTTTGGCGCGTCACTAAACAATCGAAGCATATCTAGCACCACTGTTGTGTGCTCGGCGCGCTGACGTAGTTATTGAACGAAAACAAAATTGGCGGCACTGTATGCCGCCACGCGCCCGCCGCAGGGTTGATACAAATATTACAGTGACCTTGCAAACACCATGCAACACACATTTTGTAAAAAGGCCTACTTAAAATTAGCAGAACGCCCAAGTTCTTTTCATAGAAAATGTGTTACTTTTAACATGGTTATTAATGTTTGTATTTTTCTTTAAATTACTTTCATAATGAAGAACAACTTTCTGTCATTTTAAGCGGTGCAATGCACTGAACGCTTTGGCTAGTTATGTGTATTACCCATTTCTGCATTATGAAGGTAGTTTGGATATTCATCACAATCCTAAAAACGTAGGGTGTGACAACGCAGGCTACATACCTGTAGTCTGCCCTGACACATGAAACGTAACCTACTGTTCTTAGATGTAGGAGGGCGTAACAAGGCAAGGAATTTTTTTTTCAAGTAGTTTCATATTTTAACCTTGTGGTGTCATCCGAAAAACGGGATGCCAAAGCAAAGTTGCCACCTTGCACCGAAACTTCAGAAGACTATAGTCACTGGATGTCACACCAACGAATGAGAAATGCCAGCGTAGCCACCTCTCCTAGGCGCCGGTCACAGTGGGACCGATATATGTGGATTACAGAGACAACAGACACCAGCCGAAGATAGCCATCTTTTAAAATCAGTACGTCAATACGTGCGCGGTCACAGTGTAACCGACCTCATCGCCCGAACGTACAGATTTCGGACGACAATCGATGAAATTCAAACCAGTTCTCTCTCTTCGGTCATAATGGCCGACACGACACGAAACACAGACTTCGAGAAACAGATAAATTCAATAAAAGGAGTAGTTTGTGGCATCCTGAAGATGAAAAATATCATTATCGGTATATAGTGTGGAATCTGTGGACTGAAATGCAAGTTTATTGGAAATCACAACTATGCAAGATATTTACCGAAAATTTTAGGCGTTAGTAATAACCTGGAAAAATAATCTTTTCAAGTGGCAAGGATGGTGTATCTTATGATTAAAGTTACTGTAGTGGATCTTTTTGGGTTGTGCTAAATGGATGTTAGCTGTCTACAAATTATTATCACTGCTTACTGGCGTTGTTTTGCCAGTAGTTTGGTGATTCTATTACATGAAGTGGTTTGCTACTGTGATGTACGTATGTATTTCCACTTCACAGTGCATTAGGTATTCAGAGTTTCTTATTCCAAACTTCGTGTTTGTCTTTCATATGTATGCTGAATGACAGCCATTGGAGGTTAACTTCAGCCCAACAGGTTTCGAGTGATTTTAGAGATGAGATGTGAGCTCTATTTTTACTCACGTTAAAAATACAGTTCTGGCTCGAGCAAAACTATAAGTGACGCTTCGACATTTGACATCTGGCGATTACATCTTCCTAGTGATCAGGACTATACCGTGTACTGAAAAGTTCAGTTTAAAAGTTGGATGCCATTTACGATGCCCTAAATACTAATTCAAAAGCTAATATTTTCACTCTTGCACCCTATATACTGTTAAACTTTTAGTTTTGGAGCTATGCTTCTAGCAAGTGCACTAAAAGACGCTGTAATATACAGTAGTTGATTTTCTTTATTAAAAGCTACCCCCAGTCTGAAATAATATTGCCACCAGAAATCTTGTTACGAAGTTCCCAGTACTAGAATCTGATTATTTGAATATTCCACTGCCAGTATTGTATTAAGAATCACCGTTTTTAGAATAAAGTGAGTTGCTGTGAAATCACAAATCTACATTTCATTAACTAAATAATACTTGCTTACTCACACAAAAATTTTGTCCATTCATCATACAATAGAAACATCTATTTTTACCACGTAAATTAACCATTATGTGTTCTTAACATCATTGTCAGATCTTTCTGAGGAAGAGAAATTTGTTAACATCTAGTATAGATTTAAGTGTCAGGAAGTCGTTTCTGAAAGTATTTGTATGGAGTGTAGCCATGTATGGAAGTGAAACATGGACGATAACTAGTTTGGACAAGAAGAGAATAGAAGCTTTCGAAATGCGGTGCTACAGAAGAATGCTGAAGATAAGGTGGGTAGATCACGTAACTAATGAGGAGGTATTGAATAGGATTGGGGAGAAGAGAAGTTTGTGGCACAACTTGACTAGAAGAAGGGATCGGTTGGTAGGACATGTTTTGAGGCATCAAGGGATCACAAATTTAGCATTGGAGGGCAGCGTGGAGGGTAAAAATCGTAGAGGGAGACCAAGAGATGAATACACTAAGCAGATTCAGAAGGATGTAGGTTGCAGTAGGTACTGGGAGATGAAGAAGCTTGCGCAGGATAGAGTAGCATGGAGAGCTGCATCAAACCAGTCTCAGGACTGAAGACCACAACAACAACAACATATTTAAGTATTGATTTATTATTAGATATTCTGTGCATCAACAAGTTAGCAGCATTGCTTACCCCTCTCAGAGCAAGAACTGAAAGGGAAACGACGCACGTTCAAGCTTGGCGATAACCACTTAGCTAAGAAATGCTAACTGCAGAAAACTGGCACAATAAAAGGTGTCAAATGGCTCCATTGTTCGGATGCGTCACATATCGAAATTGCTTGGAACACTTCATGTCGACTTCCCTGTTTTATTCATTTTTGTAAACGCCAGCGACCTAGCAGGTGTAGTGTCAAACTTGCACAGTGAAGTTAAGAATTGCAGTTTCTGCTGGTAGCCCCGAGCGCCGATTACGTCAGCATTTCTCCTCACACGTCTCCACCCACCGCAAAGACCAATCTTGTCATTTAGATTTTTGCACATCAGTTTCAGCAACTGTTTTTGAAGAATGCCAGTGTGAAGAAATACCACACTAGGTCCGTTAAAAATTGTTTTTAACGCAACTGGTGTAATATTTCCTCTCATCGGATATCCTGTTGTCCCATTCACACTGCCACTCCCCAGTGCATTCGGACTCCTTGATACCCCCTGGCACCTATACTTGCTTAACACAGTCAAAGACAAAGACTGGATGTGATGAAAGCTCAATGAGTAGGAAGACTCCTTCACACAGTGCAAGTAAAATTATGTTCCACTACAATTTCAAATGAACCACTTCAAATATTTATCGAAAATTGCGAAAAAAATACAATACAAATTAAAAATATCGGCAATCTATATTGTCATTTCGATATCGATATACCAGTGGAAAACACACCGCTTATATATATCGATACTTCTTGGGAAATTATCGATATATCGGTATAGCGAAATTTTATCGACAGCCCTAAAAGAGGCATTGTGGTACCCATACCACCCTTGGAGGTTAAAATCTATCCTACTTCATACATAGAATAGATTCTAACCTAACCTGCTCGTACCCGCCAAAAACTGGTGAATGACGCGAACGCACAGTGACCAAGCTGCCGTCCGATGTTATCAAGCGACCGCTGGGAACGTTGTCTGACGGCGGTTGTCAGTGCCACTCTGAACGTAATCCCAACTACACCGCTGCGATTGATGGTCTAGCAACGGCTGAACAGAGGAACTCGCTGCACAGTTCGCAGTCAACAATCAAGATGTCAGCATTATCTGAGGTACACTACCAATGTATTAAATGTCTTAGCCATAACATCATGTGAACTTAATGTCCATTATTCATCCGATGAAGAGTCCTGTAAATTAGTCTGTATCAAATGACACTTTAATATTCAGAAACATTTGTAAATCCTCAGAACATTCCTGTGGGAAACAGATTGTATAAAATTAAGCAAGTCTTCATATTTCTATTGTAATAAAGTGAACTAATATTTTGTACGTTCTGCTCAAGCTCCTTCTACAGTAAATCAAAGTACACACCTTTGTACCGGCGAGTGTATTTTCGTATGGCATAACACATTCCATTTAACTCAACACTTAACACTTCAGTCCAATAGGCCGTTTCATCATCATCATACGTCACTTACAATCACACTTTAAGTTAATATTGCAGTAAGAATAATTTTCATTTTAAACCTAAATGTAGATAGTTGCAGATCCAGTGACAGAGTTAGCTATGTACTGTATACATAAATGTTCCTTGTCTACACTAACAGTTTCATTCACAAGAGATTCAATAACTATTTTCGTAGCATAGTGTCGAACAAATAGCGTATGTTCCAACGAGCAATGAATGAGAAACGGTATTTTGCTATTTATATAACTAAAGTACTCCGCATTCTGGATGTTTTGTGCTTACCTATTTGCTGCCCTATTTTATGATTACATAGTTCAACTTTCTTCTTGCAGGCAGTTTATACGATGTACACTGTTTTGCATGTTTTGTAGTAGTTCTTACACAATTAGATTGTCTTTGGAAAAACAGCACTGTCTTTTTTATTTTCCACGACGAAAAACGTTGAATCTACGCAATTACAACGTTGTGCTGCTGAACCTGTTACTCAATGCAGAATTAGAAATCTTCTTTTGAGAAAATACAACAACACAGGTAAAAAGACATAATGTTTACTATAATACAAATCTGCACAAGCAGCAGCAGAAGGCACAGAAAAATTTAACATCATTTCTTTTGCAATTACACTAAACATTTACAGTCATCATGTGGGTTTTGCCAGACATACATGCAAATCCAACATTCATTTGTATTTGCTCACAGAAATTAAGTTTTTCAGCTTGGATATACTGTCACATGTTAAGTAAGGCTTTCTTCTTGATATTTTTTACTGCCAGAATTTTATCACACAAGACAGGGAAAACTCTAATTTTATCTTACGGCAGATTTCTTTTCCCAGTACCTCTCAGCATCTTTGCAATGCTTCGACAAATCCATAGCTGCTAGATGTTATGACTTTCCTTCCCCTTAGTGAAGTAGGGATTCAGATGAAATATGTAGCCAGTTACTTTTAATATGTCTCTTTGCAACCCATGGTCTAGTGCGTTAATATCCCTGAAAGTTTCTGGTTCCACCTTGCCAGGGGGAATTTGTTGTTCTTGGCGTTGGAAATCCAGTTTTCTGGGTGATAGGATATTTTATGCCTTACTATGAAGGCCAAATCTCTACCACGTGATAGGAAACTATGCCCTGTAACGAAGAGTTTCTGGTGTACAGCAATGAAATATTTACGAATGATCAGATTATGGAAAAGTATACTAATATTTTGAACGTTTCTATCAAAATTAGCAATATTTAGTCTTACGTTCAAATGAGAACAATATGAAACGTAGGAATTATGGTCAAAGCATCTTAGTTTCATTGCTTTTCTCTGAAAGCTATCCTTCATTTTGTCTAACGCAATAGAGAAACACTTTTGAGACATTCAATAAAAATCCTGGAAACTTTCGTGATACATGTTCAGTTCTTTCATTACGCCTACTGTGCTCTACTACTGCCCTTTTTTCATATTCTGATCCATCCGTAGCACGACCGTCCAGCGTCGCTCTGGTAGCGCCTCTTCAGTGTGAATTGCTCATGTCCCATCCACGCCACGTCCCTGACTTACCACCACCAAGCGTCCGCGGCACGCTATTTCTTCGTTAATTTTTAATTCGTTTGCAATAATGGCTACTGCAGTGTAGCATCATGATCACGGTCTCTCGACTTCGATACAGCGTGTACAGGTCATAATGACTTCATGCCTTACAATATGGGATCCACTAGAAATTATACCCGCAACGAATTTGTGACGTCACACTAGTCGCTCTGTTCGCCAGACATCGCAAACGCTCGGCTCCCTGCAGGTCTGAGGGTCGAGTAGACTGCACTCTACTATTTGCAGTCGTGACGTCACTAGTGGGCCTTCGACTATCGACTGTTGCGAGCGCGTGTGAACAACCCTTGTGTGAACTGTTTGCACTTCGCTTATTCATTTACTTAGTAATGTGCGTGCCTCAGTTGGCTGTTAGAAACCAATGGCTCAATGAAAATGTATCACAAACACATCACTTTTGTCATTAAATGTTAATAACGCAGCAGTGATACTAGGCTTGAAGAAATATTATGATAAACAAGACTTGAGATAAAAATCATACGATTAAACATTGGCATAATGGATAACATCGTGGTTTACGGAGTGAAAGGATGTAGGTTCGCAAATCATCTTAGCGTTAACAAAGTCTGGGACTTTGTTATGAATATAATACAAGTATGTTATCATATGACATTTCATTCCGATCAGAGAACGAAGGAGGAAATAAATATTTGGGTGTTTATTCCGAATATGTAATGATTTCCGAGTGTGTGGTTAGGCAGGAACCTAAGAGGGCAGCATTGAAATGCTGCAAGTGAAACGAGCAACAATAAAATTCATATTCTCCTTATCACAAATGCTTCGCTGTTTATTTCCGAATGTGTGGCGTTTTCCGGGTGTGTGGTTTGTCACGAACCTTAGAGGATAGCTTTAATTGCTGTGATTGAAACGAGCAGCATTAAAATTCATATTATTTCTTCTCACAAATATTTGGCTCTCTGTTTCCGAATATGTGGCAGTTTCCGGGTGTGTGGTTTGACAGGAAAGTATGAGGACAGTTTAAATTGCTGCGGGTGAAACAATGAGCAATAACATGCATATCCTTTCTTGTCACAAATATTTCGCAGATTGCGCTACCACAAACACATTACTGGAATGAGTTCTCGCTACAACTGTGAGATTCTCCACTCACACGTCCATAAACATGAACTCGGCGCTATAGCGATCGACAAATCGACAGCCACGTTTCTGCTCGCCTTCACAGAGTCACTATGTCACAATTAACGTCAATTCCTGCAAAAAGTAGTGTGAAACGTATTATACGAAGAAACTGAACTGACACTCGGCACGGCAGCTGACGGGAGCGACCGTGAATGCATTTCCCATTTGCAGTAGCTCTCATTAGCCACCGTGCTGATTGTCAGCTTAGTTTTCACGAACAATACACGACCCACAGGGCTGATGGGAAATCAGTATGTCAGTGGAAAGGTACCTACTAAAGGTCTTGACTTTGTCTTATATTATCGAGAGTTCGAACACTTTTAAACGTACAGTTAAGAATTATTAAACTCGCCTGAAAAAGCAACTCGCTCCCCGCTGGAGACGGTACTCATTAAGACCTGTAGTGTCATGTGCTGTGACGCATGCCACAGGACCTGTATACCTCGTTGGCCAGGTGAAGTTGTCTTTAAAGTTGTCTGAGGGTGGCCTAGAAAGCCAGTTCGCAACAAACTATAAAATAAATATTGTTATGGATCATCAATAATGTGTACATCGTTCTTCATATGTCTATGTTCCTTCAAGTACTGATGGAATATTCCATAAATATTTTCCAGTTGCAGTCGTAAAAAACTCTAATTAATATCACTATACATTCCAGGATGGAGCACGCTTGTCGGAAGCTGCAACTAATTCGCCTGTTAACCGGACCCGCTAACTACAGTTGAGTCGGCGTGAAGTTGAGCCGTGACAGTTACAGTGGCCTTGGCGCGGCAGTTTCGTGGGCATGCCTCAACCAATAACGTAAGGCGAGTCTGTAAACGTCTCTATGGCAACGTCTCAGTCTTGTCGTAGCTCTGCAGATGGCTCTGTTTTCGCCTGCGGCCGTTAGTGCTTTGCAGTTGAAAGCTGGCAACAGCGCTGTGAGCTGTTTGGGATCTTACGCCGCCTGGACTTGCGTCTAGGGTAGGGTGACCAAACGTCCCGGAAAACCGGGATTGTCCCGGTTTTCATCCCTGTGTTCCGGTGTCCCGAAAATTTGTTTCGGAATTCAGTTTTTAAATACATTTCGTGAAACTTTAAAATTTTTGGGATTTCGCTATATTAACCCTGCTGTTCTGTTCGGGTCTATATGACCCGAAACGAATATGAACGTTATTTTACATTATGTAAATACCAATATATATTTATGAAACTTTGTGACTTTGTCTGAAAATGGATGAGCAGCATGTGTTTTAAAAGGTTTTAAAAAAGTTTAAGAAGTTTGGGCTTCAACTGTAATAGTTGCATATGTAATGTTCGGGTCATAATGACCCGACACAAATATGTTTAGTGTAACTCGTATTTATTTCTAAAATCTGGAAATGGCGAAAATTATTTTTGTTGTGTTGTGTGGGAATAGTGACTGCATCATTCCAACTTACTCTCAACAATCACCTAAAGCTCCATGCGTTCACAACAATGGGCTTGTTTGTTGCTTTCCCCAGGAAATAATAATTGGCAGTTCTCAATAATTGGAATGCTTTGTTTCTGCCCAGTTTGACTTGTGACACCATGGCGATGAGACCATTGAATGATCGTGAGTTGGAAGAAATAGTAAATGCCTCACCAGATGAAGGATCACTTTCTGAGTTTGAAGATCACATCAGCAATGCATCTGAAAGCGAGTGTTCCGATGACAGTTACGACAGTCCACAGCCCATACAAAATAGTGTAGAGACTTTTCTTTCTAAAAATGGGAATATAGAATGGCAGTTGCATCCACCAGCACAACATGGTCGCCTACCAGCTTCGAACATCATCAAGAGTACCCCAGGAGTTACCAGGTATGCAGTCAGCAGAATATCTGATGTAAAATGTTCATTTGAAGCAGTATTTCACACAGCGCTTCAAAATGAAATAATAGAGATGACAAATATTGAAGGGCAGCGAGTTTATGGTGAACAGTGGACAGATATTGATGGTTCTGTTTTCCATGCATACTTAGGACTCTTACTCCTAGCGGGTGTATATCGATCTCATGGGGAGTCTACAAAAAGTTTGTGGGATAAAGATACTGGGCGAAACATATTTCGAGCAACCATGTCTCATGAAACATTCTGTAAGATATCACGTGTCCTGCGATTTGACAAGAAATCTACTAGAGAGGAAAGACGACGTACTGACAAACTTGCCGCAATTCGTAGTATTTGGGAGAAGTGGGTAGAGGTCCTTCCTAAACTGTATAATCCAGGAGAAAATGTTACTGTTGACGAGCAGTTAGTAGCATTTAGAGGTCGCTGTCCATTCAAGCAGTATATCCCAAGTAAACCGGCAAAATATGGGATCAAAATATGGACCATGTGTGACAGCAAAACTTCATACGTACTGAAAGCCCAAATTTATACAGGAAAGGTGAGTGGAGCGGCACCAGAAAGAAATCAGGGAATGAGGGTGGTATCTGATCTCACTTCTGAGTTACGTGGTCAGAATATCACGTGTGACAACTTTTTTACGTCGTACAATTTGGGGCAGCTGCTTCTGAAAAGGAAATTGACTATGTTGGGAACTATACGGAAAAATAAGCCGGAGCTTCCACACAAAATGACCAACAAGGAGGTACACAGCTCTTCATTTTACTTCACAAATGACACTACTGTGGTTAATTATATTCCTAAGAGACACAAGAATGTTGTACTTATGAGCACTCTCCACCATGATGCGGAAATCAGTGACAGGGCTGATAAGAAGCCAAAAATGATTTTGGACTATAATTCAACCAAAGGTGCTGTAGACACGCTTGATCAGTTATTAGGTACATATACATGCAAACGAAAAAGTAATAGGTGGCCAATGATAGTTTTCTACAATATTCTTGATGTTTCTGCTTATAATGCATACGTTTTGTGGATTTCGGTTGACCCTAATTGGAATGCAAGCAAATTGACTAGAAGGAGAATATTCTTGGAGGAACTTGGAAAGTCACTGATAAAAGAACATATTGCATCAAGAACGCATTTCCCAAGAACAGAAGATTCTTTGAGAATGGTCACAAGCATCCAAAACCCGAATGATGTGGGTGGTGTGTCAGAATCGGTAACAACAAGAAAATCTACAAAACGTGCACGCTGTAAGTTCTGTCCATCAAGTAATGACAATAAAACAAACATGGTGTGTGGAAAATGTAGTAAACATATTTGCAAGAAACATGTAACCTACTTGTGTCCACAGTGCAAGCAGTAAGAAAAGAACTGTAGTATTTTATAAGATGATTGTATTGAAAATTCTGTTGTTTCAAATTTATGTGAATACTTGTGCCTAAACTACAATCAGTAAGAAGAGAGGATTCTAAAGTTGTAGTGCTTTCTATGTTGGAATGTAATAAAAAAACTGTAGTGTGTTCTGTACTGTAGTGTGCTCTAAGATGAATATCTGTAATGACAACTGTCTGTTGTTAGAAAATGTCAATACTTACGTCTAAACTGTCAACAATAAGAATAGAAGTATGGAAAAACTGTAGTGCTTTCTAAGTTGAATGCCTGTAATGGAAACTGTCTGTTGTTTCAAATTTATGTGCATATTTAAATGAAAAATATCCCTCAATAAAGTTGTATGCATTGTTATTATTATTATTATTACCATTATTATTATTATTATTATTATTATTATTATTACTAACAAGGTACTGGAATAGAACAACAATGTCGATAGCTAAAACTGTACCAAAATTTATGTTTCTAAAGCATTTTGATATGTCGGGTCATATTGACCCGAACAGTATATATGTCAAGTAAAAGTGAACAGAACAGCAGGGTTAAAGGAAATACAACACTTAATATATTTTAGCTTATTTGTCTAAAACCTCCATTGTCCCATACTAGTAATCACAGTATCAGTATTGATACACTCGGGCAATAATTTACTTTGAGCGGTACTTTGGCCAACAAGTAGTAAGTTGTATTATTGTAACAGAGCTATGAAACCGTCCGATTGTCGCGCCACTTATACACTCATTGCCAGAACAGTGTAGTAGTTGATGTTTTGTCAGACAAACTGCAACAGTTTTTTCTCATATTAGTGGTATTATTGCTGCAGTGCTGTGAAACGCAATACCGAAACGTGCCTGCAAGTTCAATGACTGTTATTCAAAGGAATGGAATTTCATTAAGAAAGGTCGTTTTGATTACGAAGCAGAGTATTCCGTATGTAACTGTTTTATTAGCATAAGCCATGGTGAACGTTCCGACATAGTTGATCACATCAGGTCAAAGAAACACATTAACAGATACAGTGCACCGAGCTGCAGTAAAACTCTACAAAAATATTTTGTGAAACATCAGTCAAGTGAAGAGACGAAAGTTCGAGCAGCCGAGCTTACACTAGCCAACCACACGGTAAAACATCACCAAACTTATAGATCTAGTGATTGTACTAATAAGCTTAACAGCATTGTGTTTGATGATTCTTCCATTGCAAAAAAGTTTAGTTCAGCAAGAACTAAAGTGTCAGCCTTAGTGAAAGGAGTTATTGCTCCGCAGAGTGTAAAGGAAAGCCTTGAATACATCAAAACGTCTTCTTTCTACGGGACATCCACTGATGCCAGCAATCATAAGGCCACTAAAATATTTCCGTTTGTTGTTCAGTTTTTTGACATTAATCAGGGAATTCAGACCAAACTTTTGAAGGTGAGTTCCCTACCTAATGAAACATCTGACGAAATTTCAAGATTTTGTATGAATACTATCGAAATGTTTGATCTTGAGAAAAATAAATGTGTGGCATTTTGTGGAGACAACACCAACACAAACTTTGGTGGTTTAAAAAGACAAGGCAAATGCAACGTATTTACCAAATTAAAGGCAACATTGCATGAAAAAACTGAAGGCATAGGGTGCCCTGCACATGTTTTACTCAATAGCGGGCAGACATCTGTTGACAGTTTAAGCTGTGCTGTTGGAACTATCGTCATGAAGGTATACTCACACTTTTACATATATACTGTTAGAACAGAGAGGCTTAAGGAGTTCTGTGATTATGCGGGAAATTAATATATGAATGTAATGCGTCACTCGAAAACTCGCTGGTTATCACTGTTTCCAGCAGTTGAAACAGTAATCCGCCTGTTTGAACCGTTAAAAGATTTTTTCCTAAATGAAGACAAAGTCCCTAAAATATTGGTTCAGTTTTTCAGTAACCCTTTAAGTGAAGCCTACTTATGGTTCATTCACAGTCAGCTTAGCACTTTGCAGCATGGGATAAAGGAAATTGAGGGAAGCACGAAAAGTGTAATAGAGGTAAATGATGTTTTGAAAAATACTCTGGAAACTGTTACTAAGAGGAGAGAACAGCAGTTCATTTCTTTTAATGTTAAATCCATCCTTAAAAGAGCAGAAGTATCAGAAGCAGCGGATAGGAGTTTTAGAGAAGAAGTTAACAAGTGTTATGACACTTGTGTAGAATATCTCAGCAAGTGGAGCCGGTGTTTGATTGGATGTTACTGAAGAAAGTGCCAAAATGGGAAAGTGTTGAAGAGACCGTTTCTTATTTGAAGAGTAAAGAAATTGAAATCGATGATTCCATTCTCTTTGATCAGTTCGGCATACTGACAAATTTTGCTGAAGAAAGTCTTCACAAGTGGAATGATGAAAAAAAAACGCCATTGGAATGTCATAAGAAGTGGGTGAGTTTTTTTAAAAGCTGTGACTGTCTTCAGCATTACTCTGAGTTGGTAATAATTGCAAGGTATTTATTTGCAATCCCAGCCCATAATGTCAATGTGGGAAGAATATTTTCGTTCATGAATATCCAGTGGACTGATGAAAGAAACAGAATGGAGGTGGACTCTCTTGAAGCAATCCTGCAGATCCTGTACAACTACAAAATGGATTGTGCCGAATTTTATCATTGTGTCTCAAAGAACAAAGAACAAAACAACATTTAAAATTAAGAAACCTGGATACATGTGGAATGAGGTGTCCATTGGCACCCAGGTGAATGTGTCCCGGTTTTCACCGAAAATAATTTGGTCACCCTAGTCTAGGGACAGCAAATCTTGGTGCCGATCGGGTGAGCGGATCGGTTGCACTCGGCTGGCTCGGGTCTGTAGCACTAACGGCCGGTTGTGCAACGCCCAGTTAGCAGTCGGTTAAGCTCTAACCGCGGAATAGCGCGAGAAACGCGTTGTACTAACCCAGGCTAACGCCTAACCGGAGAATAAACATCGGGGATAGTTTAGCCGGTGGTTTCTGGCCGGTTAGCCAGCTTAACCACGGAATAAGTTTTAAAGATGGCAGGAATACCCACAGATTCAGACAACGGTGACGAGTTTTAGGCTGAGGTGTTCATAAAAATGAGGAAGAAGAAGAAAGTGAGACGCCACCCGAATTACACTCCTGGAAATGGAAAAAAGAACACATTGACACCGGTGTGTCAGACCCACCATACTTGCTCCGGACACTGCGAGAGGGCTGTACAAGCAATGATCACACGCACGGCACAGCGGACACACCAGGAACCGCGGTGTTGGCCGTCGAATGGCGCTAGCTGCCAGGCATTTGTGCACCACCGCCGTCAGTGTCAGCCAGTTTGCCGTGGCATACGGAGCTCCATCGCAGTCTTTAACACTGGTAGCATTCCGCGACAGCGTGGACGTGAACCGTATGTGCAGTTGACGGACTTTGAGCGAGGGCGTATAGTGGGCATGCGGGATGCCGGGTGGACGTACCGCCGAATTGCTCAACACGTGGGGCGTGAGGTCTCCACAGTACATCGATGTTGTCGCCAGTGGTCGGCGGAAGGTGCACGTGCCCGTCGACCTGGGACCGGACCGCAGCGACGCACGGATGCACGCCAAGACCGTAGGATCCTACGCAGTGCCGTAGGGGACCGCACCGCCACTTCCCAGCAAATTAGGGACACTGTTGCTCCTGGGGTATCGGCGAGGACCATTCGCAACCGTCTCCATGAAGCTGGGCTACGGTCCCGCACACCGTTAGGCCGTCTTCCGCTCACGCCCCAACATCGTGCAGCCCGCCTCCAGTGGTGTCGCGACAGGCGTGAATGGAGGGACGAATGGAGACGTGTCGTCTTCAGCGATGAGAGTCGCTTCTGCCTTGGTGCCAATGATGGTCGTATGCGTGTTTGGCGCCGTGCAGGTGAGCGCCACAATCAGGACTGCATACGACCGAGGCACACAGGGCCAACACCCGGCATCATGGTGTGGGGAGCGATCTCCTACACTGGCCGTACACCACTGGTGATCGTCGAGGGGACACTGAATAGTGCACGGTACATCCAAACCGTCATCGAACCCATCGTTCTACCATTCCTAGACCGGCAAGGGAACTTGCTGTTCCAACAGGACAATGCACGTCCGCATGTATCCCGTGCCACCCAACGTGCTCTAGAAGGTGTAAGTCAACTACCCTGGCCAGCAAGATCTCCGGATCTGTCCCCCATTGAGCATCTTTGGGACTGGATGAAGCATCGTCTCACGCGGTCTGCACGTCCAGCACGAACGCTGGTCCAACTGAGGCGCCAGGTGAAAATAGCATGGCAAGCCGTTCCACAGGACTACATCCAGCATCTCTACCATCGGGTCCATGGGAGAATAGCAGCCTGCATTGCTGCGAAAGGTGGATATACACTGCACTAGTGCCGACATTGTGCATGCTCTGTTGCCTGTGTCTATGTGCCTGTGGTTCTGTCAGTGTGATCATGTGATGTATCTGACCCCAGGAATGTGTCAATAAAGTTTCCCCTTCCTGGGGCAATGAATTCACGGTGTTCTTATTTCAATTTCCAGGAGTGTATTTTGATGAATTCGACGACTCAGAATTTATATGCAGATTTCGCTTGTCAAAAGGAAGCCGTGCTTCGTCTTTTCAATCTTGTACATCAGAAACTGGAGCATTGGGTGGACAGGTGAAACTATTTCTCTGCTTTCTAAGATAATACTGTTAAATTGTGTAAAATGTATTTCCTTTCCGTACTTCGTAAATTCCGTTGTGTTATTTCTGTAAATTAGGCACATTCAAACGACGGTTCGTGCCAAAATAGTCCTGCATATCTGGCATGTGTTACAGTTGTTGCAGTAGTAGAAAGAATTGACTTGTTTTATTTAGAAGACAGTCCCATAATAGACTTAACGAAATCGAAAATCCACACCAGTTATGGGTACTATTTCTCAGTGGCGTAGCGTGATTGGAAAGGTTGGGGAGACTCTGCAGTTATTATAGGGAAACAAAATAGTACAATAAACAATAATTTAAACAAATGAAACAAAACACATCAAATAAAACAACAACTACTACTACACTACTACTACTACTACCACAGCCACAAATAATAATAATAAGAAGAATAATAACTAACTTGTTCAAGAACGATGACAAATTTGTAGAACTCCAGCAGAAAGAGAAGAAGCACTTACATTTTCTTGTACACAAGTGCAATGCGCCTGTCTTTTCTTTCCACGAATAAATCTATAACTCGGTCTACAAATATCTGATCACTGAATAGCTCTCCAATTAGTGACTTTTCTATTGCTAAAGTGCCCAAACACGAGAGCCGGATGTTGGACATTGAATTCCTTAAATAATTCTTCACTCGTTTAAGAGTACTCATGCTTCGTTCACTGCTTGCTGTAGTTGCGGGTAGGGTAGGGTGTCCATTCGTCCCGTTTTTCCCGGGACAGTCCCGTTTTTTACCAAAATGTCCAGCTGTCCCGAAAGTTTTTTTGGGGACGCTCAAATGTCCCATTTTTTTATGATTCTGCTTGGCTAGAGTATTTTACCCTACTGGTTGTTTGACTTGCTATTAACTGCGCAATTATTTACGCTAGGAAGCGTGTGACTTTCAGCATACCCCAAACATGTGCCGAACAGTCAAAAATCGCAAGTAATTTTAAACGTGCTATAGGTTACGAATAACAAAGAAGATTCTTCTCTTCTAAATCGATCCACTGAATCCGTCCTTTCGGTCCAGAGATACTCTACACCACTGATACTTGCTCTCTGGCTTTCGTCACCACACTGTTAATGTTTTGCAGTGTGCAATCACTGTTTCATTATGCCAAAACGAAAGTGTAATTTTAACAGCCATATAATAAGCGACTTTCCTTTTATCACTGGTAGTGGAGAAACTGTAGAATGTACGTTGTGCAGATCAAAATTTGCTATTGGTCATGGTGGAAGGTCTGACATCGTGAATCACATTAAGACGAAGAAACATCGCATGAGTGATCAAACGAAAAGAGCAAATAAATCCGTGAGTGACTAGTACGTAAACTTAAAATCAGTAACAGAAATGGATAGGCAGTTGGCAGCAGAAGAAGCTACGTTTGCATGCCACAGTGTAATGCACAACCATAGATTTAAGTCAATGGACTGCACTACAGCAGTTGTTAAAAAACTTTTCAATCCTAAATTCGCATGTGGACACACAAAATGTAATGCAATCATTTCAAATGTTATTGCAGCATATGCAGCTTAGCAGGTTTTAAATGAATTGAAAAGTGCTCGATTCATTCCTGAAATGATTGATACAAAGAATCATCTGGATTTGAAGTTGGTTCCCCTCCTTATCAGGTATTTTCACCCTGAAAATGGCATCACAGTGAAAGTGCTCGAATCGGTTAATTTAAGTGGAGAAACTTCAGATTTACTTCAGAATTATGTGCTGGAGGTTTTAAAGAAATATGATCTTGAGGGAAAGGTGATTGCAGTTTCTGCAGACAACACTAACACCAATTTTGGTGGTAAGCAGAGGAAAGGGAAAAACAATTTGTTCTATAAACTGCAACAGAACACAGTGAATAATATAGTAGGTGTTGGCTGTTCAGCACATGTGGTGCACAATTCCTTACAAACTGGCTCAGATTGCCTACCCATCGACTGCCGATTAATTGTAAACAAAATCTGCCAGCATTTCCACATATGTACAGTAAGGGTTGAATCTCCTAAGTCATTCTGTGAGTTTACTGAAATTGAATACAAAACTGTACTTGGGCACAGCAAGACAAAGTGGCTATCTCTGCTACCAGCATTGGAAAGAATTGTAGAAATATTTCCTGCTTTGAAATCATATTTCATTTCCCTTGATAAGTATCCTGTTATCCTTAAACAATTCTTTGATAACCCTGTGTCTATTGTTCTTCTACATTTTCTTGTTGGCCAGCTAAAACCTTTCTTCACAACAATTAAATGTATTGAGAATCAAGAAATCACAATAGTGGAAGTTTATCAAGAAATAAACAAATTATTGGGCAAATTACAATGTAGAAAACCTGAAAGATTTCTCACATCCTTTGTACATGAGACTCTAAGAAAGGTGGAAGGAGAGGGTGAAATTACTGTACAACAATTTCATATTTATGCTGTCATCTTCTATGACTCTTGCATTGAGTATATTAAAGAATGGTATTTACCATTTCTCACACCTTTTAAAGCATTTGACTGGGTTAATATTGAAAAGGAGCAGCTACAGTGGAAGGATATTCAGGACTGTTGTGTTTTTGTTAAAAGTATTGTACCAAATTTTCCTGTTGATGAAGACAAACTGTTCGATGAATTTTCATGTGCACAGAACTTCATAAAAAGTGAAGATGGAGACAAAGAAAGTGTCAGTGCAACGTGGTGTAAAATATTTGCTTTTTTCAAAAGTAAAATCATTAACATGAAAAACATGATTCATTTGGTGGAGTTTTGTCTGGCAATTCCTGGGTCAAATGCTGCTGTGGAACGTGTGTTTTCGTTAGTGAACTCTTTGTGCTCAGATGAAAAAAACATAATGAAAGGTGAAACAGTGAGGGACTTGCTCATTGTCAAAACACAAACATGGCTCAAATGGCTCTGAGCACTATGGGACTTAACTTCTGAGGTCATCAGTTCCCTAGAACTTAGAACTACTTAAACCTAACCAACCTAAGGACATCACACACATCCATGTCTGAGGCAGGATTCGAACCTGCGACCGTAGCGGTCGCGCGGTTCCAGACTGTAGCGCCTAGAACCGCTCAGCCACTTCTGCCAGCTTCAAAACACACTTTAATGGTGTATCGTGTACTGATTTTTATGATACAATTTCAAACGAAAATGCACTTCATGATAAAGTACATAAAAGTGAAAAGTACGGTGATAGTGTGGCAGAATAATTGTAAAAAGTGATCTGGGATCATCTGAGTGCGTTTTGTAAAGGTAAAGTTGTATGTGTATTAAATTTAGTCATTACAATATTTATGTCCCGTTTTTTTTTCTTCATTGTCCCAGGTTTTTCTCTAATTTATTTTAAATGTCCCCTTTTTCAATGAAAATTAAATGGACACCCTAGGGTAGGGTCAAAACCAAAATCAGGAACTTCGTTGTTTCTTCATAAGCGAAATCTAAATCATTGTTGACAATGAACTTTAAGATTCTTGGAGATAAGTGTTTTTTCTCATCAGCGTATACGTTACACATTTCATTTTCAACTTGTTCTTGTTTGAAAAAAGGGTACTGTTCTAATAATTGAAGCAGTTTCAACTTTAGGAATTCTTTTTGATAGTTCGGGAAACACTTTTCGTTCAAAAGTTCAACAAACAGAATTTGGGGAAAGTCTTGAAACATTCTTTCCATCTGAACAATTTACAAATCCTGTATCTCGTAAGTTAGTGACCTGAGAGATGTCTTTTGACTGTCACAGAATGATAAGTTGCCATTCAAACACAAGCTGCATTTAATGCATTCATCAACGAATGTTTCCGTTCTTAATTGTCGTAAGTTTCTCAAAACAGTTCTTATTTCGTCGTGGCAAGCAGTTATACTGATAAATTTTGGCTGAATAACAATAAGGAGATGATCAACATAAAAAAAGCACCCTCTATAGAAGCAAAGCCAGTAGACAAACGTAGGATCATCTATCCATGGTTTCATTCCCAAAGCACAGCTCAAAGATTATGGGTCCCACTGAGAGTCTGTATCATCAAATATAAAATTTAAAAAAAAACTAGATAGTCCTGAGAAATGACTAGATGTTGAAACTGCCCTGGAACGAAAGTTCCAGCGAGTGTTGCTTGCATGTGGCAGTTTAAATCCTATGTCAATTAGCAATACTGTTCGTTTTGATGATTTGCTGAAAAACGAATGGATTGCAGTAAGATCACTTACAAAAAAAAGGTTCAAATGGCTCTGAGCACTATGGGACTTAACTTCTAAGGTCATCAGTCCCCTAGAACTTAGAACTACTTAAACCTAACTAACCTAAGGACATCACACACATCCATGCCCGAGGCAGGATTCGAACCTGGGACCGTAGCGGTCGCACGGTTCCAGACTGTAGCGTCTAGAACTGCTCGGCCACTTCGGCCGGCGATCACTTACAAACATGCGTACTTGTCGTATGATTTTGGAGGCATGTAACAGTACCACATTCAGTTTGTGTGCGTAACAATGAAGAAACATCGCATAGGGACAGAACTGCTTCACCAATTGTTGTAGTCCTCTTTCTCTGCCCACCATTACTGAAGCGCCATCGTATGGTTGAGTAACCACTTTTCCTTCCACATTCCATTCTTTCAATACTGCATGAACAATGTTTGACAAACCTTCAGCAGTTTTATCTCCAGAAACATCGTAAAATCCAACGAATCTTTCCTGAATTTTGTCTGCAATACAGGACCTGAATATTATACTCATTTGACTCTTACATGATACGCCTAATGTTTCATCAGCCTGAATCGAAATGAAATTGCAGTTCTGAATTTCAGATTTTATTTTCTCATTAACTGCCAGAGTTATCATTTCTATTACATCATTCTGTATATCTGGAGACGTTCCTTTAAAGGTTGAGGATGATGACAGATCATCTCAGATTAACTGCTCTCCTTGAGCTAGTAAATCCAACAATTCCAGATAGTTACCGTTGTTGCTGGAGGATTCGTCTTCTCGATGGCCGCGAAAGGCTAGGTCTTGTTTACAAAGAAATACAATTGCCTGAATAAGACGAGCCAATACTCTCCTGCTGTATGCAACTTGTTCATTGTATTTTATTGCTGTCAGACCAGCGGCCTCAGAAAGGGCGTGCTCATTTCTACTTTTGCCCAATAACTGAAATGATTCTTTGTTCTACAGGTGACGTTTTGATGTCTGATGTTTTTGTGCTTTCAAAAATGGTTCAAATGGCGCTGAGCACTATGGGACTCAACATCTGAGGTTATCAGTCCCCTAGAACTTAGAACTTCTTAAACCTAACTAACCTAAGGACATCACACACATCCATTTGAACCTGCGACCGTAGTGGTCGCGCGGTTCCAGACTGAAGCGCCTAGAACCACTCTGCCACACTTTTGTGCTTTCCTGTCAAAGTTCTTTATTGTACAAATTCCCTCATTGCATCATTCCATTTCACCACCAAACAGAAGACATATATAACAATATAATCTGTTATTAACTGCATTCGCAGTCAACCAAGCATACTTTTCGTACCAGGCTGTCTGAAAAGTGCGTTTTTGTTTGGCTTCACTTAAAACAACACTCAGTATAGGTGTAGGTCGTTTGTCCTTCAATTCGTACGTTAATGTAGATAAAGGCGTTTTTAATAAAAATTCTATAAGGTGTAAAGCTGCTGGCTCACTCGTGTTAGCGACACAACGAAAATATGCACTAAAAGAATGACTATGAACACAAACCGCGCGACTTTTCACTTCTGTGTTAAAAGCCAGCGTAGAAGCGGCAGAGACTAGTCTCGATACCTGCTAGCATGTGCAGCGCACCGGCCTTCATGGAAGACGGGAAGTGGAGGGGAGCCGAGAACGCTCACGCACACACAGCCAGGTAAGGGAAGGGAGGCAGAGACAGAGCAGTCGAGTCTCAAGCAGGCAGTTACACCAATACTAAGGGTGCGGCGGCGCGGGCTACAATGATGTTTTCGCACATTTAGTGCTCCTAGTACAAAGTTGTTTGTATTTTTGCTATGAATTACAATTGCATCTTTTTTAAGCACGAATACAGGGGAACTAAGTCTCAAAGTCTCCTCTCACGCTACGCCACTGCTATTTGTATGGCACTTTTAACAACAAATGTGAATTCTCATGTTACAAAACGGTTTGATAAAACAGCAGTGTCCTAATTTCAGACACATGATGTCAATATTGATACACAATGTTTTGTATTGGAAATGATCCTTTTTGTAAACACCACAGCAGTCCCAGAACAACTTTATTTTTTTAAATACATTGTGTAATTACTGTATTGTTATAAAATCTGCAGTGTTTGTTACTCTTGATGATTAGCTGTTTGACCACTGCAGATTTTATAATAATAACACAGTAATTACACAATGTATTTCTGAACCATCCGTGTGTATTACTTTTCTTCCTTGATGATGGTTGAAAAAACCAGAACTGATAGAAAATAAAGTTACAATGTACAGCTGATGGCAAAAAAAATGGATTGTTTCAAATACATAACAGCTGTTGACAGTTACTTTTATAAGTTAATAAGAACAACTTCAGCCTTTAGTGAATATATTTGGATGAGAGGCCCATTTTTGCTTCAGAGCGACAACATTGTATCCCACCATTCTTCACTGAAGTCTGTGAACTATTTGTGCTTACTCAAGCCAAGTTTAACACAGTAAGATTATCAGGAAACTATGCAACATAGCTGTTGTGTTTCTCAACATTAGTATTATCCACACCAGCCCATCTGGAAACACCTCGACCTCTCCTTCAGTTTATCTGTATATACTTTATATGACTTGCAGATGTTAATTTTGTAATTAAACTCCGTAACGCCTGTGTTGTCTCTGGTTGTTGCAGTCTCTGAAAAGATCACATGACGTTCATTATTTCAAAAAGCTGCTTGCCTTTCAAAATAGTTACTATATTAGCTGCCTATGAGAAATTCATCGTCTACGATATTGGACAGAATATTCTTACCTAGAAATGTTGCGTCAGAATCAAAATGACTAGTGTGGCCATCTGAAGAAAGTTTAATTAAATTGTGTATTTTTGTACACACAATGAAAAATTTATGTCCGACAAAAGGCCCACCGCCAGTCTGGAGCCAATGCTGCCTTAATGCAGCATAATGTTTTCTGGTCTCTTTCTTTAGCGTGTCATATTTCTGTCACTGCTGATCACTGGTTCTGCATTATGTTGTTTGTGAATTATAGAGATCGCATACTTTCTCCCATGCTTTGTTCTGAAATATGGAAAGATATGATATTGGTCAAACAACGAAAACTTAATCATTTAACCAATTTCACGAGATATTTCATTATACATACATTACAAGCTTATTTAAATGTTTTGACTGACCTTTTCACTACATGATACTGCATCCGTTTTCTTGTTCTCTATTATGCTTCTGAAATCGTGAACGGTATCGACAAGCTTTAATACATCTCCCAGGGAATAGTTTTGGGCTCTCGATCGCTTTTCACTCATTTGAATCGAGCTCTTTTTGCAGACGACGAGACGTAAATAAACTTTAAAAACGCGCAAAAAATACCCGGAGTGCTCTCCTGCTGTTGCCAACTTAACTCAAAGAGATCGCTATTCCAGGGTAAACTAACCAGAGAATAAAATGGCATCGTACAACGCTCTTTCAAAGCTATACCGTGGTTAGCTTATTCCATGGTTAGCTAACCTTGGATTTAACTGGGCGTTATACAACCGGCCCTAAGAGCCTCCAGGTGACAGCCAGTGAGAGCTTATACATTTGCAAAGGGCAAGGAGCTGCTTGACTCATTCCTGTGAAATTCAAAAAGGTGTGTTAACCTCATATGTCGCTTATGCAGCTTTTAAGACCTAGTTTAGGATAATGAAGGACTTCACACAAACAAAAAGTTATTCGAAAATATATCCCACAAGTTCACTCCATTCATCATGAAAATAAACCTGATGTAAACAAACACAAACCCGATGATCGGTCAGAAACCATAGCACACATACATTCTTGGAAGTGGGTTCTACTTATGCATTAGATATGTTATTGCTACACTACGTTAAATGAAACTTTAAGATATTCTAATGTATTAACAGCCATCAGCGTTTTTCTTAATCACGGTTCAGCTATGTAGTTTTTATTTAAAAAAAAACGTGTACAGCCACAGTCTATGTACTATTGTGCTCTGATTGTCGCGCTGTTAATGCGCAGTATGAAAATGGCTTAAGTTGCTTTCTGCTCCGTAGTAAAACGCGTGTGGAACACGATTAAGAACTGCCGAGAAATAGGTTGTTCTTAATGTTTTCCATAAATTTACAGAAAATTCGGCTTTGAAGTTTTCCGAGGGACTACACTATGTGATCAAAAGTTCCAGACACCTGGCTGAAAATGAATTACAAGTTCGTGGCGCCCTCCATCGGTAATGCTGGAATTCAGTATGGTGTTGGCCCACCCTTAGGCTTGATGACAGCTTCCACTCTCGCAGGCATACGTTCAATGAGGTACTGGAAGGTTTCTTGGGGAATTGCAGCCCATTCTACAAGGAGTGCTGCACTGAGGAGATGTATCGATGTCGGTCGGTGAGGCCTGGGACGAAGTCGGCGTTCCAAAACATCCCAAAGATGTTCTATAGGATTCAGGTCAGGACTCTGAGTAGGCCAGTCCATTACAGGGATGTTATTCTTGTGTAGCCACTCCGCCACAGGCCGTGCATTATGAATAGGTGCTCGATCATGTTGAAAGATGCAATTGCCATCCCTGAATTGCTCTTCAACAGTGGGAAGCAAGAAGATGGTTAAAACATCAATAGGCCTGTGCTGTGACAGTGCCATACAAAACAACAAGGGATGCAAGCCCCCTCCATAAAAAACACGACCACATCATAACACCATTGCCTCCGATTTTTACTGTTGGCACTACATACGCTGGCAGATGACGTTCACCGGGCATTCGCCATACCCACACCCTGCCATAGGATCGCCACATTGTGTACCGTGATTCGTCACTCCACACAACGTTTTTCCACTGTCTAATCGTCCAATGTTTACGCTCCTTACACCAAGCGAGGCGTCGTTTGGCATTTACTGGCGTGATGTGTGGCTTATGAGCAGCCGCTCGACCATGAAATCCAAGTTTTCTCACTTCCCGCCTAACTTTCATAATACTTGCAGTGGATCCTGATACAGTTTGGAACTCTTGTGTGATGGTCTGGATAGACGTCTATCTATTACACCTTACGACCCTCTTCAACTGTCGGCGGTCTCTGTCAGTCAACAGATGAGGTCGGCCTGTACGCTTTTGTGCTGTACGTGTCCCTTCACGTTTCCACTTCACGATCACATCGGGAACAGTGGACCTAGGGATGTTTAGGAGTGTGGAAATCTCACGTACAGACGTATGACACTGGTGACAGTCAATCACCTGGCCACATTCGAAGTCCGTGGGTTTCGCGGAGTGCCCCATTGTGCTCTCTCATGACGTCTAATGACTACTGACGTCGCTGATATGTAGTACCTGGCTGTAGGTGGCAACACAGTGTATATAATATGAAAAAGTATGTTTTTGTGTGTGTCCTGATACTTTTGAACACATAGTGTATATTTAATACAATTGAGTTACAAATACACACGGCATGGGTAGCGGAACTTGTAGCGTAGTAGATCGATAATGTCGTGTAGTTCATGCCTCACTCGATCAAGTCTCGCCTTGGTCATCCTTTTTTTTCGTTCAATTTCAAATACCTACATTCCGTAATTGTACGATTCATCATCACTTTTTATGAATAGTGCACGTGTTCTCGTTTATAATTACATATTGCAACCGAAATTTCCATTTTAATTTCAAATATAAATTCGTAATTATCGATGTTTTATGAGAGATTGTTAATAAAGGTTGCTTAAATTAAGAAAACATAACAGTCGAATTTTTAGAACAAAATGGAAAATCAAATTCTCTTTATTTGGACTGTGTCCATTTTTTTATACCATAGATGTAATCTCACAGGAACCAGAGTGGTAAGTGTCATAGAAAAACAGATAAAACAATCATTTACACAGTATCGAGCCCACCTTACGGATGTTGCATTTTTACATTTTGCGCTGTACCATTACAATATCAACCCAACACAACTGATCTGGAGCCACCTTACGGGTTTTGCTGAATATTATTTTACTCTCTTTAAAAATTAAATGACATTCGAAGCTGTTTCGCCGCGCGGGATTAGCCGAGTAGTTCCGTTTCAGCCGCGCTCGCGAGTGGCCGCTGTTAACTGTTGCGCTGCACTTCAGTGTTTACATCGCTGTACTTGTGCTTCGCCGAGTGCCGTCCGTCCGTTAATCTCCGTGTTCGTTCCTGTTCCTTGTGATCTGATCGCTCTTTCTGGTCTTGCTGCTGCTACTTGGAATTTCGGTTGTTAAACCGAAATTGCTTCGCTTGATTAACCATGGCTACAAACTTCAGGAAGAATACTCTGGTATTTGCTTTTGACAAGGAATCCCGTCCTGTTCAGCCGACATCCCTGGAAATAGATGACTGGATTACACAGGTAATTCGTCTAAATTCTCAAACAGTCCACACGTGGCAACTGGATCAGGAAAAATACTGTGTTTTTGTCAAGTTAATCAGTGCTTCGACTGTTGATAAAGTGTTACGAAAGTGGGGCTATGAAGTAGATTTTGTACATAGAAATGGTTATAAAAGTAAGGTTTCCATCTATGGAGCGGACATTCATTACAAAACCGTTCGTGTCTTGAATCTTCCCGTAGAAATTGAAAATGATAAGATTAAGGAAGCTCTTTCAAACCACGGAGACGTTAAATCAATTGCAAATGAAAGATGATAGCCTCGCTTTAAACTGCAGTGTTTTAACGGGGTCCGCTGTGTAGAGATGGACGTTAAGACGAATATTTCGTCTCGCATAACTGTTTGTGGGTATAAGGCACACATTGTTTATACAGGTCAGGAAGCTACATGTCATATATGCAACGAAACCGGCCACTTCAGACAGGAATGTCCGCGGCGAACTGTTGTTCTTAAAAGTAATTTGATACAGCGTCAGAAGCTTACCTTAAATGATCTGTTACCAAAGAATAGCCCGGAACAACTGGTCGAGGATGTTAACGCAGCGGGCCAAGCTGATGTCTCCCTTCACGATAACAGTAAATTTCCCCCGTTAACAACAAAAGGAAACCCTGTTGCTACGAGTCGTGAAAGTGAAATGCAACCGAAAAAACGACCTCTGGAGATAGCTGATAGTTGTTCAGAGGACGAGCTGTCTTGTCCCACTCCCTCACTTCGCAAGCAAAAACAGTGCGATGAGGAGGCAGAGGAACCTGAAGGCAAAATGTGAATGGAAACTAATGAACAGAAAGATAATACACATACGGTACCAGAAAATGAAGGGGGTGTAAGCAGCATTAATTTGCAAGAAACAACAGGTGCAGTAACCGATTGCAAAGATCAGAATCTATCTGTTAATAAACAAAGTCAGGGAGAGGTTGCAAAACTGCAGTCTCCATTTGTTTCCCTCGATCAGGAAGTGAGTGAAATTAATAAAGAACGAGGAAGTGGTGGCCAAACTGAAATCACGGTCAACACCTCAGGGCAGGCGCTGGCAACCGAAATTGCGAAAGCGTCTGCTGCTGCTCAAGATAAGCCACGAAGTAAAATATCGACGCAACCAAATGAGAATATAGCTCGTAACCAAAGGAAGGGAAAATCCGGTAGGGGCGACCCAAGCCCAAGGAATGTTCAGTCCGAAACGGTCATACACGAATCACTGGAGGAAAAATCAGAAAGTTTACCAGGAAATCAGTCTGCTTGCAGTACAAGAGAAAACATCAGAAGTAGAAAAAAACGGGGCAGTAACTAATAAACTGATTGAAGTGTTATTCCATGTTCAGCCTTCCGAGAAAACTGTTACAGCTTAACTGAACCCTGAACCACAGGAATCTAAATTAGTTCATCAAAACAACTACATAGTGACAGCACAATGACGCAATCTTATTCTGCCACCACAATAAACATAAATAAAATCACGATCAGTTTGAAATTATCGGCCCTTAAGGAATTTTTGTGCGAATCCACGACTGATATTGCCCTGTTACAAGAAGTTCTAATTTCGGATTTCGTAATTCCCGGTTTTTTCAGTTACATAAATGTATCTCCCGAAACAAGTGTTGGAACAGCTATTTTGGTGAGGGAAGGGATTACAGTAAGCGAGGTGGAACGACTGGAATCCGGAAGGGGAATAGGACTAAATATCTATGATGTGACTATCATCAACTTGTACGCCCCTTCAGGAAGTTCTCATCGAGCTGACAGGGCACGTTTCTTCAAAGATGACCTGATATACTTGTTAAGGAAATCGCCAAGACAGTTATTACTTGGAGGTGGTTTTAATTGTGTTTTAAATACACTCCTGGAAATGGAAAAAAGAACACATTGACACCGGTGTGTCAGACCCACCATACTTGCTCCGGACACTGCGAGAGGGCTGTACAAGCAATGATCACACGCACGGCACAGCGGACACACCAGGAACCGCGGTGTTGGCCGTCGAATGGCGCTAGCTGCGCAGCATTTGTGCACCGCCGCCGTCAGTGTCAGCCAGTTTGCCGTGGCATACGGAGCTCCATCGCAGTCTTTAACACTGGTAGCATGCCGCGACAGCGTGGACGTGAACCGTATGTGCAGTTGACGGACTTTGAGCGAGGGCGTATAGTGGGCATGCGGGAGGCCGGGTGGACGCACCGCCGAATTGCTCAACACGTGGGGCGTGAGGTCTCCACAGTACATCGATGTTGTCGCCAGTGGTCGGCGGAAGGTGCACGTGCCCGTCGACCTGGGACCGGACCGCAGCGACGCACGGATGCACGCCAAGACCGTAGGATCCTACGCAGTGCCGTAGGGGACCGCACCGCCACTTCCCAGCAAATTAGGGACACTGTTGCTCCTGGGGTATCGGCGAGGACCGTTCGCAACCGTCTCCATGAAGCTGGGCTACGGTCCCGCACACCGTTAGGCCATCTTCCGCTCACGCCCCAACATCGTGCAGCCCGCCTCCAGTGGTGTCGCGACAGGCGTGAATGGAGGGACGAATGGAGACGTGTCGTCTTCAACGATGAGAGTCGCTTCTGCCTTGGTGCCAATGATGGTCGTATGCGTGTTTGGCGCCGTGCAGGTGAGCGCCACAATCAGGACTGCATACGACCGAGGCACACAGGGCCAACACCCGGCATCATGGTGTGGGGAGCGATCTCCTACACTGGCCGTACACCACTGGTGATCGTCGAGGGGACACTGAATAGTGCACGGTACATCCAAACCGTCATCGAACCCATCGTTCTACCATTCCTAGACCGGCAAGGGAACTTGCTGTTCCAACAGGACAATGCACGTCCGCATGTATCCCGTGCCACCCAACGTGCTCTAGAAGGTGTAAGTCAACTACCCTGGCCAGCAAGATCTCCGGATCTGTCCCCCATTGAGCATCTTTGGGACTGGATGAAGCGTCGTCTCACGCGGTCTGCACGTCCAGCACGAACGCTGGTCCAACTGAGGCGCCAGGTGGAAATGGCATGGCAAGCCGTTCCACAGGACTACATCCAGCATCTCTACGATTGTCTCCATGGGAGAATAGCAGCCTGCATTGCTGCGAAAGGTGGATATACACTGTACTAGTGCCGACATTGTGCATGCTCTGTTGCCTGTGTCTATGTGCCTGTGGTTCTGTCAGTGTGATCATGTGAGGTATCTGACCCCAGGAATGTGTCAATAAAGTTTCCCCTTCCTGGGACAATGAATTCACGGTGTTCTTATTTCAATTTCCAGGAGTGTAGAAAAGATCAGTCACCTAATTTTAATTTCTCAAGTGAACTAAAACAACTAGTTACTGGTTTAGAATTAAAGGATATATGGGAAATCAAATACCCCTCCACTGTTGAGTTCACTTATGTCACGGCAACATCACGTAGCAGGATTGATAGACTACATATTTCTAAAAATCTTGAAACTTCCGTGACTAAAGTAGAAACCATTCCTACGTACTTTTCAGACCATTCAAGTGTCTTAGCTTGCATAAATCTAACAACACAGCCGGTTCGCCGATTCAAGAATCAGTGGAATTTGAACACTTCCATGTTAGTAAATCATGATTTAGAAGTCTGATTAAAGAAACATGGGCAATATGCCTGCGAGCCTGTAGTAGATATGCCACTGCTATTGACTGGTGGGTTAAAATGGCAAAGCCAAAGTTGAGGAAAGTTATTCAATACAGTGCCCAGACCGCAAGGGAAATGAATTCACTATAGAGTATTACTATTCCTATTTGAGAGATCTATATGATCAAGTCTCAGCAGGTTCCTCACTTCGGATAGCAGACATCAAAAAAGTCAAAGCCAAGTTACTTAATATCAAGAGAAGTCAAATGGAAGGGTTGAAAATAAAATCGAAGGCAAATTCGGTGTCAGAAGGTGAAACTACTTCCCTATATCATTTAGTGAAGTATACGAAAAACGGGAGGACTTTTATTGATGAAATTCGAACAAAACACGGTACGATTCTCAGAACCCAGCAGGATATCAAGGACGAGATTTATCGCTATTATTGCGAGCTATATTCTGTACATCAAAGTAGTGATGCTTCCTTGGAAGAATTCCTTGACATCCTAGCCTCGCAGCTGACAGAAGATGACAACGAAAATTTTCTCGAGGTTGTCAGTGAAGAAGACGTGCATGAGACTCTGTGTGCCTCACCACCAAAAAAATCCGCAGGACCGGATGGTCTGCCAGCACAGTTTTACATCCGTTACTGGCCAATAGTAGGTGCGAAAATCAGACATTGTAAATTAGGTTATTCAGCGTAAAATAATTCCGGCTGAGTTTAAGGAAAGTAAAATTGTTCTGGTGCCAAAAAATTATGGAAACAAAGATTTAAATTTTTTCGTCCAATTTCACTGCTGAATTCTGATTATAAATTAATAGCTAGAATAATAAACAAGAGAATTTCATGCCTTACAGATAAAATTATTAGTCAACATCAGAACTGTGCGCAAGGCAGAACCATTTTTCAAAATCTAGCGGAATTGAGGGATATCATTGCAATAACTTCTGTAACAAACATAAAGTGTGCTTTATTGTTTTTAGATTTTTATAAAGCGTTCGATGTAGTAAATCATGAATATCTTCTACAGACATTGAAGAAAATTGGTTTCAACGATAGGGTCATACAGTTGATTAAGAACATAGCAACTGGAATAAATGCTAAAATAGCGGTGAACTGTCAACAATCCAGGCCGATGAAAATACAACGAGGTGTTCCTCAAGGAAGTCCTCTGTCCATGTCGCTCTTCGCCATTTCGCTGGAACCTTTCCTCCGACATGTCCATCCTAGATTAAAAGGCTTAACATTATCAGGAAATAAAACAGTTATAATAGCCTATGCTGACGATATAGGGGTCATTATAAGGAATAATGACGAGGTAACCACGCTAGCAACAGTGGTTGATTCATACTGTAGAGCATCTGGAGCCAATGCAAACAAAAAAAAAGTAAGATGTTAAATCTCAGAGGTTCTGATAATATCAATGTCGAGTGGGCAAAATTAGTCCGACAACATAAAACACTTGGGATCACCCTGACAGCATGCCCTATAAAAATGACGGCTTTAAATTGGAAAGTTGCAGCAGATAAAGTGCAAGGAGCCATTGTAGAGAATTTAACTCGATATATCAACCAAGTTCAAAGAACACAGTATATCAACTCAAGCATCCTTGCTAAGGCTTATTATACTGCCCAGCTGTTTCCAATGCCGAGAATGATAGCGAGAAGAATAATGTCCAAAATCACCAACTTTTTGTGGAAAGGTGAAGTGTTCAGAGTACCTGCTAAAGTAGCCACTTTAGATCCTAAAAACGATGGATTAGGATTAACTGATATAACAGATAAAGCCTCTGCTCTTTTTATCAAAAGGCAAGTTAATTTAATAAGAGACTCGCGAGAAAGCATAACCAGCCAACTTTTCGAGATCATTAAACCTCCAAGCCTGCTTCCCCCGATTGATGTGCAGAATATCAACAGTCGCTTACAGCATGTGAGGATTTTCTATGTTGAGTTTAGTTATGTCAGTGTCGAACTCAGGCAGTCCCGACACTTAACATCGAGAGCCATAATGGGGGAACGAAAGAAAAGTGAAGGAAGGAACAAAATAGAACGACAGTTTCCAAACATTGAGTGGACTGAGATTTGGAAAAACATTAGTTCTAATGTGTTCACGTCTAATATAAAAACGTCATGGTACAAGACAGTTAACAACATAGTTAGCACCAATGAAAGACTGCACGCAATTGGACTCTGTGAAACAAATTTATGTCAACAGTGCCATCTAGTGGTCACATGAATAGTTGGAAGTGGATCCAGGAGCAAATAGTTCTGATTACAAGAACATCCCCTGAGTATATATCGCTGTCATTGATACACAGGCCTGAAGCACGCTATTTCCCAGAAGCAAAAAATAACGCTGTTTACTGGTTGCTGGGAAATTTTGTTAACTACATCCTTAACAAATTAGGATCCGATAGCATCATAGAGTTCAAGGTACACATGCTGTGTGAGTTCCACAAGAAAAAGTTCGGTAATATGTTAAAAATTGTAATTGAAAGAATGGGCATTGGTTAATATAAAAAAGAAGACTGTGTTGACAGTGATGTATTGTGGTTACCTTAAGGATATTATTTAAGATTTTACAGTATATTTATGATGTGTGCTTTTTCTACTTCAGAGAGTAGTTTTTGACATTTATAAGCTAATGCACAGAACTTATGTGACAGTGAGATTGTGTGTCTAATAGTGTCAAAACACAAAACATTAAAGGTGCATTATTGGCTTATATTAGAAATTTGGAAATAGACAGTTTTTATAGAAATGTCCTTATCGATTGATTAAAACCATGAGATTCTATCTGATAAATGTAATATTCAGTGGCTGGCACATTGCCATGTTCATTTTTGCACTGTGATGTGTAAGTCAGTTTCGCAGCACTTCAGATACTTAACATTCAATTAATATCCAGAAAGTGTAGTTGGAAAGCTAGTCAACTTTATTATATATCTCCTTTCTGCCATTCTCAAGTATTTCAGAAATTGTCTAATATGATTATTAAATTGTTTTATATTTAAAATTATCCCATCAACTTGCTGATATCCATCATAAAGAACTAATTATGCTTCTCTAATGATTGGAGCTCATGTAATTCAAAGTGCAGATTTTACTTCTTCAGATTTGAAGTTTGAATGTCTTTAAAAAATTTTTCTTGATGTTTAACTTAATTCTTTCTGGTAATTTAGTCAGTAATACAATCTTCTGTTGTCTTTCCTTAACGTCAGCGTAACTTCATGTATGCATAACTTAGTATGTATTTGGAATGTGTAATATTGTTTTTTTTAATAAATGTTTTTATTAAAAAAAAAGCTGTCTGAGGCGCTGCAGTCATGGACTGTGCGGCTGATCCCGGCGGAGGTTCGACTCCTCCCTCGGGCATGGGTGTGTGTGTTTGTTCTTAGAATAATTTAGGTTAAGTAGTGTGTAAGCTTAGGGACTGATGACCTTAGCAGTTAAGTCTCATAAGATTTCACACACATTTGAACTTTTTTTTTTGAAGCTGTTTCTCTGCTCATCTCTTTTCATGTCTGAACTGCAACTGCTCACTTCATTGCAGGTTAGTTGGACCATCTGGTTGCCCAGTGCTGTTAAAGTTAAATGCGCCAGTAAAGCTGTTTTCCTGCATTATCGTTCAGCTTATGTGCATGTAACACAGCATAAAACGTATCGTTATGATCGTTCTTGACTGAACTGAATACAGCTTGGCTTCCGCTGCACGTAAAACGAAATCCAATGTGATTCAAGCAAACGCGAAGAATACATAGTGTAATGTTTAAATCAGGTTTATTCTTATGGTGAACACATTATAAAAACATACGTAAGTTCTCTCTGAACAACGAGTAGTTTCTCATGAGAAAAGTGTTCCAGTTCTTATTATCTCAAACGACTAATACTATACATTTCTGATTACAGAGGACTATGCAGACAAATTGGAATGAATCCGGTGTTTATCGCTGATGACAGCATAAACGTCATTGTCGCTGGTTTCCTTCATTAACCTGAAGCTGAATTTTAACTTTAAGGAGCGGAACTTCATGTAGTTCTCTAGAAAAGTTCTTTTCTGACTAAAGTAGTTTACGAGTAGCTTTGCATTATTATGTAACATTCCTTTCAGTGGACTGAACCTGCCAATAACACAAAAACTATTGTAAGTATATTTCACACTCATGGAGGTGCAGAAGTATTTATTAAAGTATTGCGCTGGTGTGGACAGTCAGAAACAGTTGACTGACATTGTGATGTAAGCTAGTTAGCTTAATGAGTTTATTATTAGAGCAAGATCTGTACTATCTGTATTTATACTTGTCTGTGTCGAAATATTTTGAAAATTGGACAAACTGTTTTATAGTGCATAGTCTCAATAGTAGTGACACAGGAAATTTTCTTGTTAAAGACGTTTCGAATGAAGAAATTGCAAGTAAAGTGTGAACTGTGTTGCAGGAATTCATGATTAATGATTATTAACACTACTTTAGCACTGTACAACAGTGAGAGTTTAGAATAAAAACTGTTTTTGCTGCCTGATTGCCATTTGTGTTTTTAATGATAAGTAAAAAGCAAATGAAAATTATCACTGATAATGACAATTAGTTACAGAAGTATAGAAAATCGTCAAAACAGATTTTTATGGTGAGAATCATAACAAAGCAAGCGATAGTTTGTTTCTTTGTTACGATTTGTAAACTTACATGGGCTATGCCTCATCAAATGAATAATACTGTTTATCTTAAAATAATAACGATTATTAACAAATTTATTATTTCATTAGTTTCGATTTTGATGAAATTTGGTACAAATTCCACATATAAGAAACCTAATATTTGGTATGAGCGTAGAAGAACGTTGTGGCAACATAGTTTTTTCCATAATTTTCTGGAACAGCTCGGACTAAGGCGTTCGTGATTATAAGTCACAGAGAATGATGTCGAAATGTAATCTATAGTAAGGATTTTCAGGATTATTAGGAAGCTGTATTCCTTACCTCCTCAGCTGATTTTCATTCTCCTAAAATAAAGAGAAAAGTGACGGCCATCTGTGAGTATTGTTAACTTTCCTGCCACAAAGTGGAATATCAGAACAAATGCCACAAGGCCTTGTCGTATACGTCACTTAGCTAAAAAAACTGTTTTTTCCCCTTATAAATCAAATTATTTTGGTTTGCATACGGTTTATAACACACATTAGCGCTATTTCCTCAACAAACCAAAACAAACAAGACGTGTTAGATCCGACACCGCATTGTTGTAAGAAGTTTAATTTTTACTGAAATTTTGCTGATCATGGCTGTATCCCGGTCAATTTGGCGATGTAGGCATTCATTACTGCCACATATTGCGGAGCACAAATTACAACTCTATTTTTATATTTTTCAAATGAGCGCTTTATTAACTTAAACAAATGCATTATAACCAAAACACGCGAATAGTACAAAGTAGACTACTGTAAGCTTTCGCTGACTGTCACCAGAAAGCCCTACGATTTGCAGACCCGAGGCCAGTCGAGAGCGTCCGATAGGCACCAAGATTTGACCTCCCTAGACGTAAGTGTCTGGACTTTTATGAGTACCCTCCCACCGGCAATCCCGTTTGTACCAGCTGGGCTTTTTTTACCTTTCGCCACCTACGGTAGTACCGCAGATAACCGATAGGTGTGCACTACTCGTAACTCTGAAATACTCTTGGTTAACCCTATCTTCTGAACAACTATACTTCGAATTTTAGTGTTGAACACATAAAACATTACATTGGGACACCCGATCTATTGGTAGGCATGAAATATAAGCAAATTTAAAAATGCACAGAAAACTGCGTTGTGTAACCAGTCATAATGATTACATGACACAGAGGACAAACACGATGGTACTGTTCAGTAAATTGTATGCAGTCTTACAGAGGTCAGTGTTGCTGACACTGGTTAATAATGCAGCTCTACCCTACCTTATTAAAAATTAGGTTTTCAGGTTTTTTCGGACCCAATGAAAAAGTTAGTTCGATTCGGATCACTATGATATTGTGGGTAGTGGGATATAGACCCAATAAGCAGTAGCAAATTATATTTTGAAACATGCAGAGATGAATTATAAAATCAATACTGAAATAACGCTATGTATTTATCATTTGATTTCTGATTGTACGTTTGCTGTATAACAATTATCATAACCTTTATACAATTTTAGCGCTCCATTTACGTTGTGAATCTTATACAGATATCTTTCATGTATCAGTACTGACAATTCTTTGGGATATTTTGATGATGACGCTACTGACAAGGAGTTTTGTTGTAGACTAGCAATACTAGGTGCTGTTGCTAGCATTGTATATATATTTATGGTCTCAAGACTCTAAAGTATTAATTTTATATAATAACAAACTGCGCATTCAAACTCATACATCTTGCCGTTCGTAAGGGTTAATGTCGATTGTGTACCAAAGGTTGTTTTCGCAAAGACTGTGTAGAAATACAGTTGTGTGATTGCTGGCAGTGCTTGAGTGCTACATTCCATACTGTGTTGAAGATCTTTGTGCATCATTTCTGAAGGCACCCTAAGATGCTTATGTTAAACTACCCGACGATTAAACGACGCTGTTCTGCGCCTGAGTTGTGTTGTGATAAAGTGTAAAACTGACATAAAAGTGAATAATGAGCGCGTACTTACAGGTCGCAGAAGATGAAGGAGAAGAACCCATAGAACTCCCTACCGAAGATGATGGTACATTATTGCTTTCAACGCTAGCAGCTCAGTTCCCTGGTACCTGCGGTCTCAAGTATCGGAATCCAGAATCCCGGACAATGAGAGGCGTTCGACTCGTAGAAGGAAGGTTACACCCTCCAGAGAATGGCTGGGGAACAGGAGTGTATTACTGCGTGTTTCCTAAAGGTTAGTATATAAAGTATTGGCTAGAGTGTGTACAAACAGCACTTTCTCTCATTCTTGGCGAGAGTGCGCAGATTCTGGTCATTTAGCTGGAGTAACGTGATGAGGAAGAATGTTTTTAATTATGTTTGGATTTATTTTTGTCAGTGTCATAGTTTATTATCAAGGATATTTACAAACAAACAAATCTACTGTATGTTGATGTGTTTGACGTGGAATCATTTAAACTGCCTAGTTTACAACTGCCTGCTTCTATGTCACTTGTTAACAACCGAAAACATTTTTTTCTGTTTGTTGCCTACTTTATTTTAGTACGGTTCAAGTTGTGTAAACAAATAGTCTTACCCTTTGAAGTTGCCATTCAAGTTTCCAACCACTGTCCCGCTGTTCAGGGTCTTTATTTTCAAACTGCAGAAAACCGGTTGTTCAGCTGACGGAGCTAGTACCAATACCGCACAACCCAGAGTTATATGTATTCAGAATGTAGACTTATTTGACTGTGTAACATTTTTGCAGAGTGCAACTGACGAACATAAAGTGACATGACGTTATATTTTCCGTTAATCTTTCATGCCTTATGTACTTCTCGATGTGATGACGGACTTTGTGACACGCTTTTGAAACTTGTGGTCTTATGATGTGAAGATATCTAATGAATGCCATATTGAATTTAATTCGTTACAATTTGTTTTTCTTCCCAAAAATTACGAGTTGTCACGGCGTGCTTACGTTAGGCTGATTGCAGTAGGGCTGTAAAAATGTATTTGCCAACTATGTTTTTGTTTTGTTTTTGTTGTTGTTGTTGCTGTTGATTTCTGTGGATCTGCTTGTAACAATACAACAATACTACTGATTCTGTACCTTTTAAATTCGCATTCGTGTTGCAGTCAGGTTAATGCATGTTTGGAAGTTATATTACAAAAGAGTACACTTTCAATTGATCATATAAGCATTCTGTGTAAACTAAAAATAATTCTCTCAGAAATTTCTGATCTTGCATTGAAAGTTATTTGTTCGATCCTAGATTATAATAGTTGTAACGGTGTTAACCATTATTATTCAATTGAGCCGGTCAGTATCTTTCTTTGGTGACTGATTAAAAAAAATTCACATAGAGTTGTAAAATATTATCTTTCAGTATACATTATAAATTAACTTCAAGAATTTCAATGTGATTTAAAATAATTATTGACCAACTGCTCCATATACTAAAAATCTCATATAAATTATAGTATGTGTGTGTATAAATAAACAACTGTTGTGTATCAGCAAACATTTAGGGTATATTTAAATGTGTTTTTGTGTGTATTAACCAAACAGATTTTTGTAATAGATATGTTTTTCTTTGAATAAGTCTATGGAAAATTGCCTTTGTTCGTATTTAAAAGAGGGGAAATAGCTAATATTGCATAGAACATCCAAAGTTGAAATGACTAAAGTATAACTGAGAATTTTCTCATGTCTAAAGGGTCAGTTTTCTTACAACACTGTGATGGTAAGATTACTAGCTTGTCACATATTAAAAATTCAGTATTTTGGAATATACTTTCCCATAGAGAAACAGTTACATTTGCCAGGTCCAATTGATATCTTTTCAGTCTGTTAATCCGCTGTTGGAAGTAGGTCACCAATACGTCGTCATAGATGTGTAATCATAACACATTGGCATTGTAAACTAACAAATGAATCCAGATACCTAGTTTGAAATCCACAAGCTTATTATCCCAATAGGCTTACACATATTGACATTTGAGTAATTTATGAATGAACAGAATTTATTGTCAATATTGACCATTGCAAAAATGCTGTTTTCCAAATAAAGAAATAAATTAAACACTTATGTACTGCAAATGTTTTACTTGTTGTAAAGGGGTCGAAGAAAGAGAGAGAAATGGAGTAGGGTTGAGGGAAGTGAAAGTAAATACTTTATCTCCAACTTATGGCCTAAGAATTAATTTTGGGGGAATTGATGGATTAACCAATCCTCGCAACACAGCAGATTAAGGGAAGTGTTAGAAGGAGAAGCAATAACAATGATTAAATAATAGCTGAGGTGCTGTAATACACTGCTCAAAAGAAATAGGGGGAACAGGACATTGGGCATCTGCCATACACCATTGAGCCATAATTGAGGACTGAGTATGTTACCCAATTATACCCTTATCTTTCAAAAATTAAGTACATGACAAAACATCACAATGTCCTTGTTCATTTACATAACAAGGACTGAAATGTCAGAGAGGTGTCAAAAGTAGAAACAAACATTCATCCCATCACTCTGGGCACTGTTTGTTGGACTTTGAGAGTTTCAGTAACATGGGATGTGCCCTCCATGAGCATTTATCAGTTCTTGACACCCACATGGCATGCTCCGTATAAGTCTACGGAAGTCACCCTGCAGTATCCTTTTCCATTCTTCAATGAGAGCCCTTGATGGATCTTGGAGAGTCTGTGGTGGAACAAGTCAATCACTAACACATCTGTCATGCTTGTCCCACTCATGCACAACGGGGTTTAGGTCGGAACTCACAATTGGGCGCACCATTAATTCAGTGTCCAGGTTTCACAAGACATGCATGGTGACACCCACCACGTGGGCCTTGGCATTATTGTGTAGGAGAAGGAATGCAGGGCCACCACCGTACGCAGCTGCCAACAGGATGTGTTCGATGTTGCACCTGGTGGGAAGGTGACCACGGACAACAATATCTGTACAGCTGTCAAAGCTGTCAATAATGATGCCTCCCCACGTCAACACAGAACCTTTGCCAGATCTGTTGATTTCCTGGACAATAATTGGCGAGTACTGCTCAAATTACATTTCTCCATGTGAACATGGCCAACATCTTGCATCAGAGGAAATACCAACTTATCTGTGAATAACATGTTTTGCCAATAACAAAGTTGTCATTTGATGTGGTAGCACCAGACCTGAAGGCGAGCTGTGAGATGTTGACTTACGAAGCGAATTCTCAAACAGCACACCTATGTCATAAGGTCCTTTTTTGCAACCTGTTCCAAATGGTCTAATTGGAAACAGCATCTGCAGTTGCCCTTCTGAGGTTGTCTTGCAGGGCTTTGGTGGTAGCAGTACGATGCCGCAATGCAGAGATGCTCAGGTATTGCTCTTCACATGGGATTGTCACACATCAGCGACCTTGTTCTTTTTGCCTTGTGTACTGATCTGCCTCCCTGTATTGTGTCCACAACCTATGGGTTACAGTTGGACAGACATTTACATCTGCAGCAACATTACAGAAAGTATATGCTTCTTGGATCAAACAGACTGCCCTTGCAACTTGTACTGTATTAAGATGTTGCATTGCATGTGCTTGGTTGAATACAATGTCAGTAAATAACTGCCGTCTGTGTACTTCACCAGAGAACACTGGGCCACCAGTGCTCACTTCCTTCTGAGGGGTCACCTGATCCTGTAATGCATGACACAGTTGATAAGTGGGGAATGACTTAAATTGTTGCATACATGGAAAGTGAATATCTCAAGCTATGCAATAAAATGACAGATACCGTCTGTATAAAAGAGATTTAACATACCTGATGTTGACACATGTTCCCCTAATTCTTTTGTGCTGTGTAGTTGTTTGTGCAGGCATTGGTTATAATTTTCTCATTAAAATTTGGAGAGTAAGAGAGTAGTTTGGTAGTATAGTGGAAATAAATAATATTTTCAGAAAAATTGCAAGTTGATTAGCTAACTAGCTAAGAGTAACAACACAGACGTTGCTTTAGTCTTTTCTGTATTGTCATTTTTATGTCCCTTTTTTTTGTACTTTTTTCCAGGAAATTTTCCTCTGAATGATTACTTCTTTCCATTTATTCCTCTGCATTTCTTTACTGTCATGTTTCTGTGAGAGAGTGCTTACTTTTTATAAGTCAAATGATGTCATACATCATAATAATATTCATGATATATGCAGTTGCTAACTGGGTGCAATACCTTATTCGTGCTGAGGACGATCACTTTTATTCACTGCTTGAAGTGCTGTCCAGTTGCTGCCTAGTGCTTACTTTACTTTCAGTGTAGCCTCTGTTCTGGCAGGTATACTGGGTTGGGATCCCATTCTCCAAGGAGAGCTCCAATATTGGCAGGCATATATGTTGAGTATCCACAGTCTAGTATCATGCTGGTATCCAAAACATCCGGTGAATGTATGGTTAGGTCCAAATCAATATTTTGACCAAGCAGGCACATTACTAGAGTATTTTTCTTGTTGTGATGTTATCACCTTGAATGCCACATGGTATACCTTATAGTTCTTTCATAATGACATTTGCAGTTTTCATTCAGTAGATATTCTAATACGGTGCAATGATATTGGCATGTAAAGACCCTTCACCCCTTTTCACAAGAAATAACATACCTATTAACACTCACACCAGCAGATTTCAGTGAAGACGCTATTCACCAGATATCCCTCTAACCAGTTATCCTTCATTAGAGTATCACATACTATAATGTAAGTAATTCATTACCACTAAAGAGGATTTTTCCCCAATTACTGCATATGTCATGTGAGGAAGCATATGGCATGCATTAGTATCATTTGTCACTTTGTAAGAATGAGTTTCAAACTGCTTTCTGTCCATGAAAATGTAGACTAAGTCTGTTTCCACTCCACTTCCAACTCAGCTTGTTAAGCTTAGAGGAATTCAAACTTTCTACATTGCTTTATTACATTGGGTGCATCTTATTACATGGTCATATTACCAATAACATTCGCACTGTGGCCTATTTAGTGCACCTGGGCTTTTGCTAGAAAACACACACACACACACACACACACACACACACACACACACACACACACACACACACAGAGAGAGAGAGAGAGAGAGAGAGAGAGAGAGAGAGAGAGAGAGAGAGAAGTTACACTTTTCTCAGTGAGCAATCAAATAAATTGAAAAGCTGTTTAGAACATTTTAACACCTTTTGACTTTATTTGATTTAGCAAAGACAGTGAAAATTGTGTCTATGTAATGTTGTATTTGGTTCGTTTTAAGTCATTGGTCGTTGTACCAAGGGAGATGGCTCAGCAGATAGACAATGGCTCTGGTCATACCGATTATGGTATACATTATCTCTCACAAGTCACAGTAGGCAAATGCTTCGAAAGTTGGTTCAAGATTCCATGATTGTGACTGACAAGAAAATGAAGTACAAACTTGGATACAACACACAAAATATTAAAGGAAATTTAGCTGCTTCATCATGGATAGTAATAAACTGAGTAGTTAGTTAATAATTTTCATATGACATTTCAGTTTTTTATTAGAAAACTACAAATATGTCCACATGGAAAGCAGGAAATGTGACAAAGGAAAACTTCTGGGGAGTTGGTTGTTTCTCAAATCTGTTTCACATTTACAACTCTCAAAGTTATGCAGCACAGTATCCTGCAAATATTTGTAAATAATAAATTCGACCCTTATTTTATTTAGTTGGTATTACCATCAAATTTCAAACACTAGACCCACTAATGCATCCTCTATGTGCTTCAGGAAATTTAATACATTACTGTCTGTTACATCAGTTCTGTCCTAACCATATCACAAAAATATTATATTATAATTTTGTTAATTACAATAAGCCTTCCCTCAAGATGGGGTCTGATAATATTTTATACTGAATTTGTGGTATCCCATGACCACACAAGTAAGTATAACAGATAGTCAAATGAAAACAAAACAGATGGGAAAAAGTAAGTACATGTTATTATTTCAGAAGTAATCGCTGTAACTGTTAATACATTTATCCCACCATGAGACAAGATGTTCAGTGCCTTCGTGGAAAAATGTTTGGGGTGACAATGGAATCATGACTGTACCCAGGCATGCCTTCTTTGTCTGAAGCAAATTGACAGCCGTGAATGTGTTTCTACAGGGCGTAAAAAAAAATTGAAATCACATGGGGAGAGATGGGGAACGTATGGAAGAAGTTATTCCCAGTGAATCTTCTGCAGCATAGTGAAAACAAGCTAGAGAACATCCGAGCTTAGACCCAATCCCTCTCCACGTATTCCATATTTTTGGGTAGCCCAAAGAAAATCATTTGCGGCCATTGATTTGCTTCGAAGATGCACCAAGATACAATCATAGTCCAATAGACAGCCACAAACATTTTTACATGAAGACATTGATTGCCTTGTCTCACAGTGGAATAAACGTGTTAATAGTTATAGCAATTAGTTTTGAAATAATAAACAGTTTACTTTACTTCCTTTTCTTCTGCCTCATTTTCATTTGACTGCTCCTGTTAGCATCACAGACTCTATTACCATTTATCACATAGCCTCAAACAGGTGTTTGAACTTATCATGAAAAATTTTTGTTGACAAACTGGTTTCCACTACACATCTGCTCACAGCCACAACGAGACTAAAGACTGCTGTACAAACTTCTCTGGAGATGATTGAGGCATGTTACTGTCATTTCGGAGTGAAGTGTCTCTTGTCAACTGCATTGGCTTCTGGTTACGTTTATGTACCATTGAAAATGACATAGTATTTCATGCAATAAGAATCGAACTTTACACTTCCCGTATACATGAGTGACGATAAAAAATTAAAAACGCCAAGTTACAGGTGATGAATCAAGTAGTGAAATCAGCAGAAGCACATTGCTTATTATGTTTACATTTTTTGGTGGCTCACAGTCAATATCATTTTTATCACTACTGGACTCGAGATGGGAAGCGAAGTATTCATTATAAATTGCCTGAATATCATCAGGAATGTCAGCACCATTTGTAAAAAGTTACAAATTTGGAAAATAAACTTTCCCATCTATCAGCTGCACTGCTTAGACATAGGTGGTAAACTGGAGATTCCTTACTGGATTGTGGCAGCCCATCAGCCAACAGATAACCTTCGTATCCATCCAGATATTTAACATACAGAATAAATCCACTGGTAGTATGCTAAGTATGTGTTATTTAACATTATATTCCAGCAGTAGGACACTCCAAAATCATTTTGCATTAAACTACTTACGTAAGTATAACATTGCGATCTTATGGTGGTGTTTTGTTTTCACATTACCTCCTGTAGCTTTCTTTTTGAAAACTTTATCGGACCCAGGGAGTGCTGTGATTGCTTCCACCATGTGATTCAAGGTTACCTCGAACAGAGAGAGCTGAAATCTAAATATCAATGTTTGTCACTCATGCTTGAGTTTTTTTGCTTTTTCTGTAAAATCATGCTGAATGATTCATGGTATGCTTTCCAGGAGATAGTCACTTATAGCGATGTAGATATTTCATTGTTATCACATACTGTTACACAGTAATTGAGTACTTCAAACAGTTCATTGAAAGAGGTATTGCTGTGTTATACATGTGTAGGCTGACAAACTGTTTATAGTAGTTTTTATTTGGAAAACAGCTAAAGCTTGAGTGGTCAGTTTCATATCCCTCACAAATAATCACTTCTTGTCAAAGTATTGAGAATATACGTACACAGTAGTATCTATACCATTCTTCACTTCAAAGTGTGCTAAAATTTGGCTTGACCTTTCATATGTTAGTTTTCATTGGGAATTTAACTAACAGGGAAACTAGTAGCATCACTTTTCAACAAGTGAGAGGCATAAATGATGACCTGGATGTAATTTGTCGTTGTCTAATTTATTTTATTTGGGCTATTAATTTTTGTGGCCCATGAAATGAATTATAATAGATGAAGCCTTTCAACTGAATAGCATTGCACAAATTAATTATTTTATTCTCTCATCTTCCATGTCACAACAATTCACCTCAGGCTGTATGTTAGGAGAGGCTAAATAGGTGATGTCCTTTTCCAAAACCTTGAAGCACACATGTAGCTGAAGCACTTTTAATCCAAGAGACAAATTACAACAAACCACTTTGTTGGGGGATGCTGTATTGAAACAAGTTGTACAGCAACTTTGTTACATCAAAATCAAATGGGCCCACTTACTAGTCACAGTTTTGTAATTTAATGATTCTTAACATTTGGAATTATTGCATAGAATCAAAAACATCCTGTTACTCAGGTGTTGCGTTACTCAGGTGTTGCTCTTTGGTCCAGTGATAAACCTGGTTTCTCACGGTAGCTTTTTGGGAACTTTCAATTATTTGGCAATTTTCCAAATTTCCTTTGTCAAAGAAATTTTGTGGAATTGCAGAAAACAAGAGAAAATCTGATGATCATTTGGAAAATTCTACAGCAAAAACAAAAAGAATGGAGACAAAATTAAAGTGTTCGGATCTCATAGTGCTCGGATTGCCTTGGAAGACGACCGAACAGCAGTTGCGAGAATATTTTGAATCCTTTGGCGAAGTACTTATGGCACAGGTGAGTTATAGCTTTTGATTTATTTTTCAAGTCTAGGTGAATGATGATAAAGCTTCATTTGTCAGATTGGCAATACTGATAACAGCCATTAGATGTTCTCATTTAAAGCAGCTATGAAGTGTGGTAAAAAGTATATTCACTGTAACTATTTTAAAGATGTATAGAGTTGAAGAATGGTAAGTAATTACCTCTGAAGTAATCAGGCAGAAGCCACACATTGTATGTCCTACTGTTGCCTCTGTTGGAGTGAATGTGAAGTTCACTTTTTAACAACATCTGTGTTGTTATCCTTCCAACATTAACATGTACTTCACCTTTAAAATTGGAGAAGACCTTGGGTCATAGCCTGACAATCATTTCCGTACAGTTATATCCCCTGCTCACTCTGGACAAATGCTATAGTATGTGTTTCGCGTTAGTTCGAATGAAATAGTGCAGAAGTTTCTGTTAATTATCACTTCATATAATGGCGGAAAGCAAATAAACCTGCTTCAGCTCAGGTCTTCAGCATTATGTGATACTTCAGAACATGTTGCTCCAGGCACTTGTACGTTTTTTAGCACACATTGGCATTTAGATATTATTTCTTTCACTGAACTCTTAGAAGGCATCTTTTTATCTCCATAGTATCAGCGGTGATGCAAGGAGCCAGGTGTTCATAGTCATGTTACAGTATGTGTTTTGCGACAGGATTGTATGAATACTCTTGTCAATACACTGATCGGTCAGAACATTACGACCACCTACCTAATATTTGGTATGTCCGTCTTTGGTATGATAACAGTGATGACACATTATGGCATGGAAGCATTGAGGCCTTGGTAGGTCACTGGAGGGAGTGGGTACTACATCTGCAGGCACATGCGCGCGCGCCCACACACACACACACACACACACACACACACACACACACACACACACACACACACACACACAAGTTCCAGTAAATTCCTAGGAGGAGGACGATGAGCTCTGATGCAAAGTTCAGCCACATCCCAGATGTGCCCGATCGGGTTCAGATCTGGAAAGATGGAGGGCCAGCACATCAATTGTAAATTGCCCCTGTGTTCCTCAAACTCCATCACACTCCTGGTGTTGTGGTATGTCACATTGTCTTGTTGAAAAATGCCACTGCCGTCAGGAGACATGATCGTCATGAAGGGGTGTATGTGGTCTGCAACCAGTGTACGATACTCCTTGGCTGTGATGGTGCCTTGCATGAGCTCCACTACATCCTTGGATGCCCACATGAATGTTCCACAGAGCATAAAGAGCCACTGCCAGCTTGTCTACATCCCGCAGTACAGGTGTCGAGGAGCTGTTCCCCTGGAAGACGATGGATTAGTGGTCTCCCATTGGCATGATGAAGAACATATTGGGATTCATCGTACCATGCAGTGCTCTGGTATTGCACTGACATCCAGTGCCTATGGTCACGTACCCACTTCATTTGCAGTTCCTGATGTCATGGTGTTAACATTGGCACATGCACGGGTCGTAAGCTGCGGAGGCCCATCGTTAGGAGTGTTTGCTGCACTGTGTGTTGAGACACACTTGTACTCTGCCGAGCATTAAACTCTGATGTTAGTTCCACCACAGTTTATTGCCTGTCCTGTTTTATCAGTCCGCCCAGCCTACAGTGTCTGACATCTCTAATGAGGGGTGGCTCCCCAACCACACAACTCCTGGATGTGGTTTCACTTTGGTTTCACCACGTGTTGAAGACACTCACCAGAGCACTCCTTGAACACCCGACAAGTCATACAGTTTCCGAAATGATAATGCAGGTCTCTGGGCCAACACAATCCGCCCACAGTCAAACTCATATAGATAGTACACCTTCCTCATTCTACACATGGACAGCATGTTCACTGATACTACCTACTCTGTCCATGTATGTGACTTCCAGTCATTCTCTGCCAGGTGATGCTGCTGTCGTCTACATGGGTTCATATTGATAGTAGGTTGATGGCCATAATGTTGTGACTGATCAGTGTATGTCATTTAATTTTTACAGAAACCTATTAGATAGTTTTGTTGATAAAAGAAACAGGTGTTAGATATATCGTCGGTTGTGTGACACTTTGGAACATGTTTCTCTATGTACTTAGGTGCTTTTTTTAGTGCATATTGGCATTTAGGTATTAGTCTTTTCACTGGGCTCTTTAAGAGGCATCTTGTATCTAGATGGCATCAGTGGCGTTGTGAGGAGCCCAGTGTCTAGTCGTGTTACAGTGTGTGTTTTGCAACAGGATTCTATGAATACTCTGTCAGTATGAGGTATTAAGTTTTTTACGGAAACCCTTTTGATAGTTTTGTTGATAAGAGAAACAGATATTAGATATGTCGTCGGTGAAGAAACATTGCTCCATTAAGTAGCAAAACACATATTTTACAGTAGATACAAGTAACTGTCTAGAATACCTGACACATTTCATAGAGACGCTAAATTTGCATTGTAGCACTACAATGAAATTTCAGATCATATTAAAAAGTTTCGCATCAAATCAAAAAGTGAACCAAAGAAAGTACTCTTTAGTAAGCTTAACAAAGACAGTTATGTGGAAGAACTGTGTATGTGTTTGTGGTAGGGTATGTTACCCAGTATTTTTTGCAAGTCTCCTATGTGACTTGCCACTTTTATGTTGTTTATTGGGGCTGAAAAAGCTAATAACACTATCATTTTGGAAATATTTTTTTTTTTTTTTTTTTTAATTGATAGGCTTCACGGAAACAACTTCAAATACACATGCTCTTCACATAATTCTGATAGTATAACTTCTTTTCTTCAAGGAAAGAGCTGCCAAATGTTATTCAAGCAGCAATAATGAACTACACTGCAGTGTTATTCCTGAATCAATAACTTCCAAGATGATGACCATTCGTAAGGGATGTCGTAATAGCAGTGGCAGTCCTTAGGAACAATGGAATTCTGGTTGTAAATGATCCCATTTGAAATTCTTGATTTTCAGTCTTGCTTTGTGTAGTTTTGGGAAGCGGACTTTTCTAAGAATTTTTCTCAGACTCCTTGATATTTCTTGCCACACTTTATTGAAAATGCCCTTGTAGCAAATAATACCATTTAGAGGTACTGTATCGCCATCAGGTCTATAACTGTAGGTTCGTTTTTTACAGCTTCCCATGCCTAACTGAGTCACACAGCCACAAAATTTTCTCTGCATAAATTGTGAAAAAGAAGTGACATAGGTAATGAACTTCATAAGGCCATGGCTTTTTTCACACCTCTTTATATATCAAGGCGTATTAGCTAGGAAGTGTAACTTCATATCCTTTAAGCTTGCGCACTATGGAACTGTGAACTGGACCATGTTCCATCTGAGTACGACATTTCTCCAAAAATTTTTGCATAATCAGTGCTCCTGTATCAGTTGCTAGTCTTAAAAGAGCATTTGATAATGTTACGTTTCTGTTCTGATATGTGGAGCTGCCAGTATACAAAATGAATTGGATGGGGTCCTCCTTATAGTTTCGGAGTGCCCATGATTCATGAGGCAAAACTTGATGCAACCAATTCACCTTGTGTTTCATCGAACCAGTAACATACTGCTTCAAGGCTTTCTAAGTTATGACCAGCCAAATTTGTTTTATGATGAATTGCAGTTGCCTGTAGAAATAAAGCTACTTTCACGGCGTGTAAGTCCATGGTGTACACTGAGCAGTGCTTCTGCTGGGCATCTTTTTGAAAGCCTTACCTGCTCTCTCCATTCTGCGTGCTACTTCCACATGTCTTCAGTCAAGTTTCTGAGCCTGTCGCAAGTCACACTGGTCTTTCTGGAGGAAAATAAGGTAAGGGTGCCCTCTTCAAAAATCAAGTTAAAGGTGGCCCAACTTAATGGTGGCACCTTCTCTGTATTACATTTTTCCTTTTAGAATCCATACAAATGTCATTTGCATTGTAGAACAGGCTTGATGTACAGCTTCGAGGAGGGTTTCCTGCAGTAGTGCAATGGAAATTTCACAAAACATTCCAGCAATTCTTTTATGGAGGTTCTTTCATCTTTTTTCTTAATTTGTTTTATGATGATTCTGAATCAGGGCCCATGTGTGGAATTATTGAGTCAGTATCGAAAAGTTCATTCCTTAATCCCAAGAGTATTGAGAAAAATCTTTTTGCATACTTTGTTTTCCATCATTCCTCAAATAATAAATCATTGTGCTTTTCTCCTGGATTTGCCAGTAAACTTCCCTGGACATTTGGTTGGAATTATGTCCACAAGACTGATTACATACATCTTCCTCTGATCCCATGACATTGTTTCCCAGAAAGTGTTAAATATTGCCTTCCTACCACCAGTAGAAAATTGATAACACTTCATTTGAACAGATAATTGACACGTCTTTGAAGTGCACGTTGGACATAATTTTTGTGCCTCTCTTTGAAGTATTTTGAGTAATTTTGCCACTTTAAATTTTTTGTTAGATCCAATTTACGTTGGCCATACATTCTCAGTATTTTATTGGTGCTTTTCTTCCAATCTTCGAAACAGTCTTTCGATTTCCTTTTTGTGTCAGTACATAGGTCACCATAAAATTCTTGATCTCTACTTTTAACATCCTTGCTTCTGTCATCTTAGAGTAATTTATCTGAACTTTCTGGTGAACAATTAGCACCATCCTGCAGCAGTGAGTGTGAAGAAGTACTGTCATCTCCACTGATAGCTGTGATTACTGTATCATTTTTAGCATTCTTGCTTACGACCAGCAAAGTTTCTAAATAAAAAAAAATGTAAATCAACTTAATAAGATCAAAGTTGAAGCTCAAATTCACGTTAATTTTTTGAACATGGCTGTGCTCAGCAACATTGTCAGATTCGTGATTTATGACGACGATGATGATGATGATGATGATGATGATGATGATGATAACAATAATAATAATAATAATAATAATAATAGTAGTAATAATAATAATCACAATAATCACAAGAAAAATTACACGCATCATTAGATGGCCCAAGAAAAGTGACTGAGAACCCCACTTATGAAATTATTTCTCCTATGCATGTAACTTCAATGTTACAACTGTTCTCACCTGTTATTTATTCTGCAGTTGCAAGAGAAGCTACAGTTAACAGAGTATTTTAAAAATCTTTGCAGAAATGACTAAAGCACAGAATGAGTGAAGTGTGGCATTCTGATTTACATTACAGTAAAGCAGCTGTGATGTTATTAATGTCCTTAGTTTTAGTGGATTGCTGTTGATGTGGAGTAAATAATAAAACAATTTTGTTACTGCGGTCAATCACGCACAGGAATCTCTTCTTTACTACACTAATTTCAGCTGAGAAACATTTTGTTCCTCAGTAAAAAGATCATATTGTAAAATGCTGTCCATCTTCGTGTACTGAAGCTACAACCAAGGAACCAGTTTTGAACACTGGGTGGTACATTGTAAGCAATAACACCGTACTGTGGCTACTTGGGTTTTTGCATTAACCACATTCAAAATACACTAGTTATGTGGTATTTCATTCTTTTGCAGTTACACTTTATTTCCATTTTTTTTCCTATGTCACAAATGTGGTTATTGTTTTAGTGCACTTTCTTTATAAATTTCAGAAATTTTGCTGTGGTGGTGGTGGTGGTGGTGGTGGTGGTGTTGGCAAAGTACAGACTAACAGACATTACAGTACCTCACTTGTTAGCTAATGCGGGTCGTCAGTGATTAAGTACACTCTCAGGATTTAATTTAGTCATAAATGATTAAAAGTTTGAAAAATAAATATTGTGAAATGAGAGTAGGCAGGGCTAAGCTACATGATCTTTCTTATTGCTTGTGACCATTTAACAACTGTCTCTGCTAACATTTACACCTGTTTCATTTGTTGAAAGATGTGACTGCTGCTTGTAAGTTATTGTCAGTCATATCAATACAATTGTAGAACACCAGGTTCACATTCGGGAGGACGACGGTTCAATCCCGTCTCCGGCTATCCTAATTTAGGTTTTCCGTGATTTCCCTAAATCGCTTCAGGCAAATGCCGGGATGGTTCCTTTGAAAGGGCACGGCCGATTTCCTTCCCCATCCTTCCCTCACCCGAGCTTGCGCTCCGTCTCTAATGACCTCGTTGTCGACGGGACGTTAAACACTAATCTCCTCCTCCTCCAACACCAGGTTCTCCAGAGCATGTTAAATGTTTGTTAAAACCATCAAAGTTACCTACTTTTAAATACATCCATGTTATTGTGGATGGCGATCAACATTGATACCAAAACACTGGAGGATTACAGGGTTTTGTCTGTTCTACTTAGGCATTACCTTACTATCTTCATTAGGTATCAGTGATTTTTTTGGGAGGTGGGGGGGGGTTACAGTTCATCCATCCCAGTTGCCACATTTAATTTTAAGATTCTCATTGAGTCTTCACTTTGTTTCTGATATGTCTCTGCCTAAGTGAGATATGGTACTGACATTCTGGTTATTGCTTGTGTAAAAAAAAAAAATAAAATAAAATAAAAAATAAAATAAAAATATTTGCCTAGACTGAATCAGTTTGAAACTTGCTCAGCAGGATGTACGCCATGTTCAATTCCCTGCTTCAGTCTTTAGTTACGTGCACTAATCTATGAATAGTTAGCAAAAGTGCTGCATATCATACAGTAAGTTTAAACTTCTCCATTTGTCTTGCCACCTAATAAATGTATTTTGGTAATTGTATTGTATGTTTTGTGCTTTGTTGGTCAAAGGCTTCTTTGTGCATATCATCTTTGTGTTAAATTAACTTCACTAGTGTTTTCAAATTGACTGTGCTCCATCAACTCTCGATTCTATTTAAAAATCGATTGTACCCTCCTAGTTAGCTACATTATGAAGCAACCCCAACACCGCCAAACTATATTCCACATATTTTCTGAACACTCAGATAACGAGTTCAACATTTTGTCTTTTTGAAGGTAAAGAACAGTGAGTTACGGAGATCCCATACACATATTGCATCAATATTGGGTTCTCTATAGCATATATTTCCCAAATTGCAAAAAAATATGCATAATCTGCAGTACCAGGCTAATCTAAATGACAAAGCATCTGCCTATGTTTCTTCAGCTTTATCCAGTTGTTTCGAATGCTCTTATTAAGTACATTCACTGTCGTGCAGAAAGAACAATTGTTGATTCCTGTCTAGGAAATTTGTCATGTCTGTGTAAAATGTGTGATAGATTTCCTGTTGATAGCACTAATATGTGTAACATGTGAAAGAATCTTAAATCCAGCTGCATCTACAGACACCACTAATGTTCTTAACACATTAAACAAGTTTTCTGAATTTATTTTCCTAACAGGCAATACATCTAAATCATTTTTGAAATAAAAGCCAGGACAATCTATCCATATGTATGTAAGTGTGTGTGTTTCTGTTAGTGAGTTGCCTTTTAGACACCCTTGGCCATACTTGGCCATTTGTCACTGTATCAGCTGTATCCATAAGCCTTAAACAATATTTCCTCCTTTGTAATCTGCACAAGGCTTAATGTGAATCCCAACTAACACTGTCACAAATAGTTTGTATTTTTGCAAACTTGAGACTTACTTCACATTTTAAAAAAGTGGGGATTGCTTGGGTTCACATTTTTTATTTAACTAAACTTCCTTAAATAATGTAGATGAGGTACAATGATAGTGTCAGAAGATTTGAAAAACTTGTTAGCATGCGGAGATATTGTAAACAGTGTCGAACAAGCAATAACAAACTGTGAATACGTATGATGAGACTTGGACTGAGCATATTACTTGGTGCTTTACAATCTCTAACTTGGGTTGTCTCAAGAATAGTGTGCAAAAATGCTGTGTTCAAGTCACTGTGCATCCCACTAATTATACATGTACACTTTTTCAATCGATCCTCATATTGAACAAAAAATTAAAGTTCCTGCAAACTGTTACATACTCAATATCATGTGGAGATTTTTTCAAAGTCAAAATACACTAACACTATACAGTCTCTTTTTCACAATTGTACTCCTGTGTTCATTTGCTGAATTTTTTGCAGTGTTGTCATAATGAAATTTTCTCATTGTGGTGAAATGTCTCTATGATTTGTATGCTGCGCTCAAAGCATCTGCTTGCAGTATCTCTCCCCTTTGATGATGTTCTTATTCATCATCATCTTGTCTTGGGCATAAATAACTGCTGCAGTTTTATATTAAATAGAACACTGCTACTGAAAAGTAGGAGGTACCTTCTGCCATGCGTTTCACAGTGGTTTATCAGTTTTCAGACACAATTACACAAATTAAAAAGCAAATGATAATATCAAACTGTTCAGTTTCCAGAAAATAATCATCTAAATCTGTTGCTGCAGAGGATAACCTCACAGAACTAGAAAAGATTTATTTTGTAAGCAGTAGAAAACCTAGTTTACACATCCACATATTTGAGTTGTGTTGTGAAACAGGCTATGGAGTCCTAAAGTCACAACACATTTTTGATAAACAAACTGGCTAGTTAATGGTTTACGGCAAAGTATGCTTGGTGGTAAACATTCCCTGGAAGAGAAATTTAATAACTTAAAATTTAATCTATGATTATTATCAAATGCAAAATTCATATTCACAAATCATAGAGAGTTTTTGGTACTGTATAATATGGCTTCAATCATCAACATTAGTCCATTTACCCATTGCAGAGTGTCGTGACCTCATTTCTTAAGTTACTGATTCTTTGACTTGATGTCTCCATTCTCCATCCACTGCTCTTCTTAATGTAATGTGAAGAGATAACTGGTAATCTTCCTCACTTAAACCAACTGTCACTGCTCTTCCTTATGGTCGTCTGCCTTCAGTTTCATCTTACATGTTGATCTTTTCTAAATTATCTCATTCTTGTTTCAAAATGTGCCCAAGGAACTGGAAGTATCTGTGACTGACACAGGAAGATAAATTTCTTGTGATGTTAAATTCCTCTATAGTGGAAATGTGGTTCTTCTTTGTGTCCATGATATGTATAACATCTTATGCCAGCACCACATCTCAAAGGCGTCAATTCAACTCTTGTTACTATCTTTCACAGTCCAGGTCTTGCAGCCATATCAGAGCGTACAGAACACCATTGATTCTTTGAGCAAATCTTTGTTGTCTTGGATATTACTCATTTCTGCCAGATTTTAATGTGTGTAACCATTGTGGCTCTGCCAAGGATGATACATTATTTTATTTCGTTATCACACTTTCATGTGTCACTGATCAGAGATCTTAGATATACGCACTCATTTGTCTTCATACTGTGAAACACCTCTTCTACTGTATAAGTTCTCATAGCTCTTGAAATATGCATTTTAGAGGCCATGTTTCGTAGTCTTTTCTTCATTAGAATGATAGTTCCTGTCATGTTCCTGAATACTAACCATTCCTCTTGGAACACCCTATATTTATTCTTAGTGACCATGATTTACACTATGAATACTGTAAGAAGGTGTTTGAGTTACCCTTTTGAAAATTCCATTTGTCTTTACACAGCTGATTTTCAAAATATACTTATAAAAGCTATACTGTTGTTAGTTTCTGGTTTCATGTGCACATGTACTTTGCAACTCATCGTCTACTGAGTAGCGCAGTGTTCGTTATAAACAGTATCAATTTACTTACTTCTGTTATGTTCACAGATGCTGTGCAAAGTATGTGCCTTTCAGTATGCCTCTGTGTAAGACAGTGATGCTAGAATTTTACCATCATGGCAGTTATGTGAAATGAGTGTGGGAGACAATAACAGCTTTCTTGATTCATCTTAAAATGTCTGCTCTTAGAATAGATTAAACCTTTTTGAGGTTTGCAACATGTTTCCTGTAGCCTCCGCCACACTAATTAAACAAACTCATTATGAATCGTGCAGCTCTTCTCTGAAATTTCTGTTGCTCCACTATTCCAACTTGGGAAGGATCCCAGACTAATGAATAATTCACAGGATTTTGTTAGATGAGTGCTTTGTAAGTGGCTTTCTCTTCTGTGAATGAATGATTGAAGCTTCCTTGCAAGGAAGCTGCCTGGCATATGCCTTGCTTGCATCAAGGGTTATGTGATGCTTCCTTTTTAAATCAGTCTGGATGTGGTCTCTCTTGATGTTTGACAGTAGTGAGTAGTTAGAATGTTTAGCAGTTGTATAATGAAACATGTGTATACTTTGGCCTATTTATGCACCTTACATTATATTTGTTTTATGTTAAGGGTCAACAACCACCCATTACATAAAATGTTGAACACCTGCAGATCTTCTTGCAATCCAAAACAGTTTTCTGTTGATTTGGCCATGTTGTATACCGCTGTGTTGTCTGCAAACAGGTTCAGAGGGCTAAAATTTATTTGCCCTGTGTTCTATATCTGTTCTCAATAGCAGCAGTACTGTCATACCTCTGTAACACAACTGATATTACTTTTAGAATAATATGCAGAATTATGTTTTGGATCTGCTCATTACAGCTTCAGCTCACTGAGTTTAACATGTGGCATGATAGCTTGAAAGATATAAAGATTTGGAGGGGGGGGGGGGGGGGGGGGTTACAGATCTCACGAATGAAAAGAGAGAGCTGGGTGTAGTACATATGACACTTGTGGTATTTGTGTTGATTCTGACACAGGAATTGTTTGACACGTTGTAGCCAAGTATAAACTCGTGTACCATAGATTGACATAAGTGATGTAGGTGTTTAGTTCTGTGCATTTATCCTCTGACCCTTCAAAACAATGACCTTTGTCTCTTTCCAGTTGCATGGAAGCTCCATTGCTCCAGAAATCTATTGGAAGTTGCTGCTGCAAGAGGGCTCAGTTCCTTCACATAAGTGATATGAAATCTAGTGGGTACAATGGTTTTCCCTCAAATGAGTGATTTTTTTACAGTTTTGCAATAACGTTCCTCTATATCTGTTACATTTGCAACCATGCAGGGCTTGAAAGTAGGAACTGCAGTGCATTTTTCTTCTAAAACTGCAACACCGAAGTCCGAATTTACTATTTTGGCTTTCACTTATTATTTTGTTTTGATACCACTCAGATTTCCATATAAAAAGCATGGCATTTTAAATGGCTTAAGGTTGCTGCTGATTTGTGTTTAACTGCTGGAAATCAGTTTAAACTATTTGGCTGTATTTGGTTAGATGATGGATTGATAAAGAGCCATACATTCACATACTATGATTGTTAAAGTTCTGGCAATTCTCATTTGAAACAACCATTAGGGCATTAGTTAAGGAATGGGGAACTTGCATTGACTGACTGTTTTGTCGGTTCTTGCTCGAATATTTTATACAGGAATGAAATGCGCACAACAATGGTGTCATATTCTACAATATTTATTATTTGTTTAACAAACCGGTGTTTGGCTGGTATGCCATCATCAGGTACAAGATAAGTATGTGGTGCTGTGAATTTAGTTACATCAAGGATTTTAAACTAGTGGATCTACAGAATATCTCCATTTTTAGAGATGAAAAAGTTAATATTAGAATTAGGAATAAAACAAGAGGTGTTATTTCAGTGTAAATGCAATGTAAGATTATTTAACTAAGATAAAATATGTGATACATTAAATAATAAACTATAGGCAAACTACAACAGTTCTTCATAGAAGAATATAATTGAATAACAAACTTTGGTGAGATATTCAAAGATGTGTCACCAAAGTTTATTGTACAGTTATTTTATTCTGTGAACAACTGTTGTAATTTGTCTATAGTTCATTAGTTAATGTGTCACATATTTTATCTTGGTTAAATAATCTTACATTGCATTTACACTGAAATAATATCTCTTGTTTTATTCCTAATTCTAACATTAACATATTTAATCTCTGAAAATGGAGATACTCTGTAGATGCACTTGTTTAAAATCTTTGATCCAATAAAATTTGACTGCACCACGTAGTTATCTTATGTACCAGATGATAGCATATAACAGCTGGAAACTGGTTCGTTAAACAAATAATTAATATTGTAGTTTTTGTGTGTGTGTGTGTGTGTGTGTGTGTGTGTGTGTGTGTGTGTGTGAGAGAGAGAGAGAGAGAGAGAGAGAGAGAGAGAGAGAGAGAGATTGATTGATTGATTGATTCAAGCAAATGTTAATGAACACACCTGATCCTTATTTGCCATCTTTCCAAACCGTTTGCTTCTCCTGTTTTCACATTAGCTTTTCAAAAGGAAACCTTTCTCTACAGTGAACTTACACTGTTGTTGACTCTGGTGTTGTATGCTGATGTTAGCAGTTCATTTGTGTTGGTCATAACCAATCAAGTGATATTATATGGTAGCCATTGAGACTCATTGAATCAGTTACTTCTTTCATCAGAGTATATGAACTGATTACATTTGTTTTCAATATGGAGAGCACCAGAATAACTTTTAATTATCTGGCTATTACCAATTTTAGCCCTTTGCTGCTTCAGAGGTGCTTGGTACAGGCCGTGCTGAGTGCTGTGTCATTAGAGTCTAAGTCCTTCTTTCTGTGACCGCTTCCTGTCTGCTGTCTTACCTGTGCTGGCCTCCTGGTACTATGCTGAATGTTTCCTAGGTAGCTTGTGAGCCAAGTGCTGTAGAAACTGTATGTCCATTCCCTCCAGTCATGGTAACATGACATTCTTTCGTAGAACAGAAGAACCCAAAGTTAACACGTGTAGAGTATGGAGGTACCTGTTGCTCAGTACGATTAACACGTCCTCAGCACCTGGGGATCGGCGCGGCATGATGAGTTAACTCGTCCACAGTAATCAAAGGATTAAGGCTGGTTACTGATTTTTGTATTTCTTTGTTGATTCAAAATAATTAGACGTGCTGACAGACTGACTTGTAGCATAGCCCAAGGCCTATGTTGGGTTGGAATGTGACAGTTTCATTGTGAGTTGATAAGCCAAAGAATATGAGTGGAAGAAAACTATATGCACTGACAGACTTACCTGTAGTCTACCTTGAGGGCGAGGTTGGGTTGGGAAAGTTGTAATTTGCTTGTGAGTTAGCAATGCCAATGAATCTCAGCATGAGAATGCAGTTGCAGTAGTAGATTGATGTGCAGTGTAGCCCAAGATATACATTCATTACTGCAATAACCTACTTATATGTCTAAGATTTTGCTGAAAATTCTGATGTGGTTGTTAAATCCTAACCTAGTAGAAAGGAATATGAGCTAATTTTATTTATGAACCATAGAAAATGGTGAACAAGAATCTCAATTGCTACCTACATCTCGCTCATGATTCGCTGTGTTGAATTCCCTCGATTCATCATGTGAACCATTACCAACAGTAGCACACAACAGAAAAACTGTCCACACTGTATGTTTGTTTGTTTTTACTGAATCCTGTATTTAAAAAACCAATAGTTTTTCAGTTTTTACATGTCATTGTTCTCTGTCACAGACTTTGTATTAACTGAATGTGACATTGTTATCTGTGTGTAATATTGACACTTAGAAGAAGATGTAATTAGAGGAATGATGAACACTAACTTCACTTAACGAAGGTTTATTCAGTACTTGCACATACAGTAGCGTGGAGCGAACTGCTTCCGGCCAGAACACATACAGTATAAATACAGTTACAGAACATTCCATTACACTGATTCTTGACATTTGTGGATACTTCTAGAATGTACTCGAACCGAATATAGAAATTAAAATGGTACAGTCCAGGTGAGTATTGAACTCACAACCCTCCATTCAACAATTTATCATCATAACCACGGTACTACTCAGCTTCTTCCATGACATTGCTCCCTCCTTAAGAGAACAGCATCTCGGTGTTATGTCCTCCTAATCTGGGAATGAGTCATCGGTTCTGCATACTCTGACTCCCGATGAGTGATGCGCGCCCTGGAGGTGATCTTCTTAGAATGGGTCGAAATCTTCAACTTCATAAGTAACATCAGACAATTGTCTTGCAACGTTATAAGTTCCAAAATAGCGCCTGAGGCACTTCTCAGAGAGACCAACCTTCCCAACGGGAGTGAAGATCCAGATGAGGTCACCAGTCTGGCAGACAACAGGGCGGTGGCTTGCGTCATACCTCCGGTGATCGTTTTCTTGAGCCTGCAGTGTGCGGAGTCGAGCTAACTGCCGAGCTTCGCCAGCTCCGGTTAACACCTGGCCGATGTAGTCGTCGTCCACATCATCAGGATGTAGCGGCAACACAGTGTCCATTGTCGTAGTCACCTCACGCCCATGCACCAGGAAAAATGGCTTAAATCCTGTGGTGTCTTGTTTGGCGGTGTTGTAGGCAAATGTCAAGAAAGGTAGCACCTCATCCCAGTTGCTCTGCCCAACATTGACAAACATTGATAGCATGTCGCCCAAGGTCTTATTAAGGCATTCAGTAAGCCTGTTCGTCATTTGATGAGTAATGTTGCACTGACGGTTTATCTCTGTCACAAGATTCGATGGAAAAACTTTCCCTTGATCCGTAATTAACAATCTTGGAGCACCTTGTTTTAATACAATGTCTTCCACGATGAAATTGGCTATATCGGATGCTTTGGCCGTTTTCACAACTTTTGTAATGGCATAGCATGTCAGATAATCAGTGCAAACAATAATCCATCTATTGCAACTAGCAGAAATTGGAAATCATCCAAGGAGGTCAATCCCAACACGCTGGAAAGGTGTTTTGGCTTGTAGAATTGGTATGAGTCGGTCAGGTGGTTTCTGAGGAACTGCCTTTCTCCTCTGGCACTCTCTACAGTGCGACACACAGGTCTACAGTGTGACACGTAGTGATGGACACTCCTAAATAAACCTGGGCAGAAAAATCTCTTTCAGAGTCTATCGTAGGTCTTAATAAATTGTAAATGTCCGGCTTCAGGTGTGTCATGGAATTTCTATAGAACATCTAAGCACATCTGTTTAGGAATCACTGGTAGCCACCTCTTTCCAAGTGGATCAAAATTTTTTTGCAAAGTAATCCATTAACTACCTTAAATTGTCCTTTCACATCCTCTGACTGATTTAAGGCAAGCATAATTTGAAATATATTGGCATACTTCTCCTGCTCAGCAGAGAGATCCTGGAGTGCAGCAAGACAGTCACTATCTTCATCAAAGTCTTGATGGTCTTGCAGAGGGTTTCTTGAGAGACAGTCGGCAACTTAGTGTTTGCTTCCACTTTTGCACACTATGATAATGTCATACTCTTGAAGACGTAGTGCCCACCTGGCGAGTCGTCCTGTTAGATCCTTAAGACCTGTCAACCAACAAAGTTATTAATTGTCTGTTACAGCTGTGAATGGCCTTCCATAGAGATACTTTCAAAATTCGCACATGACCCAGATCACAGCAAGACATCTCTTTTTGTAGTTGAGTAGTTTCTCTCGGCTTTTGTAAGTGTCCTAGAAGCATAGGCTATAACCTTCTACATCTATGTCCATACTCCGCAATCCACCATACGGTGCGTGGCGGAGGGTACCTCGTACCACAAATAGCATTTTGTCTCCCTGTTCCACTCCCAAACAGAACAAGGGAAAAATGACTGCCTATATGCCTCTGTACAAGCACTAATCTCTCTTATCTCATCTTTGTGGTCTTCCACGGAATGTAAGTTTACGGCAGTAAAATTGTGCTGCAGTCAGCCTCAAATGCTGGTTCTCGACATTTCCTCAGTAGCGATTCGTGAAAAGAACACCTCCTTTACTCTAGAGTCTCCCACCCGAGTTCCTGAAGCATTTCCGTAACACTCGCGTGATTATCAAACCTACCAGTAACAAATCTAGCAGCCCGCCTCTGAATTGCGTCTTTGTCCTTCCTCATTCCGACCTGAAAGGGATCGCAAACGCTTGAGCAGTACTAAAGAATAGGTCGTATTAGTGTTTTATAAGTGGTCTCCTTTACACATGAACCAAATCTTCCCAAAACTTTACCAATGAACCGAAGATGATTATCCGCCTTCCCCACAACTGCCATTACATGCTTGTCCCACTTCATATCGCTCTGCAATATTACGCCCAAATATTTAATCAACGTGACTGTGTCAAGCGCTACACTACTAATGGAGTATTCAAACATTACGGGATTCTTTTTCGTATTCATCTGCATTAATTTACATTTATCTATATTTAGAGTTAGCTGCCATTCTTTACACCAATCACAAATCCTCTCCAAGTGATCTTGTATCCTCCTGCAGTCACTCAACGACGACACCTCCCTGGACGCCACAGCATCATCAGCAAACAGCCGCATATTGCTATCCACCCTATCCAAAAGATCATTTATGTAGATAGAAAACAACAGTGTACCTACCACACTTCCCTGGGGCACTCCAGATGATACCCTAACCTTCGATGAACACTCACCATCGAGGACAACGTACTGGGTTCTATTACTTAAGAAGTCTTCGAGCCACTCACATACTTGGGAACCAATCCCATATGCTCGTACCTTAGTTAGGAGTCTGCAGGGTGGCACCGAGTCAAATGCTTTCCGGAAGTCAAGGAATATGGCATCCGTCTGATACCCTTCATCCATGGTTCGCAAGATATCATGTGGAAAAAGGGCGAGTTGCGTTTTGCAGGAGCGATGCTTTCTAAAGCCGTGCTGATGCATGTACAGCAACTTCTCTGTCTCAAGGAAATTCATTATATTCAAACTGAGAATATGTTCGAGAATCCTGCAACAAACCGATGTTAAGGATATTGGTCTGTAATTTTGAGGATCTGTCCTTCTACCCTTCTTATATACAGGCGTCACCTGCGCTTTTTTCCAGTCGCTCGGAACTTTACGTTGGGCAAGAGATTCGCGATAAATGCAAGCTAAGTAAGGAGCCAATGCAGTAGAGTACTCTCTGTAAAACCGAATTGGAATCCCATCAGGACCTGGCGATTTATTTATTTTCAACCCATTCAGCTGCTTCACAACCATGGGAACCAGGATGGCTCCTTCCTATGCCAACCTTTTTTCATGGGTCTCTTGGAGGGGGCTTTCCTGCCATCTGTAAGCCTTTAGCCCCTGCTTTGGTTTAGATACACTGTGACATCTTTGCCATATGAACTCATGGTGAGGCTGACCTGCTAGAATTCTTAGAATCTGTAAATACCTTCTCCCAATTAAATTTTCCAAATTCCCTGCCACTTTCCTTGATGTTGACTTCATCTTCACCAAAGGTCAGCTACACACTTCCATTCATATTAAACCTAATAACAAACAGCAGTACTTACATTTTGATGGTTACCACCCTTTCCGTGTCAAACATTTCCTCCCATACACCCTTGGAATTCGAGGCAAACATATTTGTTCAGATGCAGACTCTTTATAGCAATACACCACTATTCTCAGTCTCCACTGGACATAATTGCCTCACCAGCCTAGGTCAAAAGCAGGATTCCCAGGCCTTCAAATACAATCCTGGTACTGCTGGTCCCGCCAAAAATACTACTTATGAGTACACCTCTTGTCACTCGCTATTATCTGGATCTTGAATATGTTAATCAGCTTCTTTGACTAGGCTATTGACTTCCTAAAATCATGTCCTGAAATGAGGTCCATTCTTTGCGGCATTTTGCCCAACACACCTAGAATAGCTTTTCGTTGTTCTCCCAGTCTCCACAGTATCCTAGTCAGACGCTGTGCTCCTTCTGCACCGATTTCCCTACCCTATGTCTTCTACCCCTGTTACCATCCCCATTGTATGACTTGCAGTGTGCACCCTTCTACCTATACCAGCCGTGTAACTATAAAAACATATTCTATAAAAAGGAGAGCCACCTGTGAGATGAGATGACACATCGCATACCAGCTGTTAAGTAAACACTGTTCGACCTTTTACACTGGGATGATTAACACCAAGTTATCATTTAGGATGAATGGTATAGGCAGAGGGTGTATACAGACAACACACAGTATCCTGTTGCAGAGCTTGCTCTGCAACATGACAGTCGTGACTATAGTGCCTGTTTCACCACATGTGCCATCTGGACTCTTCCCCCAGACATTAGTTTCTCAGAACTCCGCAGGTGGGAACTAGCATTATGACATGTCCTTGGTTCTTGTCACCCAGCTGGCCTCAATTTACATTAATATCTTCCATCTCAACATTTCTTCTCAGTAACTATTGCTTTCTTCACTCCCTTTTAGTTTTCTATGCCTTTTTATTTTCTGATCTGTCCATTCCCCTCTCCTCCCCTCACCTCTACCACATACAATGTAGTTAACTTCCTGTTCTTATCAACTTGTGCATGGTGTTTAGTCAGTAATCCTTGTCATGCATATTACCCTGTTTTCCACCTGTAAGCTCTCTGATTTTCAATTCTTGTCCGGTGCAGTCTCCAACAGTCAGTCTTTCCTTCTCATCCCATCTGGTAAGCATCCCCTGACCCGTGGTTCTGGACGACTTTCTCATTTCCTTCACCCTTCTTCCTTCCCCCTTCAACCTGAAGAAGAAACCACTGGCTCTGAAAGCACGTAAATTTCAATACATTTCTATATGTGTGTTCTCGTGCCACTGCTTATTACATAATTTAGATTATCACCTGGATTTTAGTGCCTGCTAATGAATAATGTTAAAGGGATTTCATTGGCATTTAGACTGTTTTCCCTGACCATGTCTTGAGACTTAGCATTCTTAAGGAATTTGTACACTGTATCACTAAACTGTATGCAGTATTGAAGGTACTAAATCAACTGAGGCATCACTGAAGTAGCTTCCCTGAGTTCTTTAATATCGTATAGGCATTAAAGCAGAAAACCTGGTAGACAGAATGACCCAAAATGTACAGAACACACTTACCATGTAATGAAAGTTTGAGACATATGAACACTGATCACCCAGAATGTTATGACCAACAACCTAATATCAGTATAAACTGATCCAGGCAATAGCAGCATCACCTGGCGAGGAATAGCTGCTAGTCAGACGTGGGCACGGTGTATGTAGTATCAGTGATTGTTCTGTCTGTGTGTAGAATGGGGAAGGCGCATGATCTGAGTTTGACGGAGGGCAGATTGTGATGGCCCAGAGGCTCAGCACAAGCATTTCGGAAACTGCCCAACTTGTCAGTTCTTCACGAGAAGTGGTGAGTGTCTTCAACATATGGCAAAACCAATGTGAAAACACGTCCAGACATTGTGTGGTTAGGTAGCTACCCCTCATTACAGATATCAGATGTCATAGGCTGGGCAAGCTGGTTGAAACAGGACAGGCGGGGAACTGTGGCAGAACTAACGTCAGACTTTAATGCTAGGCAGAGTACAAGTGTGTCTGAACAGAAAGTGAACTGAACACTCCTAATGATGGGCCTCTGCAGCCAATGACGCGTGCATGTGCCAATGTTAACATCACATCGGCAACTATGACTGAAATGGTCACGTGACCATAGGCACCGGATGTTGGCGCAGTGGCAGTGCATCACATGATCTAACAAATCCCAATAGCTTCCTCGTCGTGCTGATGGGAGGGTGCCAATTCATTGTCTTCCAGGGGAACAGCTCTTAGACAACTGGACTGCGAGATGGCAGCTCCATTATGCTCTGAGGAACATTCACATGAGCATCCATAGGTCCAGTGGAGCTCGTGCAAGGCATCATGATGACCAAGGAGTACTGTACACTGGTTGCAGACCATATACACCTGTTCATGACAACGATCATGTTTCCCGATGGCAGTAGCATGTTTCAACACGATAATGCGCCATGTCACAAGGCCAGGAGTCTAATGGAATGGTTTGAGGTACACTGTGGCAAGTTCCAATTGATGTGCTGGCTTGCCAGGTCTGAACAACAAGATCTGAGCCCGATTGAAGACATCTGGGATGTGATAGAATGTGGCATCAGAGCTCATTGCCTTCCTCCGCAGAATTTATGAGAATTAGGTGGTGTGTGTGTGTGTGTGTGTGTGTGTGTGTGTGTGTGTGTGCGCGCGCGCGCACACACACAGATACGGTGCCAACTCCCTTCAGCGATCTATCAAGGCCTCATTGCTTCCATGCCATGGTGTGTCACCACTGTTATCCATGCCAAAGGTGGACATACTGGCTATTAATTAGGTAGGTGGTCAATGTACTGTTGTGCAGCTAACTACAGCATATAGGAGTCTGGAAAAAATGGTAACAATGTAGTAACCTGCTGCAGGCAGTATTGAGTCAGAGAGCCTTGCAGTATTGGAAAAGGGGCTGGTTGTGAGGAACCATAAGCTGTGGTCAGTGAGATCATCTATATGGCTATCATACGCCTTATATTGTTGGTGGAACGAAGTTACTCTAACTTCTCACATGAGCAGTTTTTTCCTTTTATGTGTGTCTTCACACTCTGTTGGGACAATTGACTAGTATGTGGTGCCTGTGATGCAAATTTCAGTGTGTGCTGTATTGTAATGGAAAATTTTGTACTTGGACAAGAGTGCAGAAGTAAACTTTATTGCTGATCTGCAATAACATTTAATGCAGACATAGTGCCTGTATTATCTAAAGATGCGAAAATGTTAAAGCTACTAAAATGTGTTGCATTGACCAGTCTCTAACCTATGCTTGGAAGAGTTAGTGTTGTTGGTTGGATTTTTTTTTAAAGGAGTGGTTAGTACATCCTATTTCAGTCAGGAACAATCCTACAGCCATGTTGTAGGTCCTTATATACTGAATTTTGTATTTGCATAATAAGTTTCAGCTAAAAAAGATTATTGATTTTAATGTGTGTGTGTGTGGGGGGGGGGGGGGGGCAATAGAGCATTTTAAGTTTTCTTCCTTTTTGAGCAACTCATCTTGTGACATTAAAGGATATGCTAAATACCTTTGCGTCACGTCCAAAAGAGATCTGTAATTGTCATGATCGGCAGCAGTAGCACCAGCAACAACGGCTGCTACATTGCTGAATTTTTTTTGAAACATGAGCTACAGATTTCTGCTGCTATCTTAATATCACAATGTGGCTGACATATGAATTTTTTTATATGCCTATCCTAGTATATCTTTTTGTATATGTCAATTTGGGCAGACGCTGAAGCTTTAGAAACTTGTCTCAGTAATTAGTATGTAAACATTTAACTATAGTTAATTATTTAGAGGCCTTTCCTTTTTGAGAGCCTTAAGTACAATTACTAGGTAATTTTAATTAATGTTCCAGTTCCAAAACACTGTAAAAAAAAGAACTGCTAATCAGAATGATGTCAAATTTGAGGAGTGGGGGAACATTATGAAAAAAAGTTTAACAAAAATTTTACCACTACAGGGCACTGCAAGCAGCAGAAATAAAAGAAGCAGGGTGCACTGTTGCTCTTCATTTTGCATCAAACCCTTCGAATGACTGTCTCAATGCAGGTTTGTGTGCTGTTGCTAAAGCTCTGCAGAAGCTCCAGACACTCCATAGTGTGAGGAAAGTCATTGGTTCGATGTCTGCCCAGGGTCTGGAGAAAATGATTATGAGATTCGAAAAGGCAGGGTTTTTTGATGTGCAATGTGGCAGAGCATGGAAAACATTGATCCAACATTGGTAGATGATGTGGCCACTGTAGTACAGAAGGGGTATGCAAGTATGCAGTACACAGGGCATTGCCTGAACTTTGGACGTGCTTCTGAACACAGTGCATAATATTCTACGTAAAATCCTGCATTGCTATCCATACAGAATTACCTGTCTCCTGGAGTTAATTCATGCTGACTTGCCAGTAAGACAAAGGTTTTCTCTAGAATTTCTTGCACAGGTGGAAGCGCACAGTGGATGGCCATGGAACATTCTGTGGACAGATGAAGACCATTCCCATCTCAAGAACATGTCAATACACAGAATTGCAGAATATGGGCAATGGAAAATTGACTTGGACATCATATGCTACCACTTCATTGTGTGGTGTGGGTTGGTGGCATCATTTGTCATAGTGCCATATTTTTTTCAAGGAGATGTCCTGTTACCTGTATTGTCACTGGTAAATGCTTTGAGAGTCATTTGCACAGGTCATCATTCCAACCCTTCAACAGCATGGATGTGTGGGTAGGATCATTTTTATGTAAGATGGCACTCCTCTGCACATTGCACAACTAGTAAAGCAGCTGCCGCAGAAACCTTTTGGAGATTTCAAAATTATCAGCCATCATTTTCCTACAGCCTGTACTTCCAGATCACCTGGTGTTAATCCGTGTGAGTTCTGGCTACGGGGTTATCTGAAAAATGCTGTGTTCCGTACTCCAATTACAAACATAGCTGAATTGAAGACATGCATTCTGAACCTGACCCCTGAGACACTCCAATCTGTTGTGGAAGATGCTGTTTCTGGATTTCAACTTGTGACAAAAAACAGTGGACAGCATATTGAACAAGTCTTCTGCCAGTCCCACAACAATTAAAAATCAGTTTCACTGTTGCTTTTTATGCTTTTTTTCTTCAGGACAATTAAAAATGGTTGCCACTGTTGCTTTTTATGCAGTTTTTTGGCCTCAGGACAATTAAAAGCCAATTTTTCCCATCCGATGTGGTACGACCTTGCCGTGGTGGATGGGCTTACCTAACTAACAGTGCCACAACTGTTGAATACCAAACGTGTGAGGTCATGCACATTGCAGCGGTTAATTAAATGTGCAGTGCACACCGTAGCCATCATATTGTGATTCATCTGTCATTTATAGCCAAACACATTGATGTGATGCTTACAGCACCATCTAGCAGCAAAATATTCATTAATCTTTTTTTTACATGATGTTTCCCCTTCTTTGATAATATTTTTTCCAAATTTAATGCCGTTCTGAGCAGCAATTTTTTTTTTTTTTCTCTTTTACAGCATTTTGAAACTGGAACTTTACTTATGGTCACCCTGTGTATGAATAGGTAGTAGTAAATTACTGAGCACAATGTTGCTTTACATTTATGTACTATTGCAGGAAAAGAGAGAACATTATAGGTGAATTCCCAAACAAAGAATCAAGTACTGTGAAGTAAGTAAATTTTACTTTAAATTTTAAATTCACTGTTTTGCTCTCAAGTGCCAGAGTGTTGTAGAATGAGTTTAAAAACTCTTCTGTATCTTTGGTACTGTACTGCTGGTGCAGGCAGGTGACTAGGCAGTACGGGATGAGGAAGGGAGAAATGTGTGGTACTGCATAGACACTAAGTTGGAAATGAGTTAGAGCCAAAAATTGCTATGTTAATAATTTGTGTATTTATACTGAGTGAAATTTAGTACAGTGATTACTTTTTGAGTAGTTTTTCCTGTACACTTTGTTTTAACTTATAGCCTGGCATCTCATGAATGATAGTACTTACCTAGTGTACACAAGAAGCATGTCAACTCTGAGACAGAGGACTTTCCGTACAGAGTTGAGGAATGAATGGAAAATACTGTTGCGTAGCATAACTACTTAGTTCCAGTTAGCAAGTTTTTGAGAATATTGATTTGTAGGTCTGTTGTAGGAGATAGATTTTATTAGACTGTATTAGGGAAATTATTTATGATTTACAAACAGTTAGGAAGTGTTTTAGAAATACCCAGGTATGTACTAATCTGTTTTGATATTTGAAGGACGATTGGTCTAAAATTATGTAGTTTTGTAGTCTGTAGTACAATACATTTTGCAGACATGTACTTCTATGACATGTGGTGCAAGTGTGTGTGTGTGGGGGGGGGGGGGGGGGGGCGCACGCGCCTGCACCCTGCACACGTACATAACTCCCCAGCAGTTTGATCAGGAGTCCAGGAGTCGGAACTGGATGCTTATTGTTTAAGTTTATTATTGGAGTTATAGTGACTATGGCATACAAAGACTATAGCAGAAATATGAAGTGTGTCATTCCGTATAAGTGTGAACTAAGACTCCTTCGAACTATAATTTTGGAACTTCTGTGAAAGACTCTTGGCCCAAGATTTTGTCAGACTCATTTACACTTACGTCATACTTGAGTGAGAGCAGTAAGCACTGATTACTTTTTTCCCCTTGAATTTCAGCACTTTATCATATTCTTCACCCAAAACACCTGAATTTCTTTTTCTTCTACTTGTTTTATTCTAACCTTTAGCTTTGTTCCTCAAAACATGTTTTTCTCGAAAATTATTTCTCAAGTTGCAGTTTCATTGTCAGTTCTGACAGTTTGTCTATATACCTCCATGGTAGCAGTAAATCATTGTTAAAAATTACGTATTTCAACAGTTTCTCACACATCTGGCTCTACTGAACTTGTACCATTTGATGCAGACCGAAGGTTATATTTTTTTCTTGTTGCTGTACTCTGAGTTCAGAATTGGATGTTTCTAGCCTTCTTTTACCTCCTGCTGCATCCACCAATATATTAGGTAGACGATCTGAAGGTGACCGTGATTTACCTGGTCTTTTCACACTCATGATTTTGAGTGTACACAACTCTCGCACACTCACAGGTGACTTCAGAACCATGAGCATGCTGTCACACCCCTATTACATCTCCACATCTTCCCTTCTGCATGTCCGAAAAGCTGTAGCCACGTCGCCTCCTTATGAGTGAGATGTTGAACTCATAAAAGTGGCAAGTCATTAGTACTATGTTCTAGAAATTATTATTATTATTATTATTATTATTATTATTATTATTATTAACCACTACTCTCAGTTCACTGAGTAATCTTTATGCATTATGCAATATTTAATACAGACACTTGGACTGTTTTTTTAAAAAAAATGTATTTCTGTCCTCTCTTTTGTCTCTTTGGCCAAATCATTATACAATTTTAATCCCTGATAGAGAATGCATTATAGAGATTTTTGGTAAATGTCAGTACAAGCTGACACCTATCCCACAATCATAGATAGGCCTTTTTGTCACATATGCACAGTTGTTTTTCATAATGTGCACAAAGCTTGGTAGATGAATTCTCCTGATGCCGATACCTATTTTTCCCCCTTTATGTTGCCTTGGACTACTATTTTTAGTTGTTATCCTTACAGCCATTTTCTGCAGTTTGAAAATTTTTTCATGTTTTGTGCATTTGATCCTATTTCATAATTCGAGAATTAAGTGTACATAGGAACAGTAAGTCACCATAAGACACTGGCTGTTACACACTGATGGTAGGCCCCTAAGGGCATAACATGCTGATGACCTCTGTGAAAAGCTCTCAGGTTTCTAGCCAGATGGCAATGTTAAAACACAGCAACCTTTCAACGAGTGCCATACTTGTCATCTTCTGGCAAATTGTAAAGATATGTGGATGCTGTAATATTTATACTAGTGGAGTACCCCTCTCCACTTGGCAACAGGTGGCCATGTACTTTCCAGCTGGTGGGCCGGGAGGGGGATGAGGCTGCAGTGGTGGGGGTAGTGGATGCTCCATCCACATCTCTGTGTGGGCATTCTGACTGTGTCTTGTGAGTTGGACACTGCTGATCGCACTCTCATTGTATTGTTGTATTGCTGATAATGCCACATTCCCTGCTGCCGTCAGTTGCTATCCTTCATCTTTGTTGACAATATTGCTATGTCCCTGTATTTCATTGGATGCCTTTATTATGCTGTCCAAGGAGCTGATTGCTTGGCAGAGCACTTTGGTGTTGTGAAATTCAAAGGTTCTTTGAAGCTATGCTCTGCTATCACAAATTTTTTTTTTTGGTCTCAGTTGTATGTATCTGATGAGCTCCTCACAGCTGTTTAAAATACAGCACTGTGTTTGCCCAGTGTATGGCCACATTTGCAGGCCATATTGTATTTTCCTGACACATTCCTTTTTAGTGGGTCTTTCAAAGAGCTAAGCCACTCTTTTCATCTTTGGCACGGTCAGAAAATGGTTTATATGTTGGATTTTTCAATTAGTTTCGCAGTTTTGTCTGAAAGCGGTCCGTGATATGAAAGGAAAGCGAGTTTGCTTGCCTTCTTCTTCTTCTTCTTCTTCTTCTTCTTCTTCTTCTTCTTCTTTCTGGTTTTCAGTATCTTCTCTCTTCTTGAATGCCCTGCTAATTTGTGTCTCACTGTACCCATTTTCATGGAATACTTCTCTCAGGTGTTATAGCTTATCTTGGAGGCTGTCTTTGTTGCAGGTGACTTGTGCGCTATGTACAAGGGTTGTCAGCTTTGTCTGCTATTGTGCTGGATGATGGTAGCTCATGGCATGCAGGTACAGGTCTCTGTGTGCCTTCTTCCTATATACTGAATGGCCTAGTGTACCATCCACCTACTTGCGTATTAGTATTTCCATGAAAGGGAAACAACTATTCTCCTCTATTTCCATAGTGAAAGCAATGTCTTGATAGATGCTGTTAAGGTGGTTCAGAAACTTGTCCAGTGCCTGTCTCCCATGCTTCCATATCACAAAAGTCCATGTGTTCACAAAACTCGTAGTTGCATTTGAAGTAGGTGGTCATCAGGGCATGTTCAAAGAATTTAACTATTTGTGGATCGACATGTTGAGAAAGCAGCATCAAGAAGTCTTGGAGATGTACTTTCACGAATAGCGATGTAACATCTAAACTTATGAGCAGGTCATGTCTTTATAATTGCATGTCCTTAAGTAGTTTCACAAAATTGCCCGAGTTCGTGACATGATGACTACAGTGTCACCACATATTTGGCCGGTCTGTGATTGTGAGAACTGATGAATTGACAGTGTTGAGTATTGGCTACAGAGGCATCCCTTTCTTGAGGATTTTTGGCAGTCTGTACAGGTGTGGTAGTTGTTGGCACCCTGGGACAGAACTGTTTCTTCACTGCCTCTGGTAGATCTAGAATTCTTCAGCAGAGGCTCAGATTCCTGGTCATCCTCGAGATTGGGTCCTTCTTGAGCTTCCTGTAGGCTGGGTCCTGTAGAGTAAGCCAATTTTATGATGGTAGTCATCGGTGCATATCAGCACCGTAGCATCCACTTTGCCTACTGGAAGGACCATAGTGTCAGCATCCTCTGTCAGTGATGGGATAGCCTCCTGTCCTGCCACAGTCATGTTCGCTTCTGGAAGTCAGGAGTTGTTGATGACCCTGCAGGTTTCATGTGGATCTCCTCTACTTCTTCCGTTGACACACCTTGGACTGCTTCCTCTACTCCACTAACACAAGGGTGATTTGATAAGCCTGGTAAATAAGGGGACATTTATGTTGCATCTTTTGCAGGATTATTTCAAGGATTGAATAAAGAATTTCAAGAATGTACAGTGTACAGTTCTTTGTTGACAGCTGTTTGAATTTTTGTGTGTGTCAACTGTGATTGAAAATGGAGAAAACTGAGTTTTGTGCTATTATTAAACATTTTCATTTGAAGGGTTGGACTGCTACACAAGTCAAAACAGAATTGCATGAAGATCCCATGGACTTTGCACTGTCATTGAAGACTGTTTACTTTTGGAATGTGATCAGACAAGCACCAAAGATGAAACATACTTTGGCTGTCCAATTGAGGTCATCACAAAGGAAATCATTGACAAAATCCATGATATGGTAATGCAAGACCGACAAATAAAAACTCGTGAAATTGCTGAGATTGTAGGCATCTCAGCTGTGTGAGTACATAATATCCTGCACGGAGAGTTGGCTTTGAAGAAACTGTGTGCAGAGTTGGTGCCGCGATTGCTCACAGTTGACCAAAAGAGCATTCAGCACAGCATTTCAACACTGTCTGCCGATGTTTAATCACAAAACTTTTTGTGCCAATTTGTGACTGTTGATGAAACCTGGAGCCATCATTTCACACCAAGAGTCTAAATGGCAGTTAAAACAGTGGACAAAGGCTGGTGGAAGTGCACCAAAGAAGGCAAAGACCATTTTGTCAGCTAGTAAGGTGATGACCACCGTTTTTTGAGATTCCTAAGGAATATCCTCATAGATAATTTGGAAAAAAGTGGAACCATAACTGGATCCTATTATACTTCATTGTTGGAGCATTTGAAACTTGAATTGGCTGAAAAAAGACGAAGATTGGCATGCAAAAAAAGTGCTCTTTGAGTAGGATAAGCCATCCTCCAACACGACAGTGACAAGAACAATGAAAGTGCATGAATTGGGTTTTGAATTGGTTCCTCATCCAAACTGTTCTCCAGACTTAGTCCCAAGTTACTTTTTCCTGTTCCTGAACTTTAAACTTTGGCTTGCTGGGAAGAAATTTTCGTCAAATGAGGAAGTGATAGTTGCCGTCAACGAGTATTTTGCAGACTTTGCCAGAACCTATTTTTCCGATGGAAAGAAAAAGCTGGAGTATCTCTGGATCAAGTGTATATCCCTCCCAGGAGACTGTAGAGAAGTAAGATTAGTTGTTTATGAAACAAACATTTTTTTCTTGCTTTTTAGCAATCTTATAAAACCACCCTCGTAATGTCCCCCGCCTACAGGAAGCTCAAAGTGGATCCAATCTCGATGATGCCCAGGAAAACCGTGGCTCCACTGAAGAAGCCAGATCAGCCAGAGCATCCAGAAACGCTACGCCTTTACTGATTGATGGAAGCCCACAAGGAAAGGCCACCTCTACAGCCATTCTCTCTCTCTCTCTCTCTCTCTCTCTCTCTCTCTCTCTATTCCTTTAGTCGGTTCCGACTCTTCGTGACCCCATGAACCAAATCACGCCACTTTTTCCTGTCTTGCACTTTCCCCTGTAGACCTTCCAGGTTGGAACACATTGCTTCTGTGATGCCATCAATCCATCTCATCCTCTGACGTCCTCTTCTTCTAGTTCCTTCAATCTTCCCCAGCATTAATGTTTTTCTCCAGTGAGGCATGCCTTCGCATTGTGTGTCCAAAGTAGGTCAGCTTTTGTTTTAACATTAGACTTTCCAGGGAGAAATCTGGTTTAATTTGCTCCAATATTGATCTGTTGGTTCTCTTTGCAGTCCATGGAACTCTAAGAAGTTCCCTCCAACGCACAATTCGAAGGAGTCAATTCTTCGCCGTTCAGCCTTTCTAATGGTCCAGGTCTCACATCCATACATCACAACTGGAAAGACCATAGCCCTCACACAGCCATTACTTGACACCATAAATTCACACAATTACAGACTGGTCAAATATCTGGTGGCACCTCTAAAACTGCTTGTGGGGCACTAGTCATCAAGTAAAGAACTCAGCTGATTTTGTGAAAATATGTACCCCCCATGAACCATGGACCTTGCCGTCGGTGGGGAGGCTTGCGTGCCTCAACGATACAGGTAGCCGTACCATAGGTGCAACCACAACGGAGGGGTATCTGTTGAGAGGCCAGACAAACGTGTGGTTCCTGAAGAGGGGCAGCAGCCTTTTCAGTAGTTGCAAGGGCAACAGTCTGGATGATTGACTGATCTGGCCTTGGAACATTAACAAAAACGGCCTTGCTGTTGTGGTACTGCGAACGGCTGAAAGCAAGGGGAAACTACAGCCGTAATTTTTCCCGAGGGTATGCAGCTTTACTGTATGGTTAAATGATGATGGCGTCCTCTTGGGTAAAATATTCCAGAGGTAAAATAGTCCCCCATTCGGATCTCTGGGCGGGGACTACTCAAGAGGACGTCATTATCAGGAGAAAGAAAACTGGCATTCTACGGATTGGAGCGTGGAATGTCAGATCCCTTAATCGGGCAGGTAGGTTAGAAAATTTAAAAAGGGAAATAGATAGGTTAAAGTTAGATATAGTGGGAATTAGTGAAGTTCGGTGGCAGGAGGAACAAGACTTCTGGTCAGGTGAATACAGGGCTATAAATACAAAATCAAATAGGGGTAATGCAGGAGTAGGTTTAATAATGAATTAAAAAAAAATAAAAAAATAGGAGTGCGGGTAAGCTACTACAAACAGCATAGTGAACGTATTATAGTGGCCAAGGTAGACACGAAGCCCATGCCTACTACAGTAGTACAAGTTTATATGCCAACTAGCTCTGCGGATGATGAAGAAATTGAACAAATGTATGATGAGATAAAAGAAATTATTCAGACAGTGAAGGGAGACGGAAATTTAATAGTCATGGGTGACTGGAATTCGACAGTAGGAAAAGGGAGAGAAGGAAACATAGTAGGTGAATATGGATTGGGGCTAAGAAATGAAAGAGGAAGCCGCCTGGTAGAATTTTGCACAGAGCATAACTTAATCATAGCTAACACTTAGTTTAAGAATCATGAAAGAAGACTGTATACATGGAAGAACCCTGGAGATACTAAAATGTATCAGATAGATTATATAATGGTAAGACAGAGATATAGGAACCAGGTTTGCAGATGTGGACTCTGACCACATCTATTGGTTATGAACTGTAGATTAAAACTGAAGAAATTGCAAAAAGGTGGGAATTTAAGGAGATGGGACCTGGATAAACTGACTAAACCAGAGGTTGTACAGAGTTTCAGGGACAGCATAAGGGAACAATTAACAGGAATGGGGGCAAGAAATACAGTAGACGACGAATGGGTAGCTGTGAGGGATGAAGTAGTGAAGGCAGCAGAGGATCAAGTAGGTAAAAAGACGAGGGCTATTAGAAATCCTTGGGTAACAGAAGAAATATTGAATTTAATTGATGAAAGGAGAAAATATAAAAATGCAGTAAATGAAGCAGGTCACAAGGAATACAAACGTCTAAAAATGAGATCGATAGGAAGTGCAAAATGGCTAAGCAGGCATGGCTAGAGGACAAATGTTAGGATGTAGAGGCTTATCTCACTAGGGGTAAGATAGATACAGCCTACAGGAAAATTAAAGAGACCTTTGGAGAAAAGAGAACCACTTGTATGAATATCAAGAGCTCAGATGGAAACCCAGTTCTAAGCAAAGAGGGGAAAGCAGAAAGGTGGAAGGAGTATATAGAGGGTCTATACAAGGGCGATGTACTTGAGGACAATATTATGGAAATGGAAGAGGATGTAGATGAAGATGAAATGGGAGATACGATACTGCGTGAAGAGTTTGACAGAGCACTGAAAGGCCTGAGTCAAAACAAGGCCCTGGGAGTAGACAACATTCCATTAGAACTACTGACAACCTTGGGAAAGCCAGTCCTGACAAAACTCTACCATCTGGTGAGCAAGACATATGAGACAGGCAAAATACCCTCAGAATTCAAGAAGAATATAATAATCCCAAAGAAAGCAGGTGTTGACAGATGTGAAAATTACCGAACTCTCAGTTTAATAAGTCACGGCTGCAAAATACTAACGCGAATTCTTTACAGACGAATGGAAAAACTGGTAGAAACCGACCTCGGGGAAGATCAGTTTGGATTCCGTAGAAATGTTGGAACACATGAGGCAATACTGACCTTACGACTTATCTTAGAACAAAGATTAAGGAAAGGCAAACCTATGTTTCTAGCATTTGTAGACTTAGAGAAAGCTTTTGACAATGTTGACTGGAATACTCTCTTTCAAATTCTGAAGGTGGCAGGGGTAAAATACAGGGAGCGAAAGGCTATTTACAATTTGTACAGAAACCAGATTAAAATCCAGGGAGAAGAAATAAAAACTTTGAGGTTCGCCGATGACATTGTAATTCTGTCAGAGACAGCAAAGGACTTGGAAGAGCAGGTGAACGGAATGGACAGTCTCTTGAAAGGAGGATATAAGATGAACATCAACAAAAGCAAAACGAGGATAATAGAATGTAGTCGAATTAAGTCGGGTGATGCTGAAGGAATTAGATTGGGAAATGAGACACTTAAAGTAGTAAAGGAGTTTTGCTATTTGGGGAGCAAAATAACTGATGATGGTCGAAGTAGAGAGGATATAAAATGTAGACTGGCAATGGCAAGGGAAGCGTTTCTGAAGAAGAGAAATTTGTTAACATTGAGTATAGATTTAAGTGTCAGGAAGTCGTTTCTGAAAGTATTTGTATGGAGTGTAGCCATGTATGGAAGTGAAACATGGACAATAAATAGTTTGGACAAGAAGAGAATAGAAGCTTTCGAAATGTGGTGCTATAGAAGAATGTTGAAGATTAGGTGGGTAGATCACGTAACTAATGAGGAGGTATTGATGAGGATTGGGGAGAAGAGAAGTTTGTGGCACAACTTGACTAGAAGAAGGGTTCGGTTGGTAGGACATGTCCTGAGGCATCAAGGGATCACCAATTTAGTATTGGAGGGCAGCGTGGAGGGTAAAAATCGTAGAGGGAGACCAAGAGATGAATACACTAAGCAGATTCAGAAGGATGTAGATTGCAGTAGGTGCTGGGAGATGAAGAAGCTTGCACAGGATAGATCAGCATGGAGAGCTGCATCAAACGAGTCTCAGGACTGAAGACCACAACAACAACAACAACAACATGTACAGACATGTGATTACAAAGACATGACTTGTTCGTTAGTTTTGACTTTACATTGCTATTCATGAAACTACCTCTGCAAGACTCCTTTGGCATTCTTGTCTCAACATTTCAAGCCACAAATAGGTGAACTCTTTGAACATGCGTTGATGACAACCTACTTAAAGTTCAACAGAGAGTCTTATGAACAGATGGATGGAGAGGCCATGGGATCACCACTGGCTCCAGTGATCCCAACCCAATACGTGGAACACTTTGAGGAGGTGGCTCTTCAAACTGCTTGCCAGAAATCCAAGCACTTCTTCTGCTGTGTTGATGATACTTTTGTGGTATGGGAGCATGACAGACAGGCTGTGGATGAGTTTCTGGACTGCCTCAAGAGTACCCATGAAAACATCACTTTCACTGTGGAAATAGAGGAGAATGGTTGTTTCGCATTCTTGGACATACCAATAAGGAAGATGGTTAATGATACACTAGTCCAATCAGTATATAGGAAGAAGGCACACACAGACCTGTACCTGCATGCAATGAGCTACCACCATCCAGCACAACAGCAGACAGTGCTCACCACCGCGGTACGTAGGGCACAAGATGCCTGCATTAAAGGAAGTCTTCGAGACGAGCCACACCACCTGAGAGAAGTATTCCGCAAAAATGGGCACTGTGAAGCACAGATTAGTAGGGCATTCAAGAAGAGACAAGATGCTGGAAATTGGGAAGAAGAATAAGAAGATGAAGACAACAATGACAAGAGACTTGTTTTCCTTCCATTCCTTGGATTACTCTGAACCAAAATTGTGTGGCTGCTCAAAAAATCCAACATATAAACTGTCGTCCAACCAAGACAAAAAAGTGGCTTGGTTCTGCAAATGACCCACAAAAAAAGGAATGTACAGCATTGCCTACAAATGAGATCAACAGTTCATTGAGCAAATGCAATGCTGTATTTCAAAACAGCTGTGAGGAGCATATCAGGCATGTGCGACTGAGAAAGACGGAAAAATCAGTGATAGCAAAGGATAGCTTCATAGAAGACCACACCTTTGACTTTCAGGACATCAAAGTGCTTTGCCGAGCAACTGTATATTAGGACAGTATCTTAAAGGAATCCATTGAAATACAGGGACACGATGATCTTTTCAACAGAGACAAAGGATACAAACTAAGTGCAGCATGGAATCCAACGTTAGCAGCAATATGACAAGAGTGTGACCATCATCCCGTCTGACTCAACTTGCAAGACAAAGCTAGAACGCCCACACATAGATGTGAATGGAACACCCGTTACCCTCATCACTGTAGCGTCACCTGTCGGCTGGACAGTACAGGACCACCCATGGCCAGTTGGAGGGTTTCTCCAGTAGTACAAATATTACAGCAACCGCTTATCTTGACTCTTTGCCAGAAGATGATGAGCATGGCACTCGACATGAGTATGGCACCCAGCTGGAAAACAAAGAACTTTTCACCAGCAGTATTTGCCAGGAGAGCCTACATTCACATAAACATTCTCTTTGCCAGCATCACTGTGTATCATTCCATGTCAATCAGCAATTAATATTTGTCCCCAAAACCCTTTGTTTGCTACATAATCTATAGGTTACCATTTATGTTTAGAGTCACAATTGTTTTCCCAGTTTATACTGAAATTCATGCTATTTATTTCCTTTATATTCAGAGTTAATTAATTATATAATGCTCATAGAGCATATTCCTTAGGATTTCATTTGCCTTCTTAACTAGATGTTTTGGAGTTTTATCGGCGATCATAATATTGGTGATTCTTTCATTGTTCATCTTCATTAGAATTTTTGGCTGCTGTTTGACAGATACTTATATTAATGAAATGTCATTTGTTCACTTTTCTCTTGAGTTGCCAACTTGTTTTCCAAGTTTTCCCAGTGTGTTCTTTATTTGCTTCTCACACTGGAAAATCCATAATAATAAAGTAACTGATTGAAGTAACTTGATTTCTGATGTATGTGATGAAGTATATCTCTGTGTATGTTATGAACATCTAAAATATGTGTGTATTGCTTCAGTGTCACAGTACAAAATTGTGTAATGCTCTCTTTTGTGCAGAATTTTACGTAGCAGAAGCAGTGATTACTACTCTTAACTTTCTTCCATCTGCACACTTTCATGGCATGTTTATCATATATGATGCTTAACAGTAGCCCTCAGTTCCCTGTGATGGGAAAAGATATTGGAACTCTCGACAGGCTACTTCACTGGTTCTGGCAGCTATGTCAATTATTTTCCTGTTGTTCAAGTTTTCTCAGGCACTTATAGTGTAGTAGATATACACACCATCCCATCAGAAAAGTTTTGGCTATGACAAAAAGTGTGATAAAACTTCCAAATAATAGGATTTCTAGCACTGTCGGGTGTGAAGTTTGATGTGGTATAGTCCATGATCTACATATACATAAATACTCCGCAAGCTTTTACGGTGCGAGACGGAGGCTACCCTTTACCACTACTAGTCATTTCCTTTCCTGTTCCACTCGCAGATAGAGCAAGGAAAGAGCAGCTGTCTACATGCTTCCATATGAACCCTAATTTATCATCTCTTATCTTCATGGTCCTTATGTGAAATGTACATTGATGGCAGTAGGATTGTTATGCAGTGAGCTTCAATTGCAGGTTTTCTAAATTTTCTCAGTAGCTTTTCTCAAAAAGAACGTCACTTTCCCTCCAGGGATATCCATTTGTGTTTGTGAAGCATCTTCATAATACAGGCATGTTGATTGAACTTACTGGTACAAATCTAGCACCCCGTCTCTGAATTGCTTCAGTATCTTCCTTTAATCTAACCGGAAGAGTGGATCCCAAACACTTGAGTTGTACTCAATAATGTGTTGCACTACTGTTCTATATGCAGTCTCCTTTACAGGGGAACCACACGTTGCTAAAACTCTCCCAATAAACTGATATGGACCATTCATCGTCCCCACTGCAATCCTCACATGCTCGTTGCATTTCATATCACTCTGCAACATTACACCTAGATAGTTAACAACCTGTCTGTGTCAAGTAGCACACTGTTAATGTTGTATTCGAATGTTATGGGATTGTTTTTCCTACTCATCTGCATTAACTTATGGTTTTCTACATTTAGAGCTAGCTGCCATTCACTGCACCAACTAGAAATTTTGCCTAAGTCATCTTATCTCCTCCTACAGTCACTCAGTGGTGACAACTTCATGTAAACCACAGCGTCATCAACAAACAGCTGCAGTTTGCCTCTCACCCTGCCCATAAGATCATTTACGTATATTGAGAATAATCGCGATCCTATCACACTTCCATGGCACACTCCTGACCTTACCATTGTCTCTGATTAACACTCACTCTGAGGACAACGTACTGGATCCTATTACTTGAGAAGTCTTCAAACCACTAATATATGTAGCAACCTATTCCGTATGCTCGTGCCTTTGTTAACAGCCTGCAGTGGGGCACCATGTCAAACGTTTTATGGAAATCTATGCATATTGAAATCTACCTGTTGCCCTTCAACTATAGTTCACAGGGTATCATTTGAGAGAAAGGCAATATTTCTAAAACCGTGCTGATTTGTGTACAGAAGCTTTTCTGTTTCTGGAAAATTTATTATATTCAAACTGAGAATATGTTTAAGAATTCTGCAGCAAACCAATGTTAAGGATATTGATCTGTAATTTTGTGGATCAGTAATTTTACCCTTCTTATAGACAGGAATCACCTGCACTTTTTTCCATTCGTTTGGGACTTTGTGCTGGGCGAGAGATTTGTGATAGTGCAAACAAAGTAAGGGGTGTATGTTGCAGAGTACTTGTAAAACCTATTTGGGGTTCCATCTGGATCTGGCAACTTATTTGTTTTCAACTCTTTCACTTGCTTCTTTATGCCAGGGATGTCTATCACAATGTCTTCCATATGGGAGTCTGCACGATGTTCAAACAATGGTATGTTCGTACAATCCTCCTGCATGAATTAGTTCTTAAATGTGAAATTTAAAACATCAGCTTTCCTTTTGCTATCTTCTATTGCCACACCAGACTGGTCAACGAGTGACTGGATACAAGCCTTCAAACAGCTTAGTGATTTTACATAGGACCAGAATTTTCTTGAGGTCTCGGCAAGATCTTTGGCTAAGGTACGATAGTGGTAGTTGTATGCTTCATGCCATGATCTTTTTACAGACACAAGAATCTCTGCTAACTTTTGCGTTGTCATTTGTGTGTTCCCTTTTGAACCTAGACTTCAATAGCCTTTACTTCCTGATAGGACAATAGGAGAAGAATTGGCACAGCTTCCAGAACCAAAGAGTTCCAGTATCTTGTTCCGTGACAAGGACATGAGGGGTATTGTTAAGGATCATGTATGATAAGCGTGTAACAGTTAAAGATATTTCATGGATTTGCTGTATGCTACAGTCCACAAAGCATTTGTAGAGTTCTGAATGGTGTATTATAATGAGGCTTTTGCTTTCTGATGAAATAAATGTGGTTGTATTACTACCACTTTGGTTATAAATTTACTTTAGGACATTGTCCCTTTATTTATTGACCAGATGTGATCAAAAATATTATAACTGTGGCATTTAGCATGTTGCTTTGCACTGTAGTATTTAGAATCATTTACCCAGCAACTATTTATGCAGTGACCATTGGGAAATCTGAAAAATTCTCACTCTACTGATACACTCATTTCATGTAATGTAAATTTTTTTCCTTTCTTTTTTTTTTTTTTTTTTTAAAAAAAAGAGATTAATTCTGTTCGGAAGAGCCTCCATTTTTTTTCTGCGCAGGGCTATGGTATTTGTCATATCTTGTCACACTATTCTCATGCATATTGACCATGTTTTATGTGTTAGTAGATATTTGTTGGTGCAAAATGCCAGCAACCAGATATCCTTCATAGTTATGATAGTTTTAGTCATCCTTGGATGATTCAATGGAAGATAACTGAATTTGGATCAGGTAACTGCTGCAAAATGTAGGGCAGAAGTGAACATTTTGGCTAAAGTGGGACATACAAGACTTTTACAGTACAAAATCCATGGTTCTGGCTACAACAGAAATTATGATTTGTATTTGAGTCATATTTATATCAAGAACTTATTGCACTACATGAAACAATGCATATGTCAATGTATTTGAGATCTGCTGATAGTGTATCAGCTCTTGAAATGACTAACATGTATATTCTGTTTTTCCTTGCTGAATGCTGCTAGTTGTGAGGACTGTAGTTTATCATCATATTTTAAGATAATGTATTTAACTGCACTACATGAGAGTGTTTGGCTTTAAAAACTGCTTTCTGTTAATCAAATTGTTTACTTTTATAGGTGAAGAAAGATCCCAAATCTGGCCAGTCAAAAGGTTTTGGATTTATCCGTTTTGGAAACTACGATTCACAGATGCGTGTTTTAGCACAGAGGCATATGATTGATGGGAGGTGGTGTGATGTGAAGATCCCAAATTCAAAGGTATGCTATTACAGTCTTTTGATCCATCACTAAACTTGCATGCTGTCACAGCTTAAACATTGGCCCACAGAGAATAATTTAGTCAGGAATGCATACTAAATGTATTTAGTTGTTTCCATGTTCCATAGATCATATTCATGATAAACAATATTGCATACACAGTTCAAAAAGTACATCTGTGTGGTTACATGTTGGTCAATTGTAAGTTGTAATTTACTACTTACATTCAATCAGGAACTTGTTTATGGTGTGAAATGACTTGTTAAGCAGAAACATCTACATTCACAAACACTTCTTCTGTTTATCAGAAATTATATTTCCATCAGCATATTCTCAAAGTCTGTTTCGGCTGTGTATTTTGAATGAAACAAGTTAACAGCAATCATTGATATCAGTGGAGGCACCTTTCTTACAGGGAAGCCTTAAAATGGCATATTTTAATATGAGTACAGAAAATATCTTGAATTAATGAATTTTACACATGTAATTAAGAACATTACATATTTTAGGGTCACTACTTTTACATGTGTTATTGTGGATATCAACTCCATACAAACTTCTGTTTTTGAGGACTTTGTTGTTGTTGTTGTTGTTGTTGTGGTCTTCAGTCCAGAGACTAGTTTGATGCAGCCCTCCTTGCTACTCTATCCTGTGCAATGTTCATCATCTCCCAGTACCTACTGCAACCTACGTCCTTCAGAATCTGTTTAGTGTATTCATCTCTTGGTTTACAATTTTTTACCCTCCATGCTGCCCTCCAATACTAAATTGGTGATCCCTTGATGCCTCAGAATATGCCCTACCAACTGATCCCTTCTTCTAGTAAACTTGTGCCACAAATTTCTCTTCTCTCCAGTTCTATTCAATACCTCCTCATTACTTATGTGATCTACCCATCTAACCTTCAGCATTCTTCTGTAGCACCACATTTCGAAAGCTTCTATTCTCTTCTTGTCTAAACTATTTATCATCCACGTTTCACTTCCATAAATGGCTACACTCTATACAAATACTTTCAGAAACGACTTCCTGGCGCTTAACAAATTTCTCTTCTTCAGAAACGTTTTCCTTGCCATTGCCAGTCTACATTTTATATCTTCTCTACTTCGACTATCATCAGTTATTTTGTTCCCCAAATAGCAGAACTTCTTTATTACTTTAAGTGTCCCATTTCCTAATCTAATTCCTGCAGCATCACCTGATTTAATTCAACTACATTCCATTATCCTCTTTTTGCTTTTGTTGATGTTCATCTTATAACCTCCTTTCAAGACACTGTCCATTCCGTTCAACTGCTCTTCCAGGTCCTTTGCTGTCTCTAACAGAATTACAATGTCATCGGCGAACCTCAAAGTTTTTATTTTTTCTCCGTGGATTTTAATTCCTACTCCAAATTTTTCTTTTGTTTCCTTTACTGCTTGCTCAGTATACAGATTGAATAACATCAGGGAGAGGCTACAACCCTGTCTCACTCCCTTACCAACCACTGCTTCCCTTTCATGCCCCTCGACTCTTACAACTGCCATCTGGTTTCTGTACAAATTGTAAATAGCCTTTCGCTCCTGGTATTTTACCCCTGCCACCTTCAGAATTTGAAAGAGTATTCCAGTCAACATTGTCAAAAGCTTTCTCTAAGTCTACAAGCGCTAGAAACGTAGGTTTGCCTTTCCTTCATCTATTTTCTAAGATAAGTCGTAGGGTCAGTATTGCCTCACGTGTTCCAACATTTCTACGGAATCCAAACTGATCTTCCCCGAGGTTGGCTTCTACCAGTTTTTCCATTCGTCTGTAAAGAATTCATGTTAGTATTTTGCAGCAGTTGCTTATTAAACTGAGGACTTTAATGATTTTCTTTATTTTAGTGGGTGATGTGTGAAAAATTTTCATTTCACTTAATTTTCTCTGTCTTGATTATTCAGTGTACTGTTTTGCTTTCTCTTCTGAACTTTTTGAACCAGTTTTCTGTCGTCTTGCTTTTAAAAAGTAATTATTAAGGATGTGCAGTGCACATAAACTGCCTTTCATGTTCCCATTGACTGTAACAGAAATAGTGTTGTCTTTTTTATTTCTTTCCTTGTTTCTTCTTTAACAATACTCCATATTGATTTGATTTTATTGTTTGAGCTGCCAATTTCTGACAAGGTACACATACTGGATATTTTTACAACTTTTCATAATATGTTACAGCACTGTCTGAGAATAGGTTTCTGCAGCCGTGTCCTCTCCAGGAAAACTTTTCTGATTTTGTGACAGTGTTGTCATGTCATTTTACAGACATATTTTTTGGCCACGAATGTAAGTGGCCCAAACATTGGTCTGTAAAACATGACAGTGCTGTCACATATCTGGGAACACTGTTACTGAGGTTGTTACAGTAATGTTTACAAAATAAAACTGGATCCTTGTTTGTTCTGGTCAGTTTGTAGATGCCTCTTTTTTTCAGATAATGGATACCAATTTACTAAAAATTTTGAAATTAGACTTACTGTGAATTTCACCCCAGCCAACACTTTTTATAGCGTTTGTTGAAAACTTTGATAGTTTTATTATTAATTACACTCACTGTTTTCTTTTGAGCATTTCTATACTGAACCTGCAGTTAAGTTATGTAATGTCATGATCTGGCAACCCATTTACCACATGTTTGTTTAGTTTCAGCTTTTTGTAGGAATACATTATCTATGAACATGCTGCTAGCTTGAGCAAATCGAATAGGGAAATTTATGACTAATACTGAATTGCAAGTTCCTAATAGTAACTTTACATCACATTTCATCATATTCCTTTAAGGAAGTTACATTAAAATCATCACACATCAATAATCCCTTATTTCTTCCAGTCCAACAGACAAAAGTAATAAGGCAAAAGATTAATTCTGAACATTTCAAAATTATTTAGTGAGGACGTATATACTGTAACAGTAGCATGTGTAGATTTGTATATTTTTAACATCCATCCCCCCCCCCCCCCCCAAATACCCCAATATTCTGAATAAGTAAGTTGATTTCCAGTTTTTCTTCTATTCTCACATGACTGCTTGGCAGTCTCTGTCAGTTTAACTCTTTTGCTGCTGTGGACACGTATACACCTCCTGCTTCACAGTTCCCTGGTGCTGTGGACATGTATATGCATGTCTACTATGATGCTGATGTCTGTAGGCATCCTGAGCCACCAACCTGTCACTGCTGAGGTCGAGTTACTTCCATATCTTGGTGAATGAAAAGTTTTTGAGTATTTATTGTACAGCGTATGTGCCTTGTTGTGTGCTCTCATTTGCAAAAAAAACTTGTTTTGATACCTTGAACCGTTCATGAAATATGATGATTATTATGACCACATAACTAATTATTAACAGGGACAGTAATGAGCGTATCCAACTGTCCATCGGAAAACGTCAATAACTCAAGAACAAAATGAGATATTGTTTTGCTCTCAATTTTAAATAAAAATTCACTATCATATTACATTTCATACACTTGCAGTGGATGACCTAAACTTGACCATATGCATAGGTCATGCATACGCAATACATTTTCACCTCTGCAAACTCTTTAAAATACTGTGCAATGTTTTACTTAATTTGATGTGGTGCAATAACTATGATGAATAACAAAAAGAAATTCAGTCCTTTATCGAGAGATGGTATCAGACTGTAAGATGTGTAAAAATCAATTTTTTTCAGTGAATAGTTGTTCTAAAATAAGATAACTATTTTGCAGTGCAAAAATCATTTTTTTTCAGCAAATAGTTTTCTTAAAAGCAGATGATAAGTATTTCATTGCGGCCAGAATGCCATCTCCCAGCACTGGTTTCAACATTTGGCGAGCAGTACAGCCACCAAAAAAGCTGTGCTCAGCACAGAATCCAGAGAGCATGTCAATAGCAGTGAAAGGGTTAATTTCCTGTAACACTGTCTGTCTGAATTTGGAGTTTAATATAAAAAAGTTGTCTTGCCTGACCCAAATAACCACAGACATAACACTTTGTGTGCTTGGGAACCCACTTATGTTTTCTGCCAGTAGATCTGCTAACTCGTCTTCACCCATCTTATTCACATGTATGATGCCATCTTCCTATAGGATTCACTGAAAAAAAAAAGAAAAAAAACCAGCAATATGAGAACTCACAGTCATCCCAAGGAGCCTGCCCAGCTTTGTGTTTACTCACTTTACAGTAGAGTTAGCCCAAAACCGTTCATGGCACCACAAAGCCCCGTAAGATAATTACTCTTATTTTGTCCAGTTCATGTCCAATAATGTGTTTTACATCCTTAGGCCGGCTATTTCCAGCTCCTCCATCTATAAACAGACAATTGTGTTTGCTAAAACCCTTACACATTTATCCTAAGTTTTCTATTACCTGGCTAAGTCTAACTCTTATTTGTTACCTGGTATCCTGAACCTAATTTTGCTTCAGCTGTTGTCCAGCACCCATTGTGTTTCTTCCTAGCAGCAGAACTATCTTTCCTATTCTGTTTATCTCAAAACTTATCTATGATTCCTAGGATTGTTCTCTTACACTATACATTCCTCTACATCTATATGAAGCTTTTCCTTCTCTTAATCCTGCCAGCAGGTAAAATCTGTTGAGTAACTGGCTTTAAAAACTGCTAAAAAAATTCAGCCTTGCTTACAGTGTTTTACCAAGACCCTTTCTCTCCTCCTACTCCCCCTCTCCCTCTCGCCTTTTAGCTTTAAGATTTTTCATGTTTTAGCTCTACCTGAAGGACATAAATCTTCTGCTCCTGTTCAGTAATTTTCTGGTGTTTTGGACTTTATCTACAATGACATGGGGAGTCTCAATAAGCATTTCATTTCATCACCTTTGCAGTATTCCCAGTGAAGCCATCGGCTACAATTTTAACAAAACAGCCATGTTGTAACTGACCATCAACATCCATGACTGAGCGAGGTGGCGCTGTGGTTAGCACTCTGGACTCAAATTCGGGAGGTTGACTGTTCAAACCATGTTAGGCCATCCTGATTTAGGTTTTCCATGATTTCCATAAATTGCTTCAGGCAAATGCCGGGATGGTTCCTTTGAAAGGCCACAGCCTATTCCCTTACTGAACCTTCCTCTCATCCGATGGGACCAATGATCTCACTGTCTGTTCTCCTCCCTCAAATCAACCACCCAACCAGCATCCACAGTTGTTGCACATAGCTGATTAGATATATAAAACCTTCAAGAGTAAATTCAATGAAATAAACCCATAGATCCAACAAAATACAAAATTACATCATTACATACAAATGTTCCTCTTGCATAAAATTAGGCATAAAATATGTCATCATTTTCTGTTATGTACCAGCACTAACATATCCAGGAACTACTCTTAAATTATATCAGAAAGAAACATTTAAAAGTAGCAAAACTGACAATGAGCTCAAGAGTACAGTATTACCAAACCTATAATTTGAGAGTTGTCTCTGTAGAAGGTTAAATTAATATTATTTCTACAAGTGATAGCAATGTGTCAAAGCCAGTAGAATTATGTTGACAGAAAAAAATTGCAACACCAAGAAGGAGTTATGCGACATAAATGAATGTTGGTAGCCTTGTTTCTACAGCTGAAAGATGTCTCTCCAAATTTTGCACCTGTTGCTTAAGATTGGTGCAAGTAGCACAACTGTGAAGATGCAAATTGGGTTTACTTTAAATACACACTAATGGTCATGAACGTTAGTTACCTTTGAGATTGGACATGGTGAGTTGATGTTAGGCAAGAATGCCTTTAAGGTGACGAAGGCGCCATTATCAACACTTCACTGAGTTTTAATGAGTCCGTGTAATAGGGCTATGAGAAGCTGGATGTTCCTTCTGCGATATTGCAGAAAGACTTGGCAGGAATGTAGCTAGTGTGCATGACTGCTGGCAGCGGTGGCCACGAGGATGTACGGTACCACCGCCATTTTCGACTGAAGTGATGTCAAGCAAGAGCTCATTGGAGGGCAGGGTGGAGTTCTGTTGTGTTTTCTGATTACAACTGGTTCTCCCTCAGTGCTAGCGATTGCCTTGTGTTGGTTACTGGAGGCCAGTTGAGCCCACAACCAATCTGTCTGTGTGCTAGACACACTGGACTTACACCTGGAGTTATGGTCTGTTGGGCGATTTCATATGACAGCAGGAGCACTCTCTTGGTTATCCCACGCACCCTGACAGTAAAGTATGTGTCATTGTGGTGGTTCAACCTGTTATGCTGCCATTCATGAACAGCATTCCAGGGAATCCAGAATGAGATTTTCACTCTGCAGCGGAGTGTGCGCTGATATGAAACTTCCTGGCAGATTAGAACTGTGTGCCTGACGGAGACTCGAACTCAGGACCTTTGCCTTTCGCGGGCAAGCGCTCTACCATCTGAGCTACCGAAGCACGACTCACGCCCGGTACTCACAGCTTTACTTCTGCCAGTATCTCGTCTCCTACCTTCCAAACTTTACAGAAGCTCTCCTGCGAAACTTGCAGAACTAGTACTCCTGAAAGAAAGGATATTGAGGATATCAACTTCTGTAAAATTTGGAAGGTAGGAGACGAGATACTGGCAGAAGTAAAGCTGTGAGTACCGGGCGTGAGTCGTGCTTCGATAGCTCAGATGGTAGAGCACTTGCCCGCGAAAGGCAAAGGTCCCGAGTTCGAGTCTCGGTCGGGCACACAGTTTTAATCTGCCAGGAAGTTTTGTTCCAGGGAATGTTTACCATCAAGATAACATTCACCCACAAACTGTTGTTATAACCCTACATGCTCTACAGTGTGTCGACATGTTACCTTGGCCTGCTTGACACCAGATCAGCCTCCAATTGAGTACATGCGACATGTCAAATAAAAACTCCAGTGCCATCTACAGCCAGCATTAACTGTCCCCATACTGGACAACCAAGTGCAATAGGGATGGAACTCCACTCAACAAACTGACATCCAGCAGTTGTACAACAGAAAGCATGCGTGTTTGCATTCGTGATTCAACGTTCTGGTGGCTACAGTGGTTATCAGTGTACCAGCATTTCACATTTGCAGTGGTTTTTATCTCATGCTTACATTAACCTGTGATCTTGCAATGTTAATCTCTTAAATATGTTACCTAAACAAATGTATTCCCGAAATTTTATTACTCTACATTAATTACTTTTTGGTGTTGTGATTTTTATTTCAGTCAGTGTATACATTTATATGAAAGTTATTTGTAACAGTTTAGTCATGAAATGTAATTTAAACATGATTGTAAAGTTTAACAGTAGTTATGTGATCACAATGAAATCATTAATTCCCTTGGGTAGTGTTACTAATATGTGTGTCTGAATCACGTTTAAAAGCTAGAGCAGAGAGAGTGGTGTGATGATATTATGCAGTTCAAAAACAACTTGACAATTGCTATCATCCGAAACAAATTCTGAGTATGAATAACTGATGAAATATAGATTTCTGATATTGAAGAGGTACAGTTAAATTAAGACGTATAACCCACACCACAGGGTGGGGGATAATTGTCATGACAAATGGCTTCGTTTTTGGTATGGGTAATACTTTACATTCTTCAGTCATTTAAAATGTACACTGAGGTGACAAAAGTCATGGAATACCTCCTAATGTTGTGTCGGACATGCTTCTGCCTACCCTAATGCAGCAATTCAGTGTAATTCTCTCTGGTTTCCGGTGGCTATCCGAGTTGGTGAAGACTGCCAGTCTTGCTAGTGAGATGAAGGCAGAGCTCACCATCTGCAGCATCGTCGACAGGACTGATTGCGGACCTTTGGTACAGAGCCGAGTGGAGGGCCTGAATCATGGGCTCAGACGGTTCTGCGACCATGTAGGCTGCAAATTCCTCGACTTGCTCCATAGGGTAGTGGGGTTTCGGGTTCCGCTAAATAGGTCATGTGTCCCCTACACACAGGAGGTGGCTACACAGGTAGTAGGGGCTGTGTGGCGTGGACTGGGCGGTTTTTTAGGTTAGACAGTCTGGGGAAAGATCAAAAAGGGCTCCAATCTCAAAGGGTACAGGGCAAAGAAATGACGAGAATCGACCAAGCAACAGTCGGTATTGTAGTTGTAAATTGTCTTAGCTGTGTTGGAAAAGTACCAGAGCTTCAAGTGCTGATAGAAAGCACTGAAGCTGAAATCATAGGAACAGAAAGCTGGCTAAAGCCAAAGATAAATTCTGCTGAAATTTTTACAGAAGCGTAAACCATGTTCAGAAAGGATAGATTAGATCAAGAAGGGGGTTGTGTGTTTGTGTCTGTTGGTAGTAGTTTATCTTGTAGTAAAGTTGAAAAAGATAGTTCCTGCGAATTACTATGGGTAGAGGTTATACTCAACAGCTGTACCAAAATAATAATTGGCTCCTTCTACCAACCCCCTGACTCAGATGATATAATAGCTGAACGCTTCAAAGAAAACTTGAATCTCATTACAAATAAGTACACCACTCATACAGTTATAATTGGTGGAGACTTCAATCAGCCAATTTGTTGGCGAAAATACTTTTTCAAAGCTGGTGGTAGACAAAAAACATCTTCTGAAATTGCACTAAATGCTTTCTCTGAGAATTACTTTGAACAATTAGTTCATGAGCCCACACGAATTGTAAATAGTTGTGGAAACACACTTGACGTCTTAGTCACAAATGATCCTGATCTAATAGAGAGCGTCATGATGGATACAGGGATTAGTGAACACAAGGTCATTTTAGTGAGGCTCAAAACCGTATCAATCAAAACCACTAAAAATAAACGTAAAATATATCTATTTAAAACAGCTGATAAAAATTTGCTTGATGATTTCCTAAGAGAGAGTCTCCATTCCTTCCAAGCTAATTATATAAGTGTAGACCAGATATGGCTCAAATTCAAAGATACAGTATCGACAGCAATAGATAGATTCATACTGCATAAGTTAATAAGAGATAGGACTGATCCATCATGGTACACAAAACACGTCAGAACACTGTTGCAGAAGCAGCGAAAAAAGCATGCCAAATTCAGAACAACACAAAATCCCCAAGACTGGCTAAGTTTCACGGAAGCTCGAAATTTAGTGCGGACGTCAATGTGAGATGCTTTTAATAGTTTCCACAACGAAATATTGTCTCAAGATATCATAGAAAACCCAAAGAGATTCTGGTCATGTGTAAAGTACACCAGTGACAAAAAACAGTCAATAGCATCACTGAGCGACAGCGATGGAAATGTTACTGATGATGGTACCACTAAAGTGGAGTTAGTATATAAAATTTTCTGTAATTCCTTCATGAAAGAAGACGAAGTAAATATTCCAGAATTCGAAACCACGGCAGCTGTTAGCATGCGTGACATAAAAGTAGATATCTTAGGTGTTGCGAAACAACTCAAATCACCTAAGAAGGGCAAGTGTTCCGGTCCAGATGGTATACCAATCAGGTTCCTATCAGAGTGTGCAGACACAATAGTGCCTTTCTTAGCAATTATATTCAACCGCTCACTTGACAAAAGGTCTATTCCTAAAGACTGGGACCGAGCGAGGTGGCGCAGTGGTTAGCACACTGGACTCGCATTCGGGAGGACGACGGTTCAATCCCGTCTCCGGCCATCCTGATTTAGGTTTTCCGTGATTTCCCTAAATCGTTTCAGACAAATGCCGGGATGGTTCCTTTGAAAGGGCATGGCCGATTTCCTTCCCAATCCTTCCCTAACCCGAGCTTGCGCTCCGTCTCTAATGACCTCGTTGTCGACGGGACGTTAAACACTAACCACCACCACCTAAAGACTGGAAAGTAGCACAAGTCACACAAATATTCAAAAAAGGAAATAGGAGTAATCTATTGACTTACAGACCCATATCACTGAATTTGCAGTAGGATTTTGGAGTGTATACTGTGCTCAAACATGATGAATCAACTTGAATAAAATGACTTACTGATACAGAACCAACACGGATTCAGACAATATCGTTCTTGTGCTATACAGCTAGCTCTTTATTCCCATGAAGTAATCAGTGCTGTCGACAAGTGATCTCAGATCAATTACATATTTCTAGATTTCCAGAAGGCTTTTGATACCGTTCCTCACAAGCAACTATTAATCAAGTTGCGTGCATATGGAGTATCATCTTAGTTGTGTGACTGGATTCGTGATTTCCTCTGAGAGAGGTCACAGTTTGTAGTGATTGATGGTAAATCATCGAGTAGAACAGAAGTGATATCTGGCGTTCCGCAAGGTAGTATCATAGGCCCTCTGCTGTTTCTGATTTACATAAATGATATAGGTGATAATCTGAGCAGCTCCCTTAGATTGTTTGCAGATGACACTGTAATTTACCGCCTAGTAAAATCATCAGATGATCAATTCCAATTACAAAATGATCTAGAGAGAGTTTCTGTATGGTGCGAAAAGGGGGGCAATTAGCACTAAACAAAGAAAAGTGCGAGGTCATCCACATGGGTACTAAAATAAATCCGATAAATTTTGGGTATGTGATAAATCGCACAAATCTAAGGGCTGTCAATTCAACTAAATATCTAGGAATTACAATTACGAGCAACTTAAATTGGAAAGATGACATAGATAATATTGTGAGGAAGGCGAAACAAAGACTGTGCTTTGTTGGCAGAACACTTAGGAGGTGCGACAAACCCACGAAAGAGACAGCCTACCGTACACTTGTCCGTCCTCTGCTGGAATATTGCTGCGCGGTGTGGGATCATTACCAGGTAGGATTGACGAAGGACATCGAAAAAGTGCAAAGAAGGGCAGCTCGTTTCGTATTATTGCGCAATAGGGGTGAGAGTGTCACTGATATGATACGCGAGTTGGGGTGGCAGTCACTGAAAGAAAGGCAGTTTTCTTTGCAGCGAGATCTATTTATGAAATTTCAGTCACTAACTTTCTTTTCTGAATGCGGAAATACACTACTGGCCATTAAAATTGCTACACCACGAAGATGATGTGCTACAGACGCGAAATTTAACCGACAGGAAGAAGATGCTGTGATATGCAAATGATTAGCTTTCCGAGTGTTCACACAAGGTTGGTGCTGGTGGCGACGCCTACAACGTGCTGACATGAGGAATGTTTCCAACCGATTTCTCATACACAAACAGCAGTTGATCAGCGTTGCCTGGTGAAACGTTGTTGTGATGCCTCGTGTAAGGAGGAGAAATGCGTACCATCACGTTTCCAACTTTGATAAAGGTCGGATTGTAGCCGATGGCGATTGCGGTTTATCGTATCACGACATTGCTGCTCGCGTTGGTTGAGACCCGATGACTGTTAGCAGAATATGGAATCGGTTGGTTCAGGAGGGCAATAAGGAATGCCGTGCTGGATCCCAACGGCCTCGTATCACTAGCAGTCAAGATGACAGGCATCTTATCCGCATGGCTGTAACGGATCGTGCAGCTACGTCTCGATCCCTGAGTCAACAAATGGGGATGTTTGCAATACAACAATCATCTGCATGAACAGTTCAACGACGTTTGCAGCAGTATGGACTATTAGCTCGGAGACCATGGCTGCGGTTACTTTTGACGCTGCATCACAGACAGGAGCGCCTGCGCTGGTGTACTCAACGACAAACCTGGCTGCACAAAAGGCAAAATGTCATTTTTTCGGATGAATCCAGGCTCTGTTTATGGCATCATTATGGTCGCATCCATGTTTGGTGACATTGCGGTGAACGCACATTGGAAGCGTGTATACGTCATCACCATACTGGCGTATCACCCGGCGTGATGGTATTGGGTGCCATTGGTTACACGTCTCGGTCACCTCTTGGTCGCATTGACGGCACTTTGCACAGTTGATGTTACATTTCAGATGTGTTACAACCCGTGGCTCTACCCTTCATTCGATCCCTGCGAAACCCTACATTTCAGCAGGATAATGCACGACCGCATTTTGCAGGTCCTGTACGGGCCTTTCTGGAAACAGAAAATGTTCAACTGCTGCCCTGGCCAGCACATTTTCCAGATCTCTCACCAATTGAAAATGTCTGGTCAATGGTGGCCGAGCAACTGGCTCATCACAATACGCCATTCACTACCCTTGATGAACTGTGGTATCGTGTTGAAGCTGAATGGGCAGTTGTACCTGTACACGCCATCCAAGCTCTGTTTGACTCAGTGCCCGGGCATATCAAGGTTGTTATTACGGCCAAAGGAGTTTGTTCTCCGTACTGATTTCTCAGGATCTATGCACCCAAATTGCATGAAAATGTAATCACATGTCAGTTCTAGTATAATATATTTGTCCAATGAATACCTGTTTATCATGTGCATTTCTTCTTGGTGTATCAATTTTAATGGCCAGTAGTGTATTTTGTTGACACCCACCTACGTAGGGAGAAATGATCATCATAATAAAATAATAGAAATCAGAGATCGAACGGAAAAATTTAGGTGTTCCTTTTTTCCCACACACCATTCAAGAGTGGAATGATAGAGAACTAGTAGGAAAATGGTTCGATGAACCCTCTGCAGGCATTTAAGTGTGAATTACAGAGTAACTATGTAGATGCAGATGTAGATGTAACATGGCCTCAGCATGTCGTTGGAAGTCACCTGTAGAAATATTGAGTAATGCTGCCTTTGTAGGCATCCATAGTTGCAGAAGTGTTGCCAGTGCAGGATTTTGTGCGTGGACTGACCTCTGGATTACATTCCATAAATGTTTGATGGGATTCATGTTGGGTGATTTGGGTGGCCAAATCATTCACTCAAATTCTCCAGAATATTCTTCAAACCAATTGTGAACAGCTGTGGCCTGGTGACGTGGCGCATTGTCATCCATAAAAGTTCCATCATTGTTTGGGAACATTAAGTCTCCAAGTAGTCGAACATAACCATTTCCAGTCAGTGATTGGTTCAATTGGACCAAAGAATTCAGTCCCCATTCACACAGCCCACACCATTAAGAAGCCACCACCAACGTCTACAGTACCGTGTTGACAACCTGGGTCCATGACTTTGTGGGGTCTGCGGCACACTCGAACCCTACTATCAGCTCTTACCAACTGAAATCGGGCCTCATCTGACCAGGCCATGGTATTCCAGTTGTCTAGGGTCAAGCCGATATGATCATGAGCCCAGGCAGGGCACTGCAGGCAATACAGCAGTCGTGTTGGCGATCTGCTGCCATAGCCCATTAACAACGAATACATTTGTTGTGCATCCCACATTGATTCCTGTTCACACTCTTGACACTGTGGATCTTGGAATATTGAATTCCTTAATGATTTTTGAATTGGAATGTCCCACATCATGAGGCAATAATCACATTGGAAACCTTTTCTTATAAATCACCTCAGTACAAATGAAAGTTTCGCCAATACACAGCCCTTTTATACCTTGTGTATGTGATAGTACCACCATCTGTATATGTGCATATTGCTATCCCATGACTTTTGTCACCTCAGTGTAATTCCTTTTATTAATACCTCATGCCAAATAGTTGCTATTCCAGATAGAGATGTTTGTATGTAACAGTGATGTGTTGGCACGTAAAAATTCTTGTCAAGTTATATTCATAAATACTTGTAGAAGTTGTCAGCTTGCAGACAGTTGAATTTCCAGGCCAGGTGGTAGGACCAGTAGCAACAGCACTTTTCGCGTTCTTTTTAACCTGCACCTCTCAGCTTTTATTGACTGTCACTGGAAGCATTTCTCATTTGTGCAGGGAAGCTGCATTGGGAATGGTTAGATAGTCCTGCTTGGAGCAAATTTGTTGCTTCCACATTATCTTCAGAATATGCTTGGGCTTGTTTTCAGAATTGTAGTAAATAAACATTCTCTTAATCCTTATGTTAATAAATTTTTCACTGGATGAGGTGGCACAGTGGATAGCACATTATACTCTCATTCGGGAGGACGATGGTTCAAACCCACGCCCGGCCATCATGATTTAGATTTTCCATGATTTCCCTAAATTGCTTCAGACGAATTCTGGGATGGGTCCTTTGAAAGGGCATGGCTGACTTCCTTTCCTAATCAGATGGGACTGATGATCTCACTTTTTTGGTGCCCTCCCCCAAACCAACCAACCACTAAATTTTTCCTTGTATTCTTGAAGTTGTGAATCATTGTAGTACCATTTCTACACATTATGTGGAGTATAATATGAGTAGTCTTATCATGCAAACCTTTTGTCAAAGGTCTTTCACAGAAGAAATTTCTTCTGTGAAAGATCTTCAACAAACGCTCTGTACAATAAGCCTACTCATATTATACCCCACATAAAGTATAGAAGTGGTATTACAATGATTGAAAGCTTCAGGAATACAGGGAAACATTACTTAATGTAAGCATTAAGAGAATATTTATTACTGTTGTGAGAACAAGTCCAAGCATCCTCTGAATATATTGTGGAAGCAGTTGATTTGCTCTGTAACCTCTCCCAATGTATACCTTTGTGTATACATGTGAGGAAAAAGGGGGATGGAGAGAGAGAGAGAGAAAGAGAGAGAGATATCACACTCTTTCTCTGTTTTAATAAGGGTTTACTATAGTTCTCATCCCATTTAGTAGCACTGATAATTTTCACTATGTTCATGTTCTTGTAAAATATCCATCTAACTTTTCTGTTTATTACATCGCTAAATTGGCCAAAATAGTTAAGTTATCTACAGTAAGTTAACATAATGTTTAAATAGATTGAGGTTTGATTTTTGCAAATTTACAGTATTAGATGGTATAATGTGCATCATATAGTGTTGTGCATTTAAAGATAATTCAGTCTGTTAATGTACAATAAACATTTTTCCATGTTACAGTTGTGGTGCCATAGTTATTGGAAAATTTTTGCAAAGAGTAATTCTATAATGAAAAATCCTATAATGCCAGTTTTTACTGTTACATTCTTGACAGCATTTCATAGGATTGGTGTATTTTTTATGGGTTTATGTAGGGGGGGGGGGGGGGGAATTGCCTGAAGTCACCTTTTAGTTAACTAGAGAGCAACATTTTCTTCCTGTAATTATAAGAAAAAGTGGAGAAGTGTCTGTCTCCCTTTGTTAAAACTACATTGCTCCTGTAAATCACAAACCACTGTTAATTACAGCACTTTCTTAAATTTTACACTAATTTTTGGCATCAGAGTGATACTCCTTTTTCCAGTTAATGCAAGGACACCACATTGTGCAAGGTGACATGTCAGTTAAGATACATGAGGAACTGGTTCAAAATAGCAGTTGGCTTCCCGGATTTAACTTTCCTGCAGTTTCCCTACATTACTTCAGGTTAATATACTGATACAAAAATTAATCTTTCTCTCTGCTGTCGTGTCATATAAAACTTTGCCAGATTAAAACTGTGTCCCAGACAGTGATTCAACTCGGACCCTTGCCTTTTGCGGGTAATGTTGTTACAGATTGAGCTATCCAGGCACGACTCACGACCTGCTCTTACAGCTTCAATTCTGCCTGTGCCTGAAGTTTCACCAGACTGATTGCAGCCATGAGTCCATGCCCAGTTCATTCTTGTGTTCTTAACTGGTGCTCTGTCTTCAATAAACTTGCTGTAAGTGGCCAGTAAACTCTCTCAGAAAAGAAGGATTACTTAATACAGTAATGGTGTAGATGTCAGATTAAAAGTATTCAGAACATGATTCAATTGAAGAATTTGTGTAAGTGCTATGTTCTGAACTTTTTAAAGTCTACATTGCTCAAGCCATTTTCACAAGGGGTATGAACTCCAGTGTCCCAACTTGGCTAGTGTAGAAACAGATAATAACTGTAAGTGCAACACTGCCCAGAGATAGTTGTTGGTGACATTTGACATGCGAATCATGAATAACAATTTGTTTAAAAAATAGAAATATGTGAAATAGCTGCATTAACTTTCAGTGATTATGGAAGATAGAGAAAATCCTGAAAATGCAGAAGCATTAAGGGATCCATGAGTGCTAGGCATGCTGTATAGTTAAGAAGGCAGGGAAGATGCACATTAGCAAGACGGAAAATACTGTTGTTACGCTGCAGGGTGGAGAAGATCCACATTGGCAAGAGGGAGAACACTATGTTACGCTGCAGGTAGTAGCGTTACTCTTTTGCTTCTGTTTTTCTATGTGTAACTGAGTGTGCTTTGAACATTCAGTGGCAGTTTTCACTTTCGTGTTTGTGTGTTGGCGACTATATTGTTCTCGTAGCGTTTGTTACAGGTGACTGACTAGAGAGCACAAAATGCTACACTAACAAGCTAGAACTGTAGGGTCATTCCACATCAAGTGACCAATTTTAGAAATCATTCCCATGCGACTATCTCCAAATTGAATGAAATTTTGTGCAGATATTTCCTGTAGAATAAAACAAATATGTATGAAATTATATTTCAAAGTAAAAAGAATCAAGGTTTTAGGAGGCTTTCTGTGGATGACTTGATGAAATTGTTCGGTTTCAAAAAGTAACTATCAAAATATTTGTATCCGTTGAGGACATCTCCAGCATTGGGAGATGAAACATTAGGCACAGAAACATGCCTTAGACCACAGCCTAATACCCATACAGCTAAAAAATTGCCAAGAATGGCTAAAAAATATTATGCAAGGTCTATGACAGATTTGGCCAAGTTGAAGTCAGCTGAAAATCACAACTAGTTGTGGCATAAGCAGTGTACTGTATTTGGAATAGATACAGTGTTTTGTGTTCTTCACACTTAAAATTTCAAGGCTGTGTCATTCACCATTTTCTTGCCATGCTAAGTCAAAGTTGGGAAAAATCACTTGTGACAATTGCTCATTCACTTTGTGACTGCAATGAGTTTTGGACAAACAATTTGTTAAGAATTGTACCAAACTGCAGCAGTTATTTGTGAGTATTCTAGAAGTTGTTGTTATGTAAGCGTACTATCAGAAACGTTGTGTGTCAAATTTGCATGTACTTTTTAATTATGATATTTAGCAATGCAACATCAATTTCTTCATTCTTCTTTCATTGGAAAGAGCAGGCTAATGTGCACTGTGTTTTAAGTTTTAATGTTGTTGGTAACCACCAAAAATTATAACCCTAATTACCAGACTGCGACCAACAATTAAAACACAACATGGGTAAGTTGGTATGTTCCTGGACACAACTGTGTAGATGTACCACCAATAGTTAAAACACAGCATGGGTTAGTATTGCTCAAGAAGCAACCATGTAGGTATGTCTAGTACTTGAAGGAGTACTTTTGTACAATTATCTATTGATGGATGATAGCCTGTTTTCCTTTTTTAATTATAACCAAGAAATTTGCAACTTTGTAGTCCACAGACACACAGAGCCATTTGTTGCCAACTTAGTTGTCAAGTATGTGCTAAAAGTAGAAATGTTTTCTTACAAGACAGCTTCAAGGTGTCTCATTAAATTATTTTGCTTGTGACATTTGGATGCATCTGCCGGACTTGGCTTACCATCTTACACAAATGGTTATTCAGAGTGCATCAAACCATTTTTAATAATTCTGAAGAAGGGCTTACATCACTGTCCCAATCCCAGTATGAACAACAAAGACTGCTGAAACCACACTCTGCTTATGACGTTGAAACAGATTCAATGATTCCCTTCTATCATGATGCCTTGATTCATAGATTGAGTTCTTGGAAAAGCGCAGCTGCACTTTTTTTTTTTTTTTTCCCAAAAACAATTTACATCATTAAAAGGACTTATGTGCTCTTAATAAAGAAAATGAAACTTAATTTAAAAATCTCACAAACTGTGGGTTATTTACAATGCCAAAAACTGTACGCAGTGTTCCAGATGAGGTTCACAAGGAACTTGCTGCTCTGTTGTCCTCGGATGATTCAGATACTGATGGTGGTGAACAAATGGAATCTACAAAAAGGGTCAACACAAGTTCTTAAGTCTTGACCATACTGCTCTAAAATGTCAAAGTCTCATTATAAGATTCACAAGGCTACATATTCAGTGTATTCTAAAGGGCAATAACCAACTACAGAAAACTTAGTTTTGCATACGAATGAAGCTGTGAATTTTAATGAATATCAATATAAAATTTACAAACATTAAAGGATATGGGCTGCTGCCTTGATTAAATTACTGATGGCAGGATATTACTTATAGAGAGAAGTGATATTGTGTCTGCAAAGAAGAATAAAAGAGATCTGAGACAGGAAACAGTGGAACACTGTACATTAGTTACATTCAGAAAATATATATAAGCAAGGATCATGAAACATCAGTGTGATAGAAAATTAGTGACAGGAGTGGTAGTCTGAAAATTATAGTAGGTAAAGGAGCTTATCTTATTATCATTAATGCACAATCGGCAGCTACTGCTCTGATTCCATGAGTAAGCTTCCATTTAAGGCATCAGTGCTGAAAATCTAAAGTAGCCATTGTAAAATAATGCACAGTATTTTCAAACACATATTCACAAAACAGTTATTGCTATGCCACCTCCAGATTCAGTTACTGTAATGTAGAATGCCAGTATGGACTTATTGAAAACTAACAAAGCCCCTACTATGCATACCAGGAAATCCAATATTATCACACTGCTTATTGAGCAATGGTATGCCCCCAAATTGTCATAAACCAGAGTAGAATTGCTGCTTGTCAGTGCCTTAAAGCTCATGATCTGTTCTAATGAAATAAATGAGATCACGAAACAAAATGGGCATAAAGTTATTAAACTGGCAGTGCACGATTGTCGCTACTATCTCATTGATGTAGTATAAGTGCAGGAAAAACCATATGACCTGCTGAAACCATGTTCATTTAAAACTGCAGATATTGAAGCTCACACATATAGCATCTCAGTTTTTGCTTCGATGGACTGATAAGACATGCATTCTGAAGATTAGTGATGACAAAACAGCAGAGGTTTCATTATAGCTGATGATTGTGAAGCTTCACAAATCAGAATTCTCTCTCTTGAACAGGATTATGTACTAAACTAATTATTGACTTGTCTGTGTGGCTGTTATCATTGCATTGCCAGTTATTTGTGGCTAAGAATCTCCAACTTTGGAATAGTGATATGCAGTTCTGTGTTTTATTTAGTACCAAATAGTTATCTGCAATAGCTGTCATTGGAGATTGCACCAGAATAATTTTTTACATTTCGCAAAATCAATGATTTCTGATTTCATAGACATCTATAGATTACTAAGGTTCATTTGAATATATAAAACACTGACATATGATTAACAAATATGATTATTTTCAAATAAATTACTGTAAGGTTGCTACCATGAACAAAGTTTGCCTTTGCTTTGACCCACATATATTTCATAGTTATTTCAAACTAATCAGTGACTCTCTCAAATAATTACTTCCACATTTTTTGTTTGTACGACTGTCTGCCTTGATCGGTTGATGTGTTCTGTACTAAAAACTGTCATCTGCAAATGTTGTTTAGCCAAGATGCTATTACAAATTTCTCATTGCTGTTGTCTTTGGTCTTCCATCACTTTCTTAGTTTTCACGTTTGAAAATAATTTCGAAGTGTGTTCTTCTTGTTGCCATCTCCAGTGGTTTTGTCATGGTGGCAGACAATTACTGTGTGTATTGTATGCTAAATGCTCAGTCTTATTACACCAATTAAAACCTTTTACTGCATTTTAATTCAAAAAAGTTCTGTCCTACTGCAGCAACAAACTTGTTCTTATATCTCTACACTGCTGAACATATGAAATTGATGCACTATACTAAAGCATTTCATTGTTCAATTATCCTTTTTTTAAGAAGTATGTGAATCAGTCCATCTTAAAGCATCCATGTGCCACAATGTCACTGTACTACTCAAGTTCTACAGCTGCTATCAGCCTGCTGTTACACAACTTCTGAAGGTTATATTATGAGAACAAAATGAATAAAGTCTCCTCAGATCCTGCACAATTTGCATACAAAAGAGTGATGCTTTAACTGATGAAATTTACATGTCTGAGAAAGTCATAAAAGAAAGAAAGAAAGAAAAGGAAATTATGATATCTGTAGTAGAAAGAATGACAATGTGACAGATATTTGTTGTAGCTGTGTAAAGAAGTCAGTTTAATGATAGAATGGAAGACTGTAACAGTACTGCACAAATGCTGAATAGGTCACTTAGTAAAATGTCATAAACTAGTGAATGAATGGCTTTAACATTAACAATATTATGAGAAGGAAAGTTGCTACTAACCATATAGCGGAGTTGCTGTGTCGCAGATAGGCACAACAGAAAGAATCTCACAATTATAGCTTTCGGCCATTAAGGCCTTCGTCAACAATAGACACACATATGCACACGCATACACACTCACGCAAACACAACTTACACACACGACTGCAGTCTCAGGCAACTGTTGATGAAGGCCTTAATGGCCGAAAGCTATAATTATGATAGTCTTTTTGTTGTGCCTGTCTGCGACTCAGCATCTCCACTATATGGTGAGTAGTAACATTCCTTCTCATGATATTGTTACCGTCCATCCTGCATTTTCCATTTTTGACTTTAATATTATGTATTTTGGGATAACTTGTCATCAGATAGCAGGCACATCAAGATATACAGATGAACTGAAGTTGTACGTTACATACATGACTGTCAGATGTAGCACCAGCTGATGATGTATTACTAAGTGACATTTTCAGCATTTGTGCAGTACTATTGCAATTATATAATATGGTTGCATGTTTCCTGTAAGACTTATTGTTGAATCCCAGAGAATGAAAGATACTAGGCAGCTGTACATGGAAACAAACACTAAAACAATGATGATAGTTGTACAAAAATCATAAAAATTTTTAATTATTATATTTGTAGTGCTGGAATACATTGAAATCGCCATGTAACAGCTTCGTGGCATGTGGCTAGAGGAACTAAAACAAAGTGCTATAGGTTGTTTCCACTATATCAGTGAGCTACATCATTTTGTTTTGGCTGCTCTAATGACATGGTACAGTACTACCATGTAGGTATTTCGACTTGTGCCAGGACTGTAGACATGTACTACCCCCCATAAGTATGTTGGTCATTTACAGTTCACATGTCACAGAACCCTTTTTTTCTCCCCCTCCCAGTGTAACAGTGTGCAAAAGTTACATAAAAAGGTAGAGTTTCTTTCATTTGATGCCAAAATCGTATTTCCTACAACAACTCTGTATGCTTCCCATTCGTAAAACTATCCTTCATTAGGTTCAATTGTCAAATTTTATAGGCCAATACCTGAGTTACACAAGATTTATTGTGCTGGATTCAACATGCCTGTGTAAGATAAGTATATTGTGTACGTCAAACTTGAGTGAAACAGTGAGCTTAAAAAAATAGTTGTGGACTGGATGGAAAGAACAGAAACTGGACATGGGATTTTCCTCCATATTACTGATGACGCATGTATGCTCAGGTTCAAGACCTAAAATACTAAAGTGGAAATAATGAGCATTGAAAAACACAGACAGCTATGTTAATGGCTGAAAAGACATTCTAGTGTTGGGTTGACACTAATTACCTCCAGCTTCAGTCTCAAGTCAGCCAGAGCACTCGTTAAATCCTTTTCCCTATTCTGATATGAACAGCCATTGGAAGTGATAATTATCTTTTGTGTATAACATACTGTTTTATAAAATGAACAGTATGAATTTGCTTTTACTGTTCTTTGACCCTTATCCCATATGTCCAGGTTGATATCTTTGTTGCCATAATCAGAAAAGATAAAATTGTGTGTTTAACTTCTGACTAAAATATTGCTTGGGAGTTAGCTCAGTAACACACCATATATGTCCACTGTTACTATTAAACTGATTTTAAAAGTGAAAGAAATAGCAGCTCCCTTTGCTGCACTTGCATCTTGTTTATTTACGTTATGTGAGAGGTGTTACTGTTCTTTCAAGCTCCCTTCCTAGAAAGTGATATATGTCTCCCACATCTTTCTTAGGAGCGAATATGAATACCTTTTAGTGGTCAAAATGATACAAATTTTTCTTTCAATATAACTATTCTCTCATTCACTCTGCCAATAATTATACAGCCAGTGCAAGAAAATTAAGTACCTGATATCCATTCCAACAAAGACTGTGCTTGTTGCACTGTAAATTGACAGGAATTTTTTCATCATGTCTGGTCCTTGTTTTACCTTCTTAGTTTCCATCTCAGTCATGCTGTATTCATCATATTTTCATTCCCCATGGTATTTAATTGAAATCTTTCACCTCAATATTGAAAAATGTTTTCTGTAAACCTGTTGTTGACGAAAACGAGTGTCAACACACTCTTCACTGACGGCACTCTCCCCTCCTTTTTTTTTTAATTGGAAAAAAATTTAAAAAATAAAAACAAATTGTGTTGTGTGAGGAACATTATTGTTGTTGCTGAAGAGTCACTCAAATTCTTTTATGAGTACATATGTTTGGCTTCAGCTGCACAGAAGGTTATGGATCCATGATGAGTGATGTCCACGTTTCAAGTTGATGATGATTGTTGTAAGGTTTGAAGCACATTTGTGGGTGAAGAATCTGGATTTTTTTGTTCATAGATGAATATGCAGATAGTTTACTGTTTAACGACCTTGCACTTACTTTCAAATTGTCAAGGCATTGCCCAAGATTCAGGAACTATTCAAAGGACAAACAGTAGGCTTTCATTGTTATGAATATTATTTGAAGCTTCTCAGATTGTACTTCTGTTTATCTCATTGGGGATCTTATACTCATCAACACACTTAAAATTTTAACCCACCCTCACGTAATCACTGATGGCAGCATTTTACATTGGATGGCTGGCCATACCATAATATTTCTCTGCTTGGCCATACCATAATATTTCTCTGCTTGTAGTAGTGAACTGGAAACGGACATGTGAAGTAGCTTTTGTATATGTTTTAAGTGATTTTATTTTTGATCTTGACCTCCACACCAATTCCGCATCATCTTGATTGTGTGGGTATTTATGCTTATATACATGCATATTGTGATTTATTTGGTAGTACAACATGGTGTGGTTGTGACTTTATGGAAAAACATTAAATTAAAACACAGTACCTTATTTCTTCTCTCCCACTGAGCGAGTTGGTGCTTTCATTAACACGCTGGACTCTCATTTGGAAGGATGGCATTTCAAATCTTAATCCAGCCACCTTGATTCAGGTTTCCCTAAATCATTTGAGGCAAATGCTAGCATGTTTCCTCTGAAAAGCACATATTTGATTTCCTTCTCCATTCTTCACTAATGCAAGCTTGTGTGTCCTCTGTCTCCCAATGACCTTGTTTGCAAGACGTTAGACCCCAGCCCTCATTCTTCCTTTCTTTTGTTCGCCTCCTATTCTGCCTCAGCCTTCCCGTATTTCTCCGTGGTATGTAAATGTGTTTGTTGAGAAACAGAGTTTGTGATACTGTTTATTGTCTTATGATTGAGGAGGAAATAATTTTTATGACACACAAATCTAGAAACTTTCTGGAAATGCTCATAGTCTATTCTTTTTTTGTTACAGGAGGGACAGGTTCAGCAAGTTCCATGTAAAGTGTTTGTTGGACGGTGCACTGAAGATATGCAGTCGGATGACTTGCGTGAGTATTTCTCCAAATTTGGGGAAGTAACTGACGTCTTCATCCCTAAACCATTTCGTGCATTTGCTTTCGTCACCTTCTTGGATCCAGAAGTGGCTCAGAACTTGTGTGGTGAAGACCACATAATCAAAGGAGTCTCGGTACATGTGAGCAATGCGGCACCGAAAACGGATCCAAACGGTCGCTCTTATGGGGGCAGAGGCCTCGGATCTCGGGAGCCGAAGAACTTGGCAGGCCCTTTCGGGGGAGCGGCAGGAGCTGCGCACCACTATCACCATCCTGGCGGTCCGGGAGGAGGTGGTGCAGGTGGTGGCGGATGGAACCGGGCTGGCCCAGGACCAGGAGGCAGGGCTCTAGACATGCCCAATCTCCAAGCGTTGGGTATTACAGGACAGGCCGGTGGCCCAGCTGCAGGTGGGGCTGGTCAAAATGTTGCCAATCCACTAGGCATGGGTGCATTGAACCTCGGAGCCGTAACTGTCAATCCTGCACTGGTGGCTGCAGCTCTCAATCAGGCGGGCTGGGGTCTCATAGGCAATTTACAAGGTGGCCAGGCTCCAGGACCTGGGCCAGGGGGTGCTGCAGAGGGAGGCCCGGGTCCGGCAGCATTCGGTCAGCCTGGAGCTCCGGGATTTGCTGGAGCACCAGGTGGACCAGGGCCGGGCCCTGCACCTCAGCAAGGAGCTGCACCCCCTGCTGCAGGAGCGCAAGCTGGAGGTAGTTTTCTCAGTTGGATGAGCCAAGGTACTCCCACTGGGGGAACCGACGCCAGTCAAACTGGCAGTGCTCCTGGTACGAGTACCCCCCAGCAGCCTGGTCCAGCCCCTGGGTCGTGGCCTCAAAGAGGCAACAAGGAAGGCTACCTGAAATATGAATAGGCAGGTAAAAGCAAAGTGGAGAAAAATGTGCTGTCAGGTCCTTAACACTTTCCAACACAAGGACAATGCTTTCTTTATTTACAAAATGCTTTCTTAACTGATGTAAATCGTTTTATATTCTTAAGGTAAGTCATGTCATTCTGAAAAGTGCTTGCCCACTTTGGTCATTGGTGCTTCTGTAACTGCCGCGAAATTTTAGACTTGTGCTTCCTAGGTTTTTCATCTGAAGTCATGCCAGTTATTTCTGATTACTAAGATAGATACTGAACATAGGAAAACCTATGTTTGTGAAATACAACATTTAAATGTGCATCTCAGAGCTCTGAAAGAAAAGTCATTTATCCAGCGTAATTGAAGTAAGATGATTGTGTTTGTATTCAGTGTCCAGAATCCCAAAAATATTCTCCCTCTCCCTCAAATCTTTGTACTGTCATCATCATCATCATCATCATCATCAGTAAAGATAGGGAACTCATAGCATAGTGTGACATTGTTAATACTTTGTAGTATGAAGTCAACATGGGTTTATGAAATCGAGTGTTGGCAGAATTATAAAATTTTTAACTTTCTGTGCTCAGAAAAGTTTTGTTCTTTCTGTTTGTAGAACCTTGCCATTTTGTAATGGATATCAGGTCAGTCCTTGTTTTAATTGTTAAAATTTTGATAACTTTTGTTCATGTATTACTTCATCTCAGTACTGGCATCAGATAATCATGAATTGAGCTGAATAGCTTATATATGTACGTGCTTCACAGAGGGTTTCTTGTTTTGTTGAGTTCAGTGTTGGGTCAGATTTTTTTCTCTCCTTTGGTAACCTTATTTCTGAAACTTACACAATAATTCTGCATCTGACTTTATATGTACATCTGACGATAAAATGAGTTCCCATGAGATGTATTGTGAGAGTAACAGAAATCTCAACAAGCTGATTATTTCTCATTTCACTTAGTTACTTTGTTTCCAGAATTCTGGTCACTATAATACATAATATGGTCTTTTAGAATTACTTGTAGCCAATGTAGTCATTTGTGATATTTCATCAGAAATGAAGGCGGAGGGATTAAAAATGACATCATGTAAGAAGTGTGTTGATATCAAGTTGTAGTAATTACTTTGCAGACTGTTTTATGTAAATTACTAATATTTTGTAAACTGTAGTTGACTTTCACTCTGAACCTCCATTGATAGTGTATATATTTCAATCTATTCCTAATATTGTCAACAAGAAATGGATCATTTTGCTCGAGAAATTGAGGAAATTAAGTTTTCTTTTCATATATTTTTATAATTAAATGACAGCATTATAAAAATATCGCGATAGATATTTTATATGATTACTAATTACAGTTTACTTCTTGTTAAAGACTTCAGTTCATTGGCCTTACGGCTTCCTCTTTCTCTTTATTACAGTCTCTCAAAAATGTCTACAGTTGCCATGTTTTAAAATCAAAGCACAAAATAAAAATTATAGGCCATTATTTGTTTTCACACTTGTATGACATTTGAATGCAAATGGCCATGTAGTGTGCTGGGCCAATGGAATTAATGATAAGGTCTATCATTGGCAACATAATGTGGCTCAGTTATATGCTACGGGCAAGGGGGTGGGGTGTAAAGTGTTGGCAAGGCAAAATTATCAAACTGAGAGAAGAATGTAGAAATAGTATGAAAAATAGTGTTGCACTGTTTTGTTTGAATGTTGGAAAAGAAAATATGAATTGAGGAAAAAAAAAAACATTACCTCCTCTGTATGTAATATAACTCTCTTTAATTACCTATACAGGGTGGTCAGAAAATGTCTGAAACGCTTGTCGTGATGTTGTAGGGCAGATTGTACTGAGACATAAATGTTAAGAAAAAAATGCGATATGTTGAACCGTTTCTGAGTTATTTAGTGTAGAATTTAGCCAATCGGGGCATCGCGCGCTCACATTCAAGCGGCCTACCAGGGGCGGTGTTGCCCAATGAGTGCTTTGTCTTGTTAGCTGAAACTTGAATTTACGTGCGCGACGATCTGATTGGCTAACTTCAATGCTAAATAACTCGGAAACGGCGCAATGTATCACATTTTTTTCTTAACATTTATGTCTCAGTACAACTTTCCCTACAACATCACTACAAGCGTTTCAGACATTTTCTGACCACCCTGTATATCGGACAGGTAGTACAAGTGAGGGATGTATAGGAAGAGGGATATATTCTGGACACTGGAAGCATATGTACCTTAGATCAGAGAACCCTTCCCCTCTCTCTCTCTCTCCCCCCCCCTCCCCCTCCCCCTCCCACCACCAACCCATTTCCCACTTGTCTTTCCTCTCTTCAGTCTCCCATCTCCAGCACTCTCAGCCTCTCCCTCATTCCTTCTGACCATGTTGTAAGTCCTGTGACTGGCTTGACTCAAATTTGTTTAGGTCAGTTAATCATATATTCTGGTCATTTAATATTGTCTGTCTGTTAATTCCAGTCTGACTAATTGACCTCTCCCTCGTAGTATTGGGAATGAACTCAAGTGTGTTATGAGTCTAATGTGGCAATAACGATTGCTGTAAAGATGATATTAATTAGGTGTTCAGAAAATGCATTGACAATTTAGGTTGTGTATATTTACAGGAAGAACAATACTATTATGGACATGACTTTTCTCTAGTTGTGGTTCCCATTCCCCAATCCTCCTCCTCCCCCCCCCCCCTCTCTAAACTACTTTATGAGCTGTGCAGTGACTGGTGATAATTGCTGTGGTTATTTTGTATTAAGAGAGATTGTATATAAGTAAACTGAATATGGTTTTTCAATGTACGATTGCTAGGAAAGGATGCAAAATTCTTTCATGTTTTTACTGCCTTACTGTACTTGTATAGTTACATTTGTTACATAAAGTTGGAAAGTGTTAACAATTGGTATCTTTGACAGATTTAGTGATGTGCCTAAGAATGTGCACGAAAAAGTGTTTTATTCTGTAGGAGAATGTTGTACTTGCACTTCGTAGCCTAATGTGCCTATCTTTCTCAATCTGCAGCCAGTTTTTCTCCCATTTGTTTTTCACTGTGTAAACTAAACATGCCTCAGGGAAGAAAGGAATCACTCACTTGCAGTTCAATGTGATATGTTTTTTGACAGTTAAAGAAGTATAAGACTGCAGAGCAGCCTAGTTATCAGTGTTTTGTTATTACTATTAATAATATTATTATTTGTATTATTACAGTAACATTATTTGAACTTAATAGAAGTATTTCTACTGTGAGAATGGTTTTGTTCGAGGAAGGAATTTAATTTCCTTTTATTTTATTTTCTTCTGTTTAAAAAAAAAAAATCTGGTTTCAGAATGGAAAACTTGACAAAATAAGCTGATCTTTTGCTGTTATCTTATGGATGATGTATTGTGTGCTGACAGAAACTATTTTTAAAGGCATCGCTATATGTGCAAAATGTTTTTGTGCTCAAGGAGACTATATTGTTAAACTAATTGATGTGTTTATTTGTAATCCAGAAATAACTAAAACAGTGTGCAAATTAATGTGATACAAAGGTAAATGATGAGAATTTACTAGACTGGAGAGAACTGTTATATTGTCTATAGATTAAGATATGCAGTGTGCATTTGATACAGTTTTTAATATTTTATAATTTCAGAAGGGAAACACAGTATTTTAGCAATATTTTGATGTTCTCGGTTACTCTTTTTATAGAATGAATGACACCAACTTTAGTAATGTTTCTTACATAGTTACGCCATGGTGGATATGAGTAAACGGTTTGGTGATGAGAATATTTCAGATCTTATGTTCACTAAAACAGAAATTATCTCTCAAAGAGATGTCACATTCATTGGTGGATGTGAAAAAGAGAATATGTTTCCTGTAGATTGTTTAGAAGATGGATGAATGAAAAATAAATCTCTCAGGGAACAAAGAAAGATATCTATGTGTAGTAATTTTAATTTATATGTTTTGACAGACTAAAGTTGAAAGTGATTGGACCAATTACTTGTATAAAATTGATCCAGAAATCTGTTTAATTGTGTGTGCCAGTGAATGGTGAAATAATACTTGAAAGTTGAATTAAAACCACTATTGTCAGCTGTGGCAAATGTTACCATGCATCTACACATAAAAATGGGAATTTCTCAGTGTGAGGAATGAGTTAGGGTGGGACTTGTATTTATGTTGTATCATTTAAAATTCTTCCATTTAACTGTCGTCTGAGACACAGGGCTCACAATTTGATAAAGCTGTGATAAAATGTGTGAATGTTAAGCATCACTATATGGAGCTGCCTACTCTGTTGTACTGTACCGTACCTAACTTCTGTCGTAAGAAATTAGTTTGATTCAGCCTTTCCTGTACAAAAAAGGGTTTGAAGAGAAGAAATGTCATTTTTCACCCACCTCATCCGTCAAATGTGAAATATTTAGCTATGGGCCTCATACTGTAAACACTGGATGTTGTTTTTCTTGTTAAGTATACCAGGCACTACTTTACTGTTTCTGAAGTTTTACATCAGTAATTTAGTAGACATGGGAACTGGAGGATATCATAATGAAGGGCTGAATCTAACACCTTAGTTTTCTTCAGTGTTGCTATTTTGTTAAGTTCATAGCATATACTGTTATTGGATATTCTTTTTGTTTATTACATTAGAGTACCGAAGCTGTCTGACCTTACCTTCAAAGAGAGCGAGTGAGTGATGACTTGAACCCGTCTGCATGTCGAATGCTTGTTTGTCGTTTTGAGTGTGTTTGATGAAGAAGTTTTATTATAACAGTGTAAAAAGTAGTGCTTACCAGTACTTGTATATTAAAGATAATTATTTATCTCCTAAACAATCTATATATTATATTATTATTGAGTGTTAAAGTGTTGTATCATATTGAGAACAGTATGATTGTTTCTTTTATATGACAAATACTTTTTGATGGCATGGATATATATAGTTACTGGTTTGAAAGTGCATGGATCTTATATTTTCTTCAGAATGTTACAAAAAAAAATGTAAAGTGAGAGCTATTCAGTGTGGACAGTATTTATAAAGGAATGTAATTTAGGTGTGGTATGGAGCAAGAAGGTTGTGTATAATACTGTGCAACTCTTATTATTTGCTTGTGGAACACTTTAAAGGGAAAAAAGGCCACCATTTTCATTATGAAACCTGTCAGTCCTAATACTTTCTATTATGTGAAAAACTAGTAAATTTTTACAATGGATACATAGTTGCCCTAGTTTTTTTCCCTTTTTCTGCAACTTTATTAGATATGGCTGTCGCTATCTGCCTTTTAACTGAATGGATAAATTTTTTGTAGTTGAAAATGTCAGTTGTTTCATGCAATTGTTGGGTCTTGGATTTTGGTTGGCACTTAACCTTTTGCCCTACTTTTATATGTCTTCACAAATGAGCTACAGTGGGAAAAAGTTGTAAAAAGATCACTTACTGTGTAATTCAGTCAGTCAATGTAGGCAAAAGCAGGAAGTGATTTTATGTTGTTCTCAGGATTGCTGAATTTCTCAAGGTAATGTCCTGTACTTAATGCTCAACTGTATTTATATTTCATTATTCCATTTTATATCACTTATTTGTGGAAATGGAATAGTTGATTTCTTTTTTTTTATGAGGTGGGGGTAAATTAAGGTTGTTTCCCAGTTATGCAGTTCAAAAAACGCTGTTTGTAAATGTTCCTTGAGGAGTATATTTTCTGTCTAATGCTTCAGACTCTGTTAATCCTCACAGGTCACATAATCACAACCTCATGTTTTGTGCCAGAATGTATGAACATCATGTTCTGTGCCAGAATGTGTGAACTGTGAAAACTATCTTCATGTTCTGTAAATCTTGCTATTGGCATATTTCATCAGTACATTTCCTAAGAAGTAGTATATTATGCTAAATTCAACAGTGTACCAACTACACTTGTTGTAGTTCAGTACAATTTTTGTTGCATGAAGTTATAATCCTGAAATGCTGTGCATTTGAGCAGACAGAAACGCTAACCAATAGCTTATTATGAGTAAAATTTGGTGAGTGACTACTCTTAGTAGTCTGTTTATAGGATCTGTTAATGACAAAATAGTTTTCTGAACAGAAATGGATGGAGTAGAAGTTAAAATTATGAAATATTTGCTGAATCTAATAACAGAAGTCAGTTCAAAATAATTATGGGACAGGAAGTGCCATTACATAACTGGTGTCCTTGTAAAGAGATGATGAGTGTTCCACACATTATATGCCCCTGTACTGTAATTTGTATTTAAAGGAGGCTGTGAATGGTAGCAATTGCTGTGTAAACTAGTTTGCACGCTCTGCCCAGTGCATTCAGAGTAGCTCAGTTATTTTGTTCTGTTAACAATGGCTGTTCATAGCCGAGAAAATTGTTGTGTAAATGAAGACCAGATTTGTGGTATATTTATGTAATACAAGTAATTTAAAAGGCCATTGCACTGTGAAGACATAGTGTGAAAAGAGGAAGAGTCACTATTGTGGTGAAGTTGTTGTTTTCTTCTTATTGGATTATATAAAACTGTTTTTACTAAAACTGAATTGTTGAGAAAAGCTTCCTTAGCACCAGATTTTAGATTACCTTTAAGTTTGTGAAAATGTCATTACAAAATACCGTGTAGAATGTGGATTAAAGTGTTACTTTGAAAGCACTTTTTAGAATTATGTTCTTCTGGGAAAGTTCTGAATCAGGATTCTCATTTTGTTTGCTATTAATAGAAAATATTGTGGAAGCAAATATGGTACAAATAAATTAATGTCATTGTTGGCAATGTGTGTACGTAAGCTATAAAGAGAGGCAAATCTTGAGTGTTTTTTGTTTTTTTGGTGTGAGTTTAAATTGTGTGTTTATACAGACAAAAGAATGACAATTATATGAAATCTTCATGATGTGTTGTTGTTTCCCTATCCTTTCCATCTTCAGTTACGTGTTGTGCTGGTGATTTTAAAGGCTGTTGTGAACTGGAACATTTTCTTTATTCATTAAAGAACACTTTATCAGTTCAATAATAATCAACAAAACTTAATTAAATTTATTTTTACTTAGTCCTTGTCATTTTGGTACTTTGTGCAGAAAATGATATTTGAAGCTTTACTAATGCCAAATTTTGTGCATTTGAGATTGAAATATAGTGTTTGGCAGTCTTCTAATAAATAAAGTATCAATTCATTATGGTTTGGATGCATATGGCACAAAGTTGGCTAACACCTGAGCTATAAGGCTTTAATATTTATTACATTTTACAGTAGGTGTAACTATGATTATGCTACCCAGAATATTGGCAAGTGTGTTGCTGCACATGGGAACATCAAATACCTTGTAAACATAAATGAAATGGTAGCATGATATATCAAGTAATGGAAGGAGTGAAGACAACCATTCAGCAAGTTGAGGCATTGTGTGGCTGACCACTCAATGCCTAAACTATATTTTGAGTGATCACCTTTACTTTTTCCATTATTTGTTTTTCCCCTAGGACTTCCCCGTATCATATTTATGTGTCATTTAATTATTTTAAAGTCCTTCCAGTACTATTCCTGGTGATTCATGTCCTTTTTCTTTCCCCCTCATCTAGGTACTTAAATTTCATTTAACACATTGACTGACACCCTCATAGTTAGGATGTTTCACATCCAGGCCAAGCCACAGTGTCGGGCATAAGTTTATGCTGTGGCTGCCAGTGGCCTCATGGGAGTCAACGTGTTAAATGGAACTTTTCCCTAGTGGTCTTTTGTACATTTAAGGCAATAATTTGCCCATGCAAACTCTAATATACAGTAGGTTTCATATTTTTTGGCATTACATGTTACACTATATGTTCAATCTACTCTTTCTCGTGGAAAGTGTTTATAAGCTATAAAATGAAAAGTTCATTTTTGTTAATGGACTGTTACTCAAAAGTCATGAGGTAAAATTTAAGATTGTGGTGGTATCTGCCATACTGAATACATGCATGTTTTAATAATAAAAACAAAGGATTTTCCCCAAATTTTATGTACTTGTAATTATGGTGATAAGACTGTTCACTGAAAAGATACTGCATTCTTCCATGGGAGGTCCAGATTTAACCCAGAATCTAGGAATTGCATATTGCAATTTAAGAGACACTGTTTAACTTTTGCAAATGTCATTAATGGTTTCTAAAATACTGTGATTTACTTTGCTAAATTCTAGTGGTATGTAGCAGAAATATGCATTTACACAGAGTGATGATAAAATATGGTTTCTAATTTTCAAGAGACTGCAAGGATAGCTCAATGGTAACAAAATCGACTTCTTAAAACTGGTCAAGTGTTCTTCAGTATGTGAAATCATTTATGCAGTTGCAAGTGAAATAGTCCAAGATGGCTTGATTCTGATTTTTAAACTGAAGCAAACACAAAGCATTTTCACTGTCAGATATGCATTGAGGGCACTGCACAATGTGCCTGTGTCTGCCTTGATGGAAAACAGTTTACCAAATTAATTTTTGCTGTTTTACCATTAGTGGGATTTTAATCATGAAAAATGTTGAAAATACAGAAAAATATGCAATAAAATAAACTTCAGTTTCAGTGTTCTTAGTAGTTTTCTACTGAATGGAATGGTTTTGACCCCTTTTTTGCCACCCCCCCCCCCCCCCTCCGTCCCTCATGTTTCAACAAGTATAAGGAACGGTCAAATGAAACCAGGACAGATGGGAAAAAGTAAGTAAACTGTTTATTATTTCAAAAGTAATTGCTGTAACTGTTGATACATTTATCCCACTGTGAGACAAGATGATCAGTTTCTTCATGGAAAAATGTTTGAGCCTGCACACGGAAACAGGATTGTCCACAAAATAACACCTCTTTGAAGCAAGTCATCAGCCACAAAAGTCTTCCTTCAATGCTCCAAAAATATGGAAATCACATGGCGAGGGATTGGGCCTGTGTGGAGGATGTATAAGGCTTCCCAGTTAAATTTCTACAGTGTACTCAGAAAAATCTTGGGAACATGTGAGGGAGGACAAACATGGATGCAGTAATGGTTCAGTAGGCAACTGCAAAGATTTTTACAAGAAGGCAGTGACCATCTTGTCTCACGGTGGGGTAAATGTGTTAACAGTTCACCCTTTTGAAATAATAAACAGTTTACTAACTTTTTTCCACCTGTCTTGTTTTAATTTGACTGTCACTTATAGTTAGTTACATAGTGTGATAATACAGAATGCCATCTGCAGCACAGGCTCTTATTGTGACCAACATCTACAGTTGACCTTAATTAACTTTAAAATTATGCATTTACATCTGTAGTGGGATGTTTAGTAAAGTGGAATCAGCAGAATAAAATGTGTTAAATAACTGATTTGTTTCTTTGGTAACTACTATGTAGGTACTTTCTTGCACAGGGATAAAGTATATTAGCATTGTGTGAGTTTTTACAACATGTGGCAAGATGGTCAGACCCATGGGTTATTTACTACAGTGGTGTTACATTTGTTAACATTTTGGGATTCTGTGTTTGATGTTCATATGATTGCCTGGTGAGTTTGAGCTCATGCGGGCGTTAGTATCACAGAGTATTTCATTGGTTAACACATTAATGTACATAAGTTGTAGATAAATGTTCATCTATTACTTTATATTTTTTCTGGCTGCTGATAATGTCACAACTTCATTAAAACTAGTTTGGGTAATAAATAATGTTTTGCATCAGGGCTTACTCATATAAACTCCACATTGTTTTCTACAGACTTCGGTCGATTGAGAGAACAGTAATAGTATATAACAATTGAAACTAAATACATTAAATGCTGTGCTGTGTTCTTGAATTATGGCTTTGTGTGTGTGTGTGTGTGTGTGTGTGTGTGTGTGTGTGTGTGTTGGCCGGAGTGGCTGTGTGGTTCTAGGCGCTACAGTCTGTAGCCGAGCGACCGCTCCGGTCGCAGGTTCGAATCCTGTGTTGGGCATGGATGTGTGTGATGTCCTTAGGTTAGTTAGGTTTAATTAGTTCTAAGTTCTAGACGACTGATGACTTCAGAAGTTAAGTCGCATAGTGCTCAGAGCCATTTGAACCATTTTTTGTGTGTGTGTGTGTGTGTGTGTGTGTGTGTGTGTGTGTGTGTGTGTGTGTGTTTGGATGGGGCGGGGGGGGGGGGGGGCGGCAGCAGTAGTAATGCTCGCCCACAGCTGTGGCATTCAGTAAGCCCCACTAGCTCCATACTGAATCTCAGAGGCAAGAGCTGTTTGCTTCTGTGAGCCAGGCCAGTTTCAGAATTGATTCTTAAGAGGTTATTACTGAAAAATAATTCAGATGTCAACAAAGCATTGGATTCATCCAATGCTAAAAATGTGTTAAATATACAGTTCGTTCACAGTTGATAAGAAATAATGGTAGACCTTTTTAGAATCTCTCTTGTACTCTGGAATGGTTCTTATTTTAGTGAGTTTTGTGCTGAACTGACTCCACATCTAACAAAGGAAAATATTATGTTAAGGCATAGTTATCACCTTAGAAAAGACTTGTGGGCAATTACTCCCTGAGGTGTAAAAACAAATGATTTTGATTGTGTTTAGGTCACGAAACTAACTTATTTTTAATGGACCATTATTATTATCGCTATTTAATGTAAGACTCAAATACTGGTTACATAAGTTATCAATAAGAATATTTTTTCATATACATGCCAGGAAAAATATCGTAACAGCAAAAAATAATGAACATAGAGTAGTAAAATTTTGGGCATACCTTTGTCTAGGAAACATATGAAAGTGATTAACACTGCAAGATCATGATTTAATGTAAGTGTGAGATAATCTATTGCAAATGTGAAATGCTGGTAGGTTAATAACCAGTGTAACCACCAGAACGTTGAATGCAAACATGCATGTATTGTGTTGTATAGGTGCCAGATGTCAGTTTGTGGATTGGAATTCCATGCCTGTGGATTGGAATTCCATGCCCATTGCATGTGGTTGGTCAATATGGGGACAGTTAATGCTGGCTGTGGATGATGCTGGAGTTGTCATTTGACATCTCATATGTGCTCAATTTGAGATTAATCTTGTGTTTGATCAGGCCATGGCAACACATTTACACTCTGTAGAGAAAGTTAGGTTACTACTGTGATATGTGGGCAAGTTTTATCCTGTTGTAAAACACCCCCTGAACTGCTGTGCATGAACAGCAGCATGACAGGTCGAATCAGCACACTGACATATAATTTTTCAGTTAGGGTGCATGGGATAACCATGAGAGTGCTCCTGCTGTTATATGAAATTGTACCCCAGATCATAACTCCAATTGTAGGTCCGGTGTGTCTAGCATGCAGACAGGTTGGTTGCAATCTCAACTGGCCTCCTCCTAACCAACACACAACCGTCACTGGCACCGAAGGAGAACCAACTGTCATCAGAAAACACAACAGAATTCCACCCTGCCCTCCAAAGAGCTCTCATTTGACACCACTGAAGTCTGTTGCCCAATCTTCTTGCAACCGTACTTCCTTGTGACCACTGGTGCCAGCAATCGTGCACGGTGGCTACATTCCTGCCAAGTCTTTCTGCAATATCGTTGAAGGAACATCCAGCTTCTCATAGCCCTATTACTTGACCTCGGTCAAACAGCGTCATTGTCATCTTAAAGGCATTCTTGACTAACATCAACTCACCACACCCAATTTTAAAGGTAACTAACACACGTGACCGTTACAGCACGTATTTAAAGCAAACCTGATTTGTATCATCATATACAACTGGCATGAAATTTTTGTAGACATCTTTCAGATGTAGAAACATGCCTACCAACTTTTGTTTATGTCACACAACTCCACCTTGGTGTTGTGATTCCCCCCTCCCAAACAAGTGTGCTAGCATTAAAGCATGATGCATTTTGGAGTAGGCTGCATCTTGTGAAAAGAAGATATGAACACCTTCCTGATACAGCCCAACTACACACATGCTTTGTACCATGCACCTGCGACAGCAAAATTGAGACACATGCATCACTAATGGATAAACGTCTGGTAGAATTGCCTTCCTCAAGATGTAGGTAGTTCCTGCAATCAACCAAAAATTGCTTCATTATTCACTCTGCAAAAGGTAAACAAAATTGATAGCACAACAGAACAATGACAATGTGATATCTTCTACACTGCTGTTGGGGCTACATTGTGTTGTGATTATTATTAGCATATAACTATTACTATTTTAATTATTATTAGTAGCAGTAGTAGTATTCCTGGGTGGTATTTCAAGGATTGGAAGCCATAAGAGCTAGAATTTTTATAGATGGACAAATAATTGAACATGTAAGGGAGTCTGAATATGTAGGGTGCAGTTTTAAATTTCCCAAGTCAGATGATTTACTTAAAATTGACCAGATTCACACATTCTGTGGAACTATACAACATACATTAAAATATAGCGTGTCGAAGGAAACATTAATTAAATACTGCAAAGTAATAGCATTGCCTTTGCCACTGCATGGTAGCAAATGTTGGACTCCAACATCTGATTACTTATGATGAATCGAATCATCAGAGGCAAAGTTTCTCAGCTTTGTAGCAGGATATTCATTGTTGGACCATAAAAGAAATACCAATATCAGACAAGGACTAAATGTTGAACCCTTTACAAATATAACGGAAAAAGAATGTCCAACATATGTCTAATGACAGGATAACTAAAGGCTGCAGTGCAGTGTAACCCAAATGGGAAGAAAAATGTTGGATGTCACTAAAGAGATGGTGTGAACAATTCTGAGGTGGAACAGGCCAAAAGACCTAATCCTTGAAACATAATAATAATAATAATTATTATTGTTATTATTGGTGGTGGTCAGACAAAAAGTATTATCTGCCTGAAGTCTTCCAATTTCTGCAAGTTTGGATGTAAACAGTCCAGCAATCAAGCGATTTACGGAAGTAAATTGGTACACACATGGTTGATTTCAAATGTTTGTGCAGTGTGTGGGTGAAACAATTCTCACTAGGGAGAGAAGTGGTTCAAAGGAAGCGGGTTTTGTAACAAGTGTCTATCCTCAATGTGGAGAGTTAAACTTCTTCTGTGAGAAGGAGCTGTAGATAGCACTCCCAATGGACTGAAAACTCAAAGGTTATCATAAATAAGCAATACCAATTGTATCGTTAGTTTATTGTAACACCCACAAAACTAACATAATCTATCTTTTGCTATTTTAAAAATAAGCATTCTTTTTAATTCTAAAGTTTACTTAGGTGCTAATGTAGATGATGTAGGGAGAGGAACACCAGCAAATAGCTCACTGCACTCAGAAGTAATGGTGTCAGAAAGGTTGGGAATCATTACTGTAAGGTAAATGAAATTCAGAGCAATCTTTTGTTTCAGTAAAGTTATGAACTGAAACTCATTTTTTCCTCACAAAAGAACAGATCTCATAAAATGATGTAAAGAATGCTCAAGGTCAACAAATGTACAACAAGCACAAATGCAGAGCAGCCTGGTGGCAAACTGCTTACTCCCATCCTGAGGTAGATGCAAGATTCAATTGCCACAACCAACCAGGAACACAACTCACTGTGCGGCTAAAATGCCAGTTTTCAAGGCCTACTAGGAACCGCAGGTGTCCCAGCGATGCTGGCAATTTGCCTGTGCATGCAAGATGCAGACTTACTCCATCTAAAAGTTCATATACCTTAAACTGCTTGCACTATTTTAGGTGCCTGAGTTATGAGGGTTGACTGAAAAGTAATGCCTCCACCTTTGTAACTCTTCAACAGTTGGCAGCCTTGGTATGCTGCAGGTACTGGCTTGTTCTGTAGCCTCTTCTCTACAGTTCCAGTTGGCGGGAAGCCTTGGCATTGAACGGTTGTGTTGTTACAGTGTGAAGTATGGAACTCTGCGCAGATGGCCGGCCAATGCGATTTAAGCAACATGCAGTCATTGAATTCGTGACAGCAGAAGATGTCACCTCAAAGGAGATTCATCAGAGAATGAAAGCAGTTTATGGTGATTGTGTTGATGTGAGTACTGTGCATTGTTGGGTGAGTAAGTTTAAAGATGTTGAGACGGTAACATTTGACCTGCGTGACAAAGAAAGAGTTTGACGTCCTGTGACAGCAACCACAGAGTTTCACAAGCAAAATGTTGACAGATTGATTCAGGATGACCGTCTTATCACCCAGAGAGAAATTACAAGCACAATTGCCATTTCACAAGAACGTGTGAGTCACATGTCCTGAAGCATGACAATGACTTCACGTGCCACCATAGTAGACTGAATGTCACCACCGTACGACATCCTCTGTACAGTCCAGATTTAGTGCCATCTGACTTCCACCTGTTCCTGATAATGAAAGATGATCTGCGGGGACATCATCATGCTTCTGATGAAGACGTTGAGAGAACTGTGAGACTGTGGTTGCGGAAACAATGTGTGAACTACTCCTGTGACGGCTTCAGAAAACTTGTTCATCGTTGGCAGAAATGTATCCAATTGGTTGGTGATTATGTGGAAAAGTGAATATTGGTAATTAAAGATCACATTCCAAGGATTATTCTGCATTTGATTTATTAAAATATTCCCATCCAAACCCAATTAACAAAGGTGGAGGCATTACTTTTCTTTTAACTTTCGAATAATAATGCAATTGTGGCATGTAATGGGGAGTCAATGTTTGGCAGTTGTGGTTCAGCAGACCATGGAAAAAAAAGCCACATCTTCACTTGTGAAATTCTTTGAATATATTCCAGCAGTCTCTTAGCATGGAGATAAAAGCAAGAGAAATTTTAAAGATATTGGCATCCCTAAGCAAAGAGGTTGTAGACCACACTGAAAAAAATGGCCTCAGTGGATAGAGGACTAAAGACAAAGATGTGACCTTCATTGAGGGAATCTATGTCACCTCACTTCTTCCCCTCCCCACTTAAAAGTAGTCCCTCTTTATAGTGTACCTGCTATAGTTACTGTAGGTTCCCTGTACTTTCCTCCAAATGAAAGTGAAGACAAGGAGTCTATCGCAAATCTTATGACCCTACTCTCCTGTCCTTTCCTTCTCTTTGAGGACTCTTACATAATCCTAATGTGTTTTGGGACTACATTGCTAGCTGCCTTTGAGATAAAGCTGTTTGGAAACACGTATCTTTAGAAACTCTTATGTACTTTGAACATATTGCAGGGCTCACATTTCCACACTACCATGGAATCATTCACATCCCTATGAAGCTTGAAATGTCAACCACCTGCAAAGAACCATGCAAGCTTTTAGGTTTGTGGGTAAAAGCTCAACTAACTAAAAGCAGTGTGAGGAACGATCATCATGAGTGTTGTGGATCAAGTCAATCGCTCCATGAACTCATCAGAAGCTATCGAGGGGATTTACAGAAAATGCAGTTGGCCTCTTATAGCAGCAGCTGTACTGAAGGAGAGATGTCTAATTTTATGACAGTATTCATAAATGAGTTTAAGCAGTGGGATACTCTTGGCTTCTCTGTGGTTGTACCTGAGTGTCTAAGATCTGTTTCTCAAACCAATACACAGTATTTGGTGTAGAGTTACATGTGAGCAGATGTAATGTTCGTGCTGAGAAATTTTTCGTACCCCTAAAATGTCAAGTGTCCTTCAATCCACACAGTGCTAGCATAAATTAGTGCAGATTTTCCAGGACACCCTTCTGTGCCTACAAAGGTCATTTTGATGTTTATCTGAACACAAGGAAATGAATTGGTAGATGCAGTCATTAAGACAACACATAGAGAATATACTCTGACTCATTGTGCTGTGCTCTTTCTTGTGAGGCACAGTCATACATTGATTGGAAGAAGAGTGGCAGGAAGTGACATACAATATGCTGCAGCCACTTAAGTCTGCTCCTTGGATTCAGAGTACCTCTTTCCAACCACATAAATCGTATGACTCTCTTATTTGTCTATGAATATGATGGTCCAATTGCACATGGCTTCCTGCTCCTGTGGGGAGAATGTCCAGTTAGCAGTATTTTTGCCTACAGATTTCAGTACATTTTAAGTGATCTTATTTTCTACTCAGACAAGAGGGCAGAGAGGAGATATTTGTGGATCTGCCCTCTATTTTAACAGATAAAGGTTATATGAATTTTAAGATTTTCTGATATGTGTGGCACGCTCTAAATTATTAAGATGATGATCTTAATATGTCACGTAGGTGGTTCAACTATGTTTTCTGTGAGGGATCAGTCAGCCACACTTTTCCATTTGTTAATGTAGGCTTTATTTTTATTGCATACTGTTTTTAATAAGCTTTTATAACAAAGACCACATTTTCTGTTTGTATTTATGCTTTTTCTTTAAGTTTACACCGTGTAACCACATTTGTCCAAAAATATTGAAGAAGCAAGAACGCCAATTCTCTCTCTCTCTCTCTCTCTCTCTCTCTCTCTCTCTCTCTCTCTCTCTCTCTCTCTACCTACCCTTAAAGTTTCATGCATGTGTGCATTGCGCATTCTCCTCAACCACCTAAAGAAAGATCCAAGATATGTGTCCTGGGGTTAGGTGAAACATGTCAACAATGGAGAAACTTTTGTAAAGAAAGTAGTTTATTCTTGTGATTTTTAGTGTGCTAAATACGATTACAAAGATCTGTGTCACCCACCTTTTTCTCTACAGTTAACATGTAATATTTTTAATAATGCAGTATTAAAGATTTATAAACATTTATGTTTCATATACTATTTCAGTACTTTGGCTCTTCTTGTTGCGTGAGAACCTCATGGATCCAAGAGAAATTCTATTATTACCTCCACACATTAAGTTGAACCTAACGAAACAGTTTGTGAAAGACTTACCCAAGCTGAAAAAGTTTTCAAGTATCTCTGCGAGAAGTTGCCTTATCTATCAGAGGCAATGTTGCGAGTAAGTGTATGTGTATGTTTGTTAGACCTGGAATTCAAAAATTTATATTTGATTTCCACTTTTAATAAAAAGATGACAGTGAGGGAGGACTGCATATCATTCTAGGAAATTCTTATGCGACAAAAACAAGCACATTATGTTTATGTTCTAGCCAACATGCTGGAAAGGTTCAATGTGTTATCAGTGTTTGATCCTCGAAATTCGTATTGTGAATAGCCACCTTGATATTTTTCCTTTAAAATTTGAGTATTGTCAGTGAGAAACAAGAGTGTTTTAATCATAGAAAAATCTGTATTAGATCCTTTAAGAAGATGGAAAGGAAGTAATGTAAGCCTGGAGACACACAATTCCTGTGTAATAAGTGAACTCACATAGTGACATTATGTGTGTGACAGGTAAAAGACAAGTCAGTTATGGTTTCTGTGTCCAAAAAACTGTTTGATTAAGCTATTACCTAACAAAAAGTAGTAAAAACAATTTTTCATTGACCTACATTATTGAGAATGGCTTCATGAGCAGTTTCACCCCCATTTAGGAACTCAACATAAGATTTGTGTGACTTTCAGGGAGAGAAAGAGAAATGACATGTCCATTTGTAAGTTGTGAAGTGGATGTAGTTCAGTTTGCAGAAGGCAGGCCCTAAAATAAACCCCTTGTTTCGGCCCTTCTGTGATCAGTAATGTTGTAGTCATGGTTCAAGGTCCCATACTGGCCCATCCGACATTTCTTTTTGGAAAGCTTAGAAAGAGATATTCCACGATACTAATCTGCTGTTATTGTCCTACCTTAAAGTGCAAATTTGGCAGTGTATCTACTTGGAGTAGAGGGTGTGCTCCACACCATCATTATGCAAAATCCAAAAGCACAAGTGTTTGTTTGTAAGTCAAATTGGTACTGATACATTTCATCACCATTAATGATGTTTTGACCTGCTAGAATTGAACTTCAGCACTAATTATGTGTGCCACTTTGGACTGGAGGAGATTCTCTCTTGTGTTGGGTAACTAACTAAACTGGTGAAGATGGGCAATCTTGCTTGTGAGAGGGTGGCAGAGCTCACTATCTATAGCACCACTGAAAGGACTGATTGTGGACCTTTGCTACAGAGTTGAATGGAGGGTCTGAATCAGAGGCTCAAATGATTTTGTGATCATGAGGCTGCATGTTCCTTGACTTGGATTATAATGTGGTGGGATACTGTGTCCACTACACATAGGAGGTGGCTATGTTGGTAGTGGGGGCTGTGTGGAGTTGACTGGGTGGGTTTTTAGGTTAGAGGATTTCAGGAAAGAACCAAAAGGGTTTCAGGCTGAGAGGGTGTATGTCAAACAGAATGAGGGTTGATCTAGAAACAATAGCTATTATAGTAGTAAATTGCCATAGCTGTGTTGGGAAAGAATCAGAGCTACAGATGCTAATAGAAAGCACTGAAGCACAAATTGTTACAATACTGAAAGCTGGCTAAAGCTAGAGATAAGTTCAACTGATTTTTTTACAAAGGAGCTAACAGTGTTCAGAAAGGATAGATTAAATACTGGGAGTGGTGGCATTTTTGTTACTGTTGGAAGCAAAATCAAAGTAGATAGTTCACATGAGTAGAGATTATAGTTGACAACCAGGATAAATTAATAACTGGTTCTTTTTACTGACCTCCCAACTCAGATGATACAGTTGCTGAACAGTTCAATTCAGACTTGAGTCTCATTTCAATAGATTGTGCCTACCCCACTCAGACCATTATATTTGGTGGTTATTTCAGTCTAAACATGATATGTTGGTGAAAATATATGTTTTAAGTTGGAGGTAGGCATGAAACACCATCCAAAATCATACTAAACGCTTTCTCTGAAAATAAGTTGAACAATTACCAGCTCATGAGTCCACTCAAAGTGTAAATTGTTTCAAAAACATACTTGATATCTTAGCAATAAATAACCCCCCAAGCAAACAGGGAGCATTATGGTGGATACAGGGATTAGTGACCACAAGGTAGCTGTAGCCAGACTGAATACAGTGACAACCAAACTAACCACAAATAAATGTGAAATACATCTATTTAAAAGAGCAAATAAAAATTCCTTAATGTCTTCCTAAGAGATAGCCTCCATTTCTTCTGAAGTAACTATCAAAATGTAGACCAGATGTGGCTTAAATAGTATAAACAGCAATGGAGAGATTTATACCAAATAAATTAATAAGAGATGTAACTGCAATCCTGTGGCACACAAAACATGTCAGAACACTGTTGCAGAAGTAATAAACAAAAGCATGCCAAAATTAAAAGAACACAAAACACTAAAGTTAGGTGAAGTTCTGCAGAAGCTCAAAATTTAGTGTGAACTTCGTTGTAAGATGCTTTGAATGGTTTCCACAATGAAACTCTGTCTCAAAATCTGCCAGAAAATCCAAGGAGATTCTGTTTGTATGTGAAGTATACCAGAGGCAAGACACAATCAATACTGTCATTGCTGGACAGTGATGGTAATTTTACCAATAACAGTGCCACTAATGTAGTGTCACTAAATACAGTTTTCCAAAATTCCTTCACCAATGAAGACAAAGTAAATATTCCAGAATTGAAATCAATAACTTCTGCTAACATGAGATATAAAATTTCATGAGATATAAAATTTCATGAGATATAAAATTAGAAGTAGATATCCTCAGTGTGGCGAAGCAGCTCAAATCACTTAATAAAGCAAGTTCCTCCAGTCCATATTGCATATCACCTAGTTTAGTTTCAGAGTAGCTCCATACTTCTCAGTCATATACAACTGCTCGCCTGATGAAAGATCCCTACCTAAAGACTGAAAAGATGCACAGGTCATTCCAATATTTGAGAAAGGAAGAAGGACAAATTACAGACCCGTATTACTAATGTCGATTTGCAACAGTATTTTGTAATGTATACTGTGTTTGTACATTATGATCTACTTCAAGCAAAAGATCTGTTGACACACAGTTGGTGTGGATTTAGAAAATATTGTCCTTGTGAAACACAACTGGATCTTTATTCTCAGGAAGTGATAAGTGCTAGGTCATCCACATGAGTACTAAGAAGAACCTGTTAAATTTTGATTACACTATAGATCACACAAATCTAAAGGCAGTCAATTCAACCAATTACTTAGAAATTATAATTACAAACAAATTAAATTTAAACTATCACATAGATAATGTTGAAGGTAACCAAAGACCATTTTATTGGCAGAACACTTAGAAGATGAACAGGTCTAATAAAGAGACTGCATACACTATACTTGTCTGTCCTCTGCTAGAATATTGCTGTGCAGTATGGGAGCCTTACCTTACAGTACTGAAGGGGAACATGAAAAAAGTTAGTATTATCATGAAATAGGCGAGAGTGTGTCCCAGATGATATGATGTACAAGTTTAGAGTGGGAGTCATTAAAGCAAAGGCGTTTTTAATTGGGGTTACGTCTTTTAACAAAATTTCACTCTCTAACATACTCTTCCGAATGTGTAAACATTTTGTTGATGCCCACCTACATAGAGAGAAATGATTATTGTAATAAAATAAGAGAAGTCAGAGTCCACACACAAAGATTTACGTGTTCATTATTCCTGTGCACTGTTAGAGAGTAGCACAGTAGAGAAATAGTGCAGAAGTGGTTCGATGAAACCTCTGCCAGGCACTTACATGTGAATTGCTCAGTAGTCATGTAGATGTAGAACTTAACAAACTTCTGTTAAAGTAAATTCAAATAGTGAACTTTACGTTTCTGAGATGAAATATTGCACACATGAATTGCAATCTTTTCTGACACAGATATACTCAAGTAAGACCTTAAAGACGGTCATCCATCGAATTTTCAGGTATGGATTCTTTGGGATATCTTCAGTTATTGGTTGAACGGAATAAACATTCTCTGATTTTGTGATTGTTACTGATCATTCAAAGTATTTGTTTAGTATCTGAGTTTCATGAGAAGGAAAAGGTTCTCCAGATGTGAAGTACAATAGCTCACAGTACTGATTCACACTTGAGCCTTAGGAGGTGTTGTTGTTGTTGTGGTCGTCTTCAGTCCTGAGGCTGGTTTGATACAGCTCTACATGCTACTCTATCCTGTGCAAGCCTCTTCATCTCCCAGTACCTACTGCAACCTACATCCTTCTGAATCTGCTTAATGTATTCATCTCTTGGCCTCCCTCTACGATTTTTACCCTCCACACTGCCCTCCAATACTAAATTGGTGATCCCTTGATGATGCCTTACAACATGTCCTACTGACCGATCACTTCTTCTAGTCAAGCTGTGCCACAAACTCCTCTTCTCCCCAATTCTGTTCAATACCTCCTCATTAGTTATGTGATCTACCCATCTAATCTTCAGCATTCTTCTGTAGTACCACATTTTGAAAGCTTCTGTTCTCTTCTTGTTCAAACTATTTATCGTCCATGTTTCACTTCCATACATGGCTAAACTCCATACAAATACTTTCAGAAACGGCTTCCTGACACTTAAATCTATACTTGATGTTAACAAATTTCTCTTCTTCAGAAACGCTTTCCTTACCATTGTCAGTCTACATTTTATATCATCTCTACTTCGACCATCATCAGTTATTTTGCTCCCCAAATAGCAAAACTCCTTTACTACTTTAAGTGTCTCATTTCCTAATCTAATTCCCTCAGCATCACCCGACTTAATTCGACTACATTCCATTATCCTGCTCCAAATTTTTCTTTTGTTTCCTTTACTGCTTGCTCAATATACAGATTGAATAACATCTGGGAGAGGCTACAACCCTGTCTCACTCCCTTCCCAACCACTGCTTCCCTTCCATGTTCCTCGGCTCTTATAACTGCCATCTGGTTTCTGTACAAATTGTAAATAGCCTTTTGCTCCCTGTATTTTACCCCTGCCACCTTCAGAATTTGAAAGAGAGTCTTCCAGTCAGCATTGTCAAAAGCTTTCTCTAAATCTACAAATGCTAGAAACATAGGTTTGCCTTTCCTTAATCTGTCTTCTAAGATAAGTCAAAGGGTCAGTACTGCCTCACGTGTTCCAATATTTCTATGGAATCCAAACTGATCTTCCCTGAGGTTGGCTTCTACCAGTTTTTCCATTCGTCTGTAAAGAATTTGCGTTAGTATTTTGCAGCCATGACTTATTAAACTGATAGTTTGGCTAATTTTCACATCTGTCAACACCTGCTTTCCTTGGGATTGGAATTATTATATTCTTCTTGAAGTCTGAGGGTATTTCACCTGTTTCATACATCTTGCTCAGGACTGGCTGTCCAAGGCTGTCAGTAGTTCTAATGGAATGTTGTCTACTCCCAGGGCCTTGTTTCGACCCAAGTCTTTCAGTACTCTGTCAAACTCTTCACGCAGTATCATATCTCCCATTTCATCTTCATCTACATCCTCTTCAATTTCCATAATATTGTCCTCAAGTACATCACCCTTGTATAGACCCTCTATATGCTCCTTCCACCTTTCTGCTTTCCCTTATTTGCTTAGAACTGGGTTTCTATCTGAGCTCTTGATATTCATACAAGTGATTCTCTTTTCTCCAAAGGTCTCTTTAATTTTCCTGTAGGCAGTATCTATCTTACCCCTAGTGAGATAAGTCTCTACATCCTTACATTTGTTCTCTAGCCATCCCTGCTTAGCCATTTTGCACTTCCTGTCAATCTCATATTTGAGACGTTTGTATTCCTTGTGACCTGCTTCATTTACTGCATTTTTGTATTTTCTCCTTTCATTAATTAAATCCAATATTTCTTCTGTTACACAAGGATTTCTACTAGCCCTCATCTTTTTACCTACTAGATCCTCTGCTGCCTCAAAGCTACCCATTCTTCTTCTACCGTGTTTATTTTCCCCCATTCTTGTCAATTGTTCCCTTATACTCTCCCTGAAACTCTGTACAACCTCTGGTTTAGCCAGTTTATCAAGGTCCCATCTCCTTAAATTCCCACCTTTTTTCAGGTTCTTCAGTTTTAATCTACAGTTCATAACCAGATTGTCGTCAGAGTCCACATCTGCCCCTGGAAATGTCTTACAATTTAAAACTTGGTTCCTAAATCTCTGTCTTACAATTATATAATCTATCTGATACCTTCTAGTATCTCCAGGCTTCTTCCATTATACAACCTTCTTTCATGATTCTTGAACCAAGTGTTAGCTATGATTAAGTTATGCTCTGTAAAAAATTCTACCAGTCGCCTTCCTCTTTCATTTCTTAGCCCCAATCCACATTCACCTACTGCGTTTCCTTCTCTGCGATTTTCTACTTTCGAATTCCAGTCATGCATGACTATTAAATTTTCGTCTCCCTTCACTACCTGAATAATTTCTTTTATCTCATCATACATTTCTTCTATTTCTTCGTCATTTGCAGGGCTAGTTGGCATATAAACTTGTACTACTGTAGTAGGTGTGGGCCTCGTGTCTATCTTGGCCACAATAATGCTGTTTGTAGTAGCTTACCCGCACTTCTATTTCTTTATTCAGTATTAAACCTTCTCCTGCATACCCCTATTTGATTTTGTATTTATAACCCTGTATCCACCTGACCAAAAGTCATGTTCCTCCTGCCACTGAACTTCACTAATTCCCACTATATCTAACTTCAACCTATCTATTTCCCTTTTTAAATTTTCTAACCTACCTGCCTGATAAAGGGATCTGACATTCCACGCTCCGATCCGTAGGACGCCAATTTCCTTTCTCCTGATAACGACGTCCTCTTGAGTAGTCCTCACCCGGAGATCCGAATGGGGGACTATTTTACCTCCGGAATATTTTACCCAAGAGGACGCCATCATCATTTAACCATACAGTAAAGCTGCATGCCCTCGGGAAAAATTACGGCTGTAGTTTCCCCTTGCTTTCAGCCGTTCGCAGTACCAGCACAGCAAGACTGTTTTGGTTAGTGTTACAAGGCCAGTTCAGTCAATCATCCAGACTGTTGCCCCTGCAACTACTGAAAAGGCTGCTGCCCCTCTTCAGGAACCACACGTTTGTCTGGCCTCTCAACAGATACCCCTCCGTTGTGGTTGCACCTACGGTACGGCTATCTGTATCACTGAGGCACACAAGCCTCCCCACCAACGGCAAGGTCCATGGTTCATGGGGAAGGGGGGGGGGAGGGAGGGGGTTAGTAGGTATTAATAACAATGAAAATGTTTCTGTTTCACATCCAACACTGACACCAACTGATTGCCATATGTACCATTTAGATAGTTTACATTTTTTAAATACTGTATATGCTGCCATTGGATTTCTTTTTTTGAAAATACACCAGAACTTCATCATTCTCCAACCATCAAGAGGGAGAAACCTATATTCAAGAAAATTGAGAGACTAATGGAATATTTGTTTTGAAGTTGCCAGTACTGGAACAACTACAGTTAAGCTGTATGCATACAAACTGAAGAACCTTGAATTATTAAACATCAAAATTTTAAATAATTTCTATATCAGGGAAAGGGAAAGAGAAGTATACTGCTGACACCAGATGAAAGGAAAAATTGAATGAAAAGCGAAAGAAGATGAGACAAAGTAGTTGGAAGTACCAGCTTGATAATAGGAAGGATTAAAATTCAGAAGTGGTGATAAAGAGGTGCCAATAATCAATAGTTAAATGAAAGTGGAGCTCAGTAGATCACAGACCACAAAGTGCAGTATAATATAAGGTCTGGCAGAAAAAAAACTGAAAAACAAATGGAGGTAAAGAAAAAGTTTAGAACGTCTATTGACAGATTGGACTTACCTCTTTACAGTGCAGTCTGTCAATAGCTGTTCTATACGTTTCCTTATACCACCATTTGTTTTACAGAAGTAAGAAAGGATGGCTCTCTTGTTGATAAAGCTCTCTTGGATGGCAAGAGTTAGCATATTTCAGAGTTGCATCTCATCTCTGGAGTTGAAAAAGTATTAATATCACAAAGAAAGTGACATGGGATAAATATGTGAATTCCAGATGTATGTGTTCCATAGTATTCTCAGCCAAAGAATACTGATTTTCCGGCAAATTCTATGAGAGTGGTCATTCATTCTTAGTGATAGTAACATACCAGAAATGTAAAACATGGACAACAGTTGCGGACATATTGGTAGGTCACAAGTATGCTCTCAGATTACCCTGCACTTATGGTACTTGTGTGTGCTTTATCAAATATGTCATAGTGCATGCGGTGCAGGTTTTTCAATACTGACACTTACTTAGGTAAGAGCTTTGTGATAAGGGGCTGTGATTCTGTATTTTGTAGATCCTCAATTCTTACCACTAGTGTGTGTGATTTGTGCAGTTACTTAATTTGTAAATTTAATGAAGTGGTCATGTGTGAGGTAATAACGGAAAGTGTGTGGACAGAGTGTTGTAAGTGGTGGTCAACCAAAGCAGAAACATGTTCTAGGGTACTTGATGTGAGCATTGATAGGAAAACCAGAATATGTAGGTATCTGTGTATCAGTTAGTGGGTGGATGTTTTAGTGAATTGAGAAAGTCAGTGAAATTCGGAATCTTGGCTTGGGATGGTTTGAATGTATTAAAAGGTGTTGTGTGGGCAGCACATAAGACGGGCATAGTGTTGTGCTGTCACATAGGCATAATGAGGGGTAGTGGGTACCTACAGATCACACATGTAATTGTACAACTTTCTTGTAAGTTATTGTTGCACCTGAAAAATCACCCGTGTGATTCAGCTTGAGTATAAAAAAGATTTATCCTAAAAAAAAGTGATGAGGATAGCATTTAGCCTTCTTCAGAAAGAAATTCTACCCTGGAAAACTAAGGAAATAACTATCTGTATATTTAATTTCATCTTTTCCTTGTGCATTGTTTTCACATACAACGCGTTCTGGCCATGTTTAATAACAGCCCAAGAATAAATTTTTTCACCATTGTTTTAATGTTACTCATGATAAAAATATTGTTATTTTTACCAAAACTGTGCATTACATTAAGTAGATGACACTGGTGACTCTGTATTTATGGGAGTGGCTCGGTCTTCTGTGTTGTTTTTCTGGTATGAAACATTACCATTTTGATAAATCACAATGTTGATGTTCACATCAGTAGAATTTTCAGCTTCTTTCCCTTTTCTAATGGTGTAAAATTAGAGGGAAGAGCTACATAAATTTTGTGAAGGTCTCCAGAAACGATCAAATTTGTCAAATTTAGGATGTTTGGCAAATTATTCGGCAGCGTGCTGCTTTGACGTCTTTGTCAAACGATGGCCGTGAGTGGAGAAATTCGTATGGACACTCCATTTCACAAACAAGTGTGACCATTTACGCCTTTGTTTGTCAAACCAAAGTCAGCTGCTTGCCAAACTTCCGCGATGGTGGACACTGGACCATATGTATTTTGATGTTCCGCTATGTATTTTGCGCAAAAAACAGTTCGTGTTGCAGCTCATCTCGTTGTACCACAACTATGAAAAGGAAGTCCGAGACACACACAACGATGCGTCATACAATAAATTGCAGCAAATCTCGTACATACAGAAGACTCAAGTGTTTCAATCTACTACTGGCCCACCATAGACAAAGGCTCCTTAATTTACTACACAAATTTCATGGCGAACCTGACGGCTGGCGAAATTATCTGCGAATGAACACGGAGACACATAAATTTCTATTGACTATCTTCACTCCTTATTTAATAGGGCAAAATATGTCTATGAGGAGAGTAATTTCATCACATCAATGGACGATAGCGCCGTTGCGATTCCTTACAAATATTTAGAATACTCGGACAGCAATGCCCAGACAAGCACTGAGTGAAAGAATATTTAACACAACCGAAGCTGTGTAAGCGTCCTGAAGAAGGATTTCATGAAGACAAGTAAACTATTTCAGTTATGTAATGTATCAATTGTGACAAGATACAGTTATTTTTAGATGTGATCTGAACGCCAAATACTGCGTTCCAATAAATCAAAGGACTATCCAATAAGTTATCGTTTGTTGTTGTTGTTGTTGCCTTCAGTCCTGAGACTGGTTTGATGATGTTCATCTTATATCCTCCTTTCAAGACACTGTCCATTCCGTTCAACTGCTCTTCCAAGTCCTTTGCTGTCTCTGACAGAGTTACAATGTCATCGGCGAACCTCAAAGTTTTTATTTCTTCTTCATGGATTCTAATACCTACTCCGGATTTTTCTTTTGTTTCCTTTACTGCTTGCTCAATATACAGATTGAATAACATCTGGGAGAGGCTACAACTCTGTCTCACTCCCTTCCCAACCACTGCTTCCCTTCCATGTCCCTCGGCTCTTATAACTGCCATCTGGTTTCTGTACAAATTGTAAATAGCCTTTTGCTCCCTGTATTTTTCCCCTGCCACCTTCAGAATTTGAAAGAGAGTCTTCCAGTCAGCATTGTCAAAAGCTTTCTCTAAGTCTACAAATGCTAGAAACGTAGGTTTGCCTTTCCTTAATCTGTCTTCTAAGATAAGTCATAGGGTCAGTACTGCCTCACGTATTCCAATATTTCTATGGAATCCAAACTGATCTTCCCTGAGGTCGGCTTCTACCAGTTTTTCCATTCGTCTGTAAAGAATTTGCGTTAGTATTTTGCAGCCATGACTTATTAAACTGATAGTTTGGTAATTTTCACATCTGTCAACACCTCCTTTCTTTGGAATTGGAATTTTTATGTTCTTTTTGAAGTCTGAGGGTATTTCGCCTGTCTCATACATCTTGCTCACCAGATGGTAGAGTTTTCTCAGGTCTGGTTCTCCCAATGCTGTCAGTAGTTCTAATGGAATGTTGTCTACTCCCAGGGCCTTGTTTCGACCCAAGTCTTTCAGTACTCTGTCAAACTCTTCACGCAGTATCATTTCTCCCATTTCATCTTCATCTACATCCTCTTCCATTTCCATAATATTGTCCTCAAGTACCTCGCCCTAGTATAGACCCTGTATATACTACTTCCACCTTTCTGCCTTCCCGTCCTTGCTTAGAACTGGGTTTCCATCTGAGCTCTTGATATTCATATAAGTGGTTCTTTTTTCTCCAAAGGTCTATTTAATTTTCCTGTAGGCAGTATCTATCTTACCCCTAGTGAGATAAGCCTCTACATCCTTACATTTGTCCTCTAGCCATCCCAGCTTAGCCATTTTGCACCTCCTGTCGATCTCATATTTGAGACGTTTGTATTCGTTGTTGCCTGCTTCATTTACTGCATTTTTTAATTTTCTCCTGTCATCAATTAAATTCACTATTTCTTCCGTCATCCAAGGATTTCTACTAGCCCTCGTCTTTTTACCTACTTGATCCTCTGCTGCCTTCACTACTTCATCCCTCACAGCTACCCATTCTTCTTCTACTGTATTTCTTTCCCCCATTCGTGTCAGTCGTTCCCTAATGCTCTCCCTGAAACTCTCTACAACCTCTGGTTCTGTCAGTTTATCCAGGTCCCATCTCCTTAAATTCCCACCTTTTTGTAGTTTCTTTAGTTTTAATCTACAGTTCATAACCAGATTGTGGTCAGAGTCTACATCTGCCCTTGGAACTGCCTTAAATTTTAAAACCTGGTTCCTAAATCTCTGTCTTACCATTATATAATATATCTGAAACCTGTCAGTATCTCTAGGCTTTTTCCATGTATACAACCTTCTTTTATGATTCTTAAACCAAGTGTTAGCTATGATTAAATTATGCTCTGTGCAAAGTTCTACCACGCTACTTCCTCTTTCATTTCTTACCCCCAATCCATATTCACCAACTACGTTTCCTTCTCTTCCGTTTCCTACTACCGAATTCCAGTCACCCATGAGTATTAAAGTTTCGTCTCCCTTCAGTATCTGAATAATTTCTTTTATTTCATCATACATTTCTTCAATTTCTTCGTCATCTGCAGAGCTAGTCAGCATATAAACTTGTACTACTGTGGTAGGCGTGGGCTTTGTATCTATCTTGGCCACAATAATGCCTTCACTATGTTGTTTGTAGTAGCTTACCCACACTCCTATTTTTTTATTCATTATTAAACCTACTCTTGCATTACCCTTATTTGATTTTGTATTTATAACCCTGTATTCACCTGACCAAAAGTCTTGTTCCTCCTGCCACCGAACTTCACTAATTCCCACTATATCTAACTTTAACCTATCCATTTCCCTTTTTAAATTTTCTAACCTACCTGCCTGATTAAGGGATCCGACATTCCACACTCCGATCCGTAGAACGCCAGTTTTCTTTCTCCTGATAACGACATCCTCTTTTGTAGTCCCCTCCTGTAGATCCGAATGGGGGACTTTTTTACCTCTGGAATATTTTACCCAAGAGGATGCCATCATCATTTAACCATACAGCAAAGCTACATGCTTTTGGGAAAAATTACGGCTGTAGTTTCCACTTGCTTTGAGCTGTTCGCAGTACCAGCACAGCAAGGCCGTTACGGTTAGTGTTACAAGGCCAGATCAGTCAATCATCCAGACTGTTGCCCCTGCAACTACTGAAAAGGCTGCTGCCCCTCTTCAGGAACCATACGTTTGTCTCGCCTCTCAACGGATACCCCTCCGTTGTGGTTGCACCTACGGTATGGCCATCTGTATCGCTGAGGCATGCAAGCCTCCCCACCAACGGCAAGGTCCATGGATCATGGGTGGGAGGAGGGGGGGCCGTTTGCTGATGAAAATATGGGAATTTTCAACTCCCTGTCTGAACATCAACGTGATGGTTTCGCTTTTTCAACGTCTTTTCGGAAAAAGACCATGTTCTCAAGGTGCGTCCACACAATGCCTTTTGCTGTGTTCAACTTCGGACATGCGCATAATTTCCAGCAGCGCAGCTATGTATGCGAATGTGTGCAAAGGAGGCTGTACATAAAGCGCATTGCTATCCGCCATCGTTGGGAATCTTTGAGCTTTTTAGCAGACGACAGGCAGCTGGGCCTTTGTGTCTTTGATTGTGTCATGTGTTGAGTTTACGCTGTAAAGCGATTTATGTGCAGTTCTGTCTGTTCATTCCAAAGGATGTACGCTTAACTCTATAGCTGATTACACACAAAGAAAGAAGTTGGGTGGAGCACAGCTTCTGAAGATTATTTGAATATGTGTATGAAAACTGTGGACGAATATTCCTGCTGTGGTGACTTAAAAGTACAACTGAGGATCCAACCATCCGATTGCGAGCAAAATAAGTGATGGGGTATGTGTAGGTCCTCAACATTCCACTAAAAATAGAAGTGAAGCACACTGATGATGCAGAAAATACGAAACTGAAAACAATTGCCATTTTAGTGGGTTCTGGCGTCTATGATATTCCCAAATTTGTCGAATATACGTATCATATTTCATGATTAAATACAAATGGCGCATTGAAAGTAAATTAACGTTCACGTAAAGACTAAGAATCTCCCTTAAGTATTTCTCAGTTTCATGAATAATCACTTTAATTTTAGCTTGTTTGTTCGTGTTCCGTTGATCCAGTATTCGTGAGAATTGCATGGATATGGAATGAGTGTTGATTGTACATGAGAACAGTACTTATAGCTGCAAACAGATACAAATTGTAATCTTGTATAGGAACAAAATATGATAATAATTACAAGCTTAGGCTTTTCCTACAGTGAAAAATAATAAATTACAATTTTTCCATATTAAAAGTTAGAAATTTGATATGATTGAAATGCTTTGTTTTGAAATGAGGAACAAATAATTCAAACGAGTATATAAGTCGCCACTTACTAGCTAACAAAATTTTGTTGCCGACCTTATCGCTGTAGATTCGCAGGCAGAAAACCTAAAATCTCATTGAGATCTCCTCCTGAAATCTGCATAAAAACGTTATCATCGCTTTGTATTTCTCGTACCTCTGTTGTTCACATACTCCTTTACCTACAATGGTTTTTATGTTTTCTTTATATGTCACCTTTTCTTCACAATAACGCAACAAAGCTCCCTAGCAAAGAAGGGGATTCATAGCAGACTATTTGCGCAATGAGGGAACGTGTGGACACGAGAACGCCCATGCATTCATGCGTTCTCTCCAGAAATTTTTGTACAAGCTCTTTTATTCCCGTACGTCTGCGACTGCGCGCGGCGAAAGAGGCATCGTGTTGACACACCATAAGGGCCGGTTTCCTCGTACTTTAATAGACGTAGGTTTTCAAACAAATTTAAGACGCTTGCGCAAATATTAAGTAAAGAGTTTAGATTGTTTTCGTTATACATATATTTAGTAGTGTCGTATCTACACGGGGAATTAAAGGTTTTAAGTTCTATCTTTTATTTCTTTTCAAAACGTGTAAAGTCTGTATAACTCATAGGCGATCTTAGGCCTAATTTTTCGGGTATAGAAGTTTTGAATTTTAATGTTGAGTGCATAACGTTACTATGTTAATAGTATATAAATATATTAGTGTTCCAGATAACTCTTGTGATCTGTAGTTAATAGCATATTACTGTTATTGTCTAATAAATTTTGCAAACAACCATGAAGTGAAGCTGCCGTAGGAAAGTTAGTTCTGGTGTTCTATGCATGTGTTGTGACAGATGGTTACATTTGTGGTGGATGTAGTGGCAAGGGAATTGGAAAAGTAAATAGATGCCTCCTATGGTATTGCAAAGTATGGTCAAGGGATAGAGAAACAGATGAACAGGAAGGGAAATTAGAGCCCTTAAGGCTGAATTGGGCAGTGCTAGGGAGGAACTGATGGGGATAAGAGGGGAGAAGAGTGAAGACATGTGGGAAGTGTTAGTACGGAACAGGGGCACAGAATGAGAACAATATTTAACAGTTTCATCATTGGCACAGACAACAGATTTGGCTTGCTACTTCAGTTAATTAAGGAAGAGGCTGAAGTAGTTGTAAGTGTAGTTAAAACTCAACAGACTTTCACCAATAAACTAACTGTTTGAAAAAACTAGAAAGTAGGAAGAAATTTCAGTTAGGTAGTTGCCATGGAAGAGGTGTGGGCCAGAGCTTGCAGCAAGAATTAGGTGACAGGTACCAAGTCACGCGTTTTCTCAAGCCCAGTATATGTCTTAAGCCTGTGATAGAAGATCTAGGATCATCTTGCAAGGGTTTTACAAAGCAGGATCCTGTTGTGATAGTGGGTGGAGCAGGAAACAGGATTGACAGGAATCAGGGCTCCAATATTGAGTGTGACCTGGTAAAAATAGCACCTGCAACAAACCAACAAATCTTGGATTGGTTCCTGCTTTCATGCCATTTGATTGACCCCAACTGAATAACTCTGTCAGGAGGGTCAATATGAAGTTACATCAGCTGCTTCACGTGGCTACTTTGTCAGGCATTAGTTTGGTTGCTGTTGATACTATTTGGTAGGTGGAACTTCACAAGGCATGCCCTACATCTCAGTAGGAAAAGAAAGGGTAAACTGCCTGCGGTGATAGCAAAATCTTTAAGTGAGGGCACTAAAACTCATGGGAGTACCTCTTTTTTAGGCTAAGATCAGCGTCCAATGATCCAGTATTGAATGAAATTGAGCTTAATGAGAAGCTCAGACAGGCAAGTACTAAAGATGTTAAAATATCACAAGATTCTCATAAAGGTACAGTGAAAAATAATGTTTGTGTATCACAAGATACTTACAAAAGTACAGTGAAAAATAATGTTAGTATATTGTATCAGAATATTAGAGGATTTTTAAAAAATGATATTCTTGTTTGTTTAGCAGATTCAGAAACTGAGGGTGGAACAGATGTACTATGCCTGTCTGAACATCATATAGTCACAGATATACAGGGTGTTACAAAAAGGTACGGCCAAACTTTCAGGGAACATTCCTCACACACAAAGAAAGAAAATGTGTTATGTGGACATGTGTCCGGAAACGATTACTTTCCATGTTAGAGCTCATTTTATTACTTCTCTTGAAATCACATTAATCATGGAATGGAAACACACAGCAACAGAACGTACCAGCGTGACTTCAAACACTTTGTTACAGGAAATGTTCAAAATGTCCTCGGTTAGCGAGGATACTTGCATCCACCCTCCGTCGCATGGAATCCCTGATGCGCTGATGCAGCCCTGGAGAATGGCGTATTCCATCACAACCGTCCACAATACGAGCACGAAGAGTCTCTATATTTGGTACCGGGATTGCGTAGACAAGAGCTTTCAAATGCCCCTATAAATGAAAGTCAAGAGGGTTGAGGTCAGGAGAGCGTGGAGGCCATGGAATTGGTCCGCCTCTACCAATCCATCTGTCACCGAATCTGTTGTTGAGAAGTGCACGAACATTTCGACTGAAATGTGCAGGAACTCCATCGTGCATGAACCACATGTTGTGTCGTACTTGTAAAGGCACATGTTCTAGCAGCACAGGTAGAGTATCCCGTATGAAATCATGATAACGTGCTCCATTGAGCGAGGGTGGAAGAACATACTGACGAAACTAAAATGAGCTCTAACATGGAAATTAATCGTTTCCGGACACATGTCCACATAACATCTTTTCTTTATTTGTGTGTGAGGAATGTTTCCTGAAAGTTTGGCCGTACCGTTTTGTAACACCCTGCCGAGAAGATAAATGTAGGTGGATATAAACTACCAGCACATGTACCGGATGACAATGATTGAACTAATGAAATAAAATCCTCATAACTTCTGAACAGTTTGCGTTAGGACGTTCAAACTGAATGGTTGGCTGCGTGGCACACTGGAAATTAGAATGGACATGGTTTAACAACGAAGACCACTTTCATTTGGATAGGTTCGCCAATAAGCAAAATTGGCCCATTTGGGGGACTGAGAATCAGCATTTGGCGATCGAGAAGTCTCTTTATCCTCAACAGGTACTGTGTAGTGTACAATGTCTAGTCACGGTATAATCAGTGCTATATTCCTTGATGGCACAGCGACTACCAAACAGTACATGAAGGTTTTGGAAGATCATTTGATCCCCATTAACCGAAGTGACCCTGATTTCGATAAGATGTGGTTCATGCAAGACGGAGCACGACCCCATCGAAGCAGAAGAGTGTTTTATGTGCTGGAGGAGCACTTTGGAACCGCATTCTGGTTCTGGGGTACCTAGAGGCTACTGGCATGGACCTCGATTGGCCGCCATATTCTCCGAATCTGAACTCATGCGACTCCTTTTTGTGTGTCTATATTTAAGACAAGGTGTACAGCAATAACCCCAAAACCGTTGTTGAGCTGGAAACAGCCCTTCAGGAGGTCATCGACAGCATAGATGTTCCGACACTTCAACGGGTCATGCAGAACTTTGCTATTCGTCTGCGCCACATCATCGCTAATGATGGCAGGCATTTCGAACATGTCATGTCCTAAATCTGAGAATTTGTAGTGACGTTTACATGTTGCATAAAGTGTGTGCACGTCGTAGTTTATAACTAATTTACGTCTTTACATATACACTACTGGCCATTAAAATTGCTACACCACGAAGATGACGTGCTACAGAAGCGAAATTTAACTGACAGGAAGAAGATGCTGTGATATGCAAATGATTAGCTTTTCAGAGTATTCACACAAGGTTGGCGCCGGTGGTGACACCTACAACGTGCTGACATAAGGAAAATTTCCAACCGATTTCTCATCACAAACAGCAGTTGACCAGCGTTGCCTGGTGGAACGTTGTTGTCATGTCTTGTGTAAGGAGAAATGCGTACCATCACGCTTCCGACTTCGATGAAGGTCGGATTGTAGCCTATCGCGATTGCGGTTTATCGTATCGCGACATTGCTGCTCGCGTTGGTCGAGATCCAATGACTGTTAGCAGAATATGGAATCGGTGGGTTCAGGAGGGTAATACGGAACGCCGTGCTGGATCGCAACGGCCTCGTATCACTAGCAGTCGAGATGACAGGCATCTTATCCGCATGACTGTAACGGATCGTGCAGCCACGTCTCGATCCCTGAGTCAACAGATGGGGACGTTTGCAAGTCAACAACCATATGCGCGAACAGTTCGACGACGTTTGGACCAGCATGGACTATCAGCTCGGAGACCATGGCTGTGGTTACCCTTGACGTTGCATCACATACAGGAGCGCCTGCGCTGGTGTACTCAACGACGAACCTGCGTGCACGAATGGCAAAACGTCCTTTTTGCGGATGAATCCAGGTTCTGTTTACAGCATCACCATGATCGCATCCGTGTTTGGCGACATCGCGGTGAACGCACATTGGAAGCGTGTATTCGTCATCGCCATACTGGCGTATCACCCAGCGTGATGGTATGGGGTGCCATTGGTTACACGTCTCGGTCACCTCTTGTTTGCATTGACGGCACTTTGAACAGTGGGCGTTACATTTCAGATGTGTTACGACCCGTGGCTCTACCCTTCATTCGATCTCTGCGAAACCCTACATTTCAGCAGGATAATGCACGACCGCATGTTGCAGGTCCTGTACGGGCCTTTCTGGATACAGAAAATGTTCGACTGCTGCCCTGGTCAGCACTTTCTCCAGATCTCTCACCAACTGAAAACGTCTGGTCAATGGTGGCCGAGAAAGTGGCTTGTCACAATACGCCAGTCACTACTCTTGATGAACTGTGGTATCGTGTTGAAGCTGCATGGGCAGCTGTACCTGTACACTTCATCCAAGCTCTGTTTGACTCAATGCCCAGGCGTATCAAGGCCGTTATTACAGCCAGATGTGGTTGTTCAGGGTACTGATTTCTCAGGATCTATGCACCCAAATTGCGTGAAAATGTAATCACATGTCAGTTCTAGTATAATATATTTGTCCAATGAATACCCTTTTATCATCTGCATTTCTTCTTGGTGTAGCAATTTTAATGGCCGGTAGTGTAGTTCAATAATTGTCACTCTGTAAGTATGGCTCTGAGCACTATGGGACTTAACTTCTGAGGTCATCAGTCCCCTAGAACTTAGAACTACTTAAACCTAACTAACCTAAGGAAATCCCACACATCCATGCCCGAGGCAGGATTCGAACCTGCGACCGTGGCGGTCGCGCGGTTCCAGGCTGTAGCGCCTAGAACCGCTCGGTCACCCCGGCCGGCACCCTGTAAGTAGAGACACTATGGAGAGACGAGGAGTTCGCATATATGTCAAAATTTAACATAGTGTGAAAAATTTAGAAACTATAAAAAATTGTGTGGGGTGAAATACAGAAGCATGTGCCTGTGAGCTTAAACTAATTAAGGGTACTTTTATAACTGTAGCTGTGTATAGGTCTTCATTGGGAAATTTTCAGCTGTTTCTGAAAAACATAGATTCCTTGTTGTGCTGTCTGTCAGACAGAGGGAAGCAAATTATTGTTTGTGGTGATTTCAATTCAGACTTTCTGAAAGAGTCTTATATAAAGAATGACCTTGAAGTATTACTTGGTTGTTTCAATTTGACATGAGTCTTCAAGAAGGCGTCTCACGTGCATCGGTACTCTGTAGCGATTTACTGGGTAAACGCTGCTTTGTTTGCTACTCAGTCCAAACACGACCAACGCCATGTGCAGGCTGGGCAGCAGCACGCTACAGGATAAGAGAGAGAGCATGAGTTTCGACAGGAGTTTCTCAGGTGCTTTTTTTTTGGGATTAGCGGGACATACGGTCTGCCAATCAAGCCCAAGCTCACACCTCTTGGTCACTGGCATGTGGCTTCTGGTGCACACCAACTCTGGGCAGCCTGTGCGGGTGACAAGAGCTGGTACTGGTGTGGGCCAGTGGGCAGTGCGTGCTTCATGACTGAAAAATTTTTAACAGTGTAATAATGTGTGATGGGTATTCCTGGACAGTATTCCTTGCGCGATCAGAATAATAAAAAAGCGATCGATTTAATTACTTCTTTTCGATGTATTTTACAAGACCTACATCTTCCCAAACAGCAGAGGATGATGAGCAAGCGAGACACAACCACTGAAAATTGAAATTTTTATGAGTAAACTATATACCCTCTGCTATGGAACTGAATTTCCTGTAGTGAGATCCTTCCTCTCCAGAACAGAACCACTAGTTTCCAGGTAGGGGAGGGGAGGGTTGGTGGTTTACCAGATGGGAGGGTTAATTAATTGGTCAATTTAATTAAGTAGTCAATCAAACTGATAGAGTGAGGAGGAGGTATCCAAATAACTCCAGCCTAAAAGTGTTCCTGTATCGGCGTGGCGGGAGGGTTGGAGGTTTCCTGAGGGGTTGGTAGGAGGAGGGGGAGGGATAGGGGAATAATAAGTTAGCGACCTGTCAATTAAAAAGTAGGATTATCCCCAAGGAGTCATAATCCACTTAGCAGAACAATAGCTTAAGGAGCTGTCAATCAAAAGAGAACAATAGGTTTGTCCCTGAATGTAGGCAACCAGCACTAACAAATTGCGCCGATGTTCCCTCGTCTCCCTACTGACATAGTTCCTTCACATGTGCCCTGAACCCCTGTAAGTTCCACTGAAGTAGGGAAGCCATCTTAATGGTAATGTTTGCTTCCAATTTTCCATGCCTATTTCCACCATTGTGGGGATCCTTCACTGAGGTGGAAGGGCGGTCACTTTAGGGACTCACTGATTCCCTCAGGCAAACCTCAACATGCCAACCATCTATTGTATGGTCATCGTCAGATCCACCAGAGAGGACCAAGCTTGCATGGTCCAATGGCTTCAGAGCAGATCATTCTGGCCTGTTGGTCTTCATCTCCAGCTTGGATTTTGGGGATAGTGGCAAGGTCAATGTAACAGACACACTCTGCTGGATCTCTTCTGATGTCTGGCATAAGGGTTTGTTGTCTTGGCTGACATTACGTTCAGCACCTATTAATGTTTCAACGATAAAGGCTGGGTTGCAGGACCAGTGGTGTAGCCGACATGTGCATTTATAGGTGCAAGTAGATGTGCCCCACTCAACTGTCAGTCTGAGTTCTAACACTGATCTTCTGGACAGGCTTCTTCAACGCTGAGGCAGAAGACTTCACAAAATGTGGTGGCTGAGTCGCTTTAAATGCATTCTCCGTGTCAGAGTATGAGACAAATTGAGTGATTTTTATCTCCTGAATCTTCTTTCCTTCAGTGAAGACAGGACAACCCCTGCTCCAAACTGAATGGACCTGGGGGCAATTACACTGTTGTTCAGAAAAAACTGAGCACCTTAAACGACTAGAGACAGGACGTTCATATTCACAGGACATGTACATTAGTATGTTCTGTAGAAATGATTAGCATTTGAACCATGTCGGCCCACAGATTCAAGGTCAACATCGATATTGCGGTGCAACACCACCTACTGGTAAAATGTGCCTGCAGCTCTCGTTTCGCTGTAAACTGACGGTAATGGATCAGTGTGACTTGAGCATACGTGCAGGATGCCTCACAGATGTATGCGCAAACCATTCTGTCAAATCAGTGAGTTTGCAAGATGGTGCATTATTGGCATGAGAGAAAGTGATGCATCCATTCTGGAAATTGCTGCTCATGTGGGAAAAAGTGTGCAGTGCAATGGGTGTGTGCATAACGGTTCACAGAAGGCCACAGAACACGATGAGGTGGGTCAGGTTGGACCACCCAGACCACCACCACAAATAGATCGACATCTTATCCGAATAGTACTGCAGAACAAAACTGCATCCTCCTTGGCTCTGGCACAACAGTGAAACACATTGTACACTATCAAGAGTGATAGTCTGTCGCCGTTTATTACGGAATGCGTAACGAGTGACTCGTCCACTTCTATGCCAACCTTTGATGAATGTACAGAAACACGTTAGACAGCTGCAGTGTATGGAACGACGTTACTGGGGACAGGAATGTCATCAGATAGCTTTTTCGGATGAATCCAGGTTCTGTTTGTTTGAAAATGATAGCTGCATTTTGGTTCACTGCAGACAGAGGGAGTGGCATCACAGTGGCTGCATTCGCACAAGACATGTAGCGCCAGCTCAAGACCTTATGGTGAGGGGTGCAATTGGGTACAACCCCAAATCACAGTTGGTGCATGTCCAGGCCATTGTGACCAGTATGATCTACGTGAATGACATCCTGTGGTCCATAGCCAAACCTTCCTGCACAACATCCCAGACGCCATTTTTCAGCAAGACAATGCATGACCACATGTTACTGCATAAACACGTGCCTTCTTGGTGTCACAGTATGTCAGCCTTCTGCTCTGGCCTGCCAGATCACCAGACGTGTCGCCGATCGAAAATGTGTGGGATATGGTGAAACAACAGGTGTAGCACTGTGACCCAATGCCAGCAACCACAGATGAACTTTGGAATCAGGTGAATACAGCATGGACTGCTGTGCCACAGGACGCCATTCGCGCCTTATATGCATCAATGCCATCATGCACGGAACAAGTTATCGGGGCCCCTGCTGGACCCTGTGCCTACTAGACAACAGGGCATATGCTGAATGGAGGTGAATGAAATGCTAATCATTTCTGCAGAAAATACTACTGCACATGTCTTCTGAATATGAACGTCCTATCTCTAGTCATTCAAGGAGTTCTGGTTTTTTCTGAACAGTAGTGTAATACACATGGACGTGGCAGTGGATTGAAAACTCAGTTCATGAGTCATGGTGCCACATCTCCACACATAGCCCAACCATTACAACCCATAGTCATGTGATCGAAGTGCTGACACCTGAAGCAGCACCTTGGATTTGGGACGTGAGGTCTAACCTTAAGGTGGGGAGAGCTTGCGGAAATATGCTGAGGCAACTTCAGCAGACTGAATATCAGGATAAAAGATTCTGGCTTCTGAAGCTCACCATCAACCGTTTTCATAACATTCTGGACTTCAGTCACCCATGGCCTTTCCCATTCCTGTTCTACATCTACATGACTACTCTGCAATTCACATTTAAGTGCTTGGCAGAGGGTTCATCGAACCCAATCATACTATCTCTCTACCATTCCACTCCCAAACAGCGCGCGGGAAAAACGAACACCTAAACCTTTCTGTTCGAGCTCTGATTTCTCTTATTTTATTTTGATGATCATTCCTGCCTATTTAGGTTGGGCTCAACGAAATATTTTCGCATTCGGAAGAGAAAGTTGGTGACTGAAATTTCGTAAATAGATCTCGCCGCGACGTAAAACGTCTTTGCTTTAATGACTTCCATCCCAACTCGCATATCATATCTGCCACACTCTCTCCCCTATTACGTGATAATACAAAACGAGCTGCCCTTTTTTGCACCCTTTTGATGTCCCCCGTCAATCCGACCTGGTAAGGATCCCACACCGCGCAGCAATATTCTAACAGAGGACGAACGAGTGTAGTGTAAGCTGTCTATTTAGTGGACTTGTTGCATCTTCTAAGTGTCCTGCCAATGAAACGCAACCTTTCGCTCGCCTTCCCCACAATATTATCTATGTGGTCTTTCCAACTGAAGTTGTTCGTAATTGTAACACCCAGGTACTTAGCTGAATTGACAGCCTTGAGAATTGTACTATTTATCGAGTAATCGAATTCCAACGGATTTCTTTTGGAACTCATGTGGATCACCTCACACTTTTCGTTATTTAGCGTCAACTGCCTCCTGCCACACCATACAGCAATCTTTTCTAAATCGCTTTGCAACTGATACTGGTCTTCGGATGACCTTACTAGACGGTAAATTACAGCATCATCTGCGAACAACCTAAGAGAACTGCTCAGATTGTCACCCAGGTCATTTATATAGATCAGGAACAGCAGAGGTCCCAGGACGCTTCCCTGGGGAACACCTGTTGCATTTCGTTTGTATCCATATCCATAATGTCCCAGCGCGTTACAACTCCTTTAATGCTATTTAACCCTGTGTGCAGCTCACTGTCAATGGGATATCCTCCACGGCACTCAACAGCTTGTTTATTAGGAAGCCTTCACAATCTCAGGCAGGAAAGTACTGTTCCACAGCCTCTTGATAGGTCTGAATTGCACTGCAAGTCCCTCCAGAGCTTTATAGATATATAAGGGCGACAATTTTTCAGAAGAACTATCCACATGTTTCATCGCAACAAATACATTATCTACCACAGGAGGTGTTCCGTTACTGTTAATAATACTTTCTATGACATTCACAGATGATCCAGGTGGACTAGCCACACAAGACCTCTTAGGAGTTTGGGTGTTAATACTGCCCAACGGAAAAACTGGACTGCTGGGAAAGAAACGTTAGATATAGGTTTCACGGAGTTCCCACAAGCAGCATACGAAGGAAAGCCACCGTGAGAGATCCCCACTTGCCTGGGTAAGCCATATACAACTGAGCTGTGGCAGGTTCCTCAGAGGTTGGCCAGTAGCGATTGTTCCTCTTTAAGAGCCGTGCATCTTATCAGCAAACCTTGATATTGAAGTTTTTTTTATAGAGATTTTTACCAACCTTATGATCTGGGTTCACTAAGCCAAGATCCCTAGTCCTAGTGACACACAATGCTTTACTGCCACGCTGTGTGGTGGTTGGACCAGTCACCTGCTCAGGGCTCCTGAGGTTGCCAAGCCCATACCCAACAAATTAATGGTGAGCTCCTAAGGGCAAATCTTGAGAAGTCCTGTTGGCAGCTATAAACCTTAACACAGCTAAGAGCCCCTCTGCAAGCTTAGTTTCTCTCACCACAGTTCCAGTATTCTTTTTCGTCGAATCTGGTTGATGAGTTATAAATGTTTCACATAGGTTATAAACAGTCATGGGTATTGGCCGGTTTTGGATAAAAATCCAGTTTTTGATTACAGAAATCAGCCATAAGGATTGTTATGAGTCCATGAGCTTATCCAGAGTAAAAGTCTTATGTCACAAAAATGTGTAAGTGCAACGTGTATTACACTACTGTTCAGAAACAAACAGAACTCCTTGAATGACTAGAGATAGGACGTTCATATTCAGAAGACATGTGCAGTAGTATTTTCTGCAGAAATGATTAGCATTTCATTCACCTCCATTCAGCATATGCCCTGTTGCCTAGTAGGCACAGGGTCCAGCATGGGCCCTGATAACTTGTGTAAGTGCAACGTTTATGTGTTAGAAAATTAGGCGATGGTGCATCTTGTTTACAGTTATCCCGTTCCTTCTGTTGGTGGTAGTTACAAAATCTCCTCTGGAAGAATGCAGTTATTTTAAATCAGAGACCTATACAACAAAGTAGACAGCTAGGCATGCATATCATCAAAAGTTGAGGCATTTGGTGCGATTTACGTGAATCCAATGCAAGTGATGAAATCATAGAGGAGAAGAAACAGCAGTGTGAAGAGCGGCATAGTTTGAATGTATCTCACAGTCATTTGTGTGTAGTGTGGTGGGGCTGCATAGCAGTTTATAGCACAGAAATCTAAGTGAAAGCTTAGGGGTGATTTCTACATGGATTGGTAGTGCGAATTTCACACATGATAGTAAACTAGTTAAATACCACAAGGTGCATGCGAATATTCATGCGAGCAGGAGAATGGAGGGCAAGAGTAAGGGTGGCTGGGAAGACAATTCTGACTGTCTATTCTTGCTTGCAGCGTCCTAAGCAAACCGGAAAGTTGCGCTCAGGGCTGGTTGACTCACTATGCTGTGAATACGATACAAGTGGTCTTGGCTAGGCATAACATCTAGAGCATTGGGTATTGGTTGGGTCGGGAGGGGATGTAGCAGAGGACCAGGTGCAGTATCCCTCACAAAAATTCTAGAGAAGCCCCACCTTGGTACAGACTCTTTCCGTAGGTGCCAGTAGTGGAATAACCGAGAGCCTCCATCCAGTAAAAACATACAGTCTATTTGTAGTGCAGTTTCCACTGGGCATGCTGGGAACTGTGAAAGAAAGAAAGTGACATATACTGGGTGTGGTTAGGTAGAATTACCCACAAAATAATGGGGACAGTAACCCCAGTATAACAGTCTAACGATTCATATTTGCAACTCTGAGTCGAAAAGGAGAACAGTGATCTGTTGGTGCAGGTGTGATGTGGTGTGCAAGTACAGTTGTTTAGTGTCATAGAGCATATAAATGGATTGAACAGAATAAGTTAAAACACATGGAGAGAACATGATCGCCATGATCAGTTGCAATGAAGTAATATGCTCAAACTTGTAAACCCATAGTAAGACAAGTTATTAATCATAGTACATGTCAGTACAACAGACGTGTAATATATATGAGTTGAAGAAATTAGTAGTCAAGTGTCAACAAGCAAGGCTATCATAAGGGTATGATTGGACGATAGGGTAGTGCACACATATAATAATTATGGATGTCCTTGTAGAAAGACTCACTTTGTAAATGGCATCTGCACAGGTACTTAGGCTTGCAAGCAGAAAACCATTTGTTACATGACATAACATCATTTAGGCTATAAGGAAGCTGATAAGACAGCAATACTGAAATGGAAAAGGCTGAAAGTACCAGAAAATTAAAAATCGAGATTTTGCGTGGAATGTATTGTAGAAGCCATCGCCTACGACTATTAAATTATTAAAGTTGTGTGGTGGTTTAGTGTGTCAGTTGTTAGTGTCACAATGCCTAATAAGGAAAGTGGTGATAGCCTTCCAAATAGGATGCACCTTTGAAAGGAAAGAAAGAAAGGCGGAGAGCAAGTACAGACATATGTAATCAGTAAATGTACAAACATTTCTGGGAAGTCCTCCTCACATGTACCAGCAACATGTTTGTGTGAGTACACACATAAGGGGTTGACCCATCAAAAACAGTTGCTGTTTTTGCTATTTTGTAAAGTAAACAACCAGAACCGAGGTACTTACTTGTTGAACCACATGCAGCTACTAACAGGTCGCAGGCGACATGGAACGTATGGTGAACTGACAGCAAGTAGGCGTTCTCGCAAATGTACTTATAATGTTCCTGACGTTTAAGGAAAACCCGTTCAAGTGTGTAGGAAAACGTTTCAAGACATATTTGGCATTTCGGTTAGGAAACTGCAAACTCTTCAAATCAAAAAGAAAGAAGGTTGTTTCGTGTACGCTGACTCTAGAGGTCATAACCCAAGATCACATGCACACAAAAAGTTTACAGAAAATGATAAAAACCTTGTACATAACCACATCACTTCATTTCCATGGTACGAAAGCCATTATTCATGCAAAAGAACAGCTAATGAATTCTTGTCCCCAGATTTGAACAAACATCGTTATGTTCTCAGCTTTCAAAGAAAAATGTAAAAATAGTAAAGTAACTTATACGTACAATTCTGAAAGTTTTAAAAATAACTTTCCCAACCTCACATCAGAAGTTTAACAACCGACACAGGTAAAAGATGCGACCTGTTTAAAGTTAAGATACAAGCAGCTGTAAGTGAAAATATCAGAAATCGAACAAAAATACAGCAGGAATTACACCATAGAAAGTCGCAAAAAGTGCAAGCATGTATGAAGCAGGTCACTGTATCTTCACAGCTTCAAACTAGTGATAAAAATTATTTATGTATAGATGTGACGTTTGGCCCAATGCTTACACAGAGTACTATGTCTTACTGCATACAACACTTATGTTATAAATTGGAGATACATGTGTGTAATCAAGGGTCAGCCTGTATGAGTATATGAAACAAAGGTCTTGGTGGTCGTGGAGCAAACGAAATATCATCTTGTGTTTTCAAGGTTATTACTTTGGAGCCTTTGTTAACTCGAAAAAGGTTTGTGATAATTGTGGAGCACAAAATAACAACCAATTTCAACTAATAGCAACAATTTACTTAGTGACAAAGGGGTTTTATTGCTCAGTTGATTGAAATACTTAGTGGACACAGCTACATGGACTTCAACCGTGATTTTGGCCTAATTGAAAAGTGGCGCAAAACATTGAAATCAGTGGTTTCAAAAGACATAGAGAATGTAGTTGCAACTGCTTGTGTAAAAAAAACCATTAATGTTGTTCCTATGAAGCCTGAGGAGTTCACTAACGTCAAAGAGCTTGCTAAAAAGTATTTTAACACTAAAGTCCTTGAAATTAGGAAAATTTTGCATTGTCGCATTCCACATAAGAAACCTTACATTGTAAAAGGAGCATCAGTTTTGGAATTTGAAGGGGATGATATGGCACACTGGAAAAAGGAAAACATTTTAAGGAATCATGTAAATCTTGATGATCTTCCTGATGTGAATGACTCACTCAAAGTTCAGTTCAAGTGCAAGATATCACGAGGAAAGAAGAATAACCTAGAGAGACCGTTTGAGTTCTCAGAGTAAGGTGATGACAAGTAGTTTTACAAGGCCATTGTGGATGTGCAGTGGGTGAAGGAAGGAGAAAGAGATGAGGAGGAGGAGGAAGGAAGAGAAAACAATATGGAGGCAGAAGTTAATCCTTATAAACGCAAGGTTCTGGAATTTGTAATTGTTTATATTTTAATCATCCATCCTGAGAAGTAATAATTTGCGTTTAACATTTTTAAGGTTAGAACTTAAGAAGGAAGGCAAAAGTAGAGGATACGCTAAATGTGTTAAGTAACTTAAATTCTCGAATTTAGCATTTCTTGGACAAGATTGTAGTGGGCAGCAGTTTACCACCTAAGAGGACTGATTTTAGGGAGTATTAAGTTCTTTATTTTGTATATTTGTTTTATATTAAGCAAGCTATTTTTATTTAAAGCAAGTTATTTTTTAACACTCAAGAAGTTGTTCGTTTTCAGGTAGATTATCTTATCGAAGAAAACTGAGGGAAAGATCATATGGAAGGCAATACAAAAACTTAACAGTTTGTTTGTCTAAGAAAATAAAAAGGAGTTACACTTTTATAATTTTCTTGTGTATAGTTATAGCTTATCTATTATAAAGATTGTTCCTATAGGCAACCTACTGGTTAATTAGAGTGGCGTAAGTATAATACCCAACAAAAAAGTCAATAAAGCTTGAAAAAGAAAAACCAGTTGGTGTCAAAGTTTATTTCACCCTTTTAACAAATATTTTGAGACTTTTTTCTCAAAGAACTTTTTTTCAAACCATTCACTCGCTCTGAACCTGAACTCACATGTCAATTTGTTAAGTTGAATAAATTTTATGGACAAAACCGGTTATAAAAATTAAACTAAGTTAAAAAATGTTAATAAACTTGACAAAACTACTATGAACATTAATCATTTTTTGTGTAAAAAAGCTGGACATACAGGCTTTTAATCACAGGGACATGGCACATACAACATTCATAAAAAAAACAACAGATGCCACTTTCATCTTTTCCTGTACAGTATCAAGTTATATGTTTATATGTATGTAAAAAGTATTCTTTTTAACATGTCATTGTATTATTTACTGCAGAAACGTTTTCAGAATTTTAAAGTTTATAGTTACAGTTGAAATCAGTTTTCATTGTATATTGAAAATTTGTATTCCTGGCACTTTGAAACTGTTGCATTTCCAGTACACAATTACATTCTGGAAGAATGACAGCAGTTAGTGAGATTATTGGGAATGCTGTACTCGCCTTAGGGCAGGCATCGCAGTTACTCATAATTTTCACTGGGAACAGATGTGTCGCCTTAGCAGAGAGTAATACAAATTGAAAAGCTGACAAAGTCAAGAGTAGTTAGTACCAGTGCTGCCTTGTTACCTTAATAAGTGCAGTGATTGTGTTTTTACTTACGAGGCCTAGCATGTGGTAACAAGGCCTCTGTATTCATAGGTGCTCTTTGTTCTCAGAAATCTCACACTGATTATGATGTTTGGTTTGTGGGGCGCTCAACTGCACAGTCATCAGCGCCTGTACAAAATCCCAATTTTCACACAGTCCAATTTTTTTACACAGCCCATTGTAGCCACTATCACAAATGATGATGATAATAATTAAATCATGAGGACAACAAAACACCCAGTTCCCAGGAAGAGAATATCCCCAACCTGGTTGGGAATCGAACCCAGGACCCCACTGTCCAGCAGCAGAAACGTTAGCCACTAGACCACGAGCTGTGGACAGGATCTCACACTGGTTGTACTTAATGGAGGAGGTGCAAGATCATATCCATGGTTGTAACTGTACTGCTTGGGATACCAGCTCCGGATATAGAAAGGATTGACCCATTAACAGTTCATTCTGTTTGAGTGGTTCTTGATTGTTCTTAGTTGGCAGAGTAACTTCAGGATACACTTTGGCAGTGAATGTATATTTTCTATAATGGCTGTTAGTTGTCTATTGATACACAGAGCCATACTGCTCTCAGGGTCCTTGCGTCTGCCAAGTAGGTGACTTGTCCGTCACTTTGTTCACAATCTGAAATTAACACATCATATTACAGGCAAGGTGAATTAAGGCACGCTGGTGGAGGGGCAGAATTCTGTTTATTAACTATAAATGAAGGGTTGCAGGCTGGGTAAGACGAGTGAAAACAAAACCAGAGGAGGTAGTACTCCTAGCGATATCCTCTAATGTGTGACTCGGGGTGAGCGATTTGTGCTTGTGTTGTGTGTGAGTAGGGTCACTACAACTTGCTTGAAACTGCATAGTGTCCAGGATACACGAGAGGCAGTGTGTCTCTATGCAATTCGACAGGCAGTGAGCAGTAGCTCCGCAGTATGTGTCATCCATCAGAGCTCTGGTATGCGCAGCTCGGCAACGTGCCCATGCTGAGCAGCGCGCTGGCAGTAGTAGGCGACTCTATGCAACTCAGCTATAAGAAAAATGTTCATGAGTACCAAACATTGGAAAATACTATGCTCAATCTTGAAGGTATAAAAATAGCTCATGGTAACATGTGGAAGTCGGTTATCGAATTCACTAGCACAGTTCTGCATATGGGCATGACATCAATATTAAATAATTCACAAAAATAGTAGTCAATGGTGATCATGGCAACAGTAAACTTACAGATTCTCCTTCTGAGTGTTTAGTGCGTTATAAGTTGACATCTGAATTGGATCGCTGTCAGGTACGTTGTTCTCCCCTCAGAAATATATCTATCACAACCTGAGTATTTTGATGAGAATTATGGATCTGTCCATAGTGTACCAACTTCTTTATTAGATCACCAGTTAAATGACAGTCACAGAACGGTTTTCGATTGCGAGTATTGTATCAGGCTTTATATTTTTGTAAGGATGGATGGGATTCAGTTATGATCAACAGTTTATCGTTGGAAAAGAGATGGCAAAATTGTTAATTTTACTATGAAAGTGTTGGGGTGATATTACACCTATTCAGAGGCTTAGTCGAATCAAATCGTGTCCCATGTTCATTTTGAGTGTATAATGTCATGTTTTGCACGTGCACCCATTACTCCAGGTATTGATGGTCTTATATGGGACCTACATAGCGGTTCACAACTAGATGGAATCAGTTGGATTCTCGGAAATTGTTATACATCAAGGATTCAATCACTTTATTCCATTGTAGACAAAACACTAATTACTAGCATTAAGTATATTCCCAAGATCAGTATAACGTCTAGCCATTTATTTAGCACTTAAAAATCCAGAAAGAACAGGTAGGGGGATTTGTTTAGTGGTAAAACGCCAGTGTTGCTTTTGACAAATTTCATTCTCGCAGACCTATTGGTCTTTCCTTTCCAATATACTCCTGACTAAGAACAGCTCCGAGAGCATAATCTGATGCTTTTGTGGAAAGAATGAACGATTATTCAAAATCTCAGTAGACCAGCAAAGCCGAACTTGTCAAAACATTCTTAATTTGTCTTATGGCTATCTCACACACTTCTTTCCACTCAAATACAGCACCTTTCTTCAGTAACTTCGTAAAATGGTTAGCTATCATGGCATAATCCTTCACAAAACGACGATAATAATTGACTAAACCAAGGAACGACTGTAACACCTTAACATTAGTAAGAAATGGAAAATTCTCAAATGCTTCTGTCAACCTTGGGCCTGGCTTTAATAATATGTCCCAGGTACTGAACCTGTGACTCTGCAAACGAACACTTCCCTATTTTCCGGTTTTAATGAGCACTTTCCTCCAACCTGGAGGAGACCTGAAAGGCGAGAGTGCGACCGTGTATCCTGAACGTCTCCAGCCAACCCACTCTGCATTGTTCATGTGACACTTTTCAGCCTTACTACTGTCTGACAGGGAGGAAGTCCCAAGGCATCCTACTGTCAGCAATGCCTTGGAATAGTGTCCCCCGTCGGCAGCATTTGCGGTGGGAACATCAACCACGTGAACCAGGAGTGGGCAGGGATGCATCAAGTAACATCTGATATGCACCTACCAAAGTCTGGCTACTGTCTCATCACAGAACACAGTACTTGAATCATATTATATAGTGTAATAAAATTCTGAAAGAACAATTCCTCATTCCATGGGTTACATTCTCGGTCTGGTTGCTCATTACGTACAAGGAGGTTGCTGCAAACCTGGGGCATGATATGTATCTGAGTAAGCTGTTTTGTTGAGTCTAGTGTTTCCTGTCTTTGTATACAGAGATGATTCTAAAATGGTTGACAGAAAACAAGAGTAGTTTACTGTATGTCATACAGGGAAACTGTAATTATATAAAAACAGTTATGGACTTTACAAAAGTTATTAGATCTGCCTCATATGCATGTGGTTCGTAAGAAGAATGAATTGAATGTAAAGAGTACAACTCACTATCACAATGTTAAAAGTAAAGCTTTTCATATAGACTATGAATCCCGATTCAGACTTTAGAATGGAGGTTTACATTCTGGTGCAAGTTTTCATTACATTAATAAGTGTTTTTTTAGATCATCACTACACCATTTCATGATGATGTGGAATGTGTCAGTTTAACACAAGGTTTCTCTACGTGATATTTTTTTTATTTTCTTTTTACAATTGCTGCTTCATATCTAAAAATTCATCTGTTGAGCAAAAGGAATTGTCATTCAGAAATTCTTTTAATCTGTTTTCAAATGCTTGTTGACTTTGTGTCAGACATCTAAGACTTTTAATGCTGTTTGGTAAATGACCAAAGACTTTTGTGGCAGCATAATTCACCTCTTTATGTGCCAAAGTAAGTTTTAACCCAGAGTAGTGAAGATCATCCTTTCTTCTAGTGTTGTAGCTATGCAATTTGCAATTATTTTCGAGTTGGGACAGGTTATTAATAACTAATTTCACAAGTGAGTATATGTTTTGTGAAGGTACTGTGAATATCCCTAGTTCCTTAAATAAATGTCTGCGAGGTGATCTTGGGTGGGCTCCAGCTGTTATTCCGATTACACACTTTTGTGCAATGAATATTTTCTCTTAATGATGAATTACCCCAAAATATGACGCCATATAAAGGAATGAATGAAATAGGCATAGTAGGTTAATTTACTGATATATTTATAGCCAAAATTTACAATATCCCTAATAGCATAAATAGCTAAACTCAACTGTTTCAGTAGACCATCAATGTGTGCCTTCCCTTTCTATTTCTCAAAATGCACACACCCAGAAATTTTGAATATTCTGCCTTAACAACAGACTTCTGTTGAAAGTCTATATTTATCAATGGTGTTACGCTATTTACTGTACAGAACACTGTACACTGTCAGTAATTAAAACTTCCGGGCTAAGAGGCCGTGGTCCAATAGTAGAAATACTTCTCCCTGACGTTTCGTTGCCAGCTGCGGGCAACATCATCTGAGGTGAGTTGTAGACTCACCTCAGATGATGTTGCCCGCAGCTGGCAACGAAACGTCAGGGAGAAGTATTTCTACTATTGGACCACGGCCTCTTAGCCCGGAAGTTTTAATTACTGAAGACGCCGGCCGTGAAAGCCTACACGCTATGACTGTACACTGTGTTTTCTCAAAATTTACTGAGAGTCCAGTTGCAGAGAACCACTTAATAACTTTCAGAAAGACATTACTTACGATTTACTCAGCTGATTTTTCTTTGTTGGGTGTGATTACTATACTTGTATCGTGAGCAAAAAGAACTAGCTTGGTATCTTCATGAATATAGAGTGGCAAGTATTTAATATATGAAGACCTGTGGGAATAACAATTAATGTCCATTTTTGTATTCATGGCAAATACAAATACCTGGGAAGAAAGTTCTCAAGTTTGATGAAAAAATGATGATGGTCCATTCTGCCTTCTTTACTTAGAATATAATCTTTTAGCCTATGGGTTGGTGATTTTCCTTTGTTTCATTACTGAATTCAACGAAAGGTCTGTTGATGTGATCATTGATAGTGAAGCTGTGTTACTGTTGTCTATAGTTACAATGTGTGAAGACTGCTGTAAAAATCGATGAAGATATAAGTCCACAACCAACCCAGAACGCCTCTTCTTAAAGAGGCGAAAGAACGGTAGATTATCGCACTTAAAGAGAAGAACGAGTGAAACAGGTGAGGGCTGTAGGGGTGCCAGATTAAAATGTTTGAAAGTGTGAATGAAATAGATAGGTGTGTTATCACAAAATAGTTCAATGCCTTATTTGATCGCGATGCACAGAGGATATAGTTAAGGTGTTCGGTTGACATGAAACTTGTACAGAGAAAGCGTCCTCGAAAAAGTCCTAACGAAGCTCTTCTTCACAATCATACATACACATACAAAGTAAGAGCGAAGAAAGACAATGTGATGAGAGAAATTTCTGTTTGTTATAAAGCTTTTGTGGCACTTCGTGGGATATCGCCTACAATTCTGCAGACCATCCAGATCCAGGAACAGTTAAAAATGTGGCAGAGCTGTATCAGACGGAAGGGGTAAGCACAAAAATCGACCTCATGCTTTGAGCGATGACACAAGGGATACAATTCGTGAGAACATTCAGTCACTCCAAGGCCAGCAGTGGCACTAGTGTTTGAATAAGACATCTAAAAATTTACCTTCCAGAAGATCTCAATGGAAAGAAGCTCCATCAGATGTACATGGCTAAATACCTCAACAATCCTGTGTCTTATAGCACGTATTCGCGAATTTTTAATGTGGAATGGGTGACCTTGATCAGAGACATCTAGTCAATTTGATGCCATGAATGCACGAGAGGTTCAAATACAACAAGATCTGGCTTCTTCAGAAAAAAATCTGAATAGTCCTGGCCTTAAACAACTGACTAAGAAACTGAAAAATCTGAAAGCTAACGCAAACACAACGGTATAGGTGAGCCCCTGTTAATCAGACACCATTACTGGATATCCAACTGGAACACACTTGCCGAATAACTGGCACCACACAGGGAAGCCGTGCCATACACTACATGCAGACAAGCTGTACGCACCCCCCACACAGTGAGATGATCTATGGCCGATATCCCACTACTATATAACGATCTTGATTGTTCCAGGAATGCGGCGGCTGCAGCAAACTCGGATACATCGCCATCGCTTGCCACGGTAATGATGCCATGATACCCATACCAACAAACCCAACCTTGCATGAACTATCGCAGCTAATAAGCCACTACGGCTCGTACTACCCATCCCACTGTCGCAGAGGTTTTTTTTCCCATGGGACGAGCCTTGGTACTTTTTTCCCTTTGCTCTTCAAATTGCTACCCTCATTCGCCTTTCGTCCACTATCTATCACCTGATGGACCTTGTTAATGCGCAGTCTTACCCAGACGCACGGATAACATTACAGCCCAGTATCCTGTGATCCACCTATTAGATAACTAACATTTTGATGGAGGTGACAGTAGAACTTTTGGTCTGGTCACCACGTTGGTGCGGGCGTGGAGGCACCCCATCTCTATTTATTGCCAGCGTCAGAAGCCGGCGGGACACCGCCCTTCTCACTTCTCTCCTAGGGGGCGCTCCCCAGAGGCAGCACCCGCTGTAAAAGAAAGCCTGTCGACGTAGTGCGTGGCGTCACAAGATGAATAAAACGTTCTCGGTTTTCCAGCTGCATCAATTCGAATAAAATCCTCGAGCTTTCGATGGCCATCTCCTCCGTCGTCGTCAGGAGTTCGCTGACTGCCGGGGCTGTTACGGTCTCTCGCTTATATAGGCATGATGGCATCAACAGCACCCAATCAGATCGATCCAGTGTGGAGCGCGCGCGTAAGTCGACCCGGGTAGCTGGCGGAGCTATTGCCCGTGGCAGCACCGGTGACGTCAGGTGGCGCCAGGGGCAGGCGCCACGTTTGAAACTGCCGCTCCCGTGTCGCGCATCTGTCTCTGCTTTCTTTCGATGTCCAACATCCGTCCTCATGCCCTGCTCAGTGTGTATCCCTAGTCTCTGTTGAAATTGTTGTTGTTTAAGCGAATCTCGGCTGCTTCCTTTATAACGGAGTCCCAATATGTAGACGCATGAGCCAACACCTTTGTATTTTCGAACTGTATTTTATGTCCGTTTTCTAGGCAATGCTCCGCTATGGCCGACTTGTCAAACTCCCTTTGTTTTATATGGCGCTTGTGCTCAGTACAACGCTCCGCAACCGTGCGAATTGTCTGTCCAATGTACATGCTGCCACATTCACAGCATACACCATACACACCGGACACTCGAAGAGCAATGTCGTCTTTAACAGGGCGCAACATATCTCGTATCTTGGGGGCGGGTCGGAACACTGGTCTTAGCCTATGTTTTTGCAGCAGACATCCTAACTTACTGCCAGTTGCTCCACAGTATAGCGGGAACACAGTCCGTTTGTCCTCTTCTACTGATTCACCAGGTGTCTTTCGTCGGCGGCCCTTGAAAGCGTTGGTGATGTCTCTTTTGCTGTATCCATTTTCCCCGAAAACACGTTTTAAGTTCTGTAATTCAGACAGTAGGTGGTCGTCGTCAGAGATAATCTTGGCTCTATGAACCAACGTGTTCAGGACGGCTTTCTTGTGTACAGGGTGGTGGAAACTATTGGCGTTCAAGTACCGATCAGTGTGTGTTGGTTTCCAGTACACTGAATGACCAAGCTAGCCTCCTGCCTTCTGCGCAATCAAAACATCCAAGAATGGTAGCTTGCCGTGCTTCTCCATCTCGACAGTAAATTTAATGTTGGGATGGACACCATTCATATGATCGACGAACTGCTGTAGTGTATCTTCACCATTAGGCCATATCAGGAAGGTGTCATCAATGTATCGTAGAAAGCAAGATGGCCATAATGTCGCAGTTTGCAGAGCCTGCTCCTCAAAGTGCTCCATGAAGAAATTTGCCACTACTGAAGACAGTGGTGATCCCATGGCTATGTCGTCAGTCATCTCATAATATTCATCGCAGTACAAAAAGTACATTGTCCTTAGGACGTGACAGAACAGCTTAATGATTCCAGATGGAAAATGTTGGGCCAAAAGATCCAGCGTATCTTGTATTGGCACACTCGTAAAAAGTGACACAACATCCAGGCTAACCATTAAGTCGTTTGGGCCTATCTTTATTCTCTTGAGTGTCTCAACAAATTTCTGCGAGTTGACAACATGGTGTTTGCAATGTCCCAATTTTGGTGCTAATAATCCTGCCAGATGTTTAGCAAGACTGTGGGTGGACAAACTGATTGCACTAACAATGGGCCTCAGGGGAACACTTTCCTTGTGTATCTTTGGTAATCCATAAAGCCTGGGAGGTCTGGCGGCACGAGGCGTTAATTACTTCACCACTTCATCTGGTGAGCCAGAATCCTTCAATAACTTCCCTGTCTTTCTGACAATGGCCTGTGTGAATAAGCGAGAGACCGTAACAGCCCCGGCAGTCAGTGAACTCCTGACGACGATGGCGGATATGGCCATCGAAAGCTCGAGGATTTTATTCGAATTGACGCGGATGGAAAACCGAGAACGTTTTATTCATGTATGCCATCGCGAAAGACTCCGAGGACACATAGTTTTCCTCTACAGTGAGGACATAATGCGCAGTGTGAGACTGTTAGAAAAACTGCGGAAAAAGAGATCACATCTGCTGAGTTCTTTGGCATTTTTACAACGCTGCCGGGACAAGGAGGTAATTCCTCGCTTTGCAGTAGTCAAGCACCACATTCGAACTGCTGCAGTGAACAGAATTTTGAGGAGGAGGGGGGGGGGGGGGGGCAATAGACCAAGAGATTAAGCAAAAAAAATCCCACCCCTCTAGTGAATATATGAGCTTCAAGGCTAAATTATAAAAATAAATTATCACTGTTATTGAATTATGCTACAAACATTAGTCAATGTTTGTAATTATTGATGGGGACAGTACATTCTTCATTTCACCATCTGTTGAAGAGCTTGTTGCTATGATGTGTGACTGCACGTGTTTTGATATTGTAGTGTTACTGTTTTATGGAGTTACTGTGCCATGGCCAAATTTATCACTTGAGTATTCCTCTGCATTTTAGTTGGAAGTCTATTTGTATTTTAGAACTAGAAACTAACTTTATATGCATAAATTGTTTTCACACTATTAATATTGTCATCACATTCATTTGTAGGCACATTTTTTATTTTTTATTCATTTTTAATTACAGGTATGTCATGTTCACTTCCACAAGAATGATGTTATTTGGGAAACACAAATTGTGGACGAAAGGACTGGTCAGTTGTTAAGAGCCTTCCTTCGAAAACCACGTTTGAGACCAGATGCAGTTCCATCACTACTCCCAAACTGTCCTTCCTACCTTTCAAAGGAAGAAAGCAGACGTGAAGGGCCAGAGGAGAAAAAACAGAGGCTTGAAAATGAGCAGTTACCTGCAGCGTTACAATATAGTTTGGCGTCACAGAAGGACTATGAAAACACTTTCAGCTTCAGTTCTTTAGAAGAGTTGATGTTGCGTGCAAAGGAAGTGGAATTGCCCAATGAGTGGAGTGTGATCGAAAAACACAGTGATTTTGTGTTTTTTTGAAGATAACAAATAAACCAGCACCATTAATCACACATTCTGTCGTTATAGATAGTAATTTCAATGTTTCGTTGTTTAAGAAAGATGTGCAAATTAAGACATTAGGAAAAAGATCTTTTCCAGTAATTGTAACCAATATCTATGAAAGTATCAGTGTACTGCAGAAGTTTTCAGAGACAGATTGTGGCCACTCAGAAACTTTGATAGATAGTATTATAGAGATAGTGAAAGACAGTTTAGGAGTGCTGAAAGACAGTGTACAGGAGAGTGAAAAGGAGATAGTAGACTTTATATATGAACAAGTTAGTCTCATAAATGTCAAGAAATTTAATCATAGGTTTAGCTCTACATTTATGATACTGTGTTGTCTGCTATTTTCAATTTCATCTCGTGCTTATAATTTTTTACATAGCAGATCATTAATGAAAATGCCACATACAAGCACTCTGCGTAGGATCTGCAGCAAATTTAATGTGAATCCATCTCATGAAAGGCTTGGGGGAAGTAATTTCCTGTCCTATGCAAGACAGAAATTTCAATATTTGAACAGCGATTATGTCGATGTTGTTTTGAGTGTAGATGAAATTCATCTAAATTATTATTTAGAATATAAAGGAGGTAGCGTTTTGGGCATGTCATATAACTCGGAACATGCTGCAAATTCAGCATTTGTATTTATGTTGCAGAGTGTCAAGTCTGTGTACAGGGATGTTGTTCACATTTTACCGGTGAAAACCATTTCATCTAATGCGTTTCTTGTGTGGTAACTGACAACAACAAAATCAATAGCAAAACCATGTCCATGTTTTCTGTGGAAAAAGCTGTTAATATATTTTTTAAACATCCATCTGACCCTAATCGTCCACTTTTCTTTTTAATTAATGCCATACACATTGTTAAATGCATAAGAAATGTATGGTTGAACCCAAAAAAAATGATGGTAAAGATATGTTTTATCCTCAGTTTCCAGTTAGAAAAGAAGTGGAAGAAAATAAGTTTTCTGTAGCTTCTTTTAAAACGCTGAAACAGATTTATGAGATAGATTCCAGTTCTTTAGTAAAATATTGCCGCACATTGTCTCTCAAATTGCTTTGTCCTACATCGTTAGAAAAACAGAGCATGAAACTAGTGTTGCAGATATTCAATCGACATGTATCAGAGGGCCTTGAGGTACCTAGTGATAAATTTGATTTGAGACATGCACCATCAACAGCGGAATACATTAGAATAATAACAAAATGATTTGATCTCATGAATGTGAAATCAGTGTTTAAAGGAAAAAACACAAACAGAATCCTTACATGGATCCGTTGACAGCTGATAGTGTTTCTATGCAATTTTTGCTGGATTTTCTAGACTGGCTTGACGTGTGGAAAGCAAAGGGTCTGTCAAGTGGGTTTCTCACAAAAGAAACATTTTTTTCTATTCAGCATACAACATATGCTGTTGTAGAGATTGCTCGATATTGTACTGAAGAGCTAGGTATGAGCTATTTACTGACAGCCAAGCTTCAAACAGATGTGCTTGAGCGGCGTTTTGGAAAGTATAGACAGCTTGCAGGTTCCCAATACAATATTTCAGTGACACAAGTCTATGAAGCAGAAAAGAAGCTTCGAATTCCTTTAGTTTTATGTTCTCCTTCCTATGGCAATATCACAGTAGAGGCCATAAAAAAATTTGTTTTCTGAAGTTGAAGAAACAGACACATTAGACACAGAAGTCAGTGTAACTGTAGACGATGTTCTTTCAGTGGAAGATATTGCAACGTCTTTAACTTTCATTGGAAGCTACTGTACTCATGCAGTGATTAAGAAGCTGAAGTGTGAGAGCTGCCTTAGTGAAATTGTGATTGAAAAGGAGTTGCCAATAAACGAACATTTTAGTTTGATACAAAGACTTGACCATGGAGGACTAAAATACCCATCAGACACTATTTTAAATATGATTGTCTACACTTATATTGTAGTCAGCTAACTTCTCAAAGAACATGAAAGAGATTTTCTTGCCTGTACGAATCAACGTGCTATTGCCTGTGCAGTAGCACTTGCTACTCTTCAAGAAAATGATTTTTCATTATTTGATGGGCTATGCTGCAATGGACATTCATCCCAGGCAATAATGAAAAGTGTTGTTTTTGCTCGTGTCAACATATTTTTAAATAACTACTGTAAAAAGGTTAATGTCAAAAAATTTCAAAACTCAGCGAAAACTGCTAACTCTTACGACATAATTTTGAAATCTTTATCTTACATTCTTTTTAAATCATTAATACAAAACCTGTCATCAGTAATATTGCGGTATCAACAAATGCCTCTTAGGCTGAACTAATTAGGTTAATCTGAAACTAGTCAAGCAATAAAACTTACCAAATTGCAACTTATGGCTGAGAGTTAATATAAATATTTTAATATACAGTTGCTAACAGCTATCAACAGTGATAGCCTAACTTGAAATTTTTATCGAAGAAATTAATCTTTAATATAAAGAATCTTACACTAATTCTTTCTCAGTTGAAGTTTGGGTGGTGAATGATACATACAGGGGGGAGGGGAGGGGGTGTGGCAGGCAGAGAGGACCAATAGTAATGTTTTTATCATACGTGAAACCTAAAAATCATTTCACTTGGTTTTCCAAGTATGACTTAAACCACTTCTTTGCTGCACGCCTTATTCATAGTATTTCTGATTTGTGTAATACAGTTATGTGGCCCAACATGCCACATGCCTTTGACAAAGACAAGACAAAGCCATTTTGATCATCTTCCTTTATTATTTTGAGAACAACTTACACAAACTGTGCCATAGCAGACTCCACTTCTTTTGCAAACAAGGTTAATTTGTTTTGGTGATAAATATAGTTCCCATTCTTCTAGAAATGGAAGACAAGAGCAAAATTGCTCTATAGTTTTCTACATTCTCTGCAACACTTTTCTTTGTATACTGAAGTTATTGCTTTAGCTTGTGATATATGTGAGAAATCTGCCAATTTGTAATGATTCATTAATTGTTACTATTGAAAAAGCTACTGTAGTATTTATGCATTCTTTAAGTAGACAAATTTCGATTTCACGTAGTGTTTGTGGCGTTCCTCTGTCTTGTACTAATGTCATCGTTATACAGATGTGCATGCTGTGACAATTGCCTCTCTTTCCTTCTGAGTTTACTACTTCTTCTGCAGCTGTTATAACTGTTGTTCTCTCAAAATTTTCTTATGTAGATCATGTTTGTATATATTTTACTGCCATTACAAATGGAGAAGCTGATAGGGGAGGGCTTTGCAGTACTTTCATGGCCTTCTTTGTGTATGATGATTGGCAGGTCTCCTCATCTAATAGTAATGTAATTGTAGAACAGCTCTCACTTCTATTACAAGCACTATTGAATGCCACTACTCCTCAGGTTGACTAATTACTGAGCTCTTTAAATAGATGCTTGCTCTGTGCCATAAAGTGCCTTCTTGCTAGCTCACCTTCGCTGAGAAGGATAACATTTGAGGTGGACTGTCAGATACCCCCTCCTATTGGCTTTTTGAATATATTTGTTTGTAAAAGAATATTCAAAAAGTTTAAGCCTATCACAATTGCTTTTCACTCACCTGATCTAATTTATGTGTCCAGATCCAACTTGTGCATTACTGATCATATTCCAACACCACTTGATACATTTTTGCCACATAACATACACTTACAGATCGTAATTACTTGCAATTTACAGGGTGACCTAATATAATGTCTATATGCATTGCCATTTTTCTACTACAGTGCTTTCATATGCATTCTTCCCACACAAAGCTTTATGGTGCAGTGTTTTATTTGCATTCTTTTAGTGTCCTAGTTACTTAAAGACCTTCCATTACTACCCCGGTGATTATAAAATAGCAATTTATTAATTAATGTTGTTCAAAATTTATCATTATTATTCCTAAAATAATGAAACTTCTGTCTCAAGAATGTGCTTATTGTTAATGTTTGGACTTGGTGTCCATAAGTCTTAATTATTTTGTACCTACGTAGTATTCATGCTGTACATCTATAATTTTCTATTGTGAACCACTATAATCTAAAATTTTTCTCATTCCATGTGTTAGTGATTATTGACAACAAGAGTATATGGAAGATGAAAAAAAGAACTAAAAAAATTCATACACATACAGAATTTTTCTACTTTCATTTGCATTCATTCATATCAGCATGGTCAGTAGATGGAACTTGTGTTCCACTTCTAAACAATTAAACTGTTTCTAATAGTTTACCAGTATATATATTTTGGAATGATGATCTGTTAATGTATTGCAACTAAGTAGAGCTGAACCACCACCCCCAACCCTTTCCCCAAACTTATGGAAGGACGAAGTATTTAAGCCACTGGTCACTGCAGCCCAAATGTGATGCCAAATGTACGTGAGTGTTCATTTTTCACAATTATTTAATCACAGGTCACATCACTTTATAAAACTTCTCAACAGATGAAATGAAAGCTTACTTCGTAGTTGAAATTAATTTATATGTAATTCATGCAAACAGTTTGTTTGAAAAGTATATATTTCTTAGTGCAGAAACATTCTTTCTTCAAAGGTATTCACTTTAGAGCAGGGAAATTATAACCTGGTAATCTGTATTTTGAGACGTCATATAATTTGAATATATAATTGAAATTTAGTTAATTTACGGAGAAAAGAGAATTCATTGAAATTTGTATTGGCCCACGAAAACTTTCTGGCAATACCATTACATACTCATCTGGAGCCAGTGAGATTTTCTTAATGGAAAGAAAGTTTCTTAGGGAAAGGTGCACAAACTGAGAAGAGATATCATATCATTCATTAGAACTGCATTTCACTTAAAAACTATTAACAGGAGAAATTTCTTTAAATTAAAAAAAAAGCATGAATACAAGGTTGCTGAATGGTGGACTAAAATATATGTAGAACATTTCTTTCACGGCAGTGTTAGTTTTTGAAACGACCCATACAACTGCTTATTACCAGTGCCCCTCTATAGGGGGTGCTGTTATAATTCGACCACTATTTGGCCAATTTTCGTGTTTCTTTTTTTAATTCACACGTATATCGTCCAACCAGGTTTTAAAATGGATTTTGCTACATAAGGAATAAACAGTGGCAATAACAGTGTCCATAAAATGTTAGCTGCCAGTGTGCTACTTTGCTAAATGCCGTCCACACTATTAGATCTGCGTCAGAGTGATGCAATATTTAACTTAAAAAACAAAAAGTCCGCGAGAGCATACGAGAATCTTTCGCGGGTGGCTTTCAATCAAAATGTTTGTCATTAAAAGTCGTCTTACACAGGCACTACAAAACGGAAGAATGGTGAATGGTGGTCAGCCATAAAAGATAAATATATACAGTTGCAGACGTTTAGGTTGGACTTTTTGAGATATACAATTCATACTACAGCACTTACAGTTTAGGAATGGTGTTGGAAAAGAGCACACTGGCGGCAAAAACTTTCACTTTGTATAGCTGACGATCTTTGAACGGCTAACCAGACTGTCATCAAACAAGTCGTGACAATCCCCATTAAAGCAACTTTAAAATAAACTACAATGAAATGGGTCCATTCATTTGGGAGTTTTGATGCCTCAGATAGTGAAAGTTATTACAGCCACTTTTTACGTCGGGGCTAAAAGGTATGCAGAAATAAGTTACAGACAAAAGAACTGGGTCATTTAAGAAAGGAAATCTTGTAATTCATGAGAGAGGTACGTCAGATTTCTTTACGAATTTTCGTCGTCCGGTTCCCTTGACAGTCTATTGCTGTGGCCAAACGGACTGCGAGCACCGGCACCAGACTCTGTGCGTGACGTCACTGAGCGGGCGCGCAGGCTTTCCTCTATAGGGGGTGCTGCCGCTTGTGTCGCGAAGAGAGCTCTCAAGAATCTCAGAGACCATCGAGAAGACAGCAACATCAGTTCTCACTCTGGGACCTCGGTCCACAGAAGAGAAAAGCAAATTATCATTGTTGCCAACTACGTTGGCGCTCATCCCCGCGTGCACCTGCATGCAAATTTCTTCGGTTGACATTTGCGTTCTTCAGGAAGAAGGCAAAGTCACCTAGGGCAGTTAGATTAGGGAAAGACGTGGTCCAGGCCCCCTTCGCGTGGGACCAGTTCGCGCCCACAAGGCGAAGGCTAGTCCTATCTTCTTTTGACCAAACTTCCACACGCCCCAGAAATGGTTAGGTACACAGAAAGTAGGGAAGACTCCGAACTCACAACCCCGTTGCCATCCTCAAGCGACCACCTAGAAGATCAGCAGGAGCTGATGATAGCCCTACATGATGCTGCAGACGCATTAACCACCCCCAACAGTTCCAGGTACGAGCAGGGGCTGTAGCCCAACCTCGACGCCATGGAGGAAGAAGAAGACGTTCTGGACCCAGCACCTGCACCAGAACCTATGGACCACGAGGCGATCTCCTGGAAAAGGAAGACGCAAGACGCCACCAGTGCAGAAGGAGGAGAATCCGGAGACAAAAGGGTCTGCGACTCGTGCAGCCCCGGAAACGACAGACTCATTTACCCAAAAAGACCGCTCCAGCCGCCTCCAATGACCAGGTGTCCCCCGCCCAAGTGGTCACAACGAATAGCTTCTCATCATTAGCAGTGGCACACCCAGGCCCCGTAGAGGCCGCTGCAAAGAGCGCCCAGTCATCCACCAACTCTAAGATTGCTCCCATCATAGCACTGTACAGTGGCTCCTACATGGAGCTGTACGAGAGCCTAAATGAGACAACCACACACGTCTTCCATATAGTAAAATCAGCCCAGAGGGGGTGGGGGGGGGGTGGAGGGGGGACACCCTCAAAATCTCAACGAAGAATGCAGAAGACTATGTCAAAATGCTGCGAGAACTAAAACGCAGGAACATACCATTCTACACGCACTCATCAGGAAAAGACAGCCCACTGAGAGTAGTAATACACGGCATGCCACACTCCTTCACAGCCGACAACATGAGGAGGGCCCTGGCAGGCACGACAAGGGCAGTGACCAAGATGAAGTCCCCAAAAACACGAAGGCCCATGCCACTATTTGAAATAGTGGCTACAAACAATGCACAGAATAGGACAATACGGAATGTCAAGACCATAGCTGCCTGTGATGTGACAATCGAAGACCCAAGAATTAACAAGGGAACCTCCCCATCGCACCCCCCTCAGATTTAGTTATAAGTTGACACAGTGGATAGGCCTTGAAAAACTGAACACAGATCAATCGAGAAAACAGGAAGAAGTTGTGTGGAACTGTGAAAAAAATAAGCAAAATATACAAACTGAGTAGTCCATGTGCAATATAGGCAACATTTTTCATAGTTCCACACAACTTCTTCCTGTTTTCTCGATTGATATGTGTTCAGTTTTTCCAGGCCTATCCACTGTGCCAACTTATAACTAAATTTGAGGGGGGTGAGATGGGGAGGTTCCCTTGTAAGAAGAAGCAGGCACAATGCTATAGGTGCCTCCAAACTGGACACGTGTCACGATACTGCGACAGGCCGCAGAAATGTGTCAGATGTGCAGGAGACCACCGCAGCAACGAGTGCCCCGTACCCAGAGAAGAACCGGCTAAATGCTACGACCGTGGGGAAGCGCACCCAGCCAGTTACGGCGGCTGCAGGACCCTATTACAGGCCCAGATCAGACAGGAGGCAGCGCACAGGAAACCAGGAGCGACCTACGCCGGTACACCTAGCGCCACCGCCAGCCGAGGAACACCCCCAGCGCGAGCACAGCGGCCCGCCAGCCCAGCAGAAACCCAGAAGCGGCGCCAAGAAACCGAGCGGAAACACAGAAAACCACACAAGCACCACGACCGCTGCCCCGCCGCCACCTGCTGAAGAGGCCGAGAACGGAATCAACGCAAGAGGGCCAACCAACACAAGAGAATCACACAGTAGAAGCACAACGCCACGACCACCGCCAGCAGCAGGAAGCCACAGCAGACAACTCCTGCAGCACAGAAGCACGGCAAAACGTCAACACGACAACCACAAGAGGAGAAGCCGCCCCACAAGCACCGGCAATTGCAGACATCGCACCCCTCATGGCAGTCATGATGGAAGCCATCGTCACGCTCAAGAGCGCGACAGAGAAGCTAGCCACCTACATGGCCAACACGAGAACCGCCCCAAGAAACCAAGGTGGCAGATAGACCCATACAAGGGCTAAGAATCGCGGTGTGGAACGCAAACGGTCTACCACAACAGGCAGACGAATTCCGTCAGTTCATATACGACGAAGCCATAGACGTATGCCTCATATGTGAGACGTTCCTGAAGCCTGGTGTCAGGGTAGGAGTACCCAACTACGAATGCCACCGGAAGGACCGACCAACACACAGGGGAGCAACGGCTATCTACATAAGAAGGTCACTCCGGCACCACCGCCTCGAACTCCCGCGTCTCAACACGCTAGCGGCAAATGGAGTGACAGTCGACGCGACGCTAGGAAGAATACACTTCATTGCCATCTACAGACAACCTGGCCGGAACGGAACACTCGACCCGGCTGACATAGAAGCCCTCCTATCAATCCCAGGAAACATCTTCGCAGGAGGCGACTACAATGCGAAGAACCATGCGTGGCTGGCCAGAGTGGCCGAGCGGTCCTAGGCGCTAGAGTCTGGAACCGCGCGACCGCTACGGTCGCAGGTTCGAATTCTGCCTCGGGCATGGATGTGTGTGAAGTCCTTAGGTTAGTTAGGTTTAAGTAGTTCTAAGTTCTAGGGGTCTGATGACCTCAGAAGTTAAGTCCCACAGTGCTCAGAGCCATTTTTTGAACCAAGCGTGGAACTCGCGGGTAGCCGGCCGGAGTGGCCGTGCGGTTCTAGGCGCTAATATCTCGAGCCGAGCGACCGCTCCGGCCGCAGGTTCGAATCCTGCCTCGGGCATGGCTGTGTGTGATGTCCCAACAGTCCGACATACTACGCAAAGAACTACAACCCGGACATACTGGATGTGGCCATGGTCAAAGGACTTCCCCTAGCCATCCACGCCAGCACACGCAACGCGCTGGCCTCGGATCACAAACCAGTCATCTACGACATCGCCCTGGAAGGACTCGCTCCGCCTAAAGACGGACTCGACCTCCGAGGCATCAGATGGCAGAGCTACAAGCAACAGCTAACCGAACACCTCGCCACACCACCCGATCCGGACGTCGTCGGAGCCGGGGAAACCATCCGATACATGACAGAGAGAGCCATAGACGCAGCCGTAGCAGCCACGCCAGCAAGGAGGGAAGAGGAACAGGACACCACTCCACACCACCTCCCCCCACAAATAAGGACAGCAATAGCAGATAAAAACAGACTCTTCCGAGAATGAACCAGAACAAGAAACCCAGCAACCAAGAGGCAAGTGAACAAGCTACAACGAGAAATAAAGGCAGCAGTGGAGGAGCACAGAATACAAACTTGGTCCGCTAGGATATCCGCACTTAGAATCGAAGATGGGACTGCCTGGAATACCACTAGGAACCTCCTACGCCACTACCAAAGAATACCACCACTCATAGTGGCGAACAACGCCGTATGTGAGCCCAACAGCAAAGCGGACGCTCTTGCGGACGTGTTTGCACAGAACTTTACACCAATAGAAGACCCGAGCGACCCGGAGCACATTGAAATGGTGAACAGCTGCCTCCCCCTGTTCCTGAACGCACAAGAAGAGGAAGACCAGATTCAAAAAATCACCACTGAAGAAGTCAAGATACAGCTGAAATACCTAAACCCACGAAAAGCGGGTGGAATAGACCTGCTCACCAACAAGATGCTAAAACAAATGCCAGACGAACCTGCTGCAATCCTCGCGAAGTCCTTCAATGCCATACTGAAGACGAAGATATTCCCTTGTACCTGCAAACACGCCAAACCGGGAAAGGATCCCACCCAACCGTCAAGTTATAGGCCTATAAGCCTGCTACTGGCGATCTCAAAATTCGTTGAACGCTTCTATCTAGCAAGACTACTGCAACACGTGAACGTGGATCAGCTACTACCCAACGCACAGTTCGGCTTCCGAGCTGGGCTCTCAACAACACAACAACTCTTACGAGTCACGGAGGAGGCCATGGAAGCGATGGAACGAAGAGAATTCTTTGGCGCAGTGTTTCTGGACGTATCCAGAGCATTTGATTCAGTATGGCATGAGGGCCCACTATTCAAACTACTGGACAGAGGCGTGCCGGTGTCACATGTGACACTACTGAAGTCATACCTTGAAGGCAGAACATTTAACGTAAAGGTGCAGAACAGAGAATCTTCAAGGAGAAGCATCCTGGCTGGGGTACCACAAGGCAGCGTACTGGGCCCGGTGTTGTACACACTATACACCAGTGACATCCCAACATCACACAACGATCACAGAACCCTATACGCGGATGATACAGCGCTCTACGCACGCAGTAGGAGTGCCAGAATCTTCAGACACAGACTACAACGAGCAACAAAAGAACTCTGCGACTGGGCGAAGAAATGGCGGCTAGCGTTCAATGGAACGAAGACGCAAGCAATCCCCATTTGCAGAAGAAAGTTCCCGATGGACCTACCACCAATAGAAGTACGCGGAACCGCAGTCCCCTGGAGCAGGACTGCGCTCTAACTGGGAATCACCCTCGACAGACGCCTCACGTGGAAGGACCACGTGACCAAAGGCAATGTGCAGACTCAGGATGCTCTACCCAATGGATGAGTGAATGTGTGTATATATTAAAAAAAAAAAAAAACGCTAACCAGCAGCGAAGAGTAAAGCATGGCACCAATAAGTGTTTGTCAAAGAAGCCACTCTTAAATGTATGTATACCCTAAACTTAATTCTTAAGCTTTGTCCACAGGAATAGCTTCACAGCTCATACTGTACGACACCGAGGAAGACAGAAGAGCCTTCCTCATAAGAAGAAAGGTGCATGCCGCCGCTCTCGTTGCAGTTCGCCGATTGCCCTCGGAGGATTCTTTCCGCAGTCGAAGGCGAAACGTCAGGGGAGAGTCTTATGTATGGACCACGGCATCTCAGCCCGGAAGTGTTAAGTGATATTTATTTGCATCCACTTTACAGATTTTATAAAGTGTCCAGACATGCGACTGTGAGCAGCTTCTATGTCCTCCTTGGCTAAAGGACATTGTATTACCAGGCTCGAGCCTACAATATACACTCCTGGAAATTGAAATAAGAACACCGTGAATTCATTGTCCCAGGAAGGGGAAACTTTATTGACACATTCCTGGGGTCAGATAAATCACATGATCACACTGACAGAACCACAGGCACATAGACACAGGCAACAGAGCATGCACAATGTCGGCACTAGTACAGTGTATATCCACCTTTCACAGCAATGCAGGCTGCTATTCTCCCATGGAGACGATCGTAGAGATGCTGGATGTAGTCCTGTGGAACGGCTTGCCATGCCATTTCCACCTGGCGCCTCAGTTGGACCAGCGTTCGTGCTGGACGTGCAGACCGCGTGAGACGACGCTTCATCCAGTCCCAAACATGCTCAATGGGGGACAGATCCGGAGATCTTGCTGGCCAGGGTAGTTGACTTACACCTTCTAGAGCACGTTGGGTGGCACAGGATACATGCGGACGTGCATTGTCCTGTTGGAACAGCAAGTTCCCTTGCCGGTCTAGGAATGGTAGAACGATGGGTTCGATGACGGTTTGGATGTACCGTGCACTATTCAGTGTCCCCTCGACGATCACCAGTGGTGTACGGCCAGTGTAGGAGATCGCTCCCCACACCATGATGCCGGGTGTTGGCCCTGTGTGCCTCGGTCGTATGCAGTCCTGATTGTGGCGCTCACCTGCACGGCGCCAAACACGCATACGACCATCATTGGCACCAAGGCAGAAGCGACTCTCATCGCTGAAGACGACACGTCTCCATTCGTCCCTCCATTCACGCCTGTCGCGACACCACTGGAGGCGGGCTGCACGATGTTGGGGCGTGAGCGGAAGACGGCCTAACGGTGTGCGGGACCGTAGCCCAGCTTCATGGAGACGGTTGCGAATGGTCCTCGCCGATACCCCAGGAGCAACAGTGTCCCTAATTTGCTGGGAAGTGGCGGTGCGGTCCCCTACGGCACTGCGTAGGATCCTACGGTCTTGGCGTGCATCCGTGCGTCGCTGCGGTCCGGTCCCAGGTCGACGGGCACGTGCACCTTCCGCCGACCACTGGCGACAACATCGATGTACTGTGGAGACCTCACGCCCCACGTGTTGAGCAATTCGGCGGTACGTCCACCCGGCCTCCCGCATGCCCACTATACGCCCTCGCTCAAAGTCCGTCAACTGCACATACGGTTCACGTCCACGCTGTCGCGGCATGCTACCAGTGTTAAAGACTGCGATGGATCTCCGTATGCCACGGCAAACTGGCTGACACTGACGGCTGCGGTGCACAAATGCTGCGCAGCTAGCGCCATTCGACGGCCAACACCGCGGTTCCTGGTGTGTCCGCTGTGCCGTGCGTGTGATCATTGCTTGTACAGCCCTCTCGCAGTGTCCGGAGCAAGTATGGTGGGTCTGACACACCAGTGTCAATGTGTTCTTTTTTCCATTTCCAGGAGTGTACAACTAGAGAATGGATCATATGTCTGACCCAGAGCAAGATTGATTAGGCATTTTTGTACTATAGGAAACTGTATTTACAATGTGCTCCGCTGCACTCTGTGCCAGTTACATCCGTGTGGTGTCAGCTAACGGGTGACTCGTAAAATGGCAACAGTTTCTATACTGGAGGTAAAACGAATACTTGAAAATTGACTTAAACCGTCCTGAGACTCAAGACCGAGGAAGCGTATTAATTATGTTGTGTCTGAATACAGTTTTATTAACTACTACTTTGAGGTTCTTAACACAAACTTCGACGAAGACGACGTAAGTATTACATGGAAGTGCTATATTAAAGCAGCGGAAACGTATTCCTCTCAGTGTGTGGTATTGTTTTCCACAATATTCTCAGATAAAAGTATCGCCGAATTAGGACTGATACCCACAAACAAAGTGATCCCACAAGTTGTGAGAAAAGGGGTTTATGTATTTCACGGACATAAGCCACTCCCCATTAAATAAATTACGCTTTTAAGTGCAGTTAATGTGCTGTGTGGGCGAAAAGCGAAACTTAAAATGAAGAGACTGAAGTGAAGAATGTGGAGCAGAAGAATTGTCGGTGTACACCCAGGAAGGTGTGGATGGTTTCATCAATAGTGTTATCCTGGACATACGAGGCAGAAAAAAAGTCCCCGAATGCTAGCGCCTAGAAGAACTGCAGAAAGGCACGGAGCTAATTGTTAAAGTCATAAGACATATTTTTTACAGGAAAAAAATTAGATATGTACTTGAATTAAAGAACACTGGTGGCTTACATTGATCGCAACAGCAGATCTGTGTAGTAGGCCACGGCTGCTGCCGTAACTGAATCATCAGGGACTCCATAATCGTGCGCCACCCACTAGTCCATACCTGATCGCTAGGTGTGGTAGGTCATGTCCATCACTGCTGAATCGCTTAGGGTTAACGACAGTTCTGTCTGCCAGGGAAACAGCATTGTGATTATGAATAATGGTAAGAGATCTGAATAGACTGTTTAAAGTGGATGACCTCCTATTGTAGAGTAAAGCTATATTATAAATTTATATGTCAAATTACAAGCTCATGGACGAACAAAGTTATTGGTACCCACTTAACGGGTTTTATAAAGTGTGCAGACATGCGACTATGAGGAGCTTTTATGTCCTCCTTGGCGAAACAATATTGTATCACCAGGTTGGAGGCTAAAATATACAGCTACAGAATGGATCATATGTTTGAGTCAGTACATGACTGTTTAAGCATTTTTGAACTTTATCAAACTGTATTTACAATGTTTCTAGAATAATAGAGGACTTGCCCGCGAAAGGCAAAGGTCCCGAGTTCGAGTCTCGGTCCGGCACACAGTTTTAATCTGCCAGGAAGTTTTGTATTTACAATGTGTTTCACTGTACTCTGTGCCAATTACATCCATTAGGTGTCAGCTAACGGATGATTTGCAAAACAGTTGCCGTTTGTCTACGGGAGGTAATGAGAATATTCGAAAATTAACTTCAACTCTCCTGAGACTCAAGACCGAAGAAAGGTTACTAATTATATTGTATCTGCATACAGTTTTAATTATCTACTTCTTATAGGTTCTTAACACAAATTCCAACAAAGGCGACGTAAGAATTACAGAGAAGTGCTTCATTAAAGCAGAAGAAACGTATCTCTCTCAATCCAGGATATTGTTTTCCACAATACAGCGAGATAAGTATATAACCGAATTAGGACTGGTACCCACAAATAATGGTATCCCAAAGTCGTAATAAAAGAGTTTATATATTGCAGAGACTTCAGCCATTCCCCGTTAAATAAATTACGCATTCAAGTGCAGATAATGTTTTGTTTGGACGAAAAAGAAAACTGAAAATGAAGAGACCGAAGTGAAGAATGTGGAGCAGATGAGTTGCCAATGTACACCCAGGAAGTTGTGGAGGGTTTCATCAATAGTGTTAGCCTGGAGGTACGAGGCAGAATAAAGATATGCTATCGCCTAGAAGAACTTCAGAAAGGACCAGAGGTATTTGTTAAAGTCACAAAACATTTTGTTTACAGAACGGAAATTAGATATATACTTGTTTAAAGAACGCTGATGGTTTGCATTGACCACAATGGCAAATCTGTCTGGTAGATCACGGCTGCTGTCGTGACTGAATCATCAGGGACGCTGTAATCGTGCACCACTCACCAGCCCATATCTCATCGCTAGGTGTGGTTGTTGCTTTCTGTCATTGGTTCGAGTAATCGTCATCCTGTGTTTACCATACAAATACAAAAGATGACAAATGAGACGGAGAAGTGACAAATACTAAGACAGGTGTTAGTCAGATCTAAGACACAGCATTTCGGTGACTTAAAGTAGATATCACTAATGTGTGAAGAGTCACACGTGTTTCTGTCATTCAGCTCAAATAATCAGTTATAGAATCCATACAGTTTTAATTATTTTACGTGGAAATATGCATTCCAGGGTTCGATCTACACACGATAATTGAGAAGTGACAGATATATACACACATCAATTAGTCTTGCATCACCTCAGTTCCCAGAACTCCTGAAGATAGACATTGAATGTGGATATCGTATCACAGACACAGTCCCTTTGACTGTTCAGAGATGTCACTAAACCCGCTCAAAGATGTAAACAACCATGCATGAGCAGCGCCTATGAGACGGAGGGGATCCGATGGCCGATCAGTTCCAGTCATTCCACCGGGAAGAACATACATGGCTCTTGTTGTCTGTAGTTCAGCCATGCCTAGACGGTGAATACCGTGGTTCGATCGCGTCCGCATTGTTACTTTGTGTCAAGAAGGGCTCTGAACAAGGGAAGTGTCCAGGCGTCTCGGGGTGAACCAAAGCGATGTTGTTTGGACATGGAAGAGATACAGAGGGACAGGAGCTGTCGATGACATGCTTCGCTCATGTCGCTCAAGGGCTGCTACTACAGTGGATGACCGCTACCTACGTATTTTGGCTAGAAGGAACACTGACAGCAACGCCACCATGTTGAATAATGCTTATCGTGCCACAGGACGTCGTATTACGACTCAAACTGTGCGCAATTCGCTACATGATGCGCAACGTCACTCCCGACGTCCATGTCGATGTCTATCTTTGCAACCACGACACCATGCAGCGCGGTACAGACGGGCTTCAACAACTTACCGAATGGACCGCTCAGGATTGGCATCACGTTCTCTTTACCGATGAGTGTCGCATATGCCTTCAACCAGACAATCGTCGGAGACGTGTTTGGGGGCAACCCGGTCAGGTTGAACGCCTTAGACACACTGTCCAGTGAGTGCAGCAAGGTGGAGGTTCCCTGCGTGTTTTGGGGCCGACGTACGCCGCTGGTGGTCATGGTAGGCGCCGTAACGGCTGTATGATACGTAAATACCATCCTCCGACCGATAATGCAACCATATCGGCAGCATATTGGCAAGGCATTCGTCTTCATAGACGACAATTCGCGGCCCCATCGTGCACATCTTGTGAATGACTTCATTCAGGATAACGACATCGCTCTACTAGAGTGGCCAGCATGTTCTCCAGACATGAGCCCTATCGAACATGCCTGGGGTAGATTGAAAAGGTCCGTTTATGGACGACGTGTTTCACCAACCACATTGAGGGATCTACGCCGAATCGCCGTTGAGGAGCAGGACAATCTGGACCAACAGTGTCTTGATGACCTTGTAGATAGTATGCCACAACGAATACAGGTATGCATCAATGCAAGAGGACGTGCTACTGGGTATTAGAGGTACTGGTGTGTACGGCAATCTGGACCACCACCTCTGAAGGTCTCGCTGTACGGAGGTGCAACATGCAATGTGTGGTTTTCATTAGCAATAAAAAGGGCGGAAATGATGTTTATGTTGATCTCTATTCCAATGTTCTGTACAGGTTTCGGAACTCTCGGACCCGAGGTGATGCAAGACTTTTTGTGATGTGTATATAATTACTAAGGTTGGGTTATGTGGTCTCACCGACATCCAGTGAATTAAAGTTGATATGACTGGGTGGAAGCACATCGACACCCACCAACCTGGATCGATAAAGGGTTACACAAAATGGCAAAGTAGGTACTGACAGTAGTATTATGGTCTATATCTTGGTGGTATTCCATGCTGCACATCTGGATGATATCTATTCATCGTAAGCAAATCAGTACGGAAAATTCTAGTGAGAATAAATCTGAAAATACAAACAACAACTATGCATCTGCTCTAGAGAGTTTGGTTGGATGTGATAGAGACTAAATTATTCCTCCATGATATGTATAGAAGACATAGCTTGTCAAGTAGACCTGGACCATTACCTATTAAAGTATTCGTATATGTATCCGTAAGATTATTCTGCAACTTGTCTACTGGGAGTGAGTAATGCTAGATTAGATGGCGTTGTTCGTGACGTCTTATTACTGTTATGACTCCCAAAATTGGAATACATAGGTGTTACTTTGTTTTTTTAACTGGATGTGTATATGATGTGGAAGACTATAGTTTTAATGGATTACTCGGTAATGGCTGGTTGTACTACCTACTTGAAAAAGTCAATACGGACCTACAATGGTTTATAAAATAATGTGTGTTTGCCTGGAAACAGATTACACAAAACAGTTATACTGGCAGCCGAGCTAGTGGTGGAAGTCAAAGTTACTCTACCAGATGATTGAAAATCATTATGTCTGCTCCGTTACTTCCTATAGACTCGAGACTAGGAAACATGCTTTATTATGCTCTCGCAGCTATGGACGGCAGAACCATGCTCTCTCCAGATTTGTTGTGATTGTGGTTTTTTAAAGGTTGTCCGAACTATACGTCACTTATAGGAGGATCATGCGATCATGATGTGGCTTCCTAATTGTTTTTAGAACACACACACACACACACACACACACACACACACACACACACACACACACACACATATATATATATATATATATATATATATATATATATATATATATATATACAGGGTGAGTCACCTAACGTTACCGCTGGATACATTTCGTAAACCACATCAAATACTGACGAATCGATTCCACAGACCGAACGTGAGGAGAGGGGCTAGTGTAATTGTTTAATACAAACCATAAAAAAAATGCACAGAAGTATGTTTTTTAACACAAACCTACGTTTTTCTAAACGGAACCCCTTTAGTTTTGTTAGCACATCTGAACATATAAACAAATACGTAATCAGTGCCGTTTGTTGCATTGTAAAATGTTAATTACATCCGGAGATATTGTAACCTAAAGTTGACGCTTGAGTACCACTCCTCCGCTGTTCGATCGTGTGTATCGGAGAGCACCGAATTACGTAGGGATCCAAAGGGAACGGTGATGGACCTTAGGTACAGAAGAGACTGGAACAGCACATTACGTCCACATGCTAACAGCTTTTTATTGGTCTTTTTCACTGACGCACATGTACATTGCCATGAGGAGTGAGGTACACGTACACACGTGGTTTCCGTTTTCAATTACGGAGTGGAATAGAGTGTGTCCCGACATGTCAGGCCAATAGATGTTCAATGTGGTGGCCATCATTTGCTGCACGCAATTGCAATCTCTGGCGTAATGAATGTCGTACACGCCGCAGTACATCTGGTGTAATGTCGCCGCAGGCTGCCCCAATACGTTGTTTCATATCCTCTGGGGTTGTAGGCACATCATGGTACATATTCTCCTTTAACGTACCCCACAGAAATAAGTCCAGAGGTGTAAGATCAGGAGAACAGGCTGGCCAATTTATGCGTCCTCCACGTCCTATGAAACGCCCGTCGAACATCCTGTCAAGGGTCAGCCTAGTGTTAATTGCGGAATGTGCAGGTGCACCATCATGCTGATACCACATACGTCGACGCGTTTCCAGTGGGACATTTTCGAGCAACGTTGGCAGATCATTCTGTAGAAACGCGATGTATGTTGCAGCTATTTGGGCCGCTGCAATGAAGTGAGGACCAATGAGATGGTCACCAATGATTCCGCACCATACATTTACAGTCCACGGTCGCTGTCGCTCTACCTGTCTGAGCCAGCGAGGATTGTCCACGGACCAGTAATGCATGTTCCGTAGATTCACTGCCCCATGGTTTGTGAAACCCGCTTCATCGGTAAACAGGTAGAACTGCAACGCATTCTCTGTTAATGCCCATTAACAGAATTGCACTCGATGATTAAAGTCATCAGCATGTAATTGCTGATGTAGCGACACATGAAACGGGTGAAAGCGGTGACGATGCAGTATGTGCATGACACTACTTTGACTCAGTCCACCGGCTCTCGCAATGTCCCGTGTACTCATGTGTGGGTTCACGGCAACAGCAGCTAACACACCAACTGCACCCGCTTCTCCTGTGACGGGCCTGTTACGGACCCGTTTGCGTGCTACGACCATATCTGTTGCATACAGTTCGCGGTAGATGTTTTGCAATGTGCGGCACGTTGGATGCTCTCTGTCCAGGTACCGTTCGGCATACACCCTGCAGGCTTCAGCTGCATTTCGTCGACACTCGCCATAGATGAGTATCATCTCCGCCTTTTCAGAGTTCGAATACACCATGGTCACACTTCCTACAACAGTACACTATCACAGACGTCTGGTAACACGGTGTCCTACAGTTGGTCCGCATGCGGAGACGAATGCAGAATAACAATAGCAGCAAGCGCTACATGCGGACACTGCGACAGCTAGACCAAACCACAACAGTGCACTACAGCCACACTCGTAAACACGGTCGTCATCGTAAACATGTCCCTGCAGATGCTGCTCGCCGTGTTACAACACGCGACTGAACGTCGGAGGTTTCGAGCGTCAACTTTAGGTTACAATATCTCCGGATGTAATTAACATTTTACAATGCAACAAACGGTACTGATTACGTATTTCTTTATATGTTCAGATGTGCTAACAAAACTAACGTGGTTCCATTTAAAAAACGAAGGTTTGTGTTAAAAAACATACTTCCGTACATTTTTGTATGGTTTGTATTAAACAATTACACTAGCCCCTCTCCTCACGTTTGGTCTGTGGAATCAGTTCATCAGTATTTGATGGGGTTTACGAAATGTATCCAGCGGTAACGTTAGGTGACTCAGCCTATATATATATATGGCAGGAAGTTACCCTATTCGTCTGCACCAAAACTACACTACTGGCCATTAAAATTGCTACACCAGGAAGAAATGCAGATGATAAACAGGTATTCATTGGACAAATATATTATACTAGAACTGACATGTGATTCCATTTTCATTCAATGTGGGTGCACGGATCCTGAGAAATCAGTACCCAGAACAACCACCTCTGGCTGTAATAACGGCCTTGATATGCCTGGGCATAGAGTCAAACAGAGCTTGGATGGCGTGTACAGATACAGCTACCCATACAGCTTCAGCACGATACCACTGTTCATCAAGAGTAGTGACTGGCATATCATGATGAGCCAGTTGCTCGGCCACCATTGGCCAGACGTTTTCAATTGATGAGAGATCTGGAAAAGGTGCTGGCCAGGGCAGTAGTCGAACATTTTCAGTAGATTGATTTTGTTATGTTCTGGCTCATTAGCTCAATTTTATAAAAAATAAAAAATTGTTCGTTAACACTCACAATTTTTTATTTTCCACAAAATTGACCTAGTTATCCAGAACATACAAAAACAATCTACTATCCCTTTTACCTAACAATAGTATAATATAATATAATAATAACTATAATAAAAAATCATTTATTTTACATACATTTCCCATAGGTGACAGTAATGTAATTAAATAAATTACGTAATTAACTATTATTTTTAAAAAGCAATTTTTAAAATAAGCATTTTTACATAATTTTCTAGTTCCAAAAATTGTCCTATTTTTGACTTCTGTGAAAAAGATGTTTTTTAAAATTATTTTCAAATAAATTTTTCAAAAAGCATTTTTATAACTTTTTCTTAGCCCCAAAAATTGTCCTATTTTTGACTTCTGTGAAAAACGTGTTTTTTAAAGTTATATCAGATAGGTAAGAAAATTACTTTGCTATCAGCTACCTAGTTTCAGCTACTTTTTGAATGTAAGTAAAATTAATGAAAATGAATCAATTAAAACAAAAAGTAAATTATATTAAAAAATTTATTTGATTTTTAAAAAGTGCAAAACAACCTCACAATGTCCTATATACATCTTTCTGTGTTTTGGACTCCTCTGACCCTATGTACACAGCGCCACACGAAGGCAAAGTTCTAAATTAACAGAACCGCTTCTTTTATTTGGGCTGTTATTAAGTACATAAGCGAGTGTGTTGGATGTTTTAGCCAAATGGCTAGCACTCTTCATACAAATACGTTATAATGACCTTTGATATGTGCACTCTCATTGATCAACGATTGTGTGAAGTTAGGTTGAAGTAAAGGAGCTTGAAGATTGTATATATAGTTGGAGTTCTACTGACAAAGTATCTCCTAAAAATCAACTTCTACATCAATTTATTTCAGGCTCAAATTAATTATTTTCTTAACATTAACTTATTTTTAAATTAGAGAACAGATGTGAACAATTGATTAATGTGATTTGAACACCAAAATTAGAAACAAAAAATAGAGAAAATTATATCTAAAGTAAAGTATGTTCCCATGTAATTTTCAATTAACATACATCAGTGCCATCTGTTGACAGAAGGTGGAATCTAGTTAGTTCAGACTAATGTTCACAAATGTCTCTACAGTTCTGAAAGTGCAACTCTAAACATATAAAATGTAACAAATGGGCAGCTTGAAGATATAAAATGCAGCAAACACAATATTTCTGTTTTAAAATGCAACAAAGCGAATCTTTTCTTCAAATACGTTTGTCCGGAACCAACAGTAAGCCATATACCGAATTTCATCATAATAACTTAATAAACAAAATTTTCATGACTCAGCACCATTTCACTTTAGATTCAGTGACGATTTCTCAGTCAAATATTAACCGATTTTAAAAATTTATAATGCTAACATAATCTACATAAAAAAAGCTATCCATTAAAAATATAATAAAATAAATCAGAAATCATATCATAAGAAACATGATAAAATTTTCAGTTTTTATTTTTTCTATCTCTCTTAAAATGTTTCAGAAATGTGTATAAGAATGAGGTTAACACTTTCATAAATTGTTTTTAGTTTTTCATTCATTTACAGAGAAGCAAATGTTTATAATTAAAAATATTCAGTAAGTAATCTATGTTGTGCATCATATGTAGGATTCATTTACCATACATAATTACATAAGCAAGTGTATCATTCGGAATTTTATCATTAAAATTTGCACAAAGTTTCATAGTAGTTTTCTGTCTAGTTACAACAATCTTTCTGTGTGTCATATTGAATACATAAATTGGATAATTACTTATAAAACTAAATGGATTAATATCAATATCTGATTTTAGTAACGTAATCCTTTTAAAATCAAGAAATGCATCATATGCTTTAAGAAAATTATTTGGTGGATTAATATTCCACATTTCTTGAGGAAAAACTTCATTTCTACCATTTTTAAATAAATATTCTGTAGTTTAATTTGGTCAAATAATGATGAATCAACTAATTGATTATTTTTATGATTTGTCTGAAATGTGACAAATTCGAAGTATGGCATATCAAATTCTGTAGAGTTATAGTAATTTGTGATATCTAGTCCAAACTGTTTTTACCAGATAATCCAGCAACTTCTTGTGTTTGAAGTTCATAAAAAGAAATAGGAATTTTCGGATTTTTAAGAATAATTTCACGTTGTTCAAGTTTATAATTTGGTTCATATTTAACATCAGGCACACTAATTTACATAGAGTCTAGAACTGTTTTTCCTTCTGTAGGAAGAGTATCTTTTATTTCAATTCCAGCATCATTTTTATCAGTCCAACGAAGAATTACATCTCCAGAAGATGAACTACGTGTAAAAATTACAGTTAAATCTTCTTCCAACATAATTTCTTTATAATCTTTAAAAAATCTACCAACTAATGATAATGGATAAAGTATTTAATTTCTTTTACTATTTATTTTTCCTGTATTAATTATATGTCCTTCTGAACTTATTTTATCAGTAACAGATGAAGTTAGATGAAGTAAAACAGATGAAGAAATAAAAGGATGTTCAATTCTAGATAAAATATCATTTCCTTCCTTTTTTGTGACAAATTCAAACAATTTAGCTACATAATAATCAATTAATTTTTTGTTTGATTTTCCACCATAAGTTGGGTAACCTATACCATCATTTCCAATAATACTAAAATTCATATACAATTGCGCTTAATTTGGATGAAGCCAACCATCACCAATATTTATTTCAATTTCTGTATCTTCGTTAGGAAGATTTAAATTATTTTTAGTTTTCTCATTCACAGGGATTGAGTAAAACTGATAACTTTCAATTTTATTCATGATTTTTTAAGGAAATTATTTATTAGCAATAGCAAACCAGACTTCAGTCTGTGACTAAGATATTTCTAAGACAACTGTTACAATAGCACCCTTAAAGTCAATTAAACTATCATTTTCATCAGTTATAGTAATTTCTAGATCTTAAATTGTATCAAAAATTGGAACATTTACAGGATAATTCGGTTCATAAATTATTGGTCCACCAAACTCTGCATTATGTTAGAATGAAGGAATAATATTATTTTCTTTATGAAAATGATCATTATGTTTTACATACATTCCATCAGCAAGAATAAAATTTATATTTATTAATTCAATAGGAATTACTTTAGGAACATCCTTAGCTACAGCTTTTTCATTAGGTAAAACAACTTGACTATTAAAACCAAGTAAACTTCCAATAATATCCTCTATATCCATATACAATTTTACTTTCAATAACAATTCTGATTAAAATTTCATCTGCTTTGAAGTGTATTTTAGGTTTTTTCAAATTAATAAGTTTTTCGAAATTTTTAAAACTATATTGACCTACAGGAATTGTTATCGTTTCTCCATCACAATAAAATTTATTATTTTTTGTTGTAATATTTGGAGTTAAAAAGTTGAATAAAAACCAACTAGTGAAACATTAGTATAACTATCTCGTATTGGAACAGTTAATTGTTTTCAAAGTATTGAAGATATATCACTAAGTTGAAATAATCCACTCATTTATTACTGAAAAAAATTATTAAATAAATGAACAAAACAGATTGGGAACCTAAAGTAAGAATTCCAGAAAATAAGTTAAAAAACAAACATGGTAATCTTTTACCAAATTATGTAAGATGTGCAATAATTGGACCAAGTGGTTGTGGAAAAACAACATTAATGATTGATAATTATATTTTAGCTCCAGGTTGGTTAACCTGGAATAAAAATAAACATTTATATGCTTATTCAAAAAGCTTAGATCAGCCAAAGTTCAAGAATTTATAAAACAATGTAAACAATTTGGAGATAAAATTAATGAAAATATTGTTAATTTTATTGAAAATATTGGAGAAGTTATTCCTTTAGATGAATGCGAAAATAATTCAGTTGTGATATTCGATGATTTTATTCTGGAAAATCAAGATATAGTTAGAGAATATTTTACTAGAGGCAGACACAAAGGTATAGATTGTTTTTAGTTAGTTCAAACTTATTCAAAAATACCAAAACAGTTAGTTAGAGATAATCTAAAACTTTTGAATATATTTAAACAAGATGATACAAATTTAAATCATACTTATCATGAATTTGTTGGTGGAGATTTAAAGTTTGATAATTTTAAAGATATGTGTAGTAAATGTTGGAATGATGAGTTTGGATTTTTCACAATAGACATGACTAGGAAACCAAATGATGGTAAGTTTAGAAATAAAATACAACAGTTTATAAACCTTTAATTAATTTTATCTCTAATAAATGGACACTTTAAAAATGATATTACATATCTATTAGACGTTGATGATGATATTTTACCTGGAAAAATAAATGAACTTAGGTTTTAATTACTTAAAAAAAATATGAAAAATCAAAAAAAGTAGAATTAATTTATGGCCAACATTTCACAAATTGTTCATGGTCTAACGATAATACTACATGTGACCAGACACATGGGGTTGTTGTTATTATTATTATAAATGTATAAGTAAAACAAATTACCTAATTACTTTATTTAAAAAAATTAAACATAATCATAAATGTTAAACATAAACATACATGTTAAACATAAACAAAAACATAAATGTTAAACATAAACATCAACATAACTAGTGTTTCTTCCTCCTTAATAAATTTGTGCAGAGTACGATTTAAAAATTGTTAAACAAGCTAAAAAAAAGGAAGAAAGCTGAAGAATTAAAAGAACAATTTAAGCATTGAGAAAAGCAACCAAGAACAGAATATGAGAAATATAAAATGGAAGATCAACCTGTTATTGACCCAATTGAACAAGTTAAACAAATAATCGAAGGATTAGGTGATGATGTTTTAAATGCTATTGAAGAAAATAGAGAAGTTGTAAAACAAATGCTTCCATATCATCATCATATAGAAGATTTTGGAGACTGATCACCAATTACACCATAAGTGAATCAGAAGTTCAACATATTTTGAATAAATACCAAGAAGAAAAAGAATCAAGTAGTACATTAATCGGAATGAAGATAAAATTTTTGGTTTAAAACCTGTAGGCATGTTTAAATATGTTGGTAATTTACATGTTGAATTCAGTGGAGATAAATTAAAAATTGATGAAAAAACATATGAAGGTACAGATGGATTAATGAGCCTTTTAACTGAAAAACAAATTACTATAAATGATATGAACGAAAAATTCGATGGTGTAGATTTATCAAATTATGCAGATATTATATAATTCAGGAGCATTGTATTCTGATAATAATCCAAATAAAATAAAATGAAGTAGAGGTAATAAATATAAATAACTGATAAAACCGATTTTGATGATTATATTCCAAACTGAAGAAAACATACTATAGATGATTCAGAACCAAGTTCTCCTGAAAAAATAGGTGAAGGTTTAATTTAAAATATTTAGAAAAACCAATTGAATATGTTTGGTTAAATGATGTTAGACAATTAATTGATAGATTAGCAATAATTCATGGTGAGGAACTATCTGAAAATAAGAATTATCACAACGAAAACAAATGTTAACCAATAAATTTAGTGATTTTATAATTGATAATCCAAAAGGAATTCCATATTTAATTAGATTTTTGAATAATCTTACACATAAATTTTGGAAAAGTCACAAATATGGAAAAGGATTAGTAAATATTTTAATTAAGAAATTGCCATTTGAAATGCAACTTCCTGGTTATAATTATTGTTGTCCAGGTACAAAATTAGAAGAAAGATTATCTGAAGGTGATAAAGGTATAAATCCATTAGATGAAGCTTGTAAAAACCATGATATTGCTCATAGGGATAATAAAGACTTAGAAAAAAGACATATAGCTGATAAAGAACTTCAATTAGCTGCAAAAGAAAGAGTGTATGTAAATGATTCTTCATTTGGTGAAAAAGTTGCAGCAACAGCAACCAGAACATACAAGTATTTTAACAAAATTTAATAACTATGTTAATAAAGATGAATATAACAAGTTTCTTTTAGACTTAAAGGAAAGAAGTGGTATTGTAGATGGCATTATGGCTCATAATAATAAACAAAAAACGATATGAAAAGAAATCTTATTAATGCTTTAAATAAAATTGTTTCAGTACATAGTTATGTTAAATCTTAGAATCAGTAATTCAAAAAACTTGGACAAAAAAGTAGCTAAAGATGTAGAAGTAGTGGAAAAATTAGATTATTTTTAACTTTATTATTTTTTTAATCAATATAAATGGAACATCGTACTTCACATGATTATCATATTTATTATTTAAAGTCAAAAAGTTTTCTGATACACTAATCCACATAGGGTAACAACTAAAAATGATAGACAAAGAATTGAAGGTCTTTGACACTATGTAAAAGTAGAAACAGAAAATTTGTTAAAGAAATTTGCAGGGGCTGGTGAAGGTTTAAATAATAATAATGTTCGTGAATGATAATCAATGAATTACATAAACCAATGGGAAACAATGTTAAAAGAAGAAATGTTCTTTCTTTTAGTATAGATGATTTATGGCAAGCTGATTTAGTTGAAATGGATTCTGGTAATTTAAACAGAATTACTAAAATAAACAAAGGTTATAAATATTTATTAACAATAATTGATGTTTTTTAAAAAATATCCATTTGCTGTTCCTATTAAAGATAAAACAGCTAAAAATAAAGTTGATGCTTTTCAAAAAAGTTTTATAGATAGAAAGCCAAATAATTTACAAACAGATCATGGTAAATAATTCTATAACACAGAATTTAAAGAATTAATTAAAAAATATAACAATAAACATTATTCAACTTTTTCAGAATTTAAGGCATCCATTGTTGAATGATTTAACACAACACTAAAAGAAAAAATGTGGAAGAAATTTTCTTTACAAGGAAATTATAAATGGATCGATCTAGTTGATGAATATAATAATACAAAACATTCTACAATAATAATGGAACCAATAGTAGTAAATGAAAAAAATTTAAAAATAAGAAACATAGTATCTAGTGAGCAAGCTAAATTTAAAAAAGGTGATAAAGTTAGAATTAGTAACTGTAAAGGTCTTTTTGAAAAAGGATATACAGCTAATTGGTCAACAGAAATATTTGAAATTCATGATGTTGTTCATTCTAATCCAATTACATATAAATTTGTATGAACAAGAACTACAGAAAACGAAATATCCAGACGTATACGTACTTGAATAAGTTTAAAAAAAAGATAATAAAGTTTAATTTAAATAGTTATGTTTTGATAATTCACATAACAGTTGGGTAAATAAAGATAAATATGTGTTATAGTAGTTACGTTTAATGCAGACTAATTATATCATTAATAAATTGTTCTTGTGTATAGTTATCCAAAATATTGAAATAGTTCATATGACAGACAATTTTCAAATTTTCTTTCATTCTTTGATTTATTGAATTAGGATTATTATTCAATCTTAACAGTTCTTCATAATTTGGATGTCTATCTTCGATTTTATATAGTTGCTTCTGTAAATTTTTTCGCTGTTCTAAAAACATAATAGTTATATTCAAATTCATCATCAAATAATTAAAAAAAATGATGGTCTTAAACAGCCATCAATTGTTTTAGGAACGACATGTGGTGATAAATTATTTACTTCTTCACTTCTATTACCTATTATTTCTGAAGCAATGTTAACTGTTTATCTCAAATTTTGAAACTGATCGTCTTTCATTTTAATTCTATCATCTTTTAATTAAATTATTTCTGTGTTCCTTTTAATTAAATTATTTCTGTGTTCAATTTATTCAGTTCTTCTAGTTGTGGTATACAATTATTTTGTGTTCTATTTGATATTTATAAACATCAATCATCTCCTTTCTTATCTTATATTCACCATGTTTTCTAATTGATGGTAATACTACATGGGTAACCCATCTTTTAAATTGCATATATACTTCTTTTTTAGAAGATAAAAGTAATGAATATAATCCTGATTCATTGATATATATTAAAGATTTTTCATTACCTTTGAAGCCCAGTAATTTACCGGGTTTAGATAAATGTTCATATTTTACTTTATCATCAATATCAACATGTTTTCTAATTGCATCGTTCATATATTTATACTCTAACATCTGTGCAACATCTTTTGGTTTAAACCATAGATAACTTTCTTCATCAATAATCATAAAAACATCTTTATTGTTGTAAGTAATATTTTTATTAGTTTTGCAAAAAACAAATAGTACCTGAAATTCGTAGTTTGTATTTATGATTAAATTAAATTGTAAATAAGAAAGTAATAAATATATTGAAAGATACACTACAAAAATTAGAAAATTTATTTTTTTATAAATTTAATAAGAACTATTTCCAATAAATGGAGAACCAAAACGAAATGTGAACTAAACTAAAAGAAACTTATGTACTAACTGAGGTATGTCATAAAGATATTGATTGTCCTATTTGTTTAAGTGATGAAAATGAAAATCAATTAGTCAAAACAAGCTGCAACCATATTTTTCATAACGAATGTATTGAGGAATGGTTAAAGGAAAAAGAAAATTGTCCACTTACTAGAACTATTATTAAAAATAATATACAAGAAAACTATGAAATAATTGATATTAATGTCATATTTGATGCTCAAGATGAAGCAGCTTATTATGGTGATTATAATGGATTATGATTATTGATGATGATTATTTAAAAATTAATTTACATAAATACTTAAAAATTAAAACAAAATGTCTTTTTTACAGTTCTGATAAATTTTTTCTATAGAAATGGAGCAAGTTCAACAGGATTGTTCGGTGAAAACTAAATTTTGCAAATATTGTAATACAGAGAAATCAATTGATAATTTTTCTTTACAAAAATATACAAAAGGCGATTATAGAACTATATGTAGACAATGTTTAAATAAATATCATGTAGAAAATTATGATAAAAATCGAATTCCTTGTGTATGTGGAAAAGAGTTGCTAAATATTATATCAAGGAACATGTAAGACGAATTCCAAGAGATGAACATACGAAAATGGAAAATGAATCTACAATGAATATTGAATAAGTTGTAAGTGATGAAAAAAGAAATGTAAAATTTGTCAAGAAATTAAAGATTTAAATAGTTTTTGTAAAAATCCACCACATAAAGGAAAACATAATAATAAATGTAAGAAATGGAACTTAGAATATATTAAGAATAGAAAAGCTTTAATTTTAAATAATTATCTATTGTATAATTATACTTATCCATCTAGTAAATAATTGTCATTTAATTAAAAAAAATTTTTTTTATAAATCTAAAGTATTTTTTCGTAATAAGTAGAAGAGTAAACTAATTGATTGTTAAAGTAAATAGTTCAATAATTATTTTAAAAACTAATTGATAGTTAAGCTAATTCTCTTTTTGATTAATTATTTAATAAATAATAGTCCTTATCCATCTAATAAATAATTATCATTCTCTTAATAAAAGTAATTTTTACAAATCTATTATTTTTTTGTAAAAAATAGAAGAGCAAAATTGAAAGATACTGTGCTGCTCAACTAGAACAAATTGCTAATCAACTACAACGATACACTGTTGCAAGACTTCCTGATTTATGTAAAGAAAATAATTTACAAGGATATTCAAATTTACGTAAAACGGAAATAATTTGATTTATTGTTAGTAATCGTTCATTTATTGTTAGAGATCATCCAATTATTTTTTCAAATAATACATCTGATTGTAGATCTGAGACTGCTTCAGGTGTCAATGAACTAAGTACAAATCAAACAAATATTGTTAAAAATAATAAAGCGCAACATAGTGTAAATCTTTGGAAAAAGTTACCATTTTATGATATTTAAGATGTTTTTCCAACTAAAGAAGATGAACCATTAAAAAGAATATTTCCATTTTCTACAAATATTTTTCAGAAACCAAGAGATAGAAAAACAATTAAATATAACTTAGTTGAAAAAGCATTTGCTAACAGATTACAAACTATAAATTAAGAAATTAATGTAGATGTACTAGATCCTAATCATTTCTTAAATACAGCAAAAGCAAAAATTTTTAATATTGTTAAAGACTATTTGAAAGTACATCATGGTGTAAAGAAAAATTTTAATTTATATTGTGAATATAAACTACAAATAAATGAAATAAATGAGAAAGTTCAAGAATTTGGGCAACAAACACCAAACTATACTGTTTTAACAGAAAAAAGATTACAATAAAAAATTCAAATATGGTAAAAGACATATTTTAGAAAAACATTTCTAATTTTCAAACACAAGGATCAGGATGGTCATTAAATAGATTAATTGGCTTACATCTAGCAATTAACAAGTATGTTCCACTAAGAGGATCATCTGATATTGATTTACCCGAAGTAATAAAAAACAAAAACGCTTCTATTAATATGAAAAATGATGATCAAAAGGGTGTTCTGTGGTCTATAAAATTAGCTTCGTTCCTGAAGATAAAAATGCTGACAGAAATGTGATTTGTTGATTCATTTAGATTTATGCCTCCTTCTTAAACTTTCATAAAATTTAGAGAAAACTCAATTAAAAATTATTAAAAAGCCTGTTTCTCCAGAACTATTTAACCTAGTAATTAGAAAAGGTGTTCATTGATATGATTACATGGATTCTAGGAAAAAATTTGAAGAAACAATTACCAACAAAAGATAATTTTTATTGTGAATTATATGATTGTGACATAGGTAATGAAGATTATGAACATGCAAAATTAGTTTGGGAAAAATTCAATATAAAAAATTTGGTGAATATCATAATTTATATCTTAAAATGGATGTTTTATTATTAAGTGATGTTTTTGGAATTTTAGAAATACATGTATTGAAACATATAATCTAGATCCTTCTTGGTATTGTACAGTACCATTTTTATCTTGGGATGCAATGTTAAAAATTACTTATCAAAATCTTGAATTTTTACATGATTATGATATGCTTCTAATGGTTGAAAAGGAGGAAGAGATGGAATTTCACAATGTTGTAATAGATGTATAAAAGCAAATAATAAATATTTAAAAGATTATGATAATAAAGAAATATCTAAGAGTTTAATGTATCTAGATTCAAATAATTTATATGGTTCTGCTCTGAATCAATATTTACCATATGGTGGATGTAAGTGGGAAGAACCAAATAATTTTAATTGTACAAAAAGAAGTGAAATGTCAAACAATAGTCGAGAAGGTTATATATTTGAAGTAGATCTAGAATAGCCAAAAGAACTACGTAATTTACATTAAGATTTACCACTAGCTCCTGAGTCAAAAATTGTTCCAGGTACAAATGAAAGTAAATTAATAACTACTATAGATTAAAAGTGTAATTATGTAGTACATTATAAAAATCTTAAAACAATATTTATCTTTAGGAATGAAAGTTACAAAAATACATAAAGTTTTAAAATTTAAACAATATGATTGGTTAAAGAAGTATATAGATCTTAACACCCAGTTAAGAACTAAAGCTACAAATGATTTTGAAAAAGATTTCTGGAAATTAATGAATAATTCTGTATTTGGTAAAACAATGGAGAATATAAGAACAGACAAAATATAAAATTAGTTTCAAATGGTAAAGTACATGATAAACTTGTAGCTAAACCAAACTTTAAACATAGAACAATATTTACTGAAAATCTGGCTGCTATTCACACGAATAAAACTAAAATAATATTTAATAAACCTATTTATGTTGGATTAAGTATACTTGATTTATCTAAAGAATTAATGTATAATTTTCATTATAGATTTATGAAACCTAAATATGGAGAAAATATTGAATTATGTTATCAACATACAGATAGTTATATTTACAATATTAAAACAGAAGATTTCTATGAAGATATGAAATCAATGATTGCTTGTTTTGATACAAATGATTATCCAACAGATAATATATATAATATTCCACAAGCGAACATAAAAGTTGTTGGTAAAATGAAAGATGAATGTAATGGAAAAATAATGGAAGAATTTTGTGGTTTAAGAGTGAAATGTATGCTTATAAAGTGGGTGACAAAATAGAAAATAAATCTAAAGGAATTGAAAAATGTGTTGTTAAAAACAAAATAAGCTTAGAAGATTGTAAGGAATGTTTATTTAACAATAAAGAACAATTTAGAAAATTTAATTTAATTTAATCAAAAGTGAAAAACATGTAATATATACAATTAAATTGAACAAAAAAGCACTAAGTCCTCATGATAATGAAAGATATGTATTGGAAAATAAAATAGGTACAGTGCCATATGGTCATTACTCATTATTGAAAATCTAATAAATAATTATTATATATAAATCTAATAAAAATTTTTTTATATAAATGGAGACTATAATCAAGAAGCTCAATGATGTTAGTGTCTCGAGAGAGATTAAAAAAATAACTGAACTAGAGATAAATGTTGTATATAATGTTACTGATTGTGAATATTTAAATACTAGATATGGAGAAAAAATTTGTATGGATCTTCATAATGATTTTAAAGTTATTTTGCTAACTACATATTACAAATTAATTGATTCTTGGGAACTTGAAATAATAAGAAAAGGGCAAATGAAACTGAAATGTAAGGGAATGAAGAAACGTAAAAATAGAAATAATGAATTTCATGATATAGAATTCACAAAGTAAAAAAATTTACTTCTGTTTACTAATACATTTACTTACATACACAATGTAAAATTTTTAAAGTAATTTACTTTTGTTTTAAGTAATTTACTTACATTCAAAAAGTAGCTGAAAGTAAAGTAATTTTCATACCTATCTGATTTAGATTTTTTTAAAAAACCTGAGTCTAAAAATTGAGACCCTGAAATCATATTTACCTCACCTATATAATTTTATGGCTGCTAAAGCAGAAAGTAAATAATTTTATGTACTTATTCTTTAATATAATTTCAAAAAACACGTTTTTCACAGAAGTCAAAAATAGGACAATTTTTGGGGCTAAAAAAATTTGGGAAACGTATGTAAAATAAATGATTTTTTATTATAGTTATTGTTGTATTATATTATATTATTATTAGGTAAAAGGGATAGTAGAATGATTTTGTATGTTCTGGATAACTAGGTCAATTTTGTGAAAAATTAAAAATTGTTTGTGTTAACGAACAATTTTTTATTTTTTATAAAATTGTGCTAGTGAAGCAGAACCTACAAAATCAATCTACTATTATCTTTATCCAGAGAGGCCCATACAGGACCTGCAGTATGCGGTCGTACATTATCCTGCTGAAATATAGAGTTTCGCAGGGATCGAATGAAGGGTAGAGCCAGGGTCGTAACACATCTGAAATGTAACGTCCGCTGTTCAAATTGCAGTCAATGCGAACAAGAGGTGACCGCAATGTGTAACCATAGGCACCCCATAATATCACACTGGGTGATACTCCAGTAAGGCGATGACAAATACACGCTTCCAATGTGCGTTCACCGTGATGTCACCAAGCACGTATGTGACCATCATGATGCTACAAACAGAACCTGGATTCATCTGAAAAAATGACGTTTTGCCATTTGAGCACCCAGGTGCGTCGTTGAGTACACCAGCGCAGGCGCTGCTGTCTGTGATGCAGCGTCAAGGGTAACCACAGCCATGGACTCCGAGCTGATAGTCCATGCTGCTGCAAACGTCGTCGAACTGTTCGTGCAGGTGGTTGTTGTCTTGCAAACGTCCCCATCTGTTGACTCAGGGATCGAGACGTGGCTCCACGATCCGTTACAACCGTGCGGAAAAGATGCCTGTCATCTCGACTGCTAGTGATATGAGGCCATTGGGATCCATCACGGCGGTCCGTATTACCCTCCTGAACCCACCGATTCCATATTCTGCTAACAATCGTTGGATCTCAACCAACGCGAGCAGCAATGTCGCGATACGATAAACCGCAATCGCGAAAGACTACAATCAGACCTTTATCTATGACGGAAACGTGATGGCACACATTTCTCCTCCTTACACGAGGCATCACAACAACGTTTCACCAGGCAACGCCAGTCAACTGCTGTTTGTATATGAAAAATCGGTTGGAAACATTCCTGATGTCAGCACATTGTAGGTGTCACCACCGGCGCCAACCTTGTGTGAATGCTCGGAAAGCTAATCATTTGCATATCACAGGATCTTCTTCCTGTCGGTTAAATTTCATGACTGTATCACGTCAACTTCGTGGTGTAGCAATTTTAATGGCCAGTAGTGTATATATCTTCCTCATGGTACCATATTCAACTCAAAACCAGAGCTAGAGAGAGGAGTGCATCTATCAGTATAAATTCTAGTTTCACTTACCTTATGTGAAATGTACATTGGCTACAAGTGTCATTCCTCAACAATTTTTCTAAGAAGAAGATAGTTTTCAGCATATTAAGGAGACCGGCTCATCATTTTCGTGGGCAATCAAAGATTTACTTCTACCAAGTGTGGCTGTCGGAGCTCTGATTATATGAGAGGTGTGTTCGCAATAGAAACTTATCGTCCAACATCTGGTGATAATATTGTAAGGAGTACAAGTATGGATTGGTTTTGCTGCTAAATAATGCGTTTTCTGTTAATGAGACTAAATCCTGTAGGTCACACATGCGTAATAAAAGAATAACTTCAGTGCGTTTTTATTCTCCTGGCTGTTAGTGGTCTTTGCCAAGTAACACACATTGTCAACATTATAAATCGCCAGCTTCCTCTGATACCGGCAGCACGTGGTCACTCCTCATTTACTGTTTCTCAGCTGTCACATTGTGATCGAGGTGCTGCGAGTTATCAGACGAAAGCCACTAGAAAAGAGTTCTGGGTGGTTTCTCCTAGTCGCACACAGATCGGTGATTGCTCTCGATTTATCAGCTTTGCGAGGATAGATTCCCGCGCTTTCCGTCAGTCAGTGTCCACACTTTGAGTCTGTGGGTCTCAGGTCTGTCTGCAGGCTCGCAGTGGTGTCTTCAACCCTGTACTCCCTGGGTCTGCAAAATGCACATCACCTCGTCATAAATATGGTGCTGACTGCGGTGTTATCAGGTATGTACAACCCGTTTTTTTCCAGTAGTCATTATGCGTGTGTGGTTCGCATTTTTGATTCCACAAGGTGTTAGGTTATCCGATCTTTGGAGGATACGCTTATCGTTATACGGTGCTCAAACTCTAAAGGCTCATTTTTTATCGGAAAGCGGGGTATGTATCCTATAACATCTGCGAGTCTACGGCTTTGTTTGTCGGAAGAGTTTAGTTTTTACTGCACTATGGTCATTGCTCAGTCTCGTTTGTGTGTGTATGTGTGTAGGATGGGGGGGGGGGGGGGAGGGAGCGAGGTCGTATATATTTCAGATTACTTTCGCATTTATTTATACGAGTCTCATAGTGACGTTGTATGCTAATATTGCGACAGTAACATGTCTGACAGATCTAGTCCACCGTCGACATGGTCCTAGAATTGTGGTTGTCGTTAAAATTTTCCCCAATATACCTGGTGTGGTTGCACCAGTCCTGCTCACGTTTGAAGGGTACTCATTACTAACGCACATATAAGTTTTCGTGGCAAATACAGTAGTGTGCTACCTAACCAACGTCTGTCTTTGGAAGTTTATGGAGCAGTCGACATTACGTACCATACTCGGATTTACGCATAGTTAATATACGAGACCTATACACGGAAGAGCCAAAGAAAATGGTACACCTGCCTAATATCGCTTAGGGCCCCCGAGAGCACGCAGAGATGCCGCAACATGACAAGGCATGGACTCAACTAATGTCTGGAGTAGTGCTGGAGGGAACTGACACCGTGAATCCTGCAGGGCTGTCCATAAATCCGTAAGAGTTCGAATGGGTGGAGATCTCTTCTGAAGAGCATGTTTGCAAGGCGTCCCAGTTATAGTCAATAATGTTCATGTCTGGGGAGTTTGGTGGCCAGGGGAAGTGTTTAAACTCAGAAGAGTGTTCCTGGAGCCACTCTCTAGCAATTCGGGAAGTGTGGCGTGTCGCATTGTCCTGCTGAAATTGCCCAAGTCTATTGGGATGCACAATGGCCATGAATGGATGCAGGTGATCGGACAGGATGCTTACGTACGAGTCATCTGTCAGAGTCGTATCCAAACGTATCAGGGGTCCCATACCACTTCAACTGCACACGCCCCACACTACTGCAAAGCGTCCACCAACTTGAACAGTCCCTTGCTGACACTCGGGGTCCATGGATTCATGAAGTTGTCTCCGTACCAGTACACGTCCATCCGCTCCATACAATTTGGAACGAGACTCGACTGACCAGGCAACATGTTTACAGTCATCAACAGTTCAATGTAGGTGCTGGCGAGCCCAGGCGAGTTGTAAAGCTTTGTGTTGTGCAGTCATCAAGGGTACACGAGTGGGCCTTCGGCTCCGAAAGCCCATATCGATCAGGTTTAGTTGAATGGTTCGTACACTGACACTTGTTGATGGTCCAGCATTGAATTCTGCAGCAATTTGCACTGCTGTCACGTTGAACGATTCTCTTGAGTCGTCGTTGGTCCCGTTGTTGCAGGTTCTTTTTCCGGCCGCAGCATTGTTGGAGACTTGATGTTTTAGAGGATTCCTGATATTCACGGCACACACGTGAAATGGTCGTATTGCAAAATCCTCACTTCATCGCTGCCTCGGAGATGCTGTGATCCATAACTCGTGCGCCGACTATAATACTACGTTCAAACTCACTGAAATCTTGATAACCTGCCATTGTAGCAGCAGTAACGGATCTAACAATTGCGCCAGACACTTGTTCTCTTATACAGGCGCTGCTGACCGCAGCGCCGTATTCTGCCTGTTTACATATCTCTGTATTTGAATATGCATGCCTATATCAGTTTCCTTGGGGCTTCAGTGTATTTGCGAGTCTTACAGTGACGCAGTATACCAATATTTCGATAGTAACATGTCTGACGGATCTAGTCCAACATCAACGTGGTCTTAGAATTGTATTTTGTCGCTAAATTTTTCCCCAATATACCTCGTGTGGTTGCACCAGTCCTGCTCAAGTTTAGAGGGTACTAATTTTTAATGCACAGGTAAGTTTTTGTGGCAAATACAGCAATGTGCTAGCTATTCAGCGTGTGTGTTTGGAGTTCTATAGATCAGTCGAAATTACGTACCATACTAGGATTTCACCATGGTTACTATACGAGACTTATAGTAACGTCACTTATACTTGCAGGGTTCATTTTGTTACCAACTTTCATTCCTCCCAAGAGACCGCCCCGATAGCTGAGTGGTCAGCGTGACGGATTGTCGTCCTACGGGCTCGGGTTCGATTTCCGGCTGGATCGGACACTGGGTATTGTGTTGTCTTCATCATCATTTCATCCCCATCCGGCGCCCAGGTCTCCCAATGTGGCGTCGAATGTAAGACCTGCACCAAGGCGGCCGGACCTGCCCCACAAGGGGCCTCCCGGAATGACGCCAATCGCTCATTTTCATTTCATCCCGCCTGGGAGGCTACTTGGCCGGAAAAGGAGTCAGCCACGCTAGTTTTAAAAGCTTAACCGTTTGATGGACGGAGGAAGTGTAGTGTTTTCGATATGTCCAGAGAGAAAAGGTGATGGGGAGGGATGTGCTTGGCCCTTAAACTGTTAGCAGCGTTTATCTGCAAAGACGTCGGCGAGATACGACAGCTTTTGCTGTGGAGGAATGCTCACTCACAGAATGACTGAGCGTCATTAGTGCCAGCTACTAGGTCGGAGGTGATTACAGATAGGTATTGTTTAAATTTCTCTACCTCGTCTGGGGGCGATGGTCTGGCGGAGCGTTAGATATATGGAGCTTCAACATGGTGACCACGCTCGTACGAGGAGTTTCTCACCCTACAGGCATTATCCAACCGATACAAGGGAGGAGTTCCTCGATATCTAGGTGTGTGGGAGACCCCTCGACCAGAACTGATATAGCAACAATGTCAGCCATCAATTGCAACTTTGGACTGATGACGTCAGAAGTTAAGTCCCATAGTGCTCACAGCCATTTGAACAATTGCAACTTTTTCGACAATTGCTCACCACTTTGTCCGCAAGCATTGGCGTTCTCTGCACACATACACACGTGGGGGGTTGGAGGGGCGATCTACCACCTGTTACAGATACTTCCGCCTCTCTACAGAGTAGTATTTTTGTAATGTTGTGCTACAAATGCAGTATCTTTGATTGGAAGCATCAGAATTTTACTATTACATCATACAATCTAGCAATGTAGTGTTGGTTAGAAAACGGGAGTGCTTATAGAATTCTCTATGACGTCGCAATTTTTAACAACGTGTTCGTTTCTTACACTATGACGTCACGCACTAGTAATGGAGCGATGGCTGGTGCCACATAATACTAAATTGTTATTAACAAATAGACCTAAAGTGACGTAATTTGTTATACATAAAGACACACAACCTCTCCCTATGCTCCAGAGTGCCTCCAGTTATAAAAGAGGAAAATCGTGTAAAATGGGTGAAAAATATGTAAAATTGGGAAACTACGAAAAATACGTAAACTGAAAGTATTTGCATATCTGTCTGGATGTGGTCTCTAATCGTATCACGTAATATTGTCATTAACAAATAGACACATCCTACCCCTATGCTGTCCAGCTCCTGAGCTACTCCTCCCACACAAGTGTCCCAAATATAAAAGATGAAGGTGGTAAGGGGCTGCACGATCTTCATTGGTCCAGAGGGGTGGAGACGGGAGTGCGATAGGGGGAGGAGGTGGCTGATGATTCCCCTGGGTGCCCTTGATCAGTTCCCCATACTTCCTCAGGGGGAGAGTGTGTACCAAGGAGCTTAAGTGGTTAAACTGACTCTCTATTATCTTATCAGAAATCTCTTCAGGAATGTTTTAGAACCAGCCCTGGATAACTACTTATAACCTCAAGAAAGTTTCAGAAAATTAGTTACTTTTGTTCCAAGTTTTTCTGTTGACTTAACAGAAATCTCATTTTGCAAGCTAATTATTTCAGTTCTTATAGGAAATTAGTAATACTGTTCGCTTAACAGATCAAGAAATTAAGAGAGTGATCAACCTTATTTTAAAGATACTTGTTTACTGTTTTGTAAAACTTTGCACCAGTCAGAAAGTACCCCCACCGTGAATGCTGTTCTCGAACACGGCATGACTTAGTTGACATACGAAAGCAGCTGGAAATCGCCCTGACTATTGACTAACAATTTAAAGCTGGTTTAGATATCAGAGATGCATGAAGTAACACTCTCTCCCGTAGATCCTGTCTCCTATACAGCAACTACAGGGTTTATTACTATTCGTCTACTTGACAATAAGTAGCATGCCAGTGGTAGAACGAGGCGCTCTGTACAAGGGAGACAGAGCCCAGGGCGAACTCAGGTTGTTATACCAATTTCCACAACCAAAACGTCAGAGGTGCTGTCTTCCACTGAAACCGAAACTTCATTTGTTGGAAAACCTGTGATTTCGTGTGTCAAGATGAGGAAGTGCAAAAGGATAGGGACCTATTAGTCGTCAACAGTTCAAATGTGCAGTGAATAATGGTACCCTTCACCAAAATGGCAGAGAGGGTGGGAAGGAATACAAGCTGCACTCAGTATGTATACCTGGGGGCCTCATTCAAAATGCTGAGGAGGCTATTCCAGCAGCTGTTGAGGAAATGCAGGTTGAGGTTGTGGAATATGTTAGAACAAACAACATCTTCTTCTAATCTCTGAGGTCATGCTTGGATCATTCCAGCAACTGGTACAGAGGGTTGAGAAGATAGGCAACGAAAGATCACACTGAAAACGTAACTTCTGCTGTACTGTGCCGCAATCGGGCGGTCAGCAAGTTGCCATTGTTCCCACTCAACTATCGCTGGACAGTCCTGTTCACGGGGTTGCAATGAAACTCATAATGTGCACCATTGTCCCCAGACCTGATCGTGGGCCTCTTGCACTGGGCTGAGTGAAAGGACTGACCTAGAGCCTTTGAAGGTTTGGTGACAAGCTAGGCTGCTACATACTGAACGTGTTCCATAGGCTTGAGAACTGTAGGGCAAATAGTTCAGGTGTACACTACATATTAGAAGTTGCTGTCAACGTAGTTGACTCTGTTTGGAGTGCAAACAAGTGTTTCCTTGATTATGGGAGTCTACAGCCACTGCAGATCAAGATAGATGTAGGAGATCCAGAAATGTCGGTGTTAGCATCCAAAGAAATACTCATTGCATGCGACAGTATTGCAATTGTAGTGATTAATTACCAGAGCATTCGCAAAGACGTGCCACAGTTTGAAGAACTCCTAAAAAGCAGTGGGGCTCCCAAAACAGTAGGTACAGAAAACCACTTAAAAAACAAAGTTGATAACAGTGGAATTTTTGGGGAAAATTTAGGTTTATATCGAAAGCACAGGTTAATGGTAAATGGAAATAGCGGATTGGTCGTAGTAGAGAAAGAACTCAAATCAACAGACAGAGAAATTGAAACTGCGTTGTGAGATTGCCTGGACGAGATCAGCAGGGAGGATGGTCATACACTTATAATCGAATCCTTCTTTTGGCCACCAGATGTAACTAAAACTTAAGAGAAAATCTAAGTTCATTACTACGTAAGTTCTCCAATCATATTATCATCACTGGAGAATACTTTAATCATCCAACAACCAATTGGGAAAATTATACATTAGTAAGTGGTGGATGTGATAAGACATCCTGTGAAACATTGCTAAATTCTTTCTCTGAGAAGCACCTACAACAGATTGTTCAGTAGCCCACTCCTCATGGAAAATATTGGCTCTAATAGTAACAAATAACCCTGACCTTTTTGAGGTTGTTCACATCCAAACTAGTATCAGTTGCCGTGAGGCAGTTGTACCAACAATGATTACCAATATACAAATAGCAAATAAAACAGGTAGAAGAATTTATATGTTCCGAAAACTAGATAAATGGTCAGTAGTGTCTTTTGGATAAGGAACCTTGAAAATTTAATTCTGAGGAGGAACATGTAGAAGAACTGTGGCTGAGGTTCAGATGATTAGTTGACTGTGTGTGGCGGGGTGCATTGTAAGTTCTCATCCCTAACAGTTCAATCCACCTACTCCAGTGAGCTTCTTGCGGTACATCCCTTTCACTCTGTGTTGGTAGGTACTCCCACAGCCGGTGAAAAGCAGAGTTGAAGAAACACTGACTAAATATCGGAGGTACTGGGGTGGAGAAGAGTTTGTACCTCTTTAATTCTCACGAATTTTGCATGAGAACGACATGCACTCGACCCCCTCCTTACCTACCACCTAATTAATTATGCTCACAACGGTAATGAAGGGAAATTATAGTGAACCCTGCTAGTTGGTAAAATAAGGAGTGCACACTCACAATAATTTAATAAAAATAGTAATCTACCCGGAGAAAAAAAGAGAACTTTATCATAATAAACAACAGGAAATGGGATTCTGCATATATGTACGAAATTATATGCGGCTTAAATATTACAATGAGATTTTTTATACATCAGAACATAAAGGCATATGATTATCGACACAAACAGTAGGTTAAAGAATAGGATATTCTGAACTATTATGCGAATAAGAGTTGGCTCGAGAACAAGGGCTCCTACGTCCTATGATGCAATAGCTTGACGATAATGACTGGAGGTCCTAATCAAACAAATATTACTCTCTCGACTATATTTCAGTATTGCGATTAGTAGTGACAGCTCATATGGGATCACATGGAGAAACAAGCAAGGTGGACTTGGGGCAAAGCGAGCGCGCATGCTGCTGAGGACTTGAGTATAAAACTGATAGGTCCTACGATGCTGGAGCCACAAAATACTTTACCAATCCTGTCGTCGGTAGGCAGCTTTCTGATGATGTAGGCGCCGACTTCTGGTGTGCAGCAACTCTGTTTCAACCCCTGGCCTCGAAGGCTGTCCGAGAAAAAAGTGCGACTAAGCCACAAGACCGTCCGACTCCGACGAAGATCACATCCCGAATCCCCTGCGCCCACGCAACGCAAGAGCGAAGCCAACATTGCTCAACTCCCTACTCTCCTAGAAAACCGCGAATCAGCATTCAGTGCTGATTCCAAAATTCCCCTACACTGTCGCAGAACATCATTCGCACCAATAGCGACCAATTTCGATCAGAGCATTATGACGTCAACTAGCCTCAGTTTAAGTTGACCAATCGTGCATCTGCTATTCAGCTGAGGGCACTGAACTTGCCGTTTGACCGACTAAGAAAACAGCCTACCTAGACCACCGGCCATCTGGCGCCAGACAGTCGCACCCAGTAGGGCACGGTCCACAAGTATTCTCAGAATCAAGAGGATAATGCAGTGAGTCGGTGCCAGGAGTCTTCGTTCCGGACGCGCCGGAACGGTAAACACATAAACTGCGGCGACACTCAGACGCCTCGCAGATCGTTTCACCCTGCATACAACAGGTGAAACTCGACCGACGTCGGTCGTTCCGCCAGGCGCTTACGCCAATTGTACGAACCCCTCAGAATTCGGCGAAGTGCAGCGCCCAAACGGAAATGCAATGTGCCGCGTCCTCCGATGCTCGCCTCGCACAGGCCAAACAGGAAAGTAACCCAACGTGCATAGGAATCAAGTGCAAAGTATTTTTGAGCTCTCAGTACAAATACTGTCATTACAATAACCTTATTCGGTCTGTTACCACCGTGCAATGACATAGAACATTAATAAAATTGATGAAAATGAGAGGCGACATGCAAAAGAGGGCATGGAACCTCTCATATACCCAGCAAACAAACGCCGCATAGCTCGAACGTAGAGACAGAATCTGTAAGTTCGAAAAAATTCGGGCGTTCGGAATACTAAACAATTGGAATTAAATTTTCACTTGGCAGAGGAGTGTGCGCTGATATGAAACTTCCTAGCAGATTAAAAGTGTGTGCAGGACCGAGTCTCGAACCTTTGCCTTTCAGAGATAAGTGCTCTATCACTTTTTTAAAATCTCATTTTGTTCGTTATAGTTCGTTGCATTTGTTCGGGGCGGACGTCCCATGACACCAATTCGAGTTCATCGTTGATCCATTTACTCAGTTTTTTGTTACAGAGGGCGAACTACTGTGCCAGCTGGCCATCTGAGCTATCCAAGGACGACTCAGAGCTGCTCCTCACAACTCCAATTCCTCCAGTACCTCGTCTCCTACCTTCCAAACTTCACAAAAGCTCTCCTGCAGACCTTGCAGAGCTAGCACTCCTGGAAGAAATGATATTGTGGAGACATGGCTTAGCCAGAGCCTGGGAGAGGTTTCCAGAATGAAATATTCACTTGCAGATTAAAGATGCCAGGAAGTTATATATCAGCTCAGACTCCGCTGCAGAGTGAAAATCTCATTCTGGAAACATCCTCCAGGCTGTGGCTCTGTCCGAAATATCCTTTCTTCCAGGATTGCTAGTTCTGCAAGGTCTACGGGAGAGCTTCTGTAAGGTTTGGCAGGTAGGAGACGAAGTATTGGCGAAATTTGAGGTGTGGGGAAGGGTTCTGAGTCGTGCCTGGTAGAGCACTTGCCCGCAAAAGGCAAAGTTCTGGCACACAGTCTTAATCTGCCAGAAAGCTTCGCTAGATAACTGACGTGAAAAGTTTTTTAGTTTAATTGATCCGACTTATTGCCTCATAACAAGTTCTATATGGCTATGAAGTCAGTATTTACTATCAAAACTATTATTAGTGCAAGTTAGTTACTGTTTTTAGTGAAAGCTTTCATATGAAGGCAACCAGAAGTTTACCCGTCCATCCTGAATGATTTACACGTCCTATATAGTCACTGTCCCACAGTTATTCTCGAGTTCCTGCACCAAGTCGTTCAGTAGTCCTCTTAAAAAGAAGTGCTCGCCCAAATTTTCCGAGATGTACATGAAATGCGCCACGCGAGAATTAAAGTACTATAAGAAAATTTACACAGAAATAACTTCCAAACTAATTTACTTCAAATCTCGAAAATTTTACTAAAAGATTTAATACTGTAGTCGCTTCATAAATACGATAAAAGAATCGAAAAAATGCAAGATGTTCTTCACCTTAACAAAAATATGAGTGGTGTGGGTTCACATGGATTTGCAGAATAAGACGATACCCTAGCGACTCCTAGAGACACAGCTCTGCATCACGAAACCCTCAACAAAGTGCGGGAAATGCGTAATTCCTATTGGCCGATGATTTGGGCAGCCAATCAGATAGGCACGAGCACTCCTATCCTCGCGGCAATTCGTAAGTCATCCACCAGAATCACAGAAAGCAATTTATAAAAGAGAACAGTTCACCTCCAAAAATGAAATACTAATTGATTTAATACCAAACTTCTCTTCTGGCTGCTTTTATACGAAGCATGCACACTTGGACGTAAATCATATGATTCAGATTGCACAAGAACTTTCCTACACATACATTTTACATAGTTTTTAATAAAATAAAACATGCACCTTTACGTATGCCCTTCATACACTCGCACACTCTCCACAGCATTCACTCAACTAAACATAAGTACATAATAATTTTCGAAGTAGTTACTATTACATCATCTAGCTATTGTGATGAAATAAAGTTCTGGAAAATAACTACTATGAACGGAATCTTTTTTGTTGTGGTTTCAACTGGCAGTAGAGATGAATGCATTATAATCCGCAGCTCAGTTTCCCAACATCTGAAAAGTTACTATGGATTTTTAGGTAAAATTTTATATCTGTCAAAGTACTGAAGATGATGAATTGAGATTTTTAAAGCGTAGTTGTATTGTCAATACAAGGTTGTATGTGAAATATGAAAAATCGAATAAAATTTAATACTATTTCTTCGATGATGCGATGCTGATGAGGAAAAAAATCTGCTCTCCTGGCTACATGACAAGGCACACTTCAAGATCGCTTACTTCACAAGGAGGAAAGACTCAGAATAAAACGTATGTAAATTCCTAAGGGACCAAACTGGTGAGGGCATCGGTCCCTAGACTTACACACTACTTAAACTAACTTACGCCAAGAACAACATACACACACACCCATGCCCGAGGGAGGATTCGAACCTTCGGCGGAAGGGGCCACGCAATCCGTGACATGGCGCCTCAAACCGCGCGGTGACTCAGAATAATTTGCTACGTTACACAGGCACTTGTTAGATACATATCTACTAGAACAATTAATGGTTTGATGGACCTTCCATAGTATAGTGTCACTACCTTATAAAGGAATTTCTAAGGAAATAGTAACTATTGCATTATAGGTATAAAACGATTCAAAGCGCTATAGATAGCGAGATACTGAATGAACTACGTTTGACTGTCCGGAGGAAAACGCGTAATGCCTTCAACGACCACTGTAGCAGACTAATATCAAGTGATGTCTCACGAAACATAGAGAAATTTTGGTTATATGTAAAGTTGTTAGTGACATTAAAATTAGCGTCCAGACACTCATGGAAAGTACTGGAACTGAAATTCAGGGTAACAAAGCAGAAGCAGAAATGCTGGACTCTGTTTTCAAATGTTTATTTACAAAGGGAAATCCAGTGGTAAGTAAAATAGATATTAGTGGCAGTTGTGTGAAGAAACAGATGAAATCGTTGAAAGTGAACAAAATTTCAGTGCCAGACGTAATTCCTAAGTGGAATTTGTGGCTGAGTTAGACCCTATTTTAAACAGACTCATCTAAAAAAAATCCGGAGTTACAAGAAAGTGCAGATTAAAGGCGTGGATCAAGGCAGCAAGGAAGGTATGGTGAATTTTAAAATTTTCCCGGCGAATTGACTGTTCAAACAAATTTCGGGCTTGCAGCCGGTCGTCGTTCAATACCTCGCACGATATTTCAACTAGGCACCTGCCAGTCATCTGCAGGTGAGCCGTCGCAGACTGACGAAAACGTCCTCCGTTACGCAATATACCGGGTGATCAAAAAGTCAGTATAAATTTGAAAACTGAATAAATCACGGAATAATGTAGAGAGAGGTACAAATTGACACACATACTTGGAATGACATGGGATTTTATTAGAACCAAAAATATACAAAAAATTCAAAAAATGTGCCACAGATGGTGCTTCATCTGATCAGAATAGCAATAATTATCATAACAAAGTAAGATAAAGCAAAGATGATGTTCTTTACAGGAAATGCGCAATATGTCCACCATCATTCCTCAACAATAGCTGTAGTGGAGGAATAATGTTGTGAACAGCACTGTAAAGCATGTCCGGAGTTATGGTGAGGCATTGGAGTCGAATGTTGTCTTTCAGCATCCCTAGAGATGTCGGTCGATCACGATACACTTGCGACTACAGGTAACCCCAAAGCTAATAATCGTACGGACTGAGGTCTGGGGACCTGGGAGGTCAAGCATGACGAAAGTGGCAGCTGAGCACACGATCATCACCAAACGATGCGCGCAAGAGATCTTTCACGCGTCTAGCAATATGGGGTGGAGCGCCATCCTGCATAAACATCGTACGTTCCAGCAGGTGTTTATCAGCCAGGCTGGGGATGATGCGATTCCGTAACATATCGGCGTACCTCTCACCCGTCACGGTAGCAGTTACAAAACCAGAATCACGCATTTCCTCGAAGAAAAAAGGCCCGATAACGGTACATGTGGTAAATCCAACCCATACCGTGACTTTCTCGTCGTGCAATGGAGTTTCCACGACAGTTATAGGATTTTCAGTAGCCCAAATTCTGCAGTTGTGGGCGTTGACAGACCCTCGGAGCGTGAAATGAGCTTCGTCGGTCCACAACCTGTTACTCAACCAATCGTCATCTTCCGCCAACTTTTGAAACGCCCACACGGCAAATGCCCTCCGCTTCACTAAATCGCCAGGTAACAGTTCATGATGCCGATGGATTTTGTACGGATAGCATCAGGGGGTACGCCTCAGTGCCAACGAAACAGTAGTGTATGGAATGCCGGTGCGACGTGCGACTGCACGAGCGCTGACTTCCAGGTGCATAGACGAACCCGCTACAGTCTCCATTTCGTCCTGAACTGTCTCAGCAGCATTACGCCTTGTGCTCGGTCGGCCACTACGGGGTCTATCGTCTCAACAACCCGTGGCTTCGAACTTCGAAATCATTCTCGCCATAGCTGCATTTTTCAACGGACCTTTACTCGTTCCAATCCCCTTCCTGTGGCGATAGGACCGTAACGCTGAACTAGCACATTCCCCCTTCTGATAATACAGCTTCACTAAAAGCGCCTTTTCAGGTAACATCAACATGCTGCGACTGCTGGCGCATCTGATTCTCTCTCTCATTACAGCTATTTTTATACACGATTGTCATGCGCAGTCACTGACGTTTTGCTGTCCAGCGCCATCTGTCGGACATTTTGTGAACTTTGTTTTTTTTGTTCTAATAAAACCCCATGTCATTCCAAGCATGTGTGTCAATTTTTACCTCTCTATCTACATTATTCCGTGGTTTATTAAGTTTTCAAATTTGTACTGACTTTTTGATCACCCAGTATAGCACGCTGTAACTATTCTGCACATGCGTCGAAAACTTGATATAAGAAGCACACTGCCCGCCGGCAGTGGAGCTCCTACATATGATTTAGCAAAAGATCTCGCTTCCTTGCTGAGACCTTTCGTGGGCAAGAGCTCACATCACATACGAAACTCAGCTGATTTCATCAATAGGCTGGGGGCTCTTCGTCTTAGCAGTATAGACCTTCTAGTAAGTTTTGATGTGGTCTCACTTTTTACAAAAGTCCCTCTTGCAGATTCTTTGACACTGATTGGTAACATGTTTCCTGTTGATACACTGCTTTGTTCAGGCACGCTCTTTCCTCAACTTATTTTATGTTTAATCAAGAGTATTTTGAACAGACTGTCGGTGTCGCCATGGGTAGCCCCCTGTCTCCTTTGGTGGCCAACCTTTTTATGGAGGATTTTGAGGAGAGAGCGCTTGAATCAGCTACCATGAAACCAACAGTTTTTTGAAGGTATGTGGATGACACTTTCATAGTGTGGCCTCATGGAGAAGACAAATTAATGGAGTTTCTACATCACCTCAACTCCATTCATAGCAATATCCTGTTCGCCATGGAAATAGAGAGCGCTGGTTGTTTGCCTTTCTTGGATGTCCTGTTTCGAAGGAAGAATGATGGTTCTCTAGGGCATTCAGTTTACCAGAAGCCCACTCATTCTGATTTGTACCTGCAAGCATCGAGTTGCCATCACCCATCGCAAACCATGAGTGAGTGTAAAATACTTGTTCATAGAGCTCATACTGTCTCAGATCTAGATAGCTTATCTCAAGAACTCGCCCATCTGAAGACAGTATTCAGCGAAAATGGGTATTCCATCCGGCAGATTAACAGGACACTAACAGTTAAAACTAAGAAGCAGAACTGGATAAAGAAGAGAACATGCCGGAGCAATCTTTAGCTTTTCTTCCCTTCGTTGGCAACACTTCGTTTAAAATAGCAAGAATCCTCCGAAAATTTCAGGTAAAAGTGGTTTTCCGCCCACCATCGAAGATTACAGAACTTGTGGGATCAGTTGAGGACAATCTGTTGCTACGAAAGGCCGGAATTTACAAGGTACCGTGCCAATGTGGTATGGCTTACATAGGTCAAACCACACGCACCGTGAAAGAACGCCGCACTGAACATCGACGTTACACCCGCCTTTTGCAGCCAAACAAGTCCGCTACTGCTGAACATCGTATTTCTACTGGACATTCAATGGAGTATGAGAAAACAATGATTTTCTCCATAGCAACGTCTTTCTGGGACTCCATTATTAAAAAATCCGTAGAAATACGACTGGCGGAAAATCTGTTGAACCGTGACAGCGGCTACCAGCTTGCCACGATTTGCTCTAATCGAAGACGACAGGATGCGCTGACGGCCGCGGCAAACAGCAACGCAGAGGGCGACTGAGTTCCGCTATATCACCAGTGAGGGCGCTGCTGGCGGGCAGTGTGGTTCATCTATCAAGTATTCGACGCATGCGCAGAATAGTTACAACGCGCTATATATTGCGGAATGGAGGACGTTTTCGGCCCCACCCTCACCTACCTTGGCCTCACCATTGACCGGCACCTCACCTGGATCCCTCATCTCCGCTCCATCCAATCCAAAGCCCACAACCGCCTCCGACTCCTCAAACTCCTCTCTGGCCGGACATGGGGGTTGCACACCTCTACCATCCTCCACACCTACCAATCCTTAATCCGTCCCATCCTCTGTTATGCCAGTCCCACCTGGATATCTGCCCACCCCCCAAATTCTGTAAGTCCCTCCAGATCCTTGAGCGTCATGCACTCCGCCTCGCATTCCGTATATGCCTCCCGTCCCCCACGCGGATCCTCTATGACCACATTCCTTTCCCCCATCTGCTCCTGTTCCTCGAACATATCCGCATACTCTACACCTCCCGCCGCCTTGATCCCCCTCACCCCCTGGTGGCTCCTCTCCTCTCCCGTCCCTGCCCCCTGCCACGCCTTCACTGTTGTGTCCCCCCTACCCTCCATCTCTACACTCTTCATCTCCTTTCCCAAGGTGGCTTTCATCAACTCCCCCTCCCAGATGATGCCCTCTCTCCCTCCATCTATCCCTCCTATCAACTGTAATCCTCACCCCCCCTCCTTTCCTCTGTCCTTTCCCTGGGCTCCCTCTTCCCCCCCTTGTGTCCTGTTTTCTCCCCACCAAACCTCTCACTACCTCCATTTCCCCCCCCCCCCCCCACCCGAGTCCTTTTGTATTCCCCTCCTTTGCTTCCCCACTCCCTGTCCCGTCTGCCCAGCATCCCCCACCCCTCTTATGGGTCCTCATCCTCCATCGGCTCCTTTCCCGCCTACCCCTCTTCGCTTTTCCTCTCCTTCCCCCTTTTTTTTATTTTCCCATCATCTGTCCAGTTTCCCCCCACCTGCTCTCGGCTGTGGTATGTCACATTTGCTAACTTTTTAGTGCAGTGTTCCAGTAATTGTGTAAGATGGCAAGAATTATGCCTCTTACATGAAGTCATTAAAGATCAACTAACTCACATTGAGCGAACAGTAGGGCTGAACAAAATGACTGACAAGGCACAATGCATCTTGTAGAGGGTATAGTATGGACGTATTGGAATAATTAATGTCGGGTGATGGTTTAAAAGTAATTCACACGACATGAAAAATTGTGGAAATGAGTCGATTTACTGGACGCTAGTTTACCCCAGGGAAGTATTTAGAATTGACCGTGGCCGGCTGGGGAACGGCTAAGGGAAGTGACAATAGGCCGATTAGGGCGGCTCAAGCTCTGAGGAAGCGGTAACGTGGAGCGGCCTCCAGCCGCCTTAAGATGAGTGACAGCATGGGTGGTTGACCCCGCCCCCATGCTGGTGTACCGGGAAGCAGACGGAGAACTTGTACGCCTGTTGATAAATGTCCGTCGTCCCGTTTTCAGGGAAAACGTGCGAGAAAGCTGTGCAAAGCTACGGTGGAGCTGTCAACAGAGGTCAAAATATGCATGTTCGTGACTATAGCAACTTCACACTGAATTCACGGTCTGCAGGGTCTGAAGTAAATGAGGTGAAGAGCGACACAATGAAATACGCCGGCCTCTGATGGGAACGTAGGACCGAGGAATTTGAAGTACTCTCCTGGTAGTCAGAATTCCGGAAAAATTGGTGTTTGTGCAGACGCTAACCTTGATGGGTGGCCTGGGAGGAGCTAAATAACAGACGTTGAGAGGAAGGGAAATTTTATGGGAATTTGTTCACTTCCCAGAACAGGCATTGGTCGGCGCTGGGAAGTGACGCATAATTAACGTGACTTGCGCTGCAAATGGCGTAAGTGATTTTGCAGGAGGGGAACCGAGGCGAAGAGCAGACTGTGAGAAGTCTCCGTAGAGGTCTTCCGTTCCCAGCTTGCCTTGAGTGCGGACGTGGCGTTCTTGACTCAGCTTGCCTGAGAAAGAGTGAGCATCTCTGCAGTTTAGGACTTAGCAAATGGAACGATCGAGCTTGGAGATAGGAAGTTTTGGTTCAGCTATGTACTGAGCAAGATAGCTAGGAGTGAATAGACGAGCGCAGCCTTGCAGCACCACGAGGTGGGCCGAGGTCCGCACAACGACGCCGCTCCGTCACGCTGAATTCGGTGATATTGCGCCCGCTCCGGCCACTGATTAATTTGCTGGATCACGTCAGCAAAATTTGCACAAGGGTTTCATGGGCCGTGTATTGTAGAATTCTTCTCGCACTTCGCATTACGCCTGGGTCAGTGGATAGGAATTACTTTTGATTTATCGCGCTTTACTCCACGCAAACGCAATTTATTACCGCTGCCTGTTAGGAGAGTCATGTAATGTGATGATTGAAGGTCGTGAGTTAAGATAAATCTGTGCTAATCGACTGCGTCTGTTTTCAATCAAGTAGCTGAATTCCCAAGTCACTTTCTTAATTAATTTTATGTTCAACATTTGCATCAGGTGTTCAATAGCTGAATATAACATCAATGTGCACCCCTTTCTAATTAAAAGGGATCAATTCTGAATCAATTAATGTCAACACTGCCACCGCAGTTCAATCAGGAGTCATATGGCCTTATTACTTTCTTTGCGTTATCTAACATTGTGGCAGTTTTGCACTCTCTGTTGATCTGTTAGTCAGTTACCTGGGGTGAACACACACCAAAACATGATAAGTGATGGGTGGAGTGTTACAATTGTTCAGTGTTGTTCGTCTTTCTCGTGTTGCGAACAGAAACCATGCTGTCGCTGGGTGTGAATTTTATGGTTTTTGCGAACAGAAACCAGACTGTCGCCGTGTTTTTTATTTGTCTCTCTATTGTTTTACCTGTCTGCTTCGTATGTATTTTATTAACATCATCACCCCTTTGTTGTATGTTTTAAGTTCCACGATTTTTTCGCAATGTTACTATTTAATTCTCCGATTTTATCGCTTGTTTTTATTATTTATTCTCTTCATCTTTTTAACAAAGTCTGTAGGCTGAAGAGCGGCATACTAAGCTGCTGCCAGCCCGCCCCCTTCGGGGGGAATTGAAATTCAATAAATGGAAAAAAAAAGTTTTCGGCAGCCTGCGACGGCTCACCTGAAGGTGACCGGCAGGTGCCCAGCTGAAATATGGTGCGAGATACTGAACGACGACCGGCTGCAAGCCCGAAATTTGTTTGAACAGGAAGGTGTGGTATTTCTTGACTCAGTACCACACTTATTATCAAAAGCGTGATAATATGCTGAATCACGTGAAATTTGTAACTGAACTGAGGATTTCTTGGTAGGGAGAATGCAGCATGTTGTCTTGGATGGACAATCATCGACAAATGTAGGTGTAACTTGAGATGTGCCTTAGCAAAGTCAGTTGGGACTCTTGTTGTACGTGTTGCCTATTAATGACTTGCCGATAATACTACTAGTAACCTTAGACTTTTTGCAGATGATATAGTTAGTTACACAGAATCGCCAAAGAAACTGGTATATACAAAAATATGTAAATAGACAGAATACGGAGATGCGGTCGGCAACGCCTATGTAAGACACCAAGTGTCTGGCGCAGTTGTTAGATCTGTTACTGCTGCTACAATGGCAGGTTATCGAGATTTAAGTGAGTTTGAACGTGGCGTTACAGTCGGAGTACGAGCGATGGAACACAGCATCTCCGAGGTAACGATGAAGTGGGGATTTTCCCGCCTTATCATTTCACGAGTGTACCATGAATATCAGGAATCCGGTAAAGCATCAAATCTCCGACATCGCTGCGGCCGGAAAAAGACCCTACGAGTGCGGGACCAGCGACGACTGGAGAGAATCGTTCAACGTGACAGAAGTTCAACCCTTACGCAAATTGCTGCACATTTCAATGCTGGGCCATCAACAAGTGTCAGCGTGCGAACCATTCAACGAAATATCATCGATATGGGCTTTTGCAGCTGAAGGCCCACTCGTGTACCCTTGCTGACTGCATGACACAAAGCTTCACACCTCGCCTGGGCCCGTCAACACCGACTTTGGACTGTTAACTGTTGACATGTTTCCTAGTTGGACGAGTCTCGTTCCAAATTGTATAGAGTGGATGGACGTTTCCGGGTACGGAAACAATCACATTAATTCATGAATCCTGAATGTCAGCAGGGGACTGTTCAAGCTGGTGGAGGCTCTGTAATGGTGTGGAGCTCAAGTATGTGGGACCTGTAGCAGATATGGCTAACAGGGTGTAACACTTATATCGATTAGAAGTAGATTTATATTACGTAACTGTGTATCTGTAATTATGGAGTGTGTATTGATTTGTAATAGGAAATCTAGAGTTTTGTGATATATATATATATATATATATATATATATATATATATATATATATATATATATATATATATACGAAAAAAGCAAACTGATTTGTTAAAATAATGAAATTTTATAATATGTGTATGTTTATAAGAAAAACAATGTTTGTTGGAAACTGGTTCATGCTTAGGGTTAAAATGGTTCAAATGGCTCTGAGCACTATGGGACTCAACTGCTGTGGTCATAAGTCCCCTAGAACTTAGAACTACTTAAACCTAACTAACCTAAGGACATCACACACATCCATGCCCGAGGCAGGATTCGAACCTGCGACCGTAGTGGTCGTGTGGTTCCAGACTGTAGCGCCTTTAACCGCTCGGCCACTCCGGCCGGCCATGCTTAGGGCACTTGTATTGTAAAATGTAAAAGATGTAGTGAAGTCCCTCCGCAACGAAAGTGGCACAGCGCGATGTGGTTTTGGCTGTCGAACTGGGCGGCTCCTTGGTGGGAACGGTACGCAGTTAAGTGGCCAACAGTAACGCGGTACACTTCGATGGTAGCAAGAGAGGAAGCTGCTTTGCAAGAAATTTTTGCCTCAGATGTGGGTCTGGCTATTGTTTGTTATTCTCGGCAAAAAGGAATGGCTCTGATATGTTGAAAATCCGACGGTAAGAAGAGATTTTATAGAGCATTCGAACTTCAAGAGCCGTAAGTACAGTTAGCCTCCATGTCGCTTGCCACAAAAACTTCGCCACTGCTTCGCTAATTTCATACATCCAGATACATATATGGGCATGGACCAGATAATTTGTGTGAGTGGTTTTAATAATAATCCAAATGCTATAAATCTGTTTTTCGAACCGTATCTTCTATCCTGATCACGAACCTATGCAGGGTTCTCTCCTAAGTGCCACTAAAACCGAGTATCCTGTTTTAAATAAACTATTATTGCATTCAAGTGTTATAAAGTGGTTTATTTTTGTTTGTAAAATGTGAAAAGAGTAGCAAAAGTGAAAGCTAAAACCACAAAAGTGAAGTCAGATAGGATTTTGCTAAAGTACTCTTAGTTTATTTCAAAGCATAATTTTGCAAGAATACAGTGCCAAGTTGTGTAAATGTTGTTATCGAAAATACCTGCTTAACAGGTGGTAAAAACGAGAAAAATAAGTTAAGCCTGTTTTAAAATTAGTGGTGTCTTGATTCCTATCATGAATAACTCCTTTTTTTACTTAATCGAGCTCAGTGTTGAATATTTTGCATTGCAAAGTATAATATAAACTATTTCAAGTCAAGTTAAGGATTAACTTTGCTTGAATTAATATTTTCTACTGTAATAATCATAGAGCTTGACTAGTGACATTATACTTGTTTATGGGTCCCCATCATATTCCTCACATATTAGAAAGATAATTGGACTATTAGTGCTGCTAAAGAAATTTAAACAGTATAATGATGATATTATTTATCTTTATTTGTGTTTATACATGTCAGTTAAGATAGAAGCCCCACATGTACAAATTTAGTTCTGCACTTCATGCAGTAACATTTCAGTATTGATTTAAGTAAAGAACTTGAGTGCAACCGTTATTAGTATGAGTTTAGTGCAAATTTGCTTTCCATAATTACTATAGTGTGCGTTATCGATAACTGCTGCTACACACAGCTCAGAGTACCCTAGGTCACTTTGTATATTGTGCGCTATTCTAAGGGAAATATTAATGAAAATAACTTTTAATAACCCTTATCCAATTTTCTTAAACATATCTTTCCAAATTAATGTGCCCAATTGGGCTGGTGACCGTTCATTTTTTTCATTCGCATGTGAATTTTAGCCTTTCATTAACTCCCAAGGGTAAAGTCTGTTTAGTTTTATTGTTAATTTCACCATAATCAAAATTATAGTCCGATACCTTTATCCATTAGAAACGCGTGCGGTCAAAATTCAAAATCCTCTCAGAGAGTATCATTACCTTGTCTCTCGGCAGTCTAGTGTTGTAAGGGGGCATTGAACATATACAGAGAAGGGCAATACAATGATCAGATATTTGTCTGACCTGTGGGAGAATATAACGCAGCTGCTGAAGAAACTGAATTGGCTGATACTTGAAGGTAGATGCAAACTATCCGAATAAAGCCTACTTACAAAATTTCAAGAACCACTTTTAAACGATGAAACTAGGAATACAGTACAACACCCTATGTATCGCTACTGTAGGGATCGTGAGGACAAGATTAGATTAATTGCAGGATGCACAGAGACTTTAGGCAGTCATTCTTCTTATGCTCCATACACAAATGGAACAAGAAGAAGCCAACTGGTACAATGGGAAGTACTTTCAGCCATGCACTTAACAGTGGTTTTTAGAATATGAACGCAGCCTGTTAAGTTATTCTGTGCTTGGTCTTTGAGCCACTGATTTTCTTGGTACACTTTAATGATCTGCCAATTACAATAAATAACAGGAGAAAATTTGTGAATTTTGACGATGATAAAAGTACAGAATGTTTATAAATTAATTGTATGAAAGAAACATCTAATTGTGAAAAAGTTAAGTAACTTACAGAATTGTTTTATATAGCACTAAATGCAGTATAACTTCAAGTTTTATTTACAAATGTTCAGTGTGGCTACCTCTGTAACACAACAAATATCTCATCTATAATCAGTTTCCTGCCAAGTCATATGAATGAAGTCCTGATTTGTGGCGACAGTTGGTTGTTTTATCCATTGTCACACCTCTTTGACTTTTCCCAGAAGCAGAGGAACAAACACTACCTTCAATGTAATCTCATATACATAAGTCCGTTGGAGTTAAATCAAGAGATAATGGTGGCCAAGATATTGTTCCACCCTGTCCAATCCAAGTCTGCATATTCCCACGAAGTTGATGACAACTTCGCAGCCATAATGTGGTGGATCACCATCTCTCTGGAAAATTGGAAAATAAATTCCGTGTCCATATCCTGCTGTAATTGAGGCGTTAGATAATGTTCAAGCATGTCCAGGTACGATATGCCATTCACTTGGCAAAAAAGACTGTAAATCTTGTTACAGCTTACAGTGCAAAAAAATTTACCTTTAGCGAGTCTCATATATGTTCGATTAGGTGAAGTAGTTTCTGTTCACCTCATATCCAAACATTATGCTGACTCACTTTACAGCAAGTATGGAAGATGACTTCGTCTCAGAAGACAGTTTCATTTAAAAAATCATCTTCAGACTGCATTTTGTTAAACGATTATATACTAAACGCAGCTGTTTCTTTGTCACTTTCTCTTAAACTTGCAACAGTTCTAATTTCTGGAGTTTGAATGACAGGCATTTCCATAACTGTAACACTAGGCATATTCAATTATAAGCTGGTGCACCTTGTTGATTTAGCCAGACTGAAAATGTAAGACTGCTGAACATGTTCAGTTGCTGCATCAGAGACAGCTGGCTGACCCAGACTCAACGTCCTATGTGATATACAGACAGTTTCGATGAAACGAATGTACCAATTAATGAAAGTTTATCTTAGAGGTAGTGGATAGTGATATTTTGTCCTTAGGTGTCTCTGAGCTGTACCAGTGGATCTGGATTCATGAAACAATAAACAACACTGTGCACACTCTGTACTGCTATGCGACTCCATGATGATTGTTGGAGTAACCCGTTTGTGGATGCCACCTGGCAGGAACATTGGGAACTAACAGTGTTAAATGGGACTAAAATTTGAAGATATATGGTACTGCATTCAGTGCTGTATCAAACATTTTTTTGAGTTATTTACCCTTTTCAAAATTAAAGATTATTTTTGCATGACTAATTTCTAAACACTCTGTATTGTGATCAATGTGCTGAGCTTCATAACGAAGTTTACAGCCAAGGAAAGAACTAGTCACATATTCATAAGGTTCACAGAAAATAACCAATGTCTAAGCCTTTAGAAAACCAATGTCATACATTTTCACATGATAAACAAACAACATCAAGTTCCTGGATTGTACAGTAACTTTCATTAAATTAATGATGTCCCACATTCCTGGGCATCTGGGTGGACAATCAGTTAAGATGGAATGAATAAAATTGAACAGCTACACAAGAAACACCTTTGTATGTTTTGTAAAAAGAGCTGTGTTGACAGAGAAATAATCCACTTGTCACTCTTCCCTTCTCTACTCTCCTGTTGTATCCCCCAGGCTGTGGCTAAGTGGATCTGGATTCATGAAACAATAAACATATCTGCAATATCCTTTCTTTCAGGAGTGCTAGTTCTGTAAGGTTCGCAGGAGAGCTTCTGTAAAGTTTGGAAGGTAGGAGACGAGGTACTGGCAGAAGTAAAGCTGTGAGGACGGGGCATGAGTCGTGCTTGGGTAGCTCAGTTGGTAGAGCACTTGCCTGCGAAAGGCAAAAGTCCCGAGTTTGAGTCTCGGTCTGACACACAGTTTTAATCTGCCAGGAAGTTTCATATCAGCGCACACTCTGCTGCAGAGTGAAAATCTCATTCTGGAAGAATGGGGTACTTCTATTTATGGAGACAAAAATATACTTTTACTTAAGTCATGAAGATCAGAAATAATATTTCTATTTATTCTCCATATTTAAGCATTTACATGCAATGGGTGCCAGTAAACAACAAACTGTAGTATTAGATATGGCCACTTTTACTTATAAAATAATGAAAATGGCATCCATGTTCATGTAAAGATCTGTTTCTTGAGCTGACTTGTTCTATATTACAAGTGCACTTCTTATACAGTCTAGAGGACCAAGTCAAATTAAAATAAAATCTAATCAAATTCTTATCTACTGGGCCCACAGATTGCATAAGGTCATAATATGACATCATCTATATACTTTTGACAAAATTAGTTGCAAATTGTTTATTTCTTGTTGATTACATAAGTTCACAACAAGCTTTTTCAGCACATCTGCCACTATCCAGTGTTCCTGTTGACATTACATTTATAAATGTATTAAGTACAATAATATATAAATGTAATGTCAACAGGAACTCTTGATAATTGCATATATGCTCAAACAAGCTTGTTGTTAACTTATGTACTCAACAAGAAATAAACAACTTGCAGATAATTTTGTCTAAACTATAAAGAAGATAGCTAATCAAATTCATCATACTTTTGTAGCATCAACCCTGTATAATATTTATTCAAGACCCATCATTGTTTGACAACATAGTAGATTTGTAACTGTTTGGACAGTGTATTGAAGGCTGAAAACAAAGACTTGTAGAGTACTTGTATGCATGTGAAAGCCTTTTTCTTCCTGTGATGATGGTATGCGAGACTGAAACTGGTAGACAATAAAGGTTTATTTGTGCAGCTGATGGTTGAGATGCAGTTCTTTAAGTGTCTGATGGCTGTAAAAGGCACGTTGTTAAATTGTGAATTAATCTATGAGATCATTATTCTGCTCTTAAAAATAATTACTTACATAAGAGATCAGAGGCTACTTTTAAATTTTTTTGTTATTATAAGTATAAGTGTACGTGCCTTAGTGTAAATGTTACGGTCAGTGACATGCGAGATAAGGTAAAATGGAGAAAAAATCTATTTTCTTATTGTACCTACAATCATTCTTGTAGGGCTACATTTACATGTGAGAATCGGATGAAAAGAGTAACATAAATTTCCTTTTCATTTGTTTCACCACATCAAGTGTTCAAATCAACCAGCTATGTGTCACAAGTGTGGCTGCTGCTACAGATTAGTTAAGCAGGGAATGTTTGGGTAAAATTTTAGGCTATGACTACATTGGGCTGATTACAATGGGGAAGGGAATGGGGTAACTGTTGGAGCACTTCCATGAATTATGGGGTTATTTCTCAAAGACCGGAAAATCGAGGCAGAGTAGATAAATATTTGGGTCCTTCAGGCAGAGACAGAAAGCACGAAATTTGAATTATGACAGCTGAAGTAGGAACAAGAGAAAAGGTACTGGGAAATGGTTTTGTTTAATTTTGAACAATGGAAAATCCAGGATGGAATGTAACGATATCAGAGAAGGAAAGTTGCTACTCAGCATATAGCGGAGATGATGAGTCGCGGTAGGCACAATAAAAAGATTCCCACACTCATAACTTTCGGCCATTAAGCCTTTGTCAGCAGTAGACACACATACACACATGCACAGACATACTCACGCAAACGCAACATGCACACACATCTGCACTCTCAGAGAGCTGAAACTACACTGTGAGCAGCAGCACCAGTGCATGATGGGAGTGGCGACTGGGTCGGGATAAGGAGGTGAGGGGGAGGGATAGTATGGTGGGAGTGGTGGACAGTGAAGTGTTGCAGTTTAGACGGAGGGCAGGAGAGAAGGTGCGGAGGGGGTAGGGGGTAAGTAGCAGAAAGGAGAGAAATAAAAATAAAAGAAATTAAAATACTGGATGTGGCAGTGAAATGACAGCTGTGTAGTGCTGGAATGGGAACAAGGAGGGGGCTGGATGGGTAAGGACAGTGACTAACGAAGGTTGAGGCCAGGAGGGTTATGGGAACGTAGGATGTATTGCAGGGAAAGTTACCACCTGAGCAATTCAGAAAAGCTGGTGTTGGTGGGAAGGATCCATATGGCACAGACTGCGAAGAAATCATTGAGATGAGGGGTATCATGTTTGGCAGCATGTTCGGTAACAAGTTGGTCCACTTGATTTTTTGGCCACAGTTTGTCGGTGGCCGTTCATGCGGACAGACAACATGTTGCTTGTCATGCCTACATGGAATGCAGCACAGTGGTTGCAGCTTAGCTTGTAAATCACATGACTGGTTCTACAGGTAGCCCTGCCTTTGATGGGATAGGTGATGTTTGTGACCGGACTGGAGTAGGTGGTGGTAGGAGGATGTATGGGACAGGTCTTGTATCTAGGTCTATTACATGGGTATGAGCCATGTGCTGAGGGATTGGGAGCAGGGGTTGTGTAAGGATGGATGAGTATATAGTGTAGTTTCGGTGGACGGCGGAATACTACGGTAGGAGGGGTGCGAAGGATTGTTGGTAGGACATTTCTCATTTCAGGACACAACGAGAGGTAATCGAAACTCTGACAGAGAATGTAATTCAGTTGCTCCAGTCCCGGACGGTACTGAGTTATGAGGGGAATGCTCCTCTGTGGCCAGACTGTGGGACTTTGGGAGGTGGTGGGAGACTGGAAAGATAAGACACAGGAGATTTGTTTTTGTACAAAGATGGGAGGATAATTACAGTCAGTGAAGGCTTCAGTGAAACCCTCGGCATATTTAGAGAAGGACTACTCGTCACTGCAGATGCGACGACTACGAGTGGCTAGGCTGTACGGAAGGGACTTCTTGGTATGGAATGGGTGGCAGCTGTCGAAGTGGAGGCATTACTGGTGGTTAGTAGTTTTGTTATGGATGCAGGTACTGATGTAGCCATCTCTGAGGTGGAGGTCAACATCTATGATGGTCGCTTGTTGGGTTGAGTAGGACCAGGTGAAGCAAATGGGGGAGAAGTTGTTGAGGGTCTGGAGGAATGTGAATAAGGTGTCCTCACCTACGATCCAGATAGCAAAGATGTCATCAGTGAACCTGAACCAGGTGAGGGGTTTAGGATTCTGGGTTTTTAGGAATGATTTCTCTAGATGGCCCGTGAATAGGTTAGCATAGGATGGTGCCATGGGGGTGCCCATAGCATTTGTTTGTAGGCAATGCCTTCAAAGGAGAAGTAATTGTGGGTGAGGATGTAGTTGGTCATGGAGACTAGGAAGGAGGTTGTTGATTTGGAATCCATAGGGCGTCTGGAAAGGTAGTGTTCGACAGCAGTAAGGCCATGGGTATTAGGAATGTTAGTGTACAGGGAAATGGCATCAATAGTGATGAGCAGGACCTCGTGTGGTAAAGGGAAAGGAACTGTGGAGAGTCAGTTGAAGAAATGGTTGCTATCTTTTATATAGGAGGATAGGTTCCGACTAATAGGTTGAAGGTGTTGGTCTATGAGAGCAAAGATTCTCTCAGTGGAAGCACAGTAACCAGCTACAATGGGGCGTCCTGGGTGGTTGGGTTTATGGACTCTATGAGTCATGAAGAAGGTGGGAGTGCAGGGAGTGGTATGGGTAAGAAGAGAGATGGACTCTGGGGAGTGGTTCTGGGATGGGCCTAAGGATTTGAGTAGTGACTGGAGATCCTGCTGGCTTGCTGGAATGGGATCACTGTGGCATGATTTGTAGGTGGAAGTATCTGACAGAGTCCTTCTGCCACATAATCCTTGTGGTTCAAAACCACGGTGGTGGAGCCTTTGTCTACAGGTAGGATTATAAGATTGGGATCGGTTTTTAGATGGTGGACTGTGGTTCTTTCTGCGGATGTAAGGTTAGTATGCATGTTGAGGGATTTGGGGAATGATGGTGAGGCAAGGTTCGAGGATAATAAATTCTGGAAAGTTAACAGGGGGTGGTTTGGAGGCAGTGGGGGTGGATCACGGTTGGATAGAGGAGTGAACTGAGTTAGGCAAGGTTCAATATTGGTCTTTGGTTGAGTCTGATTGGTCAGGTTCGTGGTGAAAAAGTGTTTCCACTGTAGGGACCGGGAGAAGGAGAGAAGGTCTTTAACTAGTCCTGCAGGGTTGAATTTGGGAGTGGGGCAAAAGGTGAGGCCTTTGGAAACTACTGATATTTCTGTGGGACTAAGGCTTCTGCAGAAAAGGTTCATGACTGTGCTGCGGGTGTGATTAAGTTTTGGGTTCTGTGTGGTGGTGGGAGGGAGTTTTGGAGGGTGAGGTAACTGTAGTAGGTCTGCAAGACAGGGTTTGTCAGCTATGAGGGGGGGGGGGCGAAGGTTTGGAGGTTGTTGTAAAAGTGGTGCACAGTGGTACTCCGAGGCGGGAGTAGGAAGTGAGCAGGATGGAGAGCTTTTTGAGGTGGTGTTGTGCATGTTGCTCAAATTCCTGCAGTCCGAGAGTTTCAATGTGTGTTATGGGTTCCAGGAATTTGGGATTACATAGCAGGAGAAAAAGGCTTAATGGCCGAAAGCTATGAGTGTGTGAATCTTTTTTATTGTGCTTATTGTGACTCAGCATCTCCGCTATATGGTGAGTAGCAACTTTCCTTCTCTGGTATTGTTTGTTTAATTTTGTTTATTTTTGTCCATAGATCACATTTTATAATTATATTACATATATAATGTTGCTAATGTTGCTGTTTTTTACAGTCCTGTAACACATTGAGAAAGGCTGTAAGAGAATTGAAGAGTCTGCATATCTTGTCTGAAACTGACAAAGTCATGTAATACAATAATATCAGTATTGAATACTGTTAAAGGAGGGATAGTGAAAGAAGCCATTGCCAATGGCGTTATTTGTGCTAAAGAGAATGGGAGCATTGCGAAAGAAAGTTCATATGTTCCACATTTTTTAATAATTAGTTTTTACAAATAGTGAGTAAATTGGTGGAAATAGTTGATAAGAGAAAGTAAAAGCATACATTGAAGAAGCAATACAGAGGACATTTAGTGAATAAAAGATTAATCTCACATCTCCCTCTGAAATAAGGAAGATCATCATAAGTCTAAGAAGAAAAAGTTCAAACTGGTCGATAATAACTCCAATAAGACCCAAAAAGGTGACCCTATGATATCTTATATTCTAATTCACTTATGTAATGCATCACTAACTCAGGATGTTTCCCCAGATGGACTGAAATATGACATTGTTAGGCATTTCTCTAACCTGGACGACTCCACATATGTCAATAACTACAGCCCATTGTCACTCCTTACACCATTTTCGAAACTTTTTGAGAAGGTAATGCACTACAGGAATGTCACCCACCTGAGTAGTGATGGGATACTTGGTCGATAAAAGTCTGGCTTTCAAAAAGGCCTTTCTACTGAGTCAGCTATTTGTACAGTTTTTTAGTACATAATAAAATCTTTAAAAGATAAAATATCATGAACTGGAATCTTCTGTGACTTACTGAAGGCATTTGAATGCATCAATTATAATACTGTTTTAGGGAACGCATGTTCAGCAAATGCCTGGTTTAGTTTTTATTTAAGAAGCAGTTAGCTACCCTAGGCTATTTGAGTACTAGTAAGAGACATGCCACATCATCTGCATTGTATGACACATCTCTCTTGGTTTATTCTCCAAAACCTAAAGTTAGTAAACAATTCACATATTAGTGCAACAGAATGTATTTAGAAGTCCAAAAGTAAAAGTGTAGAGAAAATGTTAGATTCTAACTATGACATTGTTTATCCCTGCTAATGTCCACATATATGTTATAATTGTCTCTTTGTTAATCAATTAAAACTTAAGTGTGATGAACATTGTTTCAGAAGAAAAATTGTTGTACAGTAATCCATTCGTAGATCGAAGAGAAATAGCATCAAACAAATGTGAAAAATTCACTTATACTTTTTAAAGGTTGCATCTGTGGCCAATGTTGATTGAGTGTTGCATAATATCATATATACATCCAGGGTTCTTATCTGACAGAGGCTGGAGTCAATTTTTGTCAGTCATTGTTTACCTGTCCTTTCACAAAATATTTCACATACATATTTGAAAAGTCACAAATAAAAGTCATCATAATATTCAGAGATCTTTTCTTTGTCTATCTCTATCAGATTTTTCAGAGATGTAAAGTCAAATAAAAAAATGATGCAGTTGGTGCCAATTTGGTATAATATGAGATGTAAGTATTCTAGAAAAATAGAGAACAAATTGCAAGTCAAAATTTAGTTCAGATGACTTCCGTATTTTAGATAATCTAACAAATTTAAGTTACACAGTATCCTCCAAAATATGTATTTATGAAAAGATTTTTCATAGTAATATTAAATGACAAAACTTTCAAAATTTGTAAATACAAAATTTAGAAACTCTCTGTTATGTTGTAATCTCGGTTACATATTCACAGTAAAAACGTAAAAACATAAACAGGAACACATGTTTCATCTGTGTTTAAGCGTTTATGATAAAAATTGTACTAAATGCTTTTTCTGAGAATTACTTTGAACAATTAGTTCATGAGCCCACACGAATTGTAAATGATTGTGAAAACACACTTGACCTCTTAGCCACAAAAAATCCTGATCTAACAGAGAGCATCATGACAGATACAGGAATTAGTGAAAACAAGGTCATTGTACCGAGGTTCAAAACCATATCAACCAAAGCCACTAAAAATAAACGCAAAATTCTATTTAAAACAGTAGATAAAATTTCGCTTGATGCCTTACTAAGAGAGAGTCTCCATTCCTTCCAAGCTAATTATGTAAGTGTAGACCAGATATGGCTCAAATTCAAAGATACAGTATCGACAGCAATAGATAGATTCATACCTCATAAGTTAATAAGAGATGGGACTGATCCACCATGGTACACAAAACACGTCAGAACACTGTTGCAGAAGCAACCAAAAAAGTTTGGCAAATTCAGAAGAATGCAAAATCCCCAAGCCTGGCTAACTTTTAAGGACTCTGGAAATTTAGTGCAGACGTCAATGCGAGATGCTTTTAATAGTTTCCACAATGAAACATCGTCTCAAGATATGGTAGAAAACCCAAAGAGATTCTGGTCGTATGTAAAGTACACCAGTGGCAAAAAACAGTCAATACCATCACTGTGTGACAGTGATGGAAATGTTACCGATGATGGTGCCACTGAAGCGGAGTAACTAAATACAGTTTTCCATAATTCCTTCATGAAAGAAGACGAAGTGAATATTCCAAAATTCGAAACCAGAACAGCTGTTATCATGAGTGACATAAAAGTAGATATCTTAGGTTTTGCGAAACAACTCAAATCACTTAAGAAAGGCAAGTTTTCTGGTCCAGATGGTGTGTCAATCAGGTTCCTTTCCGAGTATGCAGACTAAATAGTACCTTACTTAGTGATCATATACAACCGCTCACTTGACGAAAGGTCTGTTTGCCAAGTGGTCCAAGGTGCTGCAGTCTTAGACTGTGCAGCTGGTTCCAGCGGAGGTTCGAGTCCTCCCTTGGGCATGAGTGTGTGTGTTTGTCCTTAGGATAATTTAGGTTAAGTTGTGTGTAAGTTTAGGGACTGATGACCTTAGCAGTTAAGTCCCATAAGATTTCACACACATTTTTTTTTAAAAAGGTCTGTTTCTAAAGACTGGAAAGTAGTACAGGTCACACCAATATTCAAGAAAGGAAATAGAAGAAACCCACTGAATTACAGACCCATGTCACAGACCTCAATTTCCAGTACGATTTTGGAGCATATGCTGTACTCAACAATTATGAATCACCTTGAAGGGAATGACTTATTGATACATAATCAACACAGATTCAGAAAATATCATTCTTGTGCAACACAGCTAGCTCTTTATTCCCATGAAGTAACGAGTGCTGTCGACAACGGATCTCAGATCGATTCCATATTCCTAGATTTCCAGAAAGCTTTTGATACCGTTCATCGCAAGTGACTATTAATCAAATTGCGTGCATATGGAGTATCATCTCAGTTGTGTGACTGGATTAGTGATTTCCTCTCAGAGAGGTCACAGTTCGTAGTGATAGATGGTACATCATCGAGTAGAACAGAAGTGATATCTGTCGTTCTGCAGGGTAATGTCATAAGCCCTCTGCTGTTCCTGATTTACATAAATGATCTAGGTGATAATCCGAGCTGCCCCCTTAGATTGTTTGCAGATGACGCTGTAATTTACCATCTAGTAAAATCATCAGACGATCAATTAAAATCACAAAATGATCTAGAGAGAATTTCTGTAGGGTGCGAAAAGTTGCAATTGGCACTAAACAAAGAAAAGTGCGAGGTCATCCACATGGATACCAAAAGAAATCCGACAAATTTTGGGTATACGATAAATGTCATAAATCTAAGAGCTGTCAATTCGACTAAATACCTAGGAATTACAATAACGAGCAACTTAAATTGGAAAGACCACATAGTTAATATTGTGGGGAAGGTGAAACAAAGACTGCGATTTGTTGGCAGAACACTTAAAAGATACCACAAACCAACTAAAGAGACAGTCTAAATTACACTTGTCCGTCCTCTGCTTGAATATTCCTGCACGGTGTGGGATCCTTACGAGGTGGGATTGACGGAGGACATCGAAAGAGTGCAAAGAAGGACGGCTCGTTACGCGTTATCGCGCAATAGGGGTGAGAGTGTCACTGATACGAACTCGAGTTGGGGTGGCAGTCACTGGAACAAAGGCGGTTTTCTTTGCAGCGAGATGTATTTACGAAATTTCAATCACCAACTTTCTTTTTCGAATGCGAAAATATGTTTTTGAAACCCACCCAAGCAGGGAGAAACGATCAACATAATAAAAGAAGAGAAATCAGAGCTCGAACCGAAAGATTTAGGTGTTTCTTTTTCCCATGCGCCATTCGAGAGTGGAATGGTAGAGAAGTAGTATGAAAATGGTTCGATGAACCCTCTGCCAGGCACTTGGGTGTGAATTACAGAGTAACCATGTAGATGTAGATGTAGATGTAGCAAACTTAATATAGACTTGTTTAGCAGAGTACGTATTATTACTTATTTTTCAGCTAATTGTCAGAGTATTATAGTGAAGTTTGAAGGTATATCGACATTTAAATAAAAAATTATATTTATGGAAAAATTGCGTCAGGCAACCAGAAGAACTACGAGAAATTCACAAGGACGGATTAATGACTTTACTAATGAAAACCAATTTATATCTGCCCTGAATTTAAGTGGTGTTAACAGTTTATTAACCAAGTAAAAGAGAGTCATTGTAATATCCCACTCACACAATACTGGACACAGAAACTGTACACGATTATGTGACTTCAGGTATCACATATGAAAATTAGTTTTTTTTTAATGTTAAGTGAATGATGAGGAAGTCTTAAAGTATCATGGACCCCTTCTGTAATAGTGACCTTATAAAACTTCTGGGTATATATTTACATTTCTCCCTCTTGTTTAAATAATGATTGTAAGGTAGAAATCGATCTCAAATACGAAGAAACCACATGTTACATAATATAAAGCACAAAACACATGGATTTATATAAAATGGACTTTTATTGCAAGACCAAGTTTGCAATGGCTTACTATGAAGAACTACTTTAGATCACTTGAGCACTGATAAATTATCGAAAAACGTAAAAAATATTATCAGGCAGCTGCAAGAATACTTGAATACTTGTGAAGTTTTATATGATCCTCCAATGAATATCAGATTCAAATATAGTAGATTAGATAATACTTTTCAAAAAGTAGAGAAATGTTTACTTTTCATGTCAATAATATCCATTTTGCTTTATGCTGAGAAGTCCCCCAAATTTATTTTTTATTTGCAGTTATGCAACTAAAACGTGGGACAGGTTTAATGATTTTCTTGAGGTGTTAACATTTTATAGTTAATCATCACATTGTATTTGGTAATTAACATAGATCACTTAAGTAATTTTTCCAATGTCATCACGATATTGTTACCTAAAATTCAGATACTATCACACTGTCAGCCTTCACTTCATAAACTTGTCATCATCACTCCAAACCAAAATTCTGCATCAATATGTCGTTTCAGATTACCTTACTCCTTTCTCAGAATCATGTATAGTATACCATCACTAGTAAGAACACAACGTATTACCTGCCATACGATCAATAAGTTCCTAATTTATTAACATTTCTTCAATAACATTTCCACATCAATAGCTCAACATCACTATGATCATCATCATTATATTGTAAAATCTCTCACCAACCACCTCATAAATTGCAAAATAACTCACAAAGCTTCATCTCCACATAAACATCTTAAAACTTACAGAATTGCTATCAATTTCTTCATGCTACTATTTCAAAACCACCAGTCCCAATAGCATATCCCCAAGTAGAAAAATGCCCTGAAAATACTCTGTGCATTCCATTCATAATAATACATGTACTTTCAACCAAGAAACATATTTTGTATCATATCTGATCTCTGAAGTGTTTTCTATAGCCGTTAGCTTGCATTGATCGACCAGTCTTTTTTCCAATAAGCTTTTTTCTTTACAATAACATCAAAGTACTAATAGAACTAACATAGTTTGCCAACATTCTAACATTTTCATTTGCTTTAAACATTTTTCTAGTTTGCCAAAATTCTAACATTTTCATTTCCTTTAAACATTTATCATATATCAAAACATTTTATGTTTTTGTGTTACGAGACTTGGCTGACTATAATCGTAATAACCAGTAAAACATTTTCAGTTATTCAAAAAATATAATAACATTTTGCCAATGTATTTTCCACTTAGTGATTGTATAACAAAAAGGACTTATTTTAATATAGCATTATACTTTTGAAATAGGCATACTATTGGTTAACAAATCATAATAATGCTCCATATTACATTTAATTTTTATCTACACATCTTTCAGTTAAAATACATAAGATATGTGTATGTTCATTTTAAGAAAGTCTCTGTTTTACAATAACTGTCAAATACTTCATATGCTTAGTATAGTGAGAAAGTAATGAAACATAACTTTCATTTGAAAATGGTTCTTATGTTCTGGTGGAGTACTGACGAATATATATACATACCATATTTATATAATAACTAGCCTTAAGAAAGATGACTGAAATAAAATAGCATAAAACTGTTATATATATATATATATCATGAATAAAAAAAATTTGTTGAACACAGACACATATAAGATTTCAAAATTAAAAATGAGTAGCATCCAACAGCAAATGCCTGTGAAATACGGGAGGACATCCAGTTGATATCGTGCCCCGACACTAAAGTGCGCGTCATATATCTTGGCGGCCGAGTTTAGGTTCGTTCTGCGCATCTGACGTCACAAAACACAGTCAGCCAATGAACAGAGAACAACGTTGCCAGATCTCGACTGCAATGCAGAGCACGGACGAGTGTCTTCAGTTTTAGAAACATTCAGTCATAAAGAAAGTAATAGAACAAAAGCAATGTCTTGATAGCAGACTTTCTTTTATAGAAAGTTTGGAAAAAGCATTCTTTATACCAATTGCTTCATATTCTATTAATTAATTAAACCAAACAAGCAATAAGACTCCTAATTCAGGCGATAGCAAGGAAAGGTGTTTGTTTCAATTTCACGAACTGCTTTTTTGCAATAAAGAACAGCGGTAATTGTTTATTTCCTATTGTACTTCGACGAAGCGTGAGTAATTCATAGTCATACCAACAGTGTTTATAAGTAGTTCCGTGAGGTGATATAGTTCTTATGGAGTTCCACTGTTTGATGAGCTGAGGTAGCGGAACAGTTAAGGTGTTGGGCTGCGAAGTGAAAGGTTATGAGTTCCAACCTTGTGCGGTGCTTCACGTTTTCTTTATTTAAAAACAATATTGGAGTGCCTTACTTCACGAATTTTATTCGTTTGAATGAAATTTCTAGTGCTTTGCCTCTTCATTAACTTTTTCGCTGCTGCAGACACGTGCTCCCCGCATTCCGCGCTGTGCGCGATTTTGTCATCACTGCACTTCTCGCCTGTGCAGACACATGGTGTTCCCACTGCTTTGACACACTTATCATTCGATTTCACAAAAACTATTTGGCCAAAAAATCTGATTTTTACACGTCTTCTTGACTGATACCTTCCCCCCATAAATGACTTAATTTTGTTTTGATGTGCCGCATTAAATGTAGTAAACCATTGCACGAAATTTTGAAGAGTTTGCAGAGGTAAAAGTCCATAGCGTATACTTTCCGTATGGTCGATTTTAGTTGCCACAATGTTGAGAATGAAATGTGGACAAGATACCCAAATTTCATATAATATTTACTGTATAACAATATCTCATTTAATTTAAGTACCACATAGGTGTCGTATGTAATATTGAGAAATATTCCGTCTTTCGCGACTGTAATAAAAGTTTTATATACACAGGGCGCGTTTGGCTTTATTTTAAAGCACTTCCATCGGTGAAAGGTATGGCACATACACAATGGTATTCATGTTCTATTTCTTGTTTTTGTTCCACAGTCGCAGTTTTACCAATGGTATTGAAATATATCCCTCTTCTGCAACTGTAATAAGCAACATATTTAGACCAGACGCGTTTCTCTCTTTTGAAGCATCGTAAGAGGACTGTATTTTGTATCCTCCATTGCCAAGTCACCTTTCGTAGTTTTGTGCTGCGGTAGCACAATATTCAAAGTTTGTGTTGGCTCATCAGTGTTTTAGCAAATAAATGCTGTTTGTGTGTGCCACACACAAAAATTATATTTGACATAGCTGAGAGCACTTCACTGATAGACGGTATATTCAAGTCCTAATGTTTTTGTAAGTCCACAGTTTTGTTTAATGTATTTTGTCTACTTCCTTTTGATTGATTGAAGTGTTTCAAAATAAAGCCAAACGTGCCCAGTGTAAGTAAAACTTTTGTTACAGCAGCAAAAGGTGGAGTATTTCTCAATATTACATATGACACTTATGTGGTACTTAAATTAAATGAAATATATAGGTATCTTGTCCACATTTCATTCTCAACATTGTGGCAACTAAAATCGACCATCCGGAATGTATACTCTATGGACTTTTACCTCTGCAAACTCTTCAAAATTTCGTGCAATGGTTTACTATATTTAATGCTGCATAATAACTGCATTGAACATCAAAACAAAATTAAGTCATTTATGGGGGGAAGGTATCAGTCAAGAAGATAGGTAAAAATCTAAATTTTGAGTCAAATAGTTTTTTTGGAATCGAATGATAAAGAGTGTCAAAGCAGTCGGAACACGATGTGTCTGCACAGGCGAGCAGTGCAGTGACAAAAACGCCCACAGCGCAGAATGCAGGGAGCACGTCTTTGTAGCAGCGAAAGGGTTAATGAGGCCGTGGTGGCTTTACTTCATGAACTGCGCGCTCCCCCCTAAACGTAAGCTTGCGAACTATGCTATACTATCGCGCAGCTTCTCTTGGCGCGTGCGTCGTGTGCAACAGGCAATGCAACTATCTCCCGCGTCTAGGCGGGCATGCGCGAGCCGCCAAGATTATTAGAATTGAACTATAGCATATGTAACTGCATTGCTGACAATTTTGTATGAAACATGACTTTTGAAATTTTGTTAGATGATCACAAACTGACAAACATCTGAAACACATAGTGAGAACAGTATAGATTAATACAGAGAAAAAATAATTAAATTACATAAGAAATTTACATAAGGATACCACCATATATAAGTCAAAGTAATAAGGAAAAAAGGGATAAAGTAAATATATGTAGCATTAAATTTCACATACTTTACATGTGAGATATTCAATTACAAGAAAAGGAAGTAAAGTAAGTTACATACAGGAATAATTATATTTGAATACATTTTAAGTCACAATGGATTATTTTGTAAAAATTCTTTGGATTCTCTTGTACCCTGAAGTGTAGAATAGGTATATTCTTTACTAGATGAAACTAAAAACTGTAAATACAAGTCCCTTCTCCTTCCTTTCCATCGAGTGTTAAGCAACTTTACATTTTATGACACAAGAAAAAATACATGAAACATCGTTAAGGACATGTAAATTTTTTGAAAAATGGTCATAACATTAATTTTTCAGTTAAACAATTATTCATAGATAAATTTCCATCTGAATAATTTGATTTCATTTACCAGTTGTGTTCTATCTTCTATGAGAACGAAATGTTTTAAATTTGAAAAAAAGGGCTATATAAATTGTTTTTATTATAATGGCAGAAATTAATCTGAAAGTAATGCATAAGGATGCAGTCCTCCGTATTTACATAAAAATATGTGGCCAAGAAAGTGACTACCAGCCAGCATTTAAGAAAGCTATCATTGGCGTCATCATGATTACAACCTATAACAACAGAACCTACGGAACTGATATTATTAATTTTACAAAGAGTCTGGCAATCAAGTTTTCAAAGAAACCTGGGCTAATATATGATACAAGGACTATTTTAAACAAACCAATATGACAAAATATAGGTGGAGGTCACTAATAAGATAATTCAGCACATTTGCATTTTAGAGACAACATTTTACATCATATATTTCAACATAAAGTTTGATAAAAATAATTAGAACAAAAAAATCCCAATAGTTCCTTTAAAACTATAGATAGAATTGTTGAAGAATCCAGTCACTCAAGAAGAGAAAATCAAATCACCCAGCTGGGGTAAGAACTATGTGCTAGATAGTGAAATCACAACAGAGAAACGATTCCCCTTCTTATTATGGTCCAAAATGGATTTTGTTACCGTTTCTGAAATCTCTTGCTCTTTGTCAAATAGAGCAAGCATTTTCATTTTGACCACTATGGGCAATAGGAAACATGTTTTTGTTACAGAAAATGGTAAACAAAAAATATACAATGAAATGAAAAATATTTGCACGTGTTGATAGATACTGAAGGTCTGAACAGTAGAAACAAGATTATTGTAAAATCAGAGCCTAGACATCAGAATATTTTCTATATCATTGACCTAATCTTGACACTGAGTCAATAAAAGTGGAAACATGAGTTTAGTCACCTGGGTTATGAGGTAATATGTAATAATGTAGTGAAAGTAATGAAAAAATATTATTGAAATGTTTAAGTTACAGTTTTGTTATACCTTTTCAGTTATCAATAGTTAAGATACAGGGTAATGATGTATTCAGGATACGTCAAACATTCTCTGAACACATGGCAAAAGATATAGGAACTAGTTTCTGTTTTTCATTTAGCTCTTTAAATAATAACATTTTGTAAAATGTTAGAACTGACCACAAATATAGTTTCAATAGATCATATTTACACAATTTTAATTCAGTGATATTACGGAGTCCAAATTAATTTTTTACATTTTGTATAGACCAGTGTATATGCATTGGCATAAGAATTCTTCCTATTTGAAAGAGACAAATGTAAATGTCGAAAGCTTACTTTATTCCTGAAGCTAGGATTTTACATTTTTCCTGAGCTTTAACTAGCACCACATCTTCTACCTTAAATTGTGAAAGCCATATTTTCCATCATGTCTCTTTTTTCTCATTTCCCCATGTTTCTTTATGTTTTCTATAACACATTCTTCACTTTCCTGAGGTGACATAATTTTACAAACTGTATTCTCTACATTCGCTGTGATGAAGTTAGATGGTGTGATATTGTGCATAATTTCAAATAGTGAAAACCCTTTTGATGTATGTTCTAAACTGTTCAAAAAATCTTCAAAATCATTGACATATTCTACCCAGCTAACATATTATTTACTAGATAGTTTCTGCAGAGCCTCCCAAACTTTCGTTTGTATCTTTTGCTTGTGTTATGTGACACGTGATAAACAGAAGTTAAAGTGTCTTTTATTTTAGTATGACCAGCAACATTTTTGCAATATTGGAATGTGAACCGTGAACCATAATCAGAGAAGATTGCTTTTTGAATGCCTACATTAGAAATACAAATTTTTGTAATGTTTGAAATGATATGTTTACTAGTTGTCTTTTTAAGTGGAAATAATTCTATAAATTTACAAAATATGTTGTCTATTTCAAAAATGTAGTGATACCCTCCTCTGGTTTTTGGCAGGGCCAAAAACCTTGACAACTAGAAGGTCTAAGGTATTGCTTGGTAGTACATTCTGCATTAATTCTCTCCTAGTTTGATAAATGCCCTTTTCTCTTGGCCATTACCACAGATGGCAATTCTCCTTCCTACTCTCTTTCCAACGTTATAAAAATTGATGTTTTCTTGTATTTTTTGAGAATATCTTGTTGTCCCACTGTGTCCAAAACTTTCATGTATATTAAAATATCAATGTATTGCTGAGGCCAAAGTCCCTGCAAATTTTCAAAATATTCCCCTCACATTTTATTCTCTGTACATACATAATTCTAAATTTCTTTCCTTGCTCGTCATTATTGTTTTCTGAATCAAACCCTTGAGTACTCTCACTGCTCTGCCCTTGAATATATTTAACATCATAATCAAGCTGTTGTAAAAACAATGCCCACCTGGTTCTTCTGTTGTCATGTAATATGCATTCCTGTAGGTAACATAATGCTTTATGGTCAGTATAGACCGTTACATTTTTACTGAGAAGATAATATTCAATGTTTGTTAAATGCCCAAGCAACAGCCAAAATTTCTTTTCGGTCATAGTGTATGGTTTTTCACGTTTTTGTGATACCCCACTTGCAAAACCTATGGATTTATATTCAACTTTACCACAAGTTCCTTTCTTCTTGAAATAAATGAGCCCCAAGTCCTGTGTCACTAATGCCTGTGATAATACGAAAAGGAAGTAATATACCTCGTCTGTACAAGATTTGACTTTGAAATAGTTGTTTCCTAATTTCATCAAATGTGTGCTGACATTCCTGAGTCCAGTCCCATACAGCATTTTTCTTCAGTGACTTACATAAACAAGTGTCATTATCTAGTGTCACACTCAAGAAGAATTTGATGAAAGCCAAAGTTTAATCTAGACTACTCATAAACTTTACGCAATCAATTTTATGCAGACGCTCATTCATGATTTCATAGTGGTCATTTTCTCTTAGTAAAATTTTCTTAAGCTACCTGGTATCAAGTAGAAGCCTAACACTTCCATTCTTGTTACAACTAATGGGTTTTTGTAAGCACTTCTGCTTCTTTCTATTAATCCCAATGTCCCATTTTCTGTATTTATATTCGTCCTTCTTTTCTTTATGGAAACAAGATCACATATGATTTCAAGAAGTATCTTTGATGAGTTTTGAAATTAAATTTGCACTGAAATTTTTTGCCTTGCCATGCTTTTCACTAAACGAATCTTGGAATTGGACATTCCAAAAGATTTTCTAAGTTGTTTTTCCTATCTGGCATTCGTCTATAAAATTTATTTAATCGAAATTCATGTCCTCATAAAGAAATTGGTTTTCATCATGGTTCACTATACCCTTAATACAACTACAGTTGTTGACACAATTCAAAATAAACAGATCAGTTTTTAAAACGACATTTTTCTTAGGTTCAGTAGTCACTAATATATTTTCAGTCCAGCTAAAATATGAATCACAATTTATCACCCAATCCATACTGAGAATGAAATTTTCTTCTAAATTACATATCACATCATCCTTGGTCAAAAGTTGCATCTTCAATTTTTAAAATAAAAAAATACTTGATTCTCTAGTAATTTATTCGATTTCCTAGTGGATCCTCTAATCCTTACCCAATTATTGGCATTTGCACAAAGTCTTTCCCATTTTTAATTTTATCCCTAAACTCCTCAAATTCCACAAATGGGACTCCCAGTGTCAATTACACACTTACCTCCCAAATAATCTACATTAACTTTTATGTAAAAACAACCCAATTCTTGTTCGTTTTTGTTCTCTTCACAAATTTCACACAACAAATCACCTTTAATGACTTTAAACTTTCCTTCAATTCCATCCCTTTCAGTTTTCATTAAATTAACAGGAACATGAAAATCCCAATTACTAATTTTACTTATAGAGATAGGTGGTATGCAAAGCAGATCACTATTGGTTGCACATTTTTCATTCAGATACGACTTACATAATTCCACCAGTGTGAGTACAAGGTTCTGCTGCTTTTTACTTATGGGTTCCAAAGTCATTCTCTGTCAATATTATTTTCAAATTGATTCCATATAAACTTTTCTCGTTTGCTTTCAAAGCTAACACAAGTTTTATGTTACACATGTTACCTGAATGACAATGAACTGATCAGAAAGTATAGGCAACAACTGGTTTTCAGACGTTATTTCCTCAATTATTACACTTTCCTTGTGTCCGCTAACAAAAGTATCATCACTTAGTTTCAGTGTTATCATTTGTTTCAACAAGTTTTCTGTACTCATCTTTAGGTTCTTCCAAAGTACTTTTCTCCTGAATGGTATTCTTAATATCACTGCTTTTACAAAGGTTACTCTCAGTATTATTATTTACAACTTGTTCTTTCCCTTTCCCAGTTTCTGATTGCCTAGTATCAATCATCACTATGCCATCGCATTCCTTGAGAACTAATACACATTTCACTCTTTGCATAATTATTTTATACCTCCTTTTCAGCTCAGTTTTAAAATTCACTTTTACCTTTTGTACTCAAATCCCGATTCTCTTCTTGGTTTTCAATAACTTATTTTGTGATTAATTACTGTTGCATATGGTATCCTAAAACTGATATAGAATTTTATATGATTTATCTGACGTCCATTATGTTCAATTTGATTTGATTGTTTACAACTATTCTGCTTCTTTGGTTTCCAGAGTAAGCTAAACTCCTGTTATGTCCCAAAACTGCAGACCCTCATAGAAGTGGTCTGGATCTTTCCTGATGATTTTCCCTGTTGTCTTGTTTCCAGCTACCCTGAATTCTGTCCTCCCCCATATCGTCTTCCATTTCTGTTTTCACAATTTTTTCATACCATCCCCTTCTTCCATTTTCATTGTACTCTCTTACTCTGTTGTCCTGATTTCCATATCTGAAGTTCTTATTATTCTTTCTGCTAAAACTCTCCCCATGGTAACCAGAATTCAAAACCTCATTATGATGATTTTCATTACTGGAATGAGTTAGTTAGTTAGATTAGAACGTAATGTCCTGTCGACAATGAGATAATTGGGAACGATTTTATTATTAGAATTATGTAAAATTTTCTCTCCATAGCCTTGTCTAATTTGTCCACATGTCTTAGAAACGGATTGAGTGAATCATCTGGCCTTGGAGTAAACCCATTGCAGCCTTACAGGCAATCTTCTTTTCACACAAAGTATTAAAGCCTTTTAACTGAAGGGTTTGTCCATGAGTTCACGTTTCTTTAGCTGGATCCTACAAAAGTCTTACATTGTATCATTCCTGTAACTGTAAATAGGTCCATTTCAGAATCGATTCAGACTGAGACCAAAATTTACACAAAAAATTTCAGAATACTGCAATGATCGCTTCTTACTAAAATTACGATTTGTCCATGACAAATCTTCTTCTCCAAGATATTTATTGACAAATTTGATTTTCAAATGCTCCGTCATATCAGCTACAAAGTTGTCTTCGCAATGTTGTAAAAAAATCAACAGACTCCAAATTATCACAAGGAAACGTTTATGCTTGGTAGATTGGACAACATTATTGAACATTCATTTCTATTACAAAAATTTCCTTTAACATGAATTAATTTCGTATCTAATACAATTACATAATTGCTTACATATTCTCCACATCCTCTTCTTTCTTATTTAAGCTAGTTATGTATCCACCCATTTCAGTATTTAAACGACATAATTGCTTCATTTGCAGCTTTTTGTGCAATTTTCAGTGCTTTAATGTCTTTTGATTTTTTTTGCATTTTCTGAAACAAGTTCATTTTCTAAGAGTATAACTAGTCTCCATCCGAGTTTTCAATTTAAAAATTTGATAATTAAATTTTTCGTCATTGATTTTAATAGCAGTTACTACTACTTCCCCATTTCACTTTCTATCTCTTTCTTATTCGTTTTATATAAAGTACTTTTCTACAAAATAATAATTAAATTGTAATGATTCTTGAGTTCTTATCTTGCAGTTTTTCCTTGGTGTGGTGTGAAGGTCTACAAAATTCTTCTTACTAGTTTTCATTAACTCGTGGTCCACGTATGCACTTAGATCTTTTGGAGTTCTGTAAGCAAATCAGAGTTCGTTCAGCATCCAGATTTGATCTTTCTTTGTAGACTACTGCATACATTCATGCATCATATTGAAATTTCTTTCTTATCATTTCGATGTAAAAAAAGCTATTAATATTTCTACACCTAAATTTACATGAATACTCTGCAATTCACAATCAAGTGTCTGGCATGGGGTTAATCGACCCTAATTCTCTACTGTTCCACTTTCAAACAGTGAGTGGAACAAACAAACACTTAAATGTTTCCATACAAGCTCTGATTTCTCTGATTGTATTATGATGATTATTTCTCCGTATGTAATGGGTGCGAACAAAATATTTTCACACTCTGAGGAGATAATTTGTATTTGAACTTTCATGAGAAGGTCTTCCAGCAATGTAAAAAGCCTTGTTTCAATGACTACCACCCCAGTTTATGTTACATATCATTGGTACGCTCTCCCTTGTTTCACTATAATACAAAACGAAATGTCCTTCTTTGATCTTTTTCAATGTCCTCCATCAATCCTGTCTGATCATGATCCCACACCGCACAGCAGTACTCCAGAAGAGGGGGGGGGACAAGCATAGTGTAAGCAATCTCTTTAGTAGACTTTTTACATTTTCTAAGGATTCTGCCTGTAAATTGCAGTCTTTGGTTTGTTTTCCCCAGAATATTATCTATGTTATCGTTACAATTTAAGTTATTTATAATTGTAGCACCTAAGTATTTAGTTGAAATTATAGTGTTTAGATTTTCGTGATTCATTTAGTTATTTATTTTATTTATTTATTGATTCATTCATCCAAATACTCTTTCTAGATTGTGGTCACAGAACTAACACAAATCTAAACAGTAACACAATACCACAAAAATATAGTATTATTTTAGTAGATACAAAAATTTTAGCTTTGTCCACAAAAGATCTTGCACTACTTGCAGTAGCTGCTCTGTCTTGTTTCAGCTCTCTTGTATCTCAAAGGTTCTAGATATTCTGCTACTGAATAGAAGCAATAATCTAACATGAATGCACTTAAGGTTTTTACAAAAAAGTGTGAATATTGATATGATTTTTACCTTATGTGGAAGACTATTTTAAATTTGTGTACCACTGTTTATTGTGAAATTTTTGAAGGATGATGTCCTTACAGACTTGACATGAAGCTTTTTCATTTGTCTTGTATCATGCTCATGGATATTAAAATTTTCATTTCTGTCTTTTAAGTTCTTTGTAACATACTTACAGATTTCTAGTATGTACATACTAGGAAGTGGGAGGATTGATGACTTTTGAAAAAGGGGTTTCCATTGATCTGTTTTGTGTAGGTTACATTGCTCTTACACTTCTTTTCTGGGTTAGGAATAAGAGTGAACTAGCGCTGTATTTCCCAAGAATATAATTCCTTAGACTAAGATGCTATGGAATTGAACAAAATAGGCAATTCACACAGTCCTATAACTCGCTTTAACAGAGAGTAACCGTAGACTATAACATTTTTATTTAGTGTGGAATTCATTTTGTTTATATGTTTGTCACATATGGAGTTATTTTGGAGCCATATGATAAAACCTTTGTTTCCAGAAAAGATGAAATTTTGTTGGAGTGTTGCATGCATCATCTCTTAAACAGAAATTTAGAAATGCTGTTTTTTGGTATTTATCAGTAGTTTGTTCTCTTCAAACCATCTATTTAGCTGTTCTGTAACTTCATTTACAACTGTTTGTACCTGACTTGCGGGATTTCCTGTAATAAGGATGCTCATGTCACCTGCAAAAAAGTATTCGTTTGTGACTCAGTGTTAGGTCAAAAACTTTTATCTAGAGGAGAAGGAAGAATGGCTTAAGAATGGATGCCTGTGGGACTTTTTTCTTCTTTTTCTTTAGAATTTCTTCATCTGGGAAACATATCCCAGTATTTTCCTTTAGTTCACGTTTTATTTGTATTCTCTGATTCCTGTTTGGCAAGTAAAATGTGAACCATTTTAATGCACTGCCTCTAGTACCATTTACTTGGAGCTTGTCCAACCGTATGTTGTGGTCCAGTATGTCAAAGGCTTTATGTAACTACCAGAGGCACTTTGTTTTTTGTCCATTCTTTGCAGGGAATTGTGTATAAAACCATAGATGGCACTAGCTGATTTATTTTTCTTAAATCCATGCTGAGTATCAGTGAGAATATTGTTTTTCTCTAAGAATTTCATTAGATTATTACACATTGTTTTTTCAATGGTTTTACTAAAACCTGATAATAATGCAACTAGTGTGTAGTTTTCTATATTTGATATGTTTCTTTCCTTTTGAATAGGGACTACTTTAGCAATTTTTAAACAGTATGGAAATGTGCCTATCAGAAAAGATGAATTGACTATATCTGCAACAGGCAGTGAAATGTTTGTATATATTGCTTTATGATGAAGTCAGGAATACCATCAATTCCTGATGATATTTTCTTAGTAGCTGATTTCATCTGGTGTTGTTCCACAAACAAAGATTAAAGAGGAACATGACTGCACTTTGTTTTGCTGTTACTTTTTAGTATCTGTTTTGTCACTGACTGTTGATTTATTTGTGTTATCAGCATATAATACCTGAAAAGATTTGCGATGTGTTGGGGATGTTACACTCTTATTCTCATGGTTCACACTGAGATTTTCCATTTTATGTGATGCTTTATTTGTTTCCTTCTTTATTACTTCCCATACTGCTTGTGTTTTATTTCTGACTCTGTTATGAACTTATTATTGACTATTCTTTTTGCCTTGTGTATTGCTGATTCGTAGATTTGAAGGTATTTCTGAATGTAGTTTTTCAGAAGTGGCGATACATTACTGTTTTTCCTGTATCTGAAAAACTCTCTTTTCATTGCATGTCAAATTTTGATATCTGTTGTTTATGTTGTAATTGAAATTTAATTGATTATTTTTAGTGCCCATTTGGATGACTTCGCACTTTTCATGATTTAGAACCAATTGCCACTATTTGCATCATATAGATATCTTGTCTAAATCATTTTGCATTTACTTTTGAACATATCCTTGCTTTATATGGCGATATGACTGTATCACCTGCAAACAATCTAAGAGGGCTGCTCAGATTGTCTCCTAAATCGGTTATGTAGATCAGGAACAACAGAGACTCTAACACTTGGGGAAATGCAGATATTACTTCTGCTTTCCATCACTTACTATGGACTGTGACCTTTCTGACAGGAAATCACGAATCCAGTCACACAACTGCGATGATACTCCGTAGGCAAAAAATTTAATTACAAGTCGCTTGTGAGGAAAGGATGTTAAGAACCTTTTGGAAATCTAAAAATATGGTCTCAGTTTGATGTCCCCTTTACTTTGTGAGAATAAAGAGCTAGTTGTGTTTCACAACAACCTTATTTTCTGAATCTTTGTTGGTAATTTCTCAATAAATCGTTTAGTTTGAAGTGATTCATAATGTTTGAGCACAGCATATGTTCCAAAATCCCATTGCAAATCGACGTTAGTGGTATGGATCTGTAACAGATGACTTCGGTTTCCTTTCTTGGGAACTGGTATCAGTTGTGCAGCTTTCCAGTCTTTGTGTACAGATCTTTCTATGAGCGAGCAGTTGTATATGATTGCTAAGTATGGGGCTATTGTGTCAGCATACTCTGATATGAAACTGAGTGGTATAAAATCTGGGCTGGATGCTTTCCCTTTCTAATGTGTTTTAAGCTGCTTCGCTATATCGAGGACATCTACTTCTAAGCTACTTGTGTTAGCAGTTGTTCTTGATTCGGGTTTTGGAATATTTACTTTGTCTCCTTGTGTGAAGGACTTTCGGAAAAATGTATATACTTACTGTGCTTTTGTGGCACTGTCATCTGTAAAATCACCACTTTTATTGCAGTGAAGGTTGTGACAGTGCATTGCCATCTTTGGACTTTACATAAGAACTCTTTGGGTTTCTGCCAGATGTTGAAACAGAGTTTCGTTGTGGAAACTATTAAAAGCACTTTGTATTGAAGTTTGCACTAAATTCTGAACAACTGTGAAACTTCGCCAATATTGGGGATTTTGTGTTCCCTAAATTTGGCATGCTTTTTTAGTTGGTTCTGCAACAGTACTTTGGCCTGTTTTGTGTACCACAGGGGATCTTTACCATCTCTCTATAATTGATGTGGTATTTATGTATCAGTTGCCATCGATACTGCCCCTTTGAATCTAGATCATATTTGGTCTAAACTCAGTCAGATTGGAAGGAGTTGCTGGCCAGAGTGGCTGAGCGGTTCTAGGCGCTACAGTCTGGAATCGCGCGACCGCTGCGGTCGCAGGTTCCAATCCTGCCTCGGGCATGGATGTGTGTGACGTCCTTAGGTTAGTTAGGTTTAAGTAGTTCTAAATTCTAGGGGACTGATGACCTCAGAAGTTAAGTCCCATAGTGCTCAGAGCGATTTGAACCATTTTTGGAAGGAGTTGTTTCTTAGGTAGGTATCATAAGTAAAGTTGTGAATTATTATGAAATTTAGAATATATATTCTGTTTCTTTTTGAGATTCATAAACAAACCATATGTATTTTTCAGTATAAGTACAAGGAATTTTCTTAGGGCATCCATTTTCACTACTCCTAAACTGTTTTCCTATAACAACATTATTACACCTTCAAAATTAAAGAAAAATTTAATTCTCCATTAACATAGCAACCATATTTACTACGCTTTTGATAACCTTTGACAATATACTCTTTACTAAATGTGCTCTTATGTACACCAAAATTTTTGTATTTTGTGTTGTATCTAACAATTATGATTTTTAATTTCTGCTTCTGGATTACAGTTGCTACATTTTTCAAAGCCACACACAAGTTCTTCAGATCTTAAACAAATCCTGTTACATTCTTCACATGCATGGGCTGTAACACAATTCTTTGTGATTGTTGAAACATTCTTCACTGTGATAGTATATATTACATTTTTCACAATATATCTTATTTCCCACAGTGTTGTGTTCTGTTTGGTACCAGTGCATACTGCACATATTTTTCTTCCTATCTTACATTTATGTTCGTTCTTGTTGTTATATGTTTTGTTATATTTATCACAGAAATATTATGATGCTAAGAGTGTAGACATACTGTTAATAACATCAAAATGGTCGCAGTTTTTATGCAGATAATTTTTATTCCTGTCTCAAGACCATGATAAGTAACTGAATTGAAATTTTCAGTGCATGTAATATTTATTTGAGTATACAATAGTTGCTCAGCATTTTTAATACCAGCATTTCACTGTATTCGCCTAATTGGGTACATAATATGATCGTACTCTTTTTGTTATTTGTTTTTATATCCTTTTCTAATTTTCTTAAATTTGCCAGCAGTTAGCTCTTTAAGATACGATCTGTGTGATATGTTAATGTAACTATTTTGCTCTAGGTCATCATAGGTTACCACTATGAATCACTCTAGTAATACATCTTTTAGTCCTTTCATCATCAGAAAAATTTATTATTTTATTACCTTTGCTACCTCTTTCAATTGCTAACATTTGAATATTAAATTTAGTATTTGCTATTTCAATAAATGTTAATGTATCTCTGATTTTATTGCTTAAAACTTGAACAGAATCTTTACTATTATTTCATCCCTGATTTTCCATAGAAAAGAATAAAAAAATTTTGGATTTGTTGTTATATTGAGATGTTGTAAGATGGCGGCCACTGAGTGACGCGCGTTTCTTCGGCTCGCGAGTTTTTCCGCTCATTGAAGGTGTTACAGAGAAGTGCGGCAGTCCACAACGTGTGCATCCGACTAAACAAGTATTACTTGCCGTGGTGTGTTGTTCTCCGTTGATTACCACAAGTGATAAGTGATAAGTGGGTGGAAAATGGGAAGAGCACGAGTAAGCGGCAGCAGGCGAGGCTACAGGGGCGCAGGCAGCGCGGGCGCCCGGTCTCCGGCGGCAGGTGAGGCCTCGCTTCCCGACATCGGGGAGCTCGTCCGGTCCCAGGTGAGTGCGGCCCTGCACAGTAAAGACACGCTAGACGTAATCGTGCAATCCATCACGGACTCTGTGACGGCCGCGGTCATGGACAAACTGCAAGAGTCTGTCGGGCGCAACAGCACCGAAATCCAGTCTCTTAGAAAGTCCCTGGCCGCACAAGAGAAAAAAGCCGCCGACCTAGAAGCTAAACTGTCTGCTGCCACCGATGAATTTGAGCAGTATCAGCGAAGGTACAGCTTGTGCTTGTTCAGGGTAGCTGAAAACGACCGTGAAAACACCAACGACCTGGCCATTAGCTTCGTGCGTGAGAAACTTGGCATGCAGATCGACGTGGCCGATATTGACAGAAGCCACCGTGTTGGGCGCAGGATACCAGGTGCCATGAAACCCAGGCCCATAATAATTAAATTTGTGTCGTACTGGAAAAGAACTGAAGTGTTTGCTCAAAAAAGAAAACTCACCAAGAGTGGGGTTACCCTGAGGTAAGATCTGACGCGTGAAAGACTAAAAGTTTTGAACGCTGCGATCACACAGTTCGGCCTTCAAAATGTATGGAACCAGGATGGCAGGATCGTAGTCAAGACGGAAGGAGGGAGGAAAACGGTGACAAACATGTCCGAACTGAAAGACTGAGCAAAATCTCGCGAGACACAAAGTCTCATATTGTACTGTGTCTAATATAAGTTAATTTTTATTCTTTCTTTACATTTCTTAGCTTAAATATTGCCCCGTTATTTCTATAAGTATCATAAGTACTCTATTTAAAATCAGTCAATTGTTTCACATAAATATTGCTTCTTTATTTGTCTATCATAAGTGCTCATGTATATTCATATTGTCAGTCAAACGGGAATTAACATTCTCTATTAACAGGAATCTCCTTACAACCACCTTTCTTTATCTGTTATTTCCATCCTCGTCACTACCACTACTACTACTATTATCTTTTTCGTAACCACTACTGCCACTTTCCATCTTTCTTTTCGCTCCCTTCTCCGATACTTCTAGCCTGTTTTTCACCTTTAGCTCACAGACGCTTGAGTCAGCCACGATCTTGGACACACCTTTAAATATGTCTTCCCCCGCGAAATCCAGCTTTTGTCCTTCTTCCGGCCAGCAGGTAAACGGAGCGCACTCGGTCCTACAGGCGGCCACAATGGGACGGACCGGTTCCGGCGCCGGGCTCTTTGTGGCCCACGCGAACGCACAGTCGCTAACGGCTCACTTCGACGAGTTCTGTGACCTGTTCTGTCAATCGCTGTTCCATATTATTCTCGTCTCTGAAACTTGGTTGAAACCAAACAATTCCTCCGACGCTATCTGAATCACTGGTTACTCTTTCCTAAGGGCAGATCGTGAAACACGACGCGGGGGTGGTGTGGGTGCCTATGTTCGCTCTGATCTGACACCTACTGTACTATGCACATCGGATGCAAAGGGCGAAGGAGAAGCAGAGTTCTTGTTTTTCGAAATAAATGCATCAAATCAGAAACTGCTAATTGGAGTAATCTATAAACCTCCAAACGTCGGTGCCATGTCCTCCTTTCAGTCTGCTCTGTCCTCACTCATGGCACAGTATGAACACATAATCATTATGGGCGACACAAACATCGACTTACAGTTAAAATCTCCCTCTGCAGAAAAGCTGAGGAGACTGTTCCACTCCAATTATATGAGTTTAACACCGCTGGACCCAACTCGTCACAAGCCACACAGCCACACACTCAAGATATAATAGCAACAAAGCGACCAGATAAAATAATTCGCGCCAATCAGACATCCGCTCCGGGACTCTCTGCTCATGACGTGATATTCTTAAATTACTCAATCCATACTACCAAAGAAAAATCTCACCTGGTAACCTACAGAAACTTAAAAAATGTTAACCATGACCCTCTTCAAAAGGATTGCTCAGACATCCCTTGGCATGATATAAGCAATGAACCGACTTTAGACGGAAAAATTCGGGAATTATGTCGCAAAATTATGGCACTGTATGATAAACATGCTCCTCAACGCACTGTCAAGGTAAAGAGAGCTCCCGCTCCGTGGCTCACCACTGCATTACGCCAGTTAATGAATTAGCGTGATGCTGCACATAGGGCCTTCAAGCGTAACCCAACCCCCGAGGCGTACGAAGCTTATAGGAAACTCCGAAACAGAACCAAACAAAGCGTGAGGAATGCCAAAATCAGAAATCCCCGCTCTGTCGAATGCGGCATATCAGAACCTGCTGCACTGTGGAAAAAGCTGCGCTGTTTCGGTATAGGGAAGCGAAGATCTGACGCTGTTTATCAAGCGTCTGCACAAGAATTAAACGATTTCTTCTCAACAGCTGTAAACTGCCACGCAGCGACAAATTACCAGCCCCAAGATATCAATCTCCCGAAGGCAAGATTTTCCTAAAACATGTCACTACCGGCACAGTACACAAGGCAATTATGAGAATCTCTTCCGAGGCAGTAGGAAATGATGGAGTGAGCATTGGCATGATTAACAATGTCACAGACACTATTATTCCAGTTATCACAGATATCTCCAATCTGTCTCTTGTCAGTAGTACATATCCTACGGAGTGGAAGCAAAGTTTAATTCAACCTATACCCAAGACTGACAACCCTAAGTCGCCAGGTGACTACAGGCCGATCAGCATACTACCTGCAATATCTAAAGCCCTAGAATACATCGTCCATGAACAGCTGACGGATTACCTCAAAACTCATAACATCCATGACAAATATCAGTCAGGCTTTCGAAAGCACCATAGTACAGCAACTGCATTAATCAAAGTAACTGATGACATTAAACATGCTATGGACAGACGTGAAGCTACCATCCTAACACTGCTTGACTTTAGCAAGGCTTTTGACACAGTTGACTTTGATATATTACTAATTAAAATGAAACAGCTGAATTTCTCAAACAGCGCAATACACTGGTTAGACAGCTACCTCAAAAACAGAAGTCAACAAGTCATTTGTGGGTCGGAAAATTCATCATGGAAAAACGTGTGCTCTGGAGTTCCCCAAGGCTCTGTCCTTGGTCCATTATTCTTCTCATTGTTCATTAATGATATTTCTTCAGTGATTCACTCCTGCAACTACCATCTATATGCTGACGACATCCAACTGTTCATACGTGCAAGCCCCAAGAACATTGCTGACGCAGTAGCGAGTATGAACGCAGATCTAAACCCCAAGAAATCCCAGGTCATACTTATATCTCATCCAAAATTAATCAGCTGGTACTTTCGCGAAACAGTCCCTCAAATACCGATCAATGGTACCCAACTACCATACCAAAAAACAGTAAAAGACCTTGGAATAATCTTGGACGCACACCTAAACTGCGAAGAACAAACAGTCACAGCTTGCCGGAAATCGCTCTCCTCCCTACATGCAATTAAAAAATTTGGAAAAATATTTCCAACCCATGTTAAACAAAAATTAGTCGAAACACTAGTCTTGCCTATTTGTTACTACTGTGATGTAGTTCAACACGGCACAAATAGTGAAAATTCGAGATGCCTTGAGCTAGTGATGAATGCTTGCGTTAGATACGTGTGCAATATTTGGTTGAATGATCATATCAGTCCTTCATACTCCCAGCTAGGTTGGATACGCCCACATAAGGCACGTGATCTCCACACGATGTACTTACTTCATCGATTTCTTAGCCACTGGTGCCCCCAATACTTATCTTCTCACATTAAACACCTATCATCATTCCACAATCGCAATACCAGATCGGATACGTCTAGCATCTTGGCTGTACCTGTACATAACACAAAATCTTTCTCCATGTCATTCTCCATCTCAGCCATATGACTATGCAACGCACTCCCCTGTGATCTGTGTCTTATATAGAACCACTCAACATTCAAGAGGGAACTCAAAACTTACATATTAGGGACAGTGTAGGTACCATTGTTGTGCCCCTCTCATCTCTTTCTTTCTACTCTCCATCACAGCTTCGAATTTTACCATTCCATTTCTCTTCCTCTAACCTATCTACCTCTTCTATATCTCTTTCACCCCATTCTATCGTCTTATGTCTCTGCTCGATGAGAATAACTCACAAGCTGCAAGAACATAACTAGAAAATTCCCAGCTAACAATAGGACTGACATTCACAAAAGAAAAGTATGTTTACTTTCATATACATAGTCATTCCTACTATTATTATTATTATCATTATTATTCTTGATTGTTATAATTATTTTTTAATTGTCATAACTATCATTGCACTACGGTTATAATCTCTATTTTTTTCTTTAACATTAATACTGTATAACACGTTATATGTCCTTAATGTTCTGTAGAAACTGTAACTCGTTCAATCTGAGTATGCCTGGTTAGGTGTAAGAGAGGGCCTGAAGGCCCTAATCTTGCCAGGTAAAATAAATGCATAAATAAATAAATAAATAAATATTCATCTTATCTACTTTTCAAAATTTAGTTCTCGTTTTAGCTACTTATACCATAGAATTAAGAGGTCTGTTTCCTCAGTAACAGAATCGAGATTACTAATATTACTGTCGTTAAAGAAAATTTTATAGTCAACAGACCAAGCGTAAATTTTTCATTAAATTTAGAGTCTATTTCCTTAAAATCAAGTAAATCGTTTTCGACTCCTTGTTCATTTTTTCTTGCTCAAATGGTTTGCTACTGAATGGATAATTTGGTCTAGTCTCACTATTTTTTTATTTTCTGGTAAGTCTTTTCAAAAACACTATCATCAAACCTGTAAAAATAATTTATATTAGGAAAATTTTTGTCTTGTTTTAGTCGTTTGCAATGATTCTTGATGAAATGAAAAATCTTGTATAATAAATGAACTGATTGATTCTGCTTTACTCAATTTACTGTATCCTCTCATACCAAGATTTTTAGCCTTAATTTTGGGATCAGCTACACTCATGTTATTAAGAGTCCTCGCAGAAACATATAACTTATGTCTTATAATTTTATTATTTCATTCATCTTTTCTTAATCTGTTATTATTAATTATATTAGTGCTTATACAATAATCACAAAGATTGGTAGTCATGAATTGCTACATTTTAGTCTCTCATTTAATATAAAAAATGTGTTAAGTATTTTAAAAAGGTGCAGTCAGATTTCTGATTATTGATATATTCCCGAGTGCATTTCTCATATCTACTTGTATGTTTCTCTTTATGTGACAGATTTAAGTAAAAATATTCCATTTCTTTAATTTCTTGACAATCAACACTTTTTATGTATTATCTGTCTCAGACTGTAGTTCATCATTTTTATCAAGAACAATATCTTCTAATGTTCTTCACTTGGAATACAAAGTAATTTCTATAATAATATATGGAAATATTTTTTCCGCACCCACAAGGAATTCATTTAGTATCGTATACTCTTACATGATATTCTTTTATAAATTGTCTACACATTCTCCTACAACCGTCTTTTGTTTATTTTTGTAAAGTAAAATTATCAGTTTACTTCTCAGTTTTACAATATTTACTCTGTTTCAATGTATCTTTTAATATTTTTATTACCTTGGGAACTAATGCTGATGGTTTATTACAGTCAATTCAAAATGCAGATAAATCAGCTGTATCAGGTATTACTAATTTTTTGTGAATTCATTATATTCATAGAATAAATTCAACTATCTATTTCTGTATGTAAACACAGATTTTATTCCAGTAGGTATTCCTGGAAATTCTCATCTTTTATTTTCAAAATTACATACATCTATTTCCATATGGAAAGTTCATTAAAGAATGAAAAGGTTTTTCCTGTATATGTGATTACTATGCCATTTAATTAAAGGTCTTAATGTGATCCCACACTAGACATTGGCTTAGAATATCCTATGAAAAAAATCAAATGTATTCGGTTTTATCATATATATCGTATTGTCAACAAATAAAACAACTTCACCACTTGGTTGTTGATATACTGCATGTACTTTTCGTAAATCTTGCAGTAAAAATGTTAACCAATTATGTATTAGCTATGATTTCATATAACTACCTACCCACACCCACTTCTGATAAAAATATACAAAATTTCATTCACAAATGATAAGTGATCAAACTTTTTAATTTGGCAGAAGGCTTCAACTCGTTCAGATGAAACAACTGAAATTGTTTTTCATATAGATGGCCATTTTTTTACCATACAAGCTTTGAATAACACAGATATCATCTTGAAATAAATCTAAATGTGAGCCATTATAATATAGACACATTATTGCTCAATCAGCATCGATGTGTTCTAAATCTCATGCTTGACCAATTTCATTAACCAAAACTTCTAATAGATTTCCTCCATCTTTTGGTGTACTCCCATCAGTCTCGAAGTACCACAACTCATTGTCATCCACATGTAATTTCACTAGATCATTATTCATAGTTGAAAAAACACACGACCTAACACTGTAATATTACCATATGCATCCTATGCATATTGTTGAACATATATTTCATTATTATATACATATCTTTTATTTTTAGTTTAAGTGTCAGGATTACTATCACCTTGATGAAACTGAATTTCAATATATTTTTGTTGTAAGTGAAATGGTTCAAAAATGGTTCAAATGGCACTTACACTATGGAACTCAACTGTTGTGGTCGTAAGTCCCCTAGTACTTAGAACTACTTAAACCTAACTAACCTAAGGACATCTCACACATCCATGCCCGAGGCAGGATTCGAAACTGCGACCATAGCGGTCGCGCGGTTCCAGACTGTAGCGCCTAGAACCGCTCGGTCACTCTGGCCGGCGTAAGTGAAATGCTAACTTTGTTACTTGTAGCATCGTTTTAGTTGCACCTTTATAATATCATTCTATATTTTTTCTTTCCATTTATACACAGTACCTCTACAGTCAGTATTCATATCTTTTACACCAGATTGAGACTTATTCATATATTTAAGGTCTCTTCACTTACCTTACCATCAATTTCAAGATCCTATGTGTCCTGAAATATCATTAATGCTTCACTAAATACATCACTCACCTGAATAAGTTTTGTATCTTCCCGAATAGCTAAGTAACCACGTACTTAAATCTTTCATTACCTTACTCTTTTCACCTCATATTATTTTCACAAACAATAATACTAGAAGTACCTTCATTTTAAAAGGTTATAAGATGTGATTAAAATAGATGAAGAGTAACTACATGGTGCTACCTAAATATGAAATTTATCAATGACCGATGTATTTGTTATTTGATTATGAAAAATTCTAATAAAAGTAATTTTTATTAAATAGAGTCAGACATCGATCTCATCAACAACAAACTTACATGTAATAATAAGCACATGTTTATCAATATTGCTGAAAAAAATGAACTATGATTTAATGCTTAAGACATGGCTAAACTTTTAGAATTTATAAATATAAGAAAGGCAATATCAGCTCATGTTAGAGAAAAATATAGGAGAAATCATAAGGGTTTGAAGGGTACCGATTCGAAACCCTTGTGTCCAGACACAAATTTTATTAATTGACCAAGTCAGTATTCATTAATCATGAAATAAAAAACCAGATTAGTAGAAAGTTTCCAAGGTTCGGTTTATGAAGAAGTTCTACCTTCAATTCATAAACATAGAGAATACAAAATTAAAGAGACATAATCAGGTCAAATAACTCACTTGGAAAATATAAACAAAGTTATTGATAAACACATAGGAAATTTAAATTGGATATTTGATAAAGCTATGGAAATAGTACAATAAACAAAATAAGAGACATAGATACTTCATATTGTTCCTGAATAATCTGATCAGAATTTAAGATCAACTTTTGTTGTTTTAAAATTATTTGATAAATTTTCTAATATAATTATTGTGTTATAAGAGCACAATCAAAAAATTTACAAAGGCGATTGCATAGAATCGAAGATAGTCATCTAAATTGTGAACAAATGTTAAGGCATAATTGTAATGCTTATTGAGTAAATTTACATCAGAGGATGAGAGAAACTTCGATAATTATTGGTTGGCACAATTATTTTAATACTTTGGATAGCTATACATAAGAACTACTAATTAATGATATAATCTCTCATCATCAGGTACAAATTTTTTAATAACAAATCTACGCAATGGACAAGTAGAATGGTCTGGATGAACTAACCAATTATTAATACATTCTTTAATAAATATATAATTACATTTAGTTTTAGCAAATTGATAATCTTGATCAATTAAGTATACAGACCAATCTTCATCTGTAGTAAATAATAATTCATTAGTTTTTAATATAATTTAAGGAGCAATTCAAATAATTTTTGACAGTTTAAAATTTTTCACCAGTAAACTTTATCTTTACATTCTTTTACAAAATCTTCAGATAATTTTTGTGTGTGTGGTATATAGTCCCAATTTAATTGATCATGAAAGCCTCTCATAAAATCCTCACATAATTTGTCATTATGTGCAGTATTGTTCCAGTCTAATTTATTCTGAAATTCTCACATGAAGTCTTCAGGTAATTCTTGATCATCTCATAAAGACTCTTAATCTAATTTATCTTGAAAATTTCGCATAAAGACTTTGGATTATACTTGTTATGTTAATATTATATTTCAGTGTATTTTAATCAGATATTCTGTTCTAAATTTTTCAGACAATATTTGTTTCCTCGATACATAAGACCTATCTAGTTTATCTTGAAATTCTCCTATGAAATTTTTAGCCAATGTGCCTTGTGATACTTTATTCCAGTATATGCTATCTTCAAATTTTCTTGTAAGATCCACAGATAATTTTTTTCATTTGATGTAATATTCCAATCTAATTTATGGTCAAATTGTCTTATGAAAATATTTAATAAATTTTGATATGATCTTATATTGCAATCGAATTTGTCTTAAAATTCTCTCTTAAAACCTTCAGATAAATTTCATGTCTATGATAAAGTACACCAACTATTGTTATCTTGAAATTCTCTAACACATTCTTCAGATAAATTTTGAGTTGTAAAAATATGAGTGGAAGATCTAATTTGTCTTGAATTTCTCGCATAAAATCTTTATTTAACAGAAAATGTGTTGATATATAATTACATTCTGTATTATTATGCAGATTATTCTTTTTAATATAATCAAAAATTTTATTTCTATATGTTTCAGTTGTTTAATGTAATTTATGTAATTCCTCAAAAGACTAATTTTCCAAATCATAAATAATCAATGCAGTAAGTTTTCCCTTTCCTAGTTTAGAATATCCTTTAATTCCTAGTTCTTTCTCTTTAGTTTTTATTTCCCATATATTAGAAGCAGTCTTCACATTGTATGCAGTCTTTCGAATATTGTTGTTAATGAGATCAATAAGATATCTTTTTCTAAGTTTAGAATAACCTCTTATTTCTAATTGTTTTGCTCTCGCTTTTACTTCACTTACTTTTAGGCTGTTCATTTATAAGAAATATTTTTAACAGAAAAATATAAAACTGTCTATTTATTATTTGGGAAACATGTAGTGATTACTAAATGATATTTTATGTTTATTCATTATCGAATGACATTTCTTACAAGCAGAAAGTCTGAAGTAAATAACAAAAGCAAGTCAAATTTTATTAAATCTTTAAATAATTATAACACATAATATGAGGGTTTTTAGAATGTCAAAAATTTATCTACCTAAAATGATACAAATTTTTCATAGTGATAAAACTTTCCTACAAAATATGAAATTAAATTTGTTATAGAAATGTCTTGGAGGACTACCCATGTCTTGAAACTTTAGCTCTGTTTTTTAATGTATTCAGAAACAATGCAAATATCTTCTTCATTTAGACTTGATAAAAAATTCACATTCTCATCCGTTAACTGATCTACTAATGTGTATATATATATATATATATATATATATATATATATCATCATGAGGGTAACATAGAGATAGAAAATATAAAAGTGTTACTGTTTCATTCATATTGTACAATATATGTACATATACAAATTTTTATTTATAAAAATAAAAACACTAATTTATATTGTTTTCTGTTAAATAGAACAAATTGCAAGTACAACTGCTTCTGCTGTCACACCATTAATGAATATATTTAACATGGCTGTTTGCAACAATATGGAAGTTTTTGTGATAATTGACAAAGAAAATAAACTCTGGTTTAAAGCGAATTATGTTCAAGAGATACTGGAAGCCAAAAATCTCCCAAAAGCGATTTGTGACAGTACTAGACGAAAACATTGTAATATTTATAAAAATTTAAAACTAAACAGTTGTTCACCTCACCAAATTTGCATCTGAATTAACTGTTCCAGATTCATATTCTTTAGAATGCTTAGGTAATTCAATCTTAAAAACACCACGAAAGTATCTGATTTTTAGTTGTTTAGCAAGTTTTACTGTATCAAAATTACTTAATGCATTAGGATAAACGTGTATTATTTTGTATAATTTTTTTTATTCCAGCGACTCCTTTCTTCTCCATTGCTACATTATGTCTTTTCTGTTATTCTAATTCTGTAACACATTTGGCTTCTCCATTACTGCTTTTGCAATACCAGCTGCTCCACCAGCTAGTGAACCAATAGATGCTAAATACGGTTATGTTGCCAATAATAGAGGAAGAAATCTTCCTCTGTGTTTTGTTAGCCCTGAATCTTTCTTCCTTTTGTTAGTTATTCAGCAATGTTTTTCACAACAGGCATGCCACACATTATGAGTAAATTACCATCAGCTTTTATCTCTTTTTCTTTTTGTGCATCAGTTAAAAGCTTATCAGTACCATGTAATTGATCATTATTCAGTTTAATTTTAATTGATTTTGGTTTAGTTTGGCCAATAGGTAGCAAAGTATAATCTATGCTGTAGTTATTCATTTATAAAGATTAAAAATTTTATAAGAATTAATATTTTTATAGTCCCTAACCATTATCATCAACTAAATCCATACCTATTTCTCTCTTTCCAAACATTATTCCTCTAACTGTTGCAGTCGTTAATTTTTCTCCAGTTCATGCATCAGAAGCATTAATCTTTCTTTTGCAGCTAGTTGATGTTCATTATATGCTTCATATCTTTCTTTTAAATCTTTTTATCTATATATGCAATATCATGTTTTTACAAGCTTTGTCTTATGAATTTATGGCTTTATCGGCATATGCTAATCTTTCTTCAAGTTTAGTGATTGGTCCGCAGTATAGTGCCTCTCTTACATTGATAATTTATTTAAAGCCTAGTTTACTTCTCCTTTCCCATGATTTTCACATTTCCAAAACGTGTGTTGTAACTCATTCAAAAATCTACTCAGGTATGGTATTCCTTTTCGAGTATTAGAAATAAAATCACTAAATTCATTTGTTAACATCTGTGTTTTTCCTTATGATAATTTTTACTTCCAGCTAATTCTTATCCATGAATAACTGCTAATCTATTGATTAAATCACTAGCATCATTCATTGAAACATATTAAGTCGGTTTTTGTGTATTGTATTTATTAAGCATTCACATAGTTTCTCATCTTCTTCTCAAGACACTCATCTTAATTTTGTGAAGTGGTCATCAAAAATTCCTTTTATCAATTCGTTATATTTATACCTTTACTTGAATTTATTTTATTTGAATTCTTTTCAGAATATAATGCTCCTAGATAGTACAAAATATCTGCATAATCTGATAAATCAACACCATCAAATTTCTCATGGATGTCATGTACAGTAATGTGTTTACTATTTAACAGGTTCATTAGTCCATCGGTAACTTCATATGTCTTATCACCAACAGGTAATTTATTTCCATCAAATTCTACTAGTAATTTACCAATATATTTAAAGGTACCAACAGGTCTTAATTTAAAAACTGTGTCTTCACTATGGTTGACATTCCTTAAGATTGTTTTGCTAATACGTATTTTACTAACATCCCTCTTCTTTATTTTTTTAGCAGCATCCTGTGCTTGTGCTAACTTTTTTCTGTTTCACCTCGTCATTATATTTTGTTAATAAATCTTGTATTTCTGATTCATTTAGCATACTGTGAAATTGAAGACTATTTTATTGTTTAATTTGTGGCATATCTAGAAATTCTTCTTGATGATGATGAGTGTAAGGAACAACTTGTTTTTCAACTTTTCTTTTTTCTTCAATAGCTTTCAGCACATTATTGCCTAATCCTTCAATTACTTGTTTAACTTTTCGATTGCATCAATAACAGGTTGGTATTCTTACTTTTTATTTTTCATATTCTGTTCATTGTTGTTTTTTCCAAAACAAGAATCCTTCTATGAATTCTTGATTTTCTTGTTTCATTTAGTTTTATTGACAATCTCTGAGTCATAATTCAAAAACATGAATGAAATTTATTTTTTATTTATTGATTAATATAAATTAGTAAGGTAATACATTCTCATTTTACACTTATCAAAAAAAGGCAACCATGTGTATCTGGCCCACTGGGCAACATTTAGTTCTTGATAATGGTGGGGTGGAGAGTGAGAAATATTAAGTGCTTTATTCACTGAATCTGTTAGGTAGTTACCTTATGGACTATAAAGAAATTTTATAAGAAAGGGATCTTACTGTAATTTTTACTTGGAGTTACAGTGCTGTAGGTGCACTTCTTAGATGGGCCAACTACAATGATGCTGGAGTTGAAATAAAAGATATACTTCCAAAAAAAGTAAAGTAGTAGTAGAATCTTTGGAAAGCTGTGTAGCTATTATTAAATATGAACTGATTTACGAGCTTCGACAACGAGGAAATATACTGAAAAATTCTAAAATTCCGATACCTTTCTATGACCTACAAATAGTTAAGGCAGCAGGATTAAGTGGGAAGAACAATTTCTAGATCTATACCACAAAATAATATAATACAGTAGAGTTAGATATGCGTTATTATATTTTTGTTGTGTTTCAGATTAATCGAAAATATCAGTTGACTGATTTTTCGTTATATGATCACATTAAACTTCAGAATATTTACATTAAAAATGGGAAGAATGAAACATTTCCTCAAAAAATATGGAATTTGTATCAATAAAATTATTATCTGGAGGCATATGATGCATTTTTTGTTTTAAACGAGTTACACAGTTTAGAGAAGATGTGGATATTTTATTTCATAATGAACTATCCTATGTATGTGATTAACATGACTCGCAGAAAGAATATTGCTACCATTCAGAGGACTACGATCAAATTATGTTCAACATTCAATGATAAAATACTGAAGGACAGAATAGCCTACACAGTTATGTAAGGAAAGAAGACTCTCAAATTTGATGCACAAATCAGAATACTAACCAAGAATTTTAAGATGAAAATTGTGTATCTAATCATTTCCGATTTTATTTGTTATTATTTTTTCTGGATAGTTCTTTTCATGTAGATTACTTTAGCATTTTGAATTTTTGTTTTTGAGTGAGAAATTATCGAAAATCGATCTATTCAGCAGACTGGCTGGCGGGAAATATCCTTTCTCTAGAGTGACTCGTGCCTGACTGTAGTAGTATTTATCCCTATGCAGTGCGATCAGAATGTCGCGCCACACTGTCACACCAGAGTTTCCTGGACGGCTTTAGCAGCTGGAGTTGGTTCAGGAAACCTCTAACAAATGTCTCATTTTGTTCTCGAATCAACTTCGTTCCTCAAATGCCAGCTATATGTACGTTTTACGAATGTTATTTCTTTGCTCTGTGGGTCACAGCTGAATAGCTACGAAATTGGTTTGTCTAGCTGATACTATTGTTATTTGCTATCTCCATCCACTGCTTGAGTCCTTCCGAAAGAAGACGAGAACCTCCACTGTCAGCAGCTCTACCATCTACACAAGTTGTTACAAAGACGCTGCCAGAAGAAGATAGGTGAATGATGGTTAGCATCCCAGTCCAACAGTGACATTCAGCATAAAAAAAGAAAAGAAAGAACTGGTGGGGAGAAATGAAGTAAAGAGACTACCATCAGAAAAATCCCCACCGAGTTTTCTTTCAAAAGCCACCAAAATGTTTTGCTGAAATTTTGTGTAATTTTGAGCCTCGAATTATTTTTTTTTAATTTAGTCTAGCATGCTCAAAATTGGTTTTGATTTTTATATATGGTAGTAAGTGGGTGCACTGAGCACAATTGGCATATTTCTAATGCACAACACCTATACAAATTAATTATATTGTATTATGTTATTAATTTAATTATTTGATAAAAAAGTTCATGCATTACAAACATGTGAAGTGCTCTCAATGTACCCGATTACTACTGTTACAGTATTCAGTCTGGCTACAACAGCCTTGTGGTCACTAGTCCCTGTACCTGTCAAGACGTTCCCTATTTGGTCTGGATTATTAGTTGCTAGCGGGAAGTCTGGGTTTGAGTTCCACTTTGGCGCGAATTTTCATTGACATCATTCCATTTTGCAGCTGATGCTTGTCCTTATTTGCAATTGCAAATGCATTTCATGTACTTAAACTTCCAGTGGGCTCCTGATCTAGTTGTTCAAAATAATAATATGGGAAAGTATTCAATGTGATTTTGGATGACGTTTTATACTTACTTCCAACTTTAAACATTTATTTTCGCCAACATATCTAGGGGAGACTGAAGTCACCACCAACTGTAATTGTATGAGTGGGGTACCTATTTCAAATGTGATTCAAATTTTCCTTGAAGTGTTCATCCACAAATTCTACAATCTGGGCAACAGATCTCATGTATGATGCATCTCACTTGGTTTATTCTCCAAAAGCCAAAATTTGTAAGCAAATCACACATTGGTATAACAGTATATATTTAAGTGTCCAAAAGTAAAATTGTAAAGAAAATATTAGGTTCTAGCTACAATATAGTTTATCACAGATAATGTCTACACTTGACTCTCGTATATCAATTAAAACATGGCTTTGACCACATTGCTTCACAAACGAAATTGTTTTACAGCAATTCATTTCCAAATCATAGAGAAGTAACATCAAACAAATGTGAAAAATTCACTCATCACTTTTAAAGGTGGTGTCAGCGTCTAATGTTGAAAAGAGTGTTGTGTAATATCATAAATAGGTGGAGGGTTCTCAGAAGTCAATTCTTCAGTTATGAATCGTTGTTTATTTATCATTTCCATAATGTTTCACATGCGTTTTTGAAAAGTCACAAATGAAAATCAACCATAACATTGAGAGCTCTTTCCTTTGTCTATACCTATCATTTCTTCCAAAAAGCTTTTTCAGGTGATCAAGGGCAGTTCACACTGACAGTCACATCACATAACATCATGTCACTTCACATCAAAACGTTCTGCAATACATTTCAAATGATGGCATCCACATTTACCATCAGATCACCGCACCTTCAAGATTTCTTGGGGATAAAGTTTTGATGGCTGACGTCGTGGTCTGTTGTTGATCATCTGACCGCCCCAAGTTGATTTCCATCTGATACATACTGTGTACTCATGCCCTATACTTCGTTTCGTCACGATTTTCGTGGTTGATATCAGTTTTATTCTAGGTCTTTGTTATTCACTATTTGTTGCAAATTATTTCGTTTCGTTATTTCTTTCGTTAAAATTTATAATTTTATAATGAACTGTGGAAGATTAATTGAAGCAGTGAGGCAGCAGTCTGAACTGTATTACACAAGCGATAGGAGGTACTCAAACACTGTTACGTAAGAAGCATTGCAGAACAAATAAATAACGTGTGATGTCTGTTTCCTAAACATCTTAAACCTTTTCACATTTATGTTGTAATTAAAATGAGCCAGAAATGGATTTTCTATAACTCTTCTAAATTATATGCCCATTACTACATTTATAAAGTGGATTTTTATTCACACAGGTGTTTAATATCTTACAGTGGAATGGCCTGCAATATGGCTGCAACTTTAAGTGAAAAAAGTACTGTAGGTAGAATCAGACTAATAAATAAGTGGAATTTATTCGTATATTGTCAGGCATTTCTAAGGTCTGATAAAGGAATGGTCTGAAACATTCAGGCACTTTTTGTGAAGTACACGAAATAATGTAGTACAGTTCTTTGCTTGAACATGTGTTTGTGGCATGATTATTTATTGTGAAGTAGCTCTGTGGATCATGTGAGAAACAGTTTTTCAAACGTCAGTGGACAATATTTATGCGGTTTCACTAGTTAATCCAAGTACAAATAAGGTAGTTGAACCATTAAGAGCCAAATACAAAATCTGAAGAAACCTATAAATCTTGAAGGGAAAGGTATTGAGGAAGAAATGACTACTGCACAAAAATTTGCACTACAGTGGTAGCTAAACTTCAACAAACCAGTTTTTCATGGGTTGTGATGGCAGCTCATAACACTGTGTCCCTTTTAGTAATTCTGGGCGCAATTTGACATAACAAACGAAAAAATTGGTGCTTCAGATTCTAAAATAATTAGAAAATGCTGATTCCCCTACCTCACGCTCCTTGTACTTTGTCTGTCTGTGTGTGTGTGTGTGTGTGTGTGTGTGTGTGTGTGTGTGTGTGTGTGTGTGTGTGTGTGTGTGTGTGTAAAATTCCCTTCTGTACCATGTAATGATATCTTCTTTTGGACCCACACTCTCTTTTTTGCATTTCTTCACACTTCTCTCTCTCTCTCTAATCTACAAGCTATCCCTGCAACTTATCAAACCTATGAGTCAGATAAATGTCACTTTCGTACAGATGTGGACTCCAGCGTTCACCTATAAGCTACCTCTTTGTGTATGTGAACTTTCCATGTAAAAACAGTTGAGAATCGTCTTGCAAAGACTGTAATTCCAGCAAGAAACAGTTGAGGGCAGCCATGAGAGTTGGTATCATGTGACCTGAATCGACTTGATGTTATCGACAGTGTGTATGCCTCCTGACATGATGGCTAGTATGAATTGGCCATAAGTAAAGTCAAAAACAGAATGATGTAATTGGTGCAATCGAGTATAATATAAGATGGGTAAGGGCTCTAGAACAATCCAGAACAAATTGCACATCAAAATATAGTTCACTTGACTTCCATTCTTCAGATTATTTAACAAATCAAAGTTACACAGCATTTTCCGAAAGTATGCATTCATTTAAACATTTTGAAAGGGTACAGTAATGCCCGACGTTGAAAATAGGTGCAACACTCTTCGTTATTCTTGTCAGAAGAACATATTTTTTCTAATAATAACTCAATTTCAATTAATACAGTGAAGCTGGATACCAGAGTAGGAAAGAATGACAATTTATTTATTTAATTGATCACATGTGCACTCCCACAAAATAAAACCCTACATCCAATTTGGTGAGATCTGCGAAATGAATGAATGTATGGTCGTCTGCTAACCACACATAGTGAATGTGCAATATATGATAATCTTTGAGACGGTACATGGGTCACCTTTGGTGGGACCAAAGAGATGAAATTTACCTGAGCTTTTAGCGCCTGAAATGTGGATGACCAATACGGTAGCATGGTGCTCCCCCTCCTTGGCGGAGGTGCGAGATCGGCCATGTTCCAGCACTCTGCCGCTGGGTCTAGTGTTGGTAAGACCTGTCTTAGGGGTGCTCCGTAAGGACAAAAGAGTGGAGGCATGGTATGCATGTGAAATACTTAGGAGTAGTTTAGAATGATAATTTCTCTATTTCAGGAACTTTTGCGGGGAGAATTAAATGTCAGGCAGGTAATATTAAGGGGATCATAGTAATCTTCGGAAGTGACCAACGGTCACAATGAAACTACGTGTAGCAATAAGTTGAAATACTTCCGAGTGCTTAAGTTAAGCTGAATTACTAACGTGTGTACTATAAGTTGGAAATATTTAAGAAATGGCGTGTGCAGGAGTTGAAATTAGAGACGAGTACTTCCACGTGGTGAGTACTGTGTGAGTCTCAATCTGTGTATGTTACAAAGGATAAAGAGAAGTACTCATCCATGGTATCAGTTGAGGACTCGCGTGTGTGATGAATATGTTCTTAATATTACTTTGCGTGTTATGCTTCCGTGTGACGCTTGATTCAAACTATAATACACTGAGAGAGAAGCAAGGTGAGTCAGCCGTCTATCCAGCAACGCCACTTGGCTTGCATTGCACAGGAAGATGTGCATATATCGTCAAGAGTTCGTAGTAGGAAAGAAAAGTTACGAAGTGGGGCAGTGTCGTGTGAAACTTGGATGAATGCTAATTGAAGTGGGAAAGCTGAAAGTGATGTGATTATAATGTTGTGACTATTCCTTATGTTGTATTCCATGTTGCAGTGTGGTGTATGTCATGTAATTTAAGTATGTGTGGTTTGCATGGGAGAGTAGCAAGGTAGTTTCAGAGGTAGTGGGTTATGCATGTCCCTTTTGTACCGCTCGGTCTGGAGGAAAGTTTCGTGATGATGGTTGTGAGAGTCGAAGTGTGAGATATAGAAAAAGATCCACCATCCTATCCAGAAAGTGCACTGTAGCGTTAAATAATTACGAGACCATAAGATAGAGAATCACCAATGTAAAGCCATGCCCACTGGGTAGAATTTCTCAGGTGTTATTGTTGTAGGTTATAGAATTTGTGTGTTAGGTTATAGAATTTATTGGAATGAATAAGATAGTGAAAAGAAAAAGATTGGTGGCCTTTTCCTTCGAATAGTGTGTTGCCATGATACCCAGAATTTATAATGTGTGCGCCATTCATATGCAGTGCGATGGCCACGTGTTGATCAAAGCTGTTGAATAAGAACGAAAATGCGGTATTGCCAGTGCGTAGTGAACAGTCAGAGTTGTGTAAATCACTAATAGTCAGATGTGTGTTTCCGTTGCGCAATATCCAAGCAGGAGAAAAACTTTTAACTTAATTGTGAGTACTAAAGTTCATGTTACTTGATAACTAAAAAATGAATCCACTCGCTTGGCAGACCACTCATCTTGCAGGCCTGACTGCTTGATGCCACAATATGAGCAAGGCATGCGGGTGCCTCCCAATTTTTAGGTGTAATATGAACTGTAAAAGCTGTAAAATTAGTCAATAAGAAACTTCATGTTACATTGTAATCTCGTTTACATTTTGATAGAAAAACAAATAAAAACATAAGTAGGAGCATGTGCTTCACCTGCCTTTAAAAGAAAATGTTAAAATAAGGAAATTAATTTAGAACTGTCTTCAGAGTATTTGTTGTTTCTTATTTTTCAACTATGTTTCATGGTATTGGATTGAAGTTTGAAATTATATCGATATTTAAATGAAAATTAGTATAAAATTGTACCAAACAACCAGAAAAAATTATGAAAGTTTGCAAACATGGATTACAGTGTTTTAGTATGAAAATCAGTTTACATCTGGTCTGAATTTAGGTGGTGTCAAACAGTTCATTAGTTGCGCAGAAGCAATAGAACTTAATTCATTAATATTGGAAGGAATTACAATGCGAAAGCACAGGGTCTGACCACTAGTCTACTACTTGAATAAGAAGGCAGAATTAGTCTTTCTTTGATCCATTATGATTAAAGAACACCATATCTGTTTTCATAAGTTACACTGCAGGAAATACTGCAACCAGCCATAAGTTTTTTTAGAAATGATTTTATTTTACCATTCCTAGTTTTGGGCATGAGCCCTTTGTCATATCGCAGGATTAATTTATTGATGAGTTTTACATACGTGTCTTCATGAAAAGTTCTACTTTACATATCATAAGAGAGAGGTTTGTTATCATTTCTGGTCCATGCTAACCCATGAGCTAAACTAAATACAGGACAAAAGATAAAAGAAAGGTTTTATCCATGAGTTAAACTAAATACTCTCTTGTACCTTGTATTTATTTTAGCTCAAGGATCAGGATGGATCACAAAGGGAGTCAAATCTTCGCTAGTAACATGTACATGAAAGCTTTTGATTAAGACACAAATGTTAAACATGTCCAGATATCAACACTGCCATCTGACGATGGGCTCAGGCCGAAACTAGTAATGGAACAATGACATCATTTGTAAAAAAGCTTGTGGCTTGTTGTAGTATTTCCTGTGGTGTGGAATTAGTCCTGTTTGCAGATGATAAAAGAACTATTGTGAAGCTGAACAAGGAAGTATCAACAGACAAGATAATAATAAATTGTGGTGTAGTAAAAGTCACTGGATGGTTTTGCACTAATGGGCTAGCTTTAAAATGTAAAAAAGCACCGTTATCCAGTTTTGAATTTTCAAAAATATCCCACCTCTTGTTAACTTAAAATACTGATAAGAAATAATAAAACAGGGCAGAAAAGTATAAGCCCTTAGGTGTGGATATATATGAAACTTAAATTGGAAAAATCACATGTTAGACCTGCGAAAACATTTAGGTTTAGCTGTTTTTGCCATAAGAATAGTGGAAAACTTTGCAGATATAGATATCAGTGTTTGTTGTTGTTGTGGTCTTCAGTCCTGAGACTGGTTTGATGCAGCTCTCCATGCTACTCTATCCTGTGCAAGCTTTTTCATCTCCCAGTACCTACTGCAACCTACATCCTTCTGAATCTGCTTAGTGTATTCATCTCTTGGTCTCCCTCTACGATTTTTACCCTCCACGCTCCCCTCCAATACTAAATTGGTGATCCCTTAATGCCTCAGAACATGTCCTACCAACCAATCCCTTCTTCTGGTCAAGTTGTGCCACAAACTTCTCTTCTCCCCAATCCTATTCAATACTTCCTCATTAGTTATGTGATCTACCCATCTAATCTTCAGCATTCTTCTGTAGCACCACATTTCGAAAGCTTCTATTCTCTTCTTGTCCAAACTATTTATCGTCCATGTTTCACTTCCATACATGGCTACACTCCATACGAATACTTTCAGAAATGACTTCCTGACACTTAAATCAATACTGGATGTTAACAAATTTCTCTTCTTCAGAAACGCTTTCCTTGCCATTGCCAGCCTACATTTTATATCCTCTCTACTTCGACCATCATCAGTTATTTTGCTCCCCAAATAGTAAAACTCCTTTACTACTTTAAGTGCCTCATTTCCTAATCTAATTCCCTCAGCATCACCCGACTTAATTAGACTACATTCCATTATCCTTGTTTTGCTTTTGTTGATGTTCATCTTATATCCTCCTTTCAAGACACTGTCCATTCCATTCAACTGCTCTTGCAAGTCCTTTGCTGTCTCTGACAGAATTACAATGTCATCGGCGAACCTCAAAGTTTTTATTTCTTCTCCATGAATTTTAATACCTACTCCGAATTTTTCCTTTGTTTCCTTTACTGCTTGCTCAATATACAGATTGAACAACATCGGGGAGAGGCTACAACCCTGTCTTACTCCCTTCCCAACCACTGCTTCCCTTTCATGTCCCTCGACTCTTATAACTGCCATCTGGTTTCTGTACAAATTGTAAATAGCCTTTCGCTCCCTGTATTTTACCCCTGCCACCTTTAAAATGTGAAAGAGAGTATTCCAGTCAACATTGTCAAAAGCTTTCTCTAAGTCTACAAATGCTAGAAACGTAGGTTTGCCTTTCCTTAATCTTTCTTCTAAGATAAGTCGTAAGGTCAGTATTGCCTCACGTGTTCCAGTGTTTCTACGGAATCCAAACTGATCTTCCCCGAGGTTGGCTTCTACTAGTTTTTCCATTCGTCTGTAAAGAATTCGTGTTAGTGTTTTGCAGCTGTGACTTATTAAGCTGATAGTTCGGTAATTTTCACATCTTTCAACACCTGCTTTCTTTGGGATTGGAATTATAATATTCTTCTTGAAGTCTGAGGGTATTTCGCCTGTTTCATACATCTTGCTCACCAGATGGTAGAGTTTTGTCAGGACTGGCTCTCCCACGGCCGTCAGTAGTTCCAATGGAATATTGTCTACTCCGGGGGCCTTGTTTCGACTCAGGTCTTTCAGTGCTCTGTCAAACTCTTCACGCAGTATCGTATCTCCCATTTCATCTTCATCTACATCCTCTTCCATTTCCATAATATTGTCCTCAAGTACATTGCCCTTGTATAGACCCTCTATATACTCCTTCCACCTTTCTGCTTTCCCTTCTTTGCTTAGAACTGGGTTTCCATCTGAGCTCTTGATATTCATACAAGTTGTTCTCTTATCTCCAAAGGTCTCTTTAATTTTCCTGTAGGCGGTATCTATCTTACCCCTAGTGAGATAGGCCTCTACATCCTTACATTTGTCCTCTAGCCATCCCTGTTTAGCCATTTTGCACTTCCTGTCGATCTCATTTTTGAGACGTTTGTACTCCTTTTTGCCTGTTTCACTTACTGCATTTTTATATTTTCTCCTTTCATCAATTAAATTCAATATTTCTTCTGTTACCCAAGGATTTCTACTAGCCCTCGTCTTTTTACCTACTTGATCCTCTGCTGCCTTCACTACTTCATCCCTCAAAGCTACCCATTCTTCTTCTACTGTATTTATTTCCCCCATTCCTGTCAATTGCTCCCTTATGCTCTCCCTGAATCTCTGTACAACCTCTGGTTCTTTTAGTTTATCCAGGTCCCATCTCCTTAAATTCCCACCTTTTTGCAGTTTCTTCAGTTTTAATCTACAGGTCATAACCAATAGATTGTGGTCAGAGTCCACATCTGCCCCTGGAAATGTCTTACAATTTAAAACCTGGTTCCTAAATCTCTGTCTTACCATTATATAATCTATCTGAAACCTTTTAGCATCTCCAGGGTTCCTCCATGTATACAACCTTCTTTCATGATTCTTAAACCAAGTGTTAGTTATGATTATGTTGTGCTCTGTGCAAAATTCGACCAGGCGGCTTCCTCTTTCATTTCTGTCCCCCAATCCATATTCACCTACTATGTTTCCTTCTCTCCCTTTTCCTACACTCGAATTCCAGTCACCCATGACTATTAAATTTTCGTCTCCCTTTCACAATCTGAATAATTTCTTTTATTTCATCATACATTTCTTCAATTTCTTCGTCATCTGCAGAGCTAGTTGGCATATAAACTTGTACTATTGTAGTAGGCGTGGGCTTCGTATCTATCTTGGCCACAATAATGCGTTCACTATGCTGTTTGTAGTAGCTTACCCGCATTCCTATTTTCCTATTCATTATTAAACCTACTCCTGCATTACCCCTATTTGATTTTGTGTTTATAACCCTGTAGTCACCTGACCAGAAGTCTTGTTCCTCCTGCCACCGAACTTCACTAATTCCCACTATATCTAACTTCAACCTATCCATTTCCCTTTTTAAATTTTCTAACCTACCTGCCCGATTAAGGGATCTGACATTCCACGCTCCGATCCGTAGAACGCCAGTTTTCTTTCTCCTGATAACGACATCCTCTTGAGTAGTCCCCGCCCGGAGATCCGAATGGGGGACTATTTTACCTCCGGAATATTTTACCCAAGAGGACGCCATCATCATGTAATCATACAGTAAAGCTGCATGCCCTTGGGAAAAATTACGGCTGTAGTTTCCCCTTGCTTTCAGCCGTTCGCAGTACCAGCACAGCAAGGCCGTTTTGGTTATTGTTACAAGGCCAGATCAGTCAATCATCCAGACTGTTGCCCTTGCAACTACTGAAAAGGCTGCTGCCCCTCTTCAGGAACCACACGTTTGTCTGGCCTCTCAACAGATACCCCTCCATTGTGGTTGCACCTACGGTACGGCTATCTGTATCGCTGAGGCACGCAAGCCTCCCCACCAACGGCAAGGTCCATGGTTCATGGGGGGTATATCAGTATGTTAACATATTTTCATTCATTGATGTCTTATGGGATACGATCTCACAAAAGAAAGGAATTATGATAGGTGTGGCTTTCACATGTATACATTTTGCAGGTGTATCTTGAAGCAGTTGAGAATGCTAAACACACCCTCACATGAATTTGTTCACTTAGAAGATTTGTTAACAATCCATCTAAGGTCCTGAGTAAGAGAGATATTCATAGCTATAACACTAGATGCAAAAATGGTCTGCATTACATATGAGAAAAAGTACCACAACAACTGTATCTTGAGAATGTCTATTTTGCCTCACACGACTAGTTTCAGTGGCACATTACTGCCATCCTCAGGTCTCACCAATGACAAAAGGGTATTGAATTTCCTTGGCGCATTTTTTGCGGAGTCCTTGTTACCAGTACAAGTGGGCTTGCTTTCCCCAGGAGTCTCTACTCGACACCATGTTGTCTTCAATTGATTGGAGGCAATGGGCCGCCGAAACTGGTCATGTGAGGCAATAAAGACATTCTCAAGCTAAATCTGTGGTGGTACTTTTTCTCTTATATATCATAATCTGAAGTCCCTTGACCATGCAATAGGATGGACATCCATAAATTGATCCTTTAATTAATCTAATTTTGGCACTGAAAGAAATGAAACATGCAGGTATTAAACTCTTTGACAGTCTGCTCATGGAAATAAATTGTCTAACAGCAAATGTGTTTTAAAATGTACATTAAAATGTGTCTCCTTTACATTTCCGCTTATATGGCAGAGGAATTCTTGAGTAGATACAATTATCTTTAAAAAACCTGTAAATGACCACATTGATGCTACATAAATATCATTTTTTAATTTTTAATTTAGTTATATAGAATTGGTGTATGTTTATCTGTTGACATGCTAATCAACGTAACATTTATCATGAAAGAGATCTATGGAACACAGAGCTGACTATAATTATAACTTGACAAGAGTCTACAATGTATAGTTCATGAGGCAAATAACCTCGTTTTTATACCCACAAATGAACGTTATAGCCTCGAGTCATCATAATAACATACTGACATGATGGAACGATAGACTGTCAAATTATGGCCCTATCTTTGTGAAGCTCTGCAACACAGCTGTGCTCAAAGTCCATGGCATGCCATCACAACAGATTGGAAGTAATTTATTGGATTGTTATGTAGAACATAATACACACACACACACACACACACACACACACACACACACCCGTTCCAAATACTCATCTGGTCAAGAGTGGTATAGAGAATTTATTGCGATCTTGTTTACATATTGGCTGTGCGGGCTAGCCGAGTGGTCTAGGGCGTCTTGTCATGGTCTGCAAGGCTTCCCCTGTCAGAGGTTCGAATCCTCCCTCGGGCATGGGTGTGTGTGTTGTCCTTAATATAAGTTAGTTTAAGTTAGATTAAGTAGTGTGTAAGCTTAGGGACCGATGACCTCAGCAGTTTGGTCCCATAAGACCTTACCACAAATGCCAAATGTTTACATATCTACCCTCACATTCTATGAAAGCGATTTAGAGAAACTATGGAAAACATTCAGATGGCTAGACACAGGCTTGAAGGCCTTAAAACAGTAGTAGTAGTAGTAGTAGTTTTATTCATCCTTAGTCCACGTTTACAAAGATATTGGATATGTCTTGGTATTACAATTAAAGAACAATAAAATAAAGTAACTCGCATATACATTTATATATGAGGGTAGTTCAATAAGTAATGCAACACATTTTTTTTCTGAAACAGGGGTTGTTTTATTCAGCATTGAAATACGCCAGGTTATTCCCCAATCTTTTAGCTACACAACACTATTTTTCAACGTAATCTCCATTCAATTCTACGGCCTTATGCCACCTTGAAATGAGGGCCTGTATGCCTGCACGGTACCATTCCACTGGTCGATGTCGGAGCCAACGTCGTACTGCATCAATAACTTCTTCATCATCCGCGTAGTGCCTCCCACGGATTGCGTCCTTCATTGGGCCAAACATATGGAAATCCGACGGTGCGAGATCGGGGCTGTAGGGTGCATGAGGAAGAACAGTCCACTAAAGTTTTGTGAGCTCCTCTCGGGTGCGAAGACTTGTGTGAGGTCTTGCGTTGTCATGAAGAAGGAGAAGTTCGTTCAGATTTTTGCGCCTACGAACACGCTGAAGTCGTTTCTTCAATTTCTGAAGAGTAGCACAATACACTTCAGAGTTGATCGTTTGACCATGGGGAAGGACATCGGACAGAATAACCCCTTCAGCGTCCCAGAAGACTGTAACCATGACTTTACCGGCTGAGGGTATGGCTTTAAACTTTTTCTTGGTAGGGGAGTGGGTGTGACGCCACTCCATTGATTGCCGTTTTGTTTCAGGTTCGAAGTGATGAACCCATCGCCTGTAACAATCTTTGACAAGAAATTGTCACCCTCAGCCACATGACGAGCAAGCAATTCCGCACAGATGGTTCTCCTTTGCTCTTTATGGTGTTTGGTTAGACAACGAGGGACCCAGCGGGAACAAACCTTTGAATATCCCAACTGGTGAACAATTGTGACAGCACTACCAACAGAGATGTCAAGTTGAGCTCTGAGTTGTTTGATGGTGATCTGTCGATCATCTCGAACGAGTGTGCTCGCACGCTCCGCCATTGCAGGACTCATAGCTGTGCACGGCCGGCCCGCACGCAGGAGATCAGACAGTCTTGCTTGACCTTGCAGCGATGATGACACACGCTTTGCCCAACGACTCACCGTGCTTTTGTCCACTGCCAGATCACCGTAGACATTCTGCAAGTGCCTATGAATATCTGAGATGCCCTGGTTTTCCGCCAAAAGAAACTCAATCACTGCCCGTTGTTTGCAACGCACATCCGTTACAGACGCCATTTTAATAGCTCCGTACAGCGCTGCCACCTGTCGGAAGTCAATGAAACTATACGAGACGAAGCGGGAATGTTTGAAAATATTCCACAAGAAATTTCCGGTTTTTTCAACCAAAATTGGCCGAGAAACAAAATGTGTTGCATTACTTATTGAACTGCCCTCGTACTTACACGTCTAGTATGACATGGATGGGATACATAGTCAGCTGTGGCCTCATAGTAGGAACCATTCCGGCAATTGCCTGAAGTTATTCAGAGACACCACAGAAAACCTAAAACAGGGTGGCAGGATGAAGACTGGACCCTCAACCTTCCTGAATACAAGGCCATTCTTTAAAACAGTGCTACTTTATTCATTTTATCCCTAGTATACAATACTTTTTTGAAGATAAGTTCTTTAATAATGTAAAAGGCTGATGCTACAATGCTCATGTCTCGGTCCCAATCACTTCACACACTATACAGACAGTGTTTCATTACACTACACACACTATCAGCTGATGTCAGGGCCATTTTCTGTACTTGCACCTTCCTACTGGCAGGCCTGAAAAACTGAGTGAGCATCCCTTTATAACAAACGAGATATTGTGTTCAGAAAGAGGATAAGGTGTTAGTGTAATAGAATGCGTAGCTTTAGGAATAATTTTTCCCCAGAAAGAAAAAAATGCGGAAAAAATTACTGCGAGAGTGTCATATGGAATGATACACGTTTTATTATCATTATTATTATAATTTATTAATGTTACTTTTTTACCGAACTCCTACTCTATGTTAGCTAAATAATCATTGAGTGCATAGAATTTATTGCATAACAGGTGGTTTTTAACTAATGCTGTCCATCTAAATCAATTTATTTTAGTAATTTCTTTAAGCTCCTTTCGCAGTTTATGTACAGTTTTATTCCTTGTTGGATGCTGTTTTGAGCTACATGTTTATTCTTCTTTGGTAAATGTAAGCTCAGTCTTGCTCTTGGCCCAGAGAGCTTTTTGAGCAGTAATTATCAATGTTATTTTTGATATGCACAACTTATTTGTTAATGTACTCACATGCTGCAGTTAAAATCTCCAATGCTTTGAACAGATCTTTGAAATGAGCTCGACTATTATTTTATTTTTCTTAAGGCCCTTTCCTGCAGTTTCAAAATTGTATTAATATTTTGTGCATTTGTTCCCCAGGAAATACTGCCACAGCTAAGAACTGAATGTTCATATGAGCAGTATGTTACTAAAAGACACTTGCTTTTACAAACTGATGACAGGACCATAAGGCCATAATTAGTTTCATGTTCCATGGATTATCTGCACAATAAATCGCTATGATGTGGAGCGAGTCATTTTAGATTCACATCGCAAATTAATTTGTAAATATGTCCACATGCTGAATATTTATAGGTTTTCTGTTAAATGTGAATGTGTGAGTTAGTAATTCCTACTCAGCACCTCTTATACATTAGGATGATTGAATTTCTTCTATGGAGTAGAAGGAGTCTTAAAGGAGAAACTCTTTCAGTTTCCTTCCAAATTTTACTTTTCTGTCAATCAGACATTTCATATCCCTGGGTAGGTGATCAAAAATTTTAGTTGCAGCATTGTGTACCCCTTTTGTGCTCAAGACAACCTTAGTGTGGAGTAACAAATGACATTTCTCTTTCTGGTGTTGCAATTATGTACATCAGTGTTCCTTTTGAACTGCAGTGGATTATTTACAACAAACTTCATGAGGGAATATATATACTTGGAAACAATAGTCAGAATGCCCAATTCCTTAAACAGATGTCTACAAGATAATTGCGGGGGGAGCACCACATTTTCTTCATACATCATGTTTTTGAGCAATGAAAACCTTGTTTCTTAAAGATGAGTTACCCCAAAACATTACTCCATGTGACATAGTTGAATGAAAACATGCTATTTGGAAGTTTCCACCCTATTTATTAACGTTTTGCGAAGTGTTACACTCATTGTTGGTGTAGTACCTCTAAAGATGCAGAACTGAATGTGTTGTACATGAAACGTATTCCCAGTCGCAAGTATGGACTGCAGTCAGCTGTAAAATGGAATGACGACATGCATGTATATCTAAAGGAACTTAACATCGTAATTCTTAATAACACAGGCACTGCAATATCGTGTCATTCACTGACAAAGGGCAAGCGAATTACAAGTAAAATGTCTCCCCTGTATGGGGATATGCATAATGGATGTACAGGTATATGGTGTACATACATCGTTGATCACATATCTGTCTGGCAATGGGTCGTGCTTGTATAACCAAATGGTAAGGTGGCCAGTCGCAATAAGCGGGAAATCTGGATTCGAGTCCTGGCCTGGCACAACGTTTCATTGTCATCATTCCATTTCACAGTTGATTGTAGACCACATTCATAACTACAAATACAGTCATATATTTCATGACAACTGTAATCACCACAGTGCTTGTTGCTTTGGACATGCATGCATGTCCAAAGAAACTTCATATCATAATTCGGAATAAGACAGGCACTGCAGTATCATATGAACACGCTGTGCCTTTTACATATGGGGAGTGAGGATACGGGGACCATTTGAAAAGTCCATGCAAAAATAGAAACTACTTATGTGTTTGGGGTAAACCTTTTTTATTTTTCGACATAGTCTCCTTTTAGACTTATACACGTCGTCCAACGCTGTTCTAATTTGTTGATCCCTTCCGAATAATAGGAAGCTATTAGCTGCTGCAGTCACGTCCTCATTTGAATAAAATCTTTGTCCCACCAGCCATTTCTTCAAATTGGGGAACAAATAGTAGTCCGAGGGAGCCAAGTCTGGAGAATAGGGGGGATGTGAAACGAGTTGGAATCCTATTTCCATTAATTTTGCGATCACAACTGCTGAGGTGTGTGCTGCTGCATTGTCGTGGTGGAAATGGACTTTTTTGCGGTCCAGTCGCCTGCGTTTTTCTTGCAACTCGGTTTTCAAACCGTCCAATAAAGATGAATAGTATGTGCCTGTAATAGTTTTACCCTTTACCAGATAGTCTATGAGGATTATCCCTTCCGAATCCCAAAAGAGAGTCGCCATAACCTTTCATGGCGAAGGAATGGTCTTCGCATTTTTTGGTGCAGATTCTCTCTTGGCAACCCATTGTTTAGATTGTTCTTTTGTCTTAGGAGTATAGTAATGTATCCATGTTTCATCCACAGTGACGAAACGATGCTTAAAGTCCTACAGATTCTTCCTGAACAGCTGCAAACCATCTTTGAGACACTTCACACGATTCCGCGTTTGGTCAAGCGTGAGCAGAACCCATCTTGCAGATAGCTTTCTCATTTCCAAATGTTTATGCAAAATATTATCTACCCGTTCATTCAAGATGCCCACAGCACTAGCAATCTCACGCACCTGAACTCTTCGTTCATCCATCACCATGTCATGGATTTTATCAATGATTTCTGGAGCCGTAACCTCCACAGGGCGTCCAGAACGTTCAGCATCACTTGTGACCAATGGCCACTCCGAAAATTTTGAAACAACTTATAAACTGTTCCAATCGAAGGTGCAGAGTCACCATAATATTTATCAAGCTTCTCTTTAGTCTCCTGGGGCGCTTTGCCTTTCATAAAGTTATGTTTAATCATCACATGAAAATCTTTTTCGTCCATTTTTGACACTCACTCGACTTCCTTGATTCACACGAATGCCAAACAAAAAGAAATAGACCAATATGGCTGAAACTTAGTGTGCGTTCTTTCCAAAGATGCTACTAACTAAACATGACCTCGATACGCGCCGGTGTAGCCATCTCTCGGACTTTGCACGGACTTTCCAAACGCCCCTCGTATTTCAAGAAAACCAATCAATAATACTTAAGAACATCATTTATTATTTAATTTGTTGCTGTATGTATGCTTGGATTGATTGCAATAGTAGTGTCATCTGCAAAAAGGACTAATTCTGCTTGTTGTATATTACGTCGAAAATCATTTACATATATGAGGACCCAAAGATTGAGCCTGGGAGAACCCCATGCGTGACTTCTCTCCAAACAGAATAATGTCCCTTCACTACTCTGTTTGAATTACTATGTGCAACTTTCTTCATTCTTTTAGTTAGATATAACATTATGTATTGGTTGAATATACCACCAAGCCCATAAAACTTCAGTTTATCTAGGAAACATGGACGATAAACAGTTTAGACAAAAAGAGTGTAGAAGTTTTCGAAATGTGGTGATACAGACGAATGTTGAAGGTCAGGTGGGTAGATCACATAACTAATGAGGAGGTATTGAATAGAATTCGAGAGGCAAGAAATTTATGGCACATCTTGACCAAACGAATGCATTGGTTGATAGGACATCAAGGGATCACCAATTCAGTACTGAGGAAAGTGTGGTGGATTAAAATTCGAGAGGGAGACTAAGGGATTAATACAGTAAGCAGATTCAGCAGGATGTAGGTTTCAGTAGTTATTTGGAGATGAAGAGGCTCATATAGGGAAGAGTAGCATGGAGAGCTGCATCAAACCAGTCTTAGGACTGAAGATGACAACAACATCTAGGGAAATATTGTGATTTACACAGTCAAATACTTAGATAGGTCGCAGAAAATAACAACTAGACCTATTTTGCCGTTCAGTGCTTGTAAAATTTACTGATTGAATATGTAAATGACTCTCTCAGTAGAGCAACTCTTCTGAAATCCAAACTGTGGTTTCCTGAAGGTGTTATTGTTGTTCAGGTGATACTTTATTCTAGAATACAGCACCTTCTCAAAAATTTTGAAAAATAATGTCTGTAGTGAAACAGATAAGTAATTATTGACCTTTCTCCAGTCACCTTTCTTGGGGTTCAACTACTATATATTTCAGTCTCTATGGAAAAATGCCCTGAGTTAGTGATGCATTACATCTTTTATATAAGACAAGTCTTATTATATGAGAACAAATCTTTTTACTCTATTGGGAACACCATCAAATACAGATAAGCATTTATTTTTGAGAGAATGTATAATTTACTTAGTTTTGTAAAGAGAATTTGATGTTACTTTCATATGACTGAATTTTATGGGAGATGCTTTTTCAACATACTGCTGTGATTTTTCTCTGGAATTGTTTGTCCCTATACTTTTTTCTATATTTAGAAGTGATTACCTGTACTGCTGTATGATGACAAGTTGTACTTTAACATCGTTTCCAAAGATCTCAAAAAGTTCTTGACTGATTTCCTTCAGATTTTTACATGATACTCTACTAAATGTTTGGGCAGACGGGGGGAACATATTTTTGAATATATATGGCACACACACACACACACACACACACACACACACACACACACACATATATATATATATATATATATATATATATATATATATATATATATATATATATATACACTGCTGGCCACCGTAAATGCAACACCCTGAAGGAAGCATCCGAATCAAGTGAAATTTACACCATGGGTTTGCAGCGATGAGATATGTAACTGATTAGAATTTCAGCGCAGACGCACATCACGCGCGCCTATGGCGCCACCTCATAGCGCCATTTAAGGCTTGGCGATTTCGACGAGTGTACGTTCGGCACGTGTGTTTACCTTGTGGTTGTTTCACAAGACGATCAGTTATGCCTCGTAGACAACAGCGAACATCGTTTGATCAAGTATCCGAGTTCGACAGAGGAAGGATAGTGGCTTTCCGAGATTGTGGATTATCATACAGAGAAATCGCTAGTCGTGTTGGACGAAACCAAACAACTGTAATGCGGATATGTGACCGTTGGATGCAGGAGGGTACGACGGACCGACGTGGTCGATCGCATTCACCTCGGTGCACCACTGCACGTGCTGATAGGCAAATTGTGCGCATGGCAGTGACGGATCGCTCAGTGACATCCCGAACCATAGCACAGCACATTGCGTCTGTAACGCATCATCCAGTGTCTGCGCGTACCATTCGACGCCGTTTACAGCAGAGTGTTCTGTCCGCAAAACGTCCATTGCTTCGTCTACCATTGACACAGAACCACAGACGTCTCCGTCGCCAATGGTGTGATGACAGACGGATGTGGACGGCAGAATGGAATGACGTTGTCTTTACTGACGAGGCACGCTTCTGTCTGCAGCACCACGATGGTCGGATTCGAGTGTGGAGACACCATGGAGAGAGGATGCTGGATAGCTGCATTATGCACCGCCACACTGGTCTTGCACTGGGTATTATGGTATGGGGCGGTATTGGATATTACTCTCGCATGCCTCTAGTACGCATTGCCGGTACTTTAAATAGCCGGTGCTAAATATCCGAGGTGCTGGAGCCAGTTGTCCTTCCTTACCTTCAGGGCTCGGCCACAGCCATATTTCAACAGGATAATGCGCGACCGAACGTGGCACGCATTAAAAACTTCCTGGCAGATTAAAACTGTGTGCCCGACCGAGACTCGAACTCGGGACCTTTGCCTTTCGCGGGCAAGTGCTCTACTGGCAGAAGTAAAGCTGTGAGCACCGGGCGTGAGTCGTGCTTCGGTAGCTCAGTTGGTAGAGCACTTGCCCGCGAAAGGCAAAGGTCCCGAGTTCGAGTCTCGGTCGGGCACACAGTTTTAATCTGCCAGGAAGTTTCATATCAGCGCACACTCCGCTGCAGAGTGAAAATCTCATTCTGGTGGCACGCATTGTCCAAAGGTTCTTCGTCAATTACCAGATTGAATTGCTTCCCTGGCTGGCTCGCTCTCTGGATCTTTCGCCGATAGAAAACATGTGGTCCATGGTTGCTCAACGAGTGACCCAGATTACATCCCCAGCTGCCACACCATATGATCTTTGGCAACGTGTGGAAGCTGCTTGGGCTGCTGTACCCCAGGAACACATCCAACGTCTCTTTGACTCAATGCCGAGACGTGTGGCAGCGGTGATCTCCAACAATGGTGGCTACTCTGGCTACTGATTCTAGCAGGAACCACATGTCACAGACGTCTGTAAACATAATCATTTGCTACTTGGTCAACATGTTATCTACTAAATAAATTTTGTTGTGCTACCTCTTGTCTTTCTTGGTGTTGCATTTACGGTGGCCAGCATGTGTGTATATATATATATATATATATATATATATATATATATATATATATATATATATATATAATAGAAACATTAATATTAAAATTCCCCAAAAGTTCCTGACCTGTTTATTTCATATGTCTACACAAGACTAATAAACGTCCAGAGAGATATAGTGTTCGTTTTTTTAATAAATGGTATATACGTATATACTATGTAAAGGGCAAATGTAGTTAGCAAGAAACTAAAAAAGTTCCTGACTGATTTACTTGAAATTTTTACGTGATACTCTAATGAACATTTGAATGGATATGGACTGCACGTTTTTTACATTCACATGGTAGATAAAAACCTATATCTATACTACTATATAAAAATAAGTCGGTGTTTAACATTGTAACCAAATATGTAGAATAGTTCTTGACTGATTTACTTCAAATTTTTCGTAATTGTGTAATAAACATTCAGATGGACATAGGCTAGGCATTTATGTATATGTGGTTTGTAAATATATACACTGTATAAAGTGCAAAAGTTTTTAGCAACAGTATTGGAAAGGTCTAGACCAATTTACATCAAATTTTTACATGATACATTAATAAATGTTCAGACAGACATAGACTACATACTTTTTTCATATTTTCTGTAGAAAAATATATACCACTGTAAAAAAACAAGCCATTGTTTAAAGTTCTTACCAAATATTTTGAAACATACTTGACTAATTTAGTTCAAATTATTACCCAGTATTCTAATAAACGCCCAGGCAGACATAGGCTACATATTTGTCACTGTATAAGGTATATAAATAATGTATAGTATATTAAGAGTTAATAATGTTAGCAAAAATTCAATATGCACTGTATTTAATATGTATTGTACAAAAATCTATACCACTGTACAAAAACAAGTCGTCGTTTAAAGTTCTTAGTGATTATTTCGAAATAAACTTGACTGACTTACTAAAAATTTTTACACAATGGCCTAATAAACATTTAGACAGACGTAGATTATATATATTAGGGGAAACAGTATTACAGAAACTCTCAAAAACTTCCACCATCGACTGAATTCACATTTTCATGTACTGCTGTAATAAACATACGGACAGACACAGGCCATCTATTTTTTAAATATATGTAACATATGTACATATATATCTTTCTGTACTTACTTCACAAAGATAAGTCATGGATTAATGTTGCTACCAAAAGACTCGAAAAGTACATGGAAAACGTACTTCACATTTTTCATGACACTAATAAACGTTCAGATGGACAGAGGATACACATTTTTAAATATATGTGGTATATAAATATATAACTAATACCTATATGGAATATGTTAGCAAAAAAATCTCGACAAGTTATTGATTCATTTAGTTCAAATTTTTACCCAATATTCTAATTAACCCCCTGACAGACATAGGCTACATATTTGTCAATGTATGATGCATGTAATATATATATAATAAATTAAGAGTTAACATCGTTAGCAAAAATCTCAAAATGTTGTCCATCAATTTAGTTAAAATTTTTACACAATACTTTTAATAAATGCTCAGAAGGGCATATGCTACATATTTTTCAAAACTATGGGGTACATAAGTGTATATGTAATACATAATGGGGAATTGTTGTTTGCAAAATATCTCGAAAAGTTAATGACTGATTTGATTCAAATATTTGCACGATACTCTAATACACATTTGTATTGACAAAGACTATGTATCCCTTTAATGTATGTGGGGTATAAATGTTTATATAGTTTCAAGGGAAAATGTTGTTAGCAAAAATGTCTAAACGCTCTTGATTATTTTATTCAAAATTCTTACACAATCCTTTACTAACATTCAGGCAGACATAGACTGTCTATTTTTTAAACAATAATGTACAGAGTTTCTGTTAAATCTAACAGCAAGAAAGAAAAAGCTGTGCTGTGATACTGTATGGTTTCGTTTTCTTTCTTGCAGTCAGTTTTAATTTAGATATCTAGGCATTTAAACCATTGGACAAATTCTTTCTTCAACATATATTCTTTCTTCTTATGCATAATTTCAAATAATAATTGTATACACAGCCGAGTGGTGGTTTGCTTTCTTTGTCACATTAAATTTTAAGAGGAAAGAGGAATGTTCTATTTATGGCTTCTTGAATTATGGTTGGAAACCCATGGAATCTGAATCATGCAAAGCTTTGTAATCCTACCTGTTCTTGAATTAAAAGTATGAGAAATACTATTATTGAATATACACCTCTGACATTGTCATTGTGGTGGCGATCTGTGGTATTACGATCACTGAATGAATTTTCAAGTGCCAAGATTCCTAATATCATTTATTCATATGAATGAGCAGTTTTGGCAATTGATGGTTGCCACCTTCTGATCTGCAAAATATGGGACTGAAAATGCTAGGATACAACAAATAACAACAGCACACATAATTATATTCAAAATTTACAATACATACATTAGCAGCATACCTATGTTTACATCATTACACAATCTTATCCTTCAGTACAGTATGTGGTGCTATCAATGTATGTCCATGTTGGTATTGTGGGCTGTACTGGAAGTCGGCATGTCAGTTTTAAAATAAGTGCTATGTACACACATATTATTCTGTCGATTACTAGTGCTCACATTTATTACCACTTTACAACTGACAGATTCCAATGTAAACATTCTTAGTGATACATAAGTACATCAGATGGTGCAGTGGTAGTACAAATCGATACTATCAACTCACATTGGATTAAGGCATGAATGTAATATTTCATAGAATTGCATACATCTAAATTATTATCATAACGTATAAGTGAAGTCGGTATTCTACATTTAAAAAAGACATCTGTAAAATCATTCATAAAAAATAATTCATACATGAACCTTTTTATATCTTTAGAAAAATTTTAAAAACATTTTATAAACATTCTGCATAATTCTTTACCAAACATTTCTTTATACAAAGTCACAATCAATATGACAACCTGTAACCACTTAAAAGCTCTTTGTGTACAGTTAATGGTATCATATGTAGGTTGATTTTAATACATCCAGGAATAGCTCGATATCTACAGGCATAGATGTGATATTTCATCAAGAATACATTCCAGGTAAGTGTAGCGACAATGGAGCTTTTTAATGTTTGTATTTTCGTTGTGAATTATGATATTTTTATGGTGATCTTATCAAGATAACATGTCTCTTGAGGTCTAGGTGGTATCTCGTCACCTGACATCTCTGTGTAATACTGTCACCTGATATTTAGGTAAACACTCTTTCCATGTTTAATATAACCAATGCACAATTATTACACCATGTATAATTGCATGCGCTCTTAAACTGAGCCCAGGATCTAGCATTACCAGCTCACTCTTACATATGCCTGTGCTAGAACAAATATGTTGGTGTAAGGGGGTACAGTTTGTGTTCTTGTCCCAGATGATGATTACACTAATATTTTGTCAGGATTTTTAAGTGGTGGGTCCTTGAGTTATGGCAATATGCGAACACAAGAAGTGGGTTTAAACAGTTTTATTAACAAAGGCAGAGTATAAAACACGCATGCTATGCGCACCCATCATCACTGTGTCTGACATCCTAACACCGGCTAATTACAGTCATATCGAAAGGCTCCATGGTGAGCTACAAAAAGAGACATATTCGCGCCCGCGCCCACGCTAGTTAATACTGCGTGCTGCGGACGGAGACCAATGCCGTACTCCCCGTCACAGTGCGGCCGGACGCGTGTCTACTGACCAAGCAAATTGTCAGCATTCGAGACAGGTCGGCTGGCGAGCGTGTGTTAACGTACTGCACAGCTGCGTGTAACCTGTAGACCCTTACATCACTCTCCCCAGAGAAAGAGAGCAACCATAGGTGGTTCAAAACGACCTTCTGGGCGTTATGAATCTATTTCGCCATTTGTTGCATCAGAAGGTACTGCAAAATGTATTTTATTTGCAGATACAGTAACGTTCAGTACAGAGAAGCATGCCTTCAAGATGACAATTTCATACATGATAAATGCTGTTGACAAAAGACAAATTAATAAAATCAATGAAAACACAATACTGACAATCAAGTATGCATTAACATTACTGGATGAATCGAAGGACTTAATTCTATTTGCTGCTTCAATGAAATTTAACTCATTATTCGAAGAGATTACATTTTCATGGATGTCCTTAATTAAATTATTGTCTTCAGAAAAACTTGATAAGGACTGCTTTCCATATATTAATATGTATGACCATTGTAATAAACAGATAACATTCTAGTTAATGGAAAATGTCGAGTTACATGAAATGTAGCTGACAACACACTACGCATATCAAATAGTTCACATGATAAATCACAATGTGTAGCATTCAAGATTAATCCACTATTGTTCAATTTTAGTGTAAAGGGTAGCTCAGGTGTATCATAGTTTTTACATGTAAATGTGATATCAAAGGTGGAGTTAAATGAGAAAATTATACCTTCAGAACATCGTTTAAGAAATGGATAACAAAGATGCATTAAATTCTAGGGCAATCATCTCTTGGGGGATGATTCATAAACAATTATTTCTCACAGCTGTACACTATACTATCTAAGAATACTGCCGATTCAGGGCAAATTAACTTGTGACTACGTTTACACATATGCAAATCATATTCATTCAAGGGCACTAAATATCTTAGATCCTTGCTGATCAGTAGATAATCATTCAGTATGTACTTTACATGAATACCTGCATGTCTCCAATTCACGGGGTAAGTATAAATCTTATACATTTCAAAATTATGCTTTGATGTAGCGATGGGTATAGAAACAATAACAGTTAATTCATCTCCAATCATTGAGGAGTGTGTGGTGGTTAACTCATAGTAAGCATATAAATTGTAAGAGTTAACAGGGTAAATCATAGTATATGTTGCATCTGGCTTTCGTTCAATTGATAGTAGGATCTGTAAAAATTCTTCTGGATGTAGTAGTACACTGTTCAAACAATCATTTGAACTGCCTTCTAAGGCTGTTCTTAAGTTAAGGGCATCAATTCTAGCATTTGATGAACTATCAGTAATCCTTAACAATACAGTGTTTAAATCTAAGTGTGCACTCACAGTATTTAATCCTTGGAATAGTTCTCAGATATTTGCGTTTGTTTCATTACGAATTATGTGGAAATGTGAGATAGATTGCTTTACAATCTGTTCAATGGAAACTGTTGTTCAAGAGCTAATATTTTGCCTTTAACTTGCAGTAGATCTGGACTAGTTAAAGTACCAAAAACAGTCCAAAGGATATTCCCTCCAAAATCTAACTGGGCATGTTTATGCCTAATTAAGGTTTTGTGTTGCAAAAGCTTTCAAAAACAGTAAATCTCTTGTTCATAATTAGCAAATGTAGACTCTACCTGCTTTTTGGCTGTGATACAGTTATTATACCAATATGTACCCATTTCCAAAATTGTATCATTACCCTTAACAGAACGAATTAGATCAATTTGTTTCTTTACAGAATTGAACTGTTGCTGGATTTCATTCAAATTGTACTTGAGGACAAGTTTTGTATTACTTGTTGAAACTACCATGTCTGATAGTGGTTCAAACAAAACACCTGTATTCTGTGATACTATTACTACATTACTACAGCATTAGTACAATACGCTATCATAGCAAGCATTAGGATAAAAATGAACATGGTTAATTAGTTCTAAATACTATGGTTAACAATGAACATAAAATAAATGAGTTTCTTGTGATAACCTATGGAATAAAAGGTTTAGTTTCACTTGTGCACTCGTTCAATAGCTTCAATACTAAATTTTCACAGCACATTAACATAAGCACATGGCTGAAATAAACACACTCTCAGTCAGTCCTCGTCGTCTTGCGATACTACAGGAAATCTACCCAGAAATGGTTTTACACGACTGACATGAACGACAATCGAACGAAAGGGCAGTTGGAGCTTAAGAGTGACTGGCGACAACACCTCCAAGATTGGATATGGTCCTTTCCAAAACTTCTTAAACTTTTTGACTTGACTCTTCTTTAACAGTACGTTGCTCAGATACACACGATCTCCAACTCGATACTGTGGCACTACTGCTTGGCGGTCATGTTGTCTTGCTTCCTGAAGAAAGGATTGATGATTCCGCTGTTTCTCTCCCCTCCATGCTTCCTTTAGCTTGTGTGCAAGATCCCTTACGTGTTCATTGTTGATTCCGGCAGTCGATCGTTCTAACTCCAAGGGTGAATGCATTCTTCTTCCGTAGACGATCTCATGTGGACTTAGGCCAGTTGAGCCGTGCATTTTGGCATTGTAACAACTTACCAAGTACGGTAAACAGACATCCCAATTATCGTGTTTGCTGCTCACATAATGGCTAAACATTTTAACAATTCTGTTTAATGGGGAATACTATGAGCAAACGGATGGAGTCGCAATGGGGAGCTCACTCTCGCTGGTGGTCGCGAATTTGTACATGGAGTACTTCGAGGAGGAAGCCTTGGCGTCATCCAATTGGAAACCTACTTGTTTCTTCCGTTATGCCGATGACACGTTCCTCATCTGGCCCCATGGTAGGGACAAGCTCTTGGACTTCCTTACTTAAACTTCATACATCCAAACACCAAATTCACTATGGAGACCGAAGCAGAAGGAAGATTACCATTCCTGGACGTCATGGTCAAGAGAAGAGCTGATGGTAACTTGAGCCATGGTGTGTACAGGAAGAAAACGCACACTGAACTGTACCTGCATGAAGATAGTTGCCACCACCCTTCTCAGAGGAATGGAGTACTAAAAACACTAGTACACAGGGCGTGCAGCATCTCAGACGCAGAGAATCTGCCCAGTAATTGGAACACCTCAAAACCATGTTCCGAAAAAACCGGTACTCGGAATGGCAGATTAGACGCACTCTCCGTCCCACCACCACAGCACAAGCTGTGGAGACAGATGAAGTCACGGAAGAAGAGGTAGCCACTGCCTTTATTCCGTACAATGGCACACTATCGGGGAAAATCGGTCGTATATTAAAGAAACACCGAGTTAAAACCGTCTTTTGCCCACCCAATAAAACACAGGCATTACTGGGAAGTGTGAAAGATGACCTCGGTTTGAGGAAGGCCGGCATATACGAAATTCCCTGTGAGTGTGGGAAGACTTATATCGAACAAACAGTACGCACCATCGAAGATCGTTGCAGAGAACATCAAAGGCACACTCGACTGAAATATCCGAATAGGTCGGCGGTAGCAGAGCACTGTTTGTCCGAGAAACACGAGATGGATTATGAGCGTACCCAGATCCTGGCTCAGACCTCTAAATATTGGGACAACGTTATAAGGGAGGCTATCGAAATTCGCACCAGGGAAGATCTTATCAACCGAGACTGCGGCTACAATCTCAGCAAGGCTTGGGACCCAGCATTGAATGTAATTAAGAAAACTCTCAGCAAGAAGTACGAACTGGCGACCAGGTCGGACGTAGCAACCACATCGACGCTACGACAGATTCCGACGCCCACGTCTTCGCGACCGCCGGTGCGCGGGCGCCGACAGCGAAGAGAGCGGCCCGGAGGGGATTTAAATCGGCCGCCCGCCCTCGGGAGCTCAGTTTGTCAGCGCACCTGACGATGGCGACATGTCTGAACGCCGAAATATTGTTCCCGTTGGATCGGCAGTGTAACCGTGGACTGTTCGAGCAACAAACACGCCGGGAGAAACTGAAGAATCACATTTTAATCATTGTTCTGTGGACTCGCTCGACTCTTCCATTCCCTTCAGGGTGTGCTGGTGTAGTCCATAACTGAGTTATTTTCATGAGCTTACACGTCTGTTTAAGTAATTCACTCATAAAATTCGTTCCTTGATCAGTAATTATACTTAATGGTGATCCAAACTTAAGAATCCATTATTTTACAAAAACTTTAGCTATAGTCTCATCGCTCTGATCAGGTATTGGTATCATGAGAAGGTATCTAAAGAAATGATCTAACATTGTCAATATGTATTTGTTTCCATCTTTAGTCTTAGGCAACGGTCTTACGACATCTAGTCCTACTTGTTCAAATGGTTCACTTGTTTCTGGCAGTTCTTGCAATGGTGCTCTACCTTTTCCTACATTATTCCGTCTGTTACAGGAATCACATTGTGAAACAAACTCGAAAACGTCAGCTTTGCAGCTCGGCCACCAAAACATTTGAGCTATTTTAATGTTTGTTGCCTTCTTACCCCAATGTCCTGATAATAAAGAATCGTGTTGTTCTTTCATGATTTGCTCTTTGATGCTTTGTGGCATAACCAGGCGGTTTCCTTTACTAGTGATTTTGTACAATAATCCATATATTTCAACAAAACATTGATCATTTTTCCATAATTTGCATTGTGGATTTTCTTCTTGAGCTGCCTTTAACTCTTCTTCCGAATTATTGTAACACAAATATTGACTTTTCGACTCACTGCATCAGCATTCACATGTTGTTTACCAGGTCGATGAATAACTTTAAATTGGTACTCACTCAGTCTTAATGCCCATCTTGTTAATCTGAAACTTGGATCCTTTAAGCTCAATAACCATTTAAGTGCGGCATGATATGTAATAACTGTAAATTCTCTTCCTGTTAAGAAACATCTGTTATGTGTTATATCAAAAACCAAAGCACAAAGCTCCTTCTCAGTAGTAGTGTAATTACATTCTGCTTTGTTTAATTGTCTGGAAGCAAATGAGATCGGATGTTCATGAGCATCAACTTCTTGAGACAAGATTGCACCTATGGCAAAATTGGATGCATCTGTTGAAAGAATAAAAGGTTTACTGAAATCCAGATAGGCTAACATTGGGGCTGTGGTTAGAGCAGTTTTAAGTTCTTCCATTGCCTTTTAGCATTCTTTTGACCAATTAAATGTGGCTCCTTTCTTCAGTAGCTGTGTCACTGGATGTACTATGTTTGCATAAACAGCTATAAACCTTCTGTAGAAATTTGACACTCCCAAGAATGATTATAGTTCTTTCAAATTCTGTGGTTCAGGAAAATTCTTTACATGTTCAATTAATTTTGGATCAGGTCGAAATCCTGCACTGGAAATAACATGACCAAGATAGTTAATTTTACTTTGTGCAAACTGACATTTATCTATTGATAAAGACAGGTTTGCGCTTCTTACACGCTCAAAAACAGCTTGTAGTCTCTCGATATGCTGCTTCATGTTTTCACCAAAAATTATCACATCATCAAGGTAAACAAGTGCTTGTGTTGGGGTGAGCCATCGTAAAACTGAATCCATCAGGCGTTGAAATGTAGCTGGAGCATTGCGAAGTCCAAATGGCATACGAAGATATTTGTGTACTCCTGTTGCTGTTACAAATGAAGTTTTTGCTTGATCATCTGGATGCACTGTTAACTCGTGATAACCACTTGTTAAATCACATACTGAAAAAATTCGACATCTGCCCAAGTAATCCAAGGTTTCCACTAACTTTGGTAAGGGGTAAATGTCAGGTGTGGTCACAGTATTCAAAGATCGGTAATCAACACAAAAACGGAACTGTGGTTCTCCAGAAATTGATTTCTTCTTTACAATTACAACAGGCGAACGCCACAGTGGGTCTGAAGTATCTCTTGGTTTTATAATTCTGGCTTCTAATTGTTCTTTAACCATGTCTTCTACCAACTCTCTTTGACTAAATAGTATTCGGTAAGGTTTCTGTGTGATTGGGGCTGCATTCCCTGTATGAATACGATGCTGAACTAAATGAGTGGCAGGTAAATTTGCACGTTCTCGTAATAAATCTGCATACTCCAGCAAAACAGGCGCTAAAATCTTTTATTCATCAGCTGTCAAATATTCTATCTTCTTCCAAATATTGCGCCGCAGTTCATTATGAACTTGTCTCCTCATTGTAATTTTGCTGCACTGTTACAAAAATCTGTGTTTATAATTGCAGCATTTGTTACCTCATCTGGAATCTGTATTACATCATTTTTACTTACACAACACTTCAGGAACTTTTGTTTCTCGTGGCAAAACAACATCCTCATTGCTCATATTCGTTATTGTAACCGGGACTTTTGTGACATTCTGTCTCACCACTGTAGCGACACCTACACTTATAGCAACATAACAATGCATTGTATCCAATAACTCATTTTTTCTCGGATCGCTCAATTAATAACAAAGTTCCTTCCTTGCATCGGGGTGACTTAACTTCAACGTAGATTGTCTTTCCTGCTCCCTTGGGAATTTGCTGAGGCTGATCAATTTGAACATCGACTCGGAGGGTTTGAACTGATGCATCGCTTGGGCGGTCCATTCCCATGACATCAGTATGAGTACGATCTGAAGAACGATTTCCTAGGTTGTAGTTGCTACGGCCTAGTCTGATCTTTCTTTCTGTGACGAATATCTCTGCCTCGTTAGCGGACAAGAAATCAAATCTAAGTACACCGTCATAACGTGTTTCGTTATTTGAATCTACTTGCACCCTTGCTATGTGTTTTTCTTTATTTTCACCTCCATCTTGGCCTTGGCCAAGAATTAATTCTACATCAACTTCTCCATAGTGACGTAGCTCTCCTCTGTTTAACCCTCCCACTTTTAATAGCGGCGGTTTCAATTTACTCCGTTTATCTATGCAACACCACATTAATGAGGTCAGTGCTCATGTGTCAATAAGTAGTTTGATGTTTCTTCCACGACGTACAGCACCTATCACGAAGTCATTTTCGGTCTGATTTTCGCTGGAACTAACAGGAATCACTATCTCTGGCAAGGGGCGGATGGTGTGGTGGCCCGTACGTCCCTATACTCGTTTAAAGATCTAGCAGATTGTCTGTTGTTCGCCTTACCTTTCTTCTTGTTGACACAGCCTCTCAAAACATGACCGTGAATCCCGCAATGATAGCAGATTGGATTCTCTTTACAATCCTTATGCTTGTGACACAGCTTATTGCATCCGTAACATTGTGCTGTTGTGTTGGAAACTCTACGTTCTTGTTTCTGCATCTCATTTGGTCGTCTTAGTGCTTCAACGAAACCAACAGCTGATTCTACTGCTTCCTGAAACGTTTTACATTGCGCCAATCTAATAGCTTTGCTTACTTCCTCTCCATGTAACCCATGAAAGAATGTGTCCAAGGCTCTCTGGTCGGCTTTGAACAACTGAATGCGATTTTCATTTTCATCTTCAACTAACTCGTACGTTTGAGCGTTGATGTTTCGAATTCTGTCGGCAAACTGCTGGATAGATTTGCCTCGACGCATTCGCAAACTGTAAAACTGCTCCCTGTAAAATCTGATCACGTTTTTACGTTTAAATCTCTGAACAACAATCGTTCTAAACTCATTGTAATCTTCTGTTTTCACGCAAGTAGGCTCCGCGCTAATGAAATCTTGTGCTGCTCCCTGAATTCTTAATTTGGCAACCACTAACTTATCGGAAGTTGTCCATGATCGAAACAGGGCTGCACCTTCAAGTTTACGAAAAAAAGCTTTCACGTCATCTTCGGGTTTCCCGCTAAATACTGGTACTGATGGCAATAATGAAAAATTCTTTATTGTAGTTGTACCTGTACTGCATGAACTATCATTTGACAAGTCTCTCGGAATGTTACGCTTGCTTCTTTCTGCTTTTAACTGTAGTCGGAAGATGTTCACACTGCTGCTACTCGAAGTTCACGTTGTACTGCGCCTCTTCAGGACTGTAGATTTTCCATAATTATCCCTCTTCCGACACCACTTCTATAAGGGGGTACAGTTTGTGTTCTTGCTCCAGATGATGACTACACGAATGTTTTGTCAGGATTTGTAAGCGGTGTATCCTTGAGGTATGGCAATACACGAACACGAGAAGTAAGTTTAAACATTTTCATTAACAAAGGCGGATTATACAACATGCATGCTATGCGCACCCATCATCACTGTGTCTGACATCCTAAAGCCGGCTAATTACGGTTGTATCGAAAGGCTCCATGGTGAGCTAAGAAAAGAGTCATATTCGCGCCTGAGGCCGCCCTAGTTAATACTGCGCACTGCGGACGGCGGCCAGTGGCGTACTCCCCCTCGCAGTGCGGCCGGACGCGCGTCTACTGACCAAGCAAATTGTCAGCATTCCAGACAGGTCGGCTGGCGAGCGCGTGTTAATGCACAGCACAGCTGCGTGCAACCCGTAGACCCTTACATTGACGTGATATTCATCTGAGATGACTAATGTCAAAATGCCATAATGTAACAAATATGTCCAGTATCCAAATCAACATAATTTGAAAACATTACTTGCAAAAAATCCTTAAGGCAGTTCCTCATACAGAATTACATTCTATGCCAATTTTGATCTAACAAACTTTTTCTAAAATATTTAAAATTTTTTTTAACAACAGGCTGTTTTCTTATGTAAAAATATGGTTTGGATTATTGTTATTCTGATTGATTACACATTTAAGTAGCATTTTGAGTCAACTTATTTTCTCACAAAATATGTGTTATTTTTATGTAATTAAAGCTTGAAAATCATTAAATATCAAGATCTGGTCATGTGATCGAAAATGTTTTGTTATTAGCTGATGCTCTGGTGACGTCACAGGCTATACTTGTGTTATAGGAGCGTTAGCTAAAGTTAGGAGGTTTTTATGTGTATTTACTGTAAGCAGTTTAGTGATTTAGTGATGGGAAACGCAATTACAACTTTTAAGGAATGGTAGTAAGGAATTTTGTGAATGCTGATAATGGAAGCCTTGCAAAAGTTGATCATTGATGCTCCCCCATTTAGAGTGGCAATATGTGCACGATGGCTGTTCTTTTCCCTGCTTCCTGCAGCATCATTAAGCTCACTCAAACTTGTCAACTTCAGTCATGAGCTACGTTACGAAGCACAAAAAACCTATTCTTGGTAAAACTTAGAAGTGATTTCCTATGTAGAAGACACTCAGCAGAGAGAGAGAGCATCTGTCAGGCGTTCTGCAGTGCAACGGATAGCACATAGAACTGTAGTGCAATAGGTCACATGTTCGAAACCTGGAAGGGTCTTTTTTGACGGTTATTAAATGAAATACGAACTGATTGTAACAGTTTTCTCGATAGTAGGATATATTATATACAGCTTCACATTAGTGTTGGTCCGGCAAAAATTTTTAATCTGCCAGGAAGTTTCATATCAGCACACATTCCGCTGCACTGGAAATCTCATTTTGGAAACATCACCCAAGCTGTGGCAAAGCCATGTCTCCACAATATCCTTTCTTCCAGGAGTGCTAGTTTTCTTTAAGGTTTGCAGTAGAGCTTGTGTGATGTTAGGAAGGTAAGAGAAAAGTTTCTGGCAGAGGTAAAGCTGTGAGGATGGGCTGTGAGTCGTGCTTGGGTAGCTCAATTGGGAGAGCACTTGCTCACAAAAGGCAAAGGTTCTGATTTCGAGTCTTGGTCCTGCACACAGTTTTAATCTGCCGGAAAGTTTCATATCAGCACACACTCCACTGCAGAGTGAAAATCTCATTCTGGAGTCAAATACCTATTCATAATATCAAATTGCATAAAATAAACCTAAAACTTTATTAAAAAAGTATCATGTTATAAGACACACACAAGAATTTTTAAAAAATATTTTAGGTTCAATTACAGTGAAAAGTGAACTACGTTGTAATTTTAAATCACAAGCATACAATTCTATGTGGTGATCACTACAAAATGTACTTGTCTCAATGTTTTTGAACTTTTATTTTGCTTTAATATATGTAACAATTCATCCCTTTCCCATATTAGTTCTGAATGAGTGCGTTGCTACAGTATAATCTTTTATATGTAACTTATTTAACTCGGTAGAATTTGGTGCTCAGATAGATGCAGGATGTCTGTCTTTTCAGAGCTATCTAAATTTTCCAAACAGCCAAGAAGCTCTTCTACTTTATTACTCAAGCCTCTGATATTTTGATGAAATATGCTAACCTGATTTTTCTGTACATTCTTAAGCAATTTCTGGTTCTTTTCTGTTATTCTGATTTCTTTCAAATCAGGGTGGCTGGATCCATATTCTAACCTAAAAAGAACATGTTTCTGACACCAGTAACCTCTGGGATCTTGCTTTGTGTGATGCTGGCCTCCTGTACACATTCTGCAAGATGCTCAGACAACCTATCTTTCCTTCTAATATTCAGATGTGGCTAGTAAATCTCCAGGCAGTGCGCTCATATGATTGAATTTACTCATTATTAGAGTATTGAAGGGCGCTCAGTTATAATTGTTAAAAACCACTGGAAAGCCAATATCACACGAAATATGTTTTATTCGGGACAACCGGTTTCAACAATCTTTGCTGTCATCTTCAGGTCTTAAACATCTTTTTGTAGTAAAACATGTTCATTTTACGCTGAAGCTCATGCACAAAATGTTAAGGCCCGTCCACACGTTACGATCTGTCTGCGCAAATGTCTGCGCACATCACATCTGCGCAGACAGATCGTTGCGTGTGGACAGAAGATTTGCACCAACCTGAGGTGTGTGCAAACCTGGAAGTTGGAGTTGGAGGTTTGAGCGAAACCTCTCAAATCTGTGGGTTCAAACCACATCTGCGCAGACAGGAGATCGCCGCAAATCTGGCGCGAAACAGCTGTTTGCTTAGTCTAGTGTTTGCGTGCATAGGGCATTAAATTGTCTGATACTCGTCAGTGTTCTCAAGAGTTTGTAAGTGAATTCATTGAAATATGTAGAAACCACCCATGTTTGTGGAAGATTAAAAGTAAAGAATATAGTGACCGGGACAAAAAGACTGCAGCATACAATGCTCTAATTGAGTTATCCAAAGTTCAGAAATCTAGATCTGGTGTAGGAGTAGATCAAGTATACCAGCCAACGTTATGGTATTTTGATCTGCTTGGCTTTCTTAGTGATCAAGAAACGCCAAGGCCAAGCAGGAGTACAATTGAAGATGAAGTTGGAGTGTCAATGTTACCGCCAGCCGTTCATGAGGAGAAATTGCCCTTCTCATACAAGTATTTTTTCTCATAATATGAAGGGTTACAAGCTTTAAGAGATAATTATAAGTTTCGACATCCTTCCGCAAATAATTTCGCCAGTCGTTAGGTTCGTCCTGCAACTCTCTCAGTAAATTTACGTGAGAAAACTGCTTTCGCTTTAGCAGCCACTGTCTACACCATTTTGCCCGCTTTCTCTGTTTACTGCGCTTGGTCTGAATGTTTTTTGCAACACAAGTTGCGAACACAGACCACAACAGAACTTCCTCCATTTCTATATTTCAAAATAACTGAATTAAATGTTTGACGTTTGCGGGGAGCGTAGTCGCTTGCCACTGATATTTCTTTTCTACACCGACAGATGGCGGGCGAGTAGTAGATTGGGGTTTGTGTCGTGTGAACACACCACATTTGCAGCGATCTTTTGCATGTACAGACATCTGCACCAATGTCTGCGCAGACAGATCGTTGCGTGTGGACGGGGCTTTAGGTGGATAAAAATGAGCACATTATACATGTTCGTCATCCCTAAAATATTTAAAAGCACAGAGCACCTTGTCCAAAAGGCCATGCCCATATATATATTGTTCACAGATGCATTTTTCATGTTAGAAATATGGTACACAATAACACATCTGTTTACATATGCTGGACCCAATGTGTAAACAGATGCACTATTGTGTACCGTATTTGTATCATTTAACAAATATCTGTGAGCAATATGTATATGGACATGTCCTTTTGAATAAGGTGCTTTGAGTTTTTAAGTATTTTAGGGATGACAAACTTTTATAATACGCTGAATTTTATCCACTTCACGTCTTGTACATGATGTTCATCGTAAAATGAATATGGTTTACTACAAAAAGATGTTTAAGACCTGAAGATGACAGCGTAGACTGTTGAAATCAGTTGTCTTGAATTAAAAATTTTTATGCGATCTTCGCTTTTGAATGGTTTTTAGCACTCACATGAGGTTTCATTCCAGTCAGCAGTAGTTCAGCTCAGTGTTCGCACGGCTCACAGCAGCAGCTGCTCATGGCACTGTAGGACCTTCACAAAACTCACATAATATGTGTGTGTAGGTGCTACTCATATTTCATCCAGGTCATCCCTAATGCTGCAATTAGCCAGGATGTTCTGCACTCCACCTACTACAATAATCTGATCCTCTTAATCCAAATATTTGTACAAATTCCTTATGTTCTCTTTCTCCCAGCTAAACCTGTCACTTCACATTGCAATACTTGTGATCTGTCTCCCCAATCCTGATTTGTCCTGCACCGTCCGGCCTAGCATTATATATTTATAACATCAGTATATATGTGTATGTCAGTATATATGTACAGCGTCTAATCTCTTTTATTACCGATCTAGACTTAGTTTCTTTGCTACAAGTCCACTGCACACTACTGTGACCTACAACTGGATGAAGCTACTCCTGTCCTACTTCAAGTCACAAGTCAATTTTATTCGATACTACCATCTCAAATGTGGATGAAGGTGTTGAACAGTTACTCCTCTTTCATCCACTGCTTGATACCTTCACCCAGTTGCTAAGATTTTTTTCCACTTTCAACCTATCTAGATCAAATTTCGCGGGCACTAATTCAGCTGGAATGGCACAAATCTTTGTCTCCTGTTCAGCGATTTTCTTGTCTTTTTCGCTGAGCCTATGGGAGAGTCTAGTTGATTTCCCATTGAGGTCCCTGCTGCACGTATGACATGCTGATGACATTCTGTTTGCAAGTATCTTTGTGTGTTCACACCACGTCAACTGAGAATCAATAGGTATAACGTCTTAATCATTGCAGCGCTCGGTGCATAGGACACATGTAAGTTCCACTACCACTCCTTACAGTAAGTGCTAATGGAATCAAACTAAAAGTAAACGAGCTAGCATACAAAATTAAAAACCGAAGTGCTAAAGGAATCAAACTAAAAGTAAATGAGCTAGCTTACAAAATTCAAAACCGAACTGTCAGACTGAGAAGTGAAATACGTAAATACTTAGCGGCCTATTAAACAATACTGTTTCTTAAGCCAAGATTACTAGCACAGTTACTATGACATATCCAGTATCCTTATAAATTGATCTACGAATGAATACTACTACTACTAATACTACTACTGAAGAGTTACTAATTCGTCAACAGTGCGAACTACTGGAGAAATGTTCAGCCTGTTACTATTTTAAAAGCTCCTCACTACCATAAAGTGACTACACTTTTATGAGAACGGGTTAACACTACTGTTGCTGTGAATCTACGGGCTGGTAACAGTAGTGTACATTGTACACGATACCATCAGATGCGTCCAACTTCCGTTTGACGAAACAAGAAAGTATTTTGAGTAAGTGCCTGAGTGTTTCCGATCTTACCCAATCGATATTCATATGCGATAGATCGAAGTTACCAAAACATAAACAAATGTCAACGCGCTATACATGAGAATGTGTTGGTTTATAAACGTGTTGTTGACATTTTTTGTAGTATTTATCGTAGAGATAGCCAAAATAACGGTTTTCATTGCTTCATAAATGCAGCTTTAAAGAATAGTTAGACGACGATGTACTTACTAGACCTTAAGAATTATTTTGTGCGAGTATGCAAAACCTGTGGTACGAAGTATTGTTTAAACGTGTGTAATAGTGCTAATCGTGCATTCAGGACCAATGAAAAGCGTGTGTGGCATTCTTAGCGCCGAATTACGGCTACACTTCCGTTTAAAGAATACATTAGACTCTTACCACTGGAAGTTGTAGCACGGTGATACAGGAATCTACTAGGGACGCCCGGAAATGTAAGTTCTCGGTTGCTTGACAAGTTTTAATTCAATTTTTCGCTTGTAATAGTTGTTGCGACACGGCTGTGTACGATACATGTAATTCTTAAGCTCTTGGTTCAAATGTTGTAATCTTTACTCACTTTTCCTTAATCAAGAATGCTTCTGGTAAGTCACGACATATTGTAAAATTATGCAGGAAATGCTTCCATTGTAGTGTAAATGGGTCAATGGAGGCGTCTGATAACACCATGTTCTGTAAGTGACCTGAATTGTTCTACAGTTATGAAATTTTCATGTACAACGAAACCAATGATGCTTGTATTTAACACACACTGCTGTTTGCTAGAGCAATTGACAACAAAAGGTGATACACAAACATTGCTGACAATAATGTGTATTCTGTGGCACAATTGCCTAGAGTGGAAAAGTCAACAAATGGGAAAAGTATGTCTCTTTCCATATTTTGGTTAATGTTGAACTACTACTTCTGAGAAAAAATCAGTAGGCCATAGTTTCTAGTTAAATATCAGATTAAGATTTTTTTTAGTGTCAAATTATTTCTTTGTTTATTAATTCCATTTGTTCATATTTAGACAAATTTCTTTTAATGGGGACCATATTTGTTATTTATAGCAGAGCAACTTAATATGAGAATAATTGAAAAAAATGGGGTATACACAAAAAGTTCATCATGCAGACATATACATGCTATTTGTCACTGAAGTATATAAGGCAAGATTAAAATAACATAAGGAACCTCATTCTAACAAGAATTCTACGTGTGTTTTCTTTTGTCTTTTTTACCCATAGGCACGTAGGCCTACAGTTTGAGTTTGGTAACTGTGATGGTTCTGTAGGTATTCTGATATGCTGTAGGGACATGTCAAGTCATGTAAAATTTTGCTATCAATACTTTAGTGCTCGTTATATCACGTGAGAGCTTATTGTAAAAGATTCACCAAGCTTCCTCAGTGTCCTTGCTTATTAACTTCAGTTTTTTGTTTTTCATATGGCAATCATTCCTGTTTCTAGTATCATCCGTGTGTGCGGATCTTTATTCGACGTTTCATGCAATGTTCCTTCAAGTACATAATTGCTTGATATATATATAGTATGTGTGAGACAAAATGTCCTAATGTGAAATTTTGACAACACTAAAAACTCTGATTCCGCTTGTGTCAACTGACGTGCGATATCATCAAGATTGCTTACACCCATGTCTACAGCATATGCAATATATTAACCATAATGTCACTAAACGCATGCACAAATACAGGTAAAGACAATATGCAATATTTCATTCCATCAATAAAATGGAACTGAGGCAACTGTGGGAAATAGGGTTTTAGAGCAGGAACAAACCAGTTATATAACAACAAAAACAGTGCCATTCCAAAACAAATATTATCCACAAATTCAAACACAAAAAACGCTCAGCATTCAACACAACACTACAGAAACAAGAACTGTAGGCATTATACATTTCACTTGACCGATATATCTCAAAAGAAAGCTCTTGATATCTGAGAACCCGCTCACAACTCAAGCAAGGCACCACAATTTGCACTTGACCTATGTAGCTCAAATGAAGCCATCGAAGAAGAAGAAGAACCTCAAAAATCTCAGCTTACACTTGATCTGTATAGCTCAAACGAAGCCCTGGATATTGAAAAACCACACACAAATCAAAAACTCAGAAAATAAGATTTCACTTGACTAATTCCATACACATAAATAACTAGAAACCTAAACAAACATGCCATACATAATGCATTACTAAACAAATAAAACAAGTAAAGAAACTCCCCCTCCCCCCACACACAAAGCCCTGGAGGGAAGACAACATTCTTTTTGAGGAACACTGTTGAGAAAATTTGGATAACTGGAATTTGAAGCTGAGTGCTGGTCATTTCTACTGTCGCCAACGTACATTTCATGTCAGGACCGTGTAGATAAGAAAAGAAAAATTAAGGTTCCTATGGAGGCATATAGATAGTCATTATTCCCGCACTCAGTTTGCGAGTGGAACAGTTAAGGAAATTACTAGTAGTGTTTAACATGATACCCTCCACCACACACCATATGGTGGCTTTCAGGAAACTAACCCAAACCCACCCAATACCACTGTTACACACACTACCCAAATCAAAATACAACAAACAAAAATTAACAACTTTCTTACCATACAAACAAACAAAAAGATCAAACCTATCCTTTGAAAGCAAAACTAAATAACTACTAAACCCACCCCCAAAACACCTACCCCAACTCCCACAAACCGCACCAACAACTCCTCCTCCCCCCCCCTCCCCCCTCCTCTCCAGCCTATTCAACTGAAAACCCTTGCATACATTTTCTCTACTGCCCTCAGAAAACATCAAAACACTCAATAATTATCGAGGACACTGTACCACCTTCAGTAGTCATCTTAATGAGACTGTGGAGTGGAAGAGCACCTCTTCCCCTTACCTATAACAGGTTTCATAATGCCCCAAAACTCCTCTATTCTTTTGGTACACGCCCCAGTGCTATGATAATAGCCCCTTTTCCGTAAACCCTAATGTAATAAAAAAGCATTTGAAACTACAGTTATATCATCCTCAATGTATTCCTCAATCAAACCAACTACCATACTTCATTTTCCCAAACTGAAATTTGTCGATTTCCATTACCAGCTCCACCCCACCCCGCACCCCCGCATCTTCCCACTATATATTTAACAAATTCAGAACTTACTTCTCTACAAAATCAATACCAATCTCACACACAATGAGCATTCACTTCATTCTCATGTGCAGAGAAATCAGTGGCAACTAATAACAAAAATAATAAATAACCAAAACAATTTCTCAGATGACCAGTGTAGATCTCTCAAACCAGGTACTATTATGTATGGATTGCCACACATTATCATGGCGACAGTGCCGTACATAAAGGTCCCTGGTCCGAGAAGCAGACACTTTGGTCAACTTCATGTGTTCGTGACAAAGATGGCCTTGAATGTACTGACCATAAGAAACCCATGGTACTAAGAATACCTAACACAAACTTGAAAGTATGACGCCCAATACACAAAATAAAAGTAACACTCTAGTGAACTGGCACACGCTATTCCAAATACTACTTCACACCGTGAGCCAATAATGCCAAATGTCTCGCTAATATATCTAACAAACATCATCGAAACATAAATGTGCAACCCAAGAAGATGCCCCAAAACACATCACCCCATTAAATACAACCTGACTCAAAAACACCATGCCACCATGACTTCACACAACACAGCTCATTTACATCGTGGGTCAAAGTAGAGGGCTGGGATCGGTCCCTTCTGTTGATGCAAAATTTCTATAGTACAACATGAAGAGCCCAGGAAAAAAGTGGGGTAAATCACATTGTGTGCATTTTTCAGGAGAGCATATTTAAATTTTCAAGATTACAAAAAGCACTGAAAACACTCCAGTCTACTGTGACCGATATATATTTATGATGCTGAATGTAATGTTTGTTGAGGAAGTATATTAAAAAGAATAAAAATTGAAATAATATGATTAAAAAGACAAAATTACACCTTTGCCATGAAAAGAACGTGGTGAGTCCATCACTTTTTGGTAGGCTGTGGTCCCATCTTTGTGTTGTTCAGCTTTGGAAGTTTCTTTTTGTTGATTTGGATTTTGGTTTGTTATGTGGTAGACTGGCATAGAAATTTATTGACTGTTAACCACAAAGTTGTTTAAGTTTTTGAAGGTATGCATATTTTTCATAAGGTATTGGCAGGAGCTCTGAAAATGTACCCTAGAATTAGTTATTTCCAAAACAACATTGATTTACGTAACAAAATGTTTCATATTACAAAACACTTACCATTGTATGCTCAATGAGGCTGTAAGAATACATCACATCCTTGTGACATACTCAGGCTTGATATCTACTTGTAGACCACCACAATGTTCCACGTGTACTGGTGTCCAGGCTCACTTGTTAAGAAATCCTCTATTTGAACAGCTTACCTTCCTTCACAACCAGAGCTTATCTGAGTGTTATGTCTGGAAAGAACATCTTGGTTTATAACATGTTTTTAAAAAATGGCATCCAATCTCATATAATTACTAGATGAACAAGAATGACTTTGTAAAGCCTTGGATTCATTATTACAGCTTAAAAGGCATTAACCCAGTCCTTTGGTAACTACAATAGTTTTGTTTTTGTCAAAACAAAGCTTTTGACCCATTCCAGGTAAGAGTGTCCTCTTATTCAAATATTATTTTGACACTATCTCATCTTTTAATGCTATGACCAACATGGTGATGGTATAGAAAGATTTCATAGTTCTTGTTTTGTCCTGAACACGAGTCACAGAATATTACAATAACCCTTACATTTGGTCCAAATGTTTCACTCACATAATTATGCAAAAAAACTAATAACCTCATTCACTCCTTTATTCTCTATATCTTCAATGTAAGTATAAAATATTGCATCACTGTTGGACATTTGATGAATGATGGAACTGTAAAACAATAACTGATGCTTGTAATAAGAAACATTAGTGCTGATGTACAAATGCAGAGAGTTGCGGCAATAACATTGAATAAAATGTTCCCGGGTTTCCAACCGCGTCAATTGCTTAAAAGGTCTCAGAACACCTGTAGTCTACAAAATACCTTGTGAGTGTGGGCACAAGTACATCGGACAAACACTGCGCACTGTGGAACAATGCAGGAAAGAACATGAGAGGTATTATCGCCTGCGCTATCCAGAGAAATCTGTGTTAGCTGAGCATGCGTTAGAAAACGGCCACCACATAAAATTTGACGATACCTCTGTCGTGGCTCGCACTAACGACTTCTGGGACAGTTTAACAAAGGAAGCTATTGAAAGAAAAATTACCGCAAACACCCTGAATAGAGATGGTGACTTTCAGCTCAGCGCTGCGTGGAATCCAGCGATCGCGTGGTTGAAGAGGGCACATCGAATGCCAACTCAAAACATGCCCATATATGGCAATGTCACGGGCACCAGCAATGTCACAGCTGGCAGCTAGTGTATATAAGGGCGCACCAAGGCGGTCATACCACTTGATAATGGCCAAGGAGTGCTTGGCCGAAAGCTCGTGTGGTTTTAAGTTATTGATGTGGTTGGAAACCCAATAACATTTTATTCGTTAGTGCTGATATTTGGCAAAGATAGGTTTTTTTGATAGTCCATGCATATTCCATTTTCCACTATTTTTTTATTTTCTTGTCTCGCTTTTTGCTTTCTTGAATAAAATGTGACAGCCCTTAGCTTTTTGAACGTAGTCTTCCATACCATAATTACTTTAATTTTGTTTGTTTTTTAACTTTTTTTCTTCAGGCATGTTTTGTGAAAATTTTGCATCCAGACCTTTCAATTGAGCAGGTGTCAGTATGCAGGTATCCAGATGATAAATTGAAGTTGTTGTTAACAACAGGAAGTTCAGAGTTATTTTCTTCATATAACTCATAGCCATAGTGGCTCTTTCTTCTTCTTAAATGCACCTATGTGGTTTATAACAGCTGCCTTCTTTTGTTTGGATAGTTTCCAGTGCTGGTTAACAAGCAAGTCCCTTTTGTATTTTGTGGATTTTCCAGTTTCCTCCATACTCAGCTGTATAGTCTGCAATCTGTGCTTTGCTGTTCCATGCAAAGCAGTGAAAGCCTTTGGCAAACAGGAATTTCACTCATGGCATCATTCTGTTTGATTCGCACAAAGCATCCAAAAGAGCGATCTCTGGCTTTGGAATCATCATGCCTAGGCCTTCTATGAGCATTTAATGTCACAGGAATTAAGCTGGTGAAATAGGAAGATTGATCATTCGCTTTTGTGGGGGTTTGACATGTTTGAAACACTCAAGTAATGAGCATTTGCAGTCAGTGCCTAACTCATGAGACATTACCATAAGATTCCTAAAAACATTACTCATTCCACCATAAATTTTTTCTCTAGTTCAGCTTCATACCTCCATCTTGTGATGATCCACAAATTTTAAATGTCCTATCAACACCTGGCTTCTCAGTTTCATCTTCCTATAATCCATAAATTTTAAACATTCTAAGAGGACCGTACTACTGTCACACTTCAAACTAAGCATTGTTACTATAAGGAAACAACAAAGAGTAAAAGAAATTCATGCGATCACATTTTCAGGTGCAAACTAACTGATGTAATAAGTGTAGTGTAAACAGTGGAAGCAAACCTTGGACTGCCATATTCTTTCCATGAGAAGATTGACTTAGATTGTTCGGTCTATTATGACTAAAAAGTGAAACCCTCTCTATCTTGATGACTTGCCCTGTTATTTAAAAGTCATTTTAACTGCCTTGTAGTACTGATGGCTGGCCATCAGAACATTCTATAAACTCATTTCCTAAGTAAGTGTACATACCAGTGTTTTCTGTGCGGTCTTCAGGTGTATTCAGTACATAAAGAACATTATTACAACAATGGATACACAAAGTCTTGTTTGTTGAGTCACACATTTCTAAATGAGCCCCACAAGTGCCACGAAGGGTGTCTAGTTCAGACTTGACTTCTCACCAGGTATTAATGAGCAGCTGTGGTGATAACTCTAATCTTTTCATGAAGCTGTTCCAGAGTTGACACTTTGGTATGGTACACCCTGTCCTGAACATACCCTCACTGGAAGAAATCCAGCAGAGTGGTGTCACATGACCAAGGTGGACATGGGATTGGAACACTTCTTGCAGTGCATCGTTGTGGAAATTCATCACTCAGTGCTTTATGAGCTTCCACATGTTGGTATGGAGGTGCTTCATCCTGCTGGAATGGCAGGTATTGGTGTCAATGTCTTATCTGAGGGAACACAAAATTAACCAATGTATCAAGATATCAATGAGCAGTGGCAATTGCCCCTTTAAAGAAGAAAAGGTCCAGTAATTTCATCCTCCATTAAGCCACACCAAATGTAGACCTCTGGGCTTTCTCGTTGATATTTCATGGCTTCTTGAGGACGTTTACTACTCCAAATTCACACATAGCATCTGCTGACCTTTCCAATAAGATGAAATGTTGCCTCATCAGAAAACAATTTTAACCAAGAAGCAGTTGTCTGTCGATGCATTAAAAATGTCTTCAGGAAATGTTTCTCTTTTGTGTCGGGCTTCACCTCATGTACAATAGCACTTTGTATGCGTAAAGCCTTAGGTGCTTGTGTAGCACGTTGTGGGTAATTGATTTTGGTACACCAAGCTCACATGATGCTGTACAAATGGATTCCTTAGAACTTCTTGCAGATGTATCTAAAATGCAATTAAGAGTCTCCTCTCATTTTCTTGATGGCCCACCACCATGCTTCTTAGCAAGAGATCCTGTCTCTCTAGAAATGCTGCTTTCCACATCTGGAATCTCTTGGTGTTGGGAGGTTTCTGTGGTACTCTGCTCAGAAACATCATTGAACTGCAGTAATGGATCCTAATTCTGCATACAACCACACTGTTTGTGCTTTCACAGAATTCGTTGCCATTTTCAATTGTTTGAAAATCTCTCAGTTTCTTCAGTGTTCAGCTCCATGAATAAAAAACTCAATAGAAATATAAATGAACTTGATACAGAATTATAAATAATAAAATTTCACAGCTAATCTACCATGTACAATCTAGGTTCGTTATTATGATCAGTATAAGTTTTTTAAATTGAAAGTGTTAAGATTTTTCTTGGCAATATTCTTGTGGCTATAATTTTTCAGTACACCTCAAAGCATCCATTTGTAGTGTAACCATTCTTTTTATGTGAGGCTCATTTCATTTAAAATCACCCAAAATAATGAAACATTGCAGCCCTCATGTCGCAAATGTTTTTATAAAATTTGTGCAAAAAGTATGTAATGAAGGAAAGGTAAAATAGTTTTTCCAGATTTTGTGTTGAAAACTGCAGTTAGAAGGCCATTTTCAAATGTTTGTCACTTTTACAAACTGATGTTAGTAGGAAAGGTGAGTTAAAAGTTAAACATTTGTAACTACCATTACTTCTCCTCCTCCTCCCCCTTCTCTCTCTCTCTCTCTCTCTCTCTCTCTCTCTCTCTCTCTCTCTCTCTCTTTCTTTCGCCCCCTCAGATGGGTCAACTAAAGACCACGTGCTAATTTCCATTCCTTATGCATGGTTGTCTTCTTATCTTCCAGTACTCTTTCATCTGTTCACTAGGTTTTTTCCTTCCTGTCTTCTGACCACTTCATAGGATATTTTTTCCCACCCTTTTGCCTTGGAATCCTTCCATATTCAACATTTCTTCCCTAAACACTTTTGTGTTAGTTGTCCCTTCAGCTTTTACATTATTTTTTTCTAAATCCTTTTTACTTCTTGGATCAAATTTGCAGTTAACTTCTTACACCACAAATATTTGAAGATTGTTTTTTGTCTATCTACTGTCTTGCATTCATTATAAATGTCCAAAAAATACCAGTCTTCTTTTTCTCATTACTTCTGCTATGTTTTCAATGTTTCAATAAACTTCAACATATTTTCCAACCTTCCTTAGTTTTTTGTGGGCCTAGTATTTCCTAAAGATTCACCTTCCTATTATTTATAGTTTAAAGCTAGACATTTGCATGCATAAGGAGATTATTGCTTCATTACGTTATTGTAATGCCTTATTTTTGCATTTTTAGAAAGGTATTTTTTTCTTGTAAAAGTCTTTGGTTTTAACATATGTTCTCCCCAGTACCTTCCATATGGCCTAAACTTCTTTATTTTTGAATCAGGTTTCTTCTAGTTGGTGTCATTGGAAACATAAAAGATTCAATGATGATATGAAGTTATTAAATTTCTGGAATTATGCATACAAATATTTACAAATCTTCTAATGAAAATAGTTTCTAAGTTTTTATTTTGTCATCAATTTCAGAAATTTTTTCGCCAAAATCACAAGTTTCACCATCTTCATTTTTATTTCACATAATGCCTGCTATTATACTTTTTAACATAAAAAAATCAGAATGGTGTTTCTTCTGTTTAGTAATTTAAAACTGAAAATCATAAATAAAAATATATTCATTTTATTTTGTGACTTTTAGTGTTCAACATATCATCTTCAGTTCACATAAAATACATTCATAACATTCTAAAATGTGTTCATTCTTTTAAACAAGTTATCAATGGAGAATACCGTGTTGGATACAAAAGTATATAAGTGACCAGTCCTTCTGGTTGTAATAGGAATAGGCAAAGTAATTAATGCAGATATGTATCGCTCTCTGCCTCCTGGCCCACACATCCTGAGATGCAGACCATGCTACTTTTCTCCATCTTTACCGCACTCTGGTTTTGTCGAGACTAGATAATGGTTGTCAGGTTTATGGTTTGGAGGCTCCTTCCATTCTGAAACTACTTGACTCTGTTCATCATTATGGGGTGCGTCTGGCTATCAGTGCTTTTTGCACTAGTCCCGTCAACAGTCTCCTCACAGAAGTGGGGATTCCCCCATTACAAATGCGATGGAGCCAACTCCTGGTTTCTGAGGCAATCACCATTCAACAATTATGTGACCATCCTGTGTACTCCATCCTCTTTGCAAATGAGGGATATCTCCCTCCTGATACCTTCCCTCAGTTGGGATTACCAGTGCGATTGTCTCTCATGTCCCTTTGTTGGGGTTTCCATCTCCACTCACTGAAAAGTGCCTCGTATATTTTATCCTGCAGGCCCCAGTCCTAAGGTCTCTGTCCCCCCCCCCCCCCCCCCCCCCAATCCCCTCCCCTGGCGATCCGGGGGTTAGAATAGTCCCGAGGTATCCTTGCCTGCCGTAAGAGGTGACTAAAAAGAGCCTCACACTTTTCGGCCCTATAAGTTCAGGTCCCATTTTATGGTTTGACCTGTCACTTTCCAGATTCCACGGAAGTGCAGGCCATGTGGGGAAGGACACCTTATGTGGTGCACGAGTGCCCTTAGATTCGATCTTCTGAACCTCTTGTCATGGCTTTGCATCTCCACCAGCAATTCAACTGTTTGGGCGAGGAAACTTTCCAGGGTATGTTATCTTTTTCCATTGTCTCCTGTCCTCTTTCACCCCCATGAGAGTATTGGATTTCTCTGCACCCGATATCCAGCACGGTAGCCAGTCCGTTGTGGTGGGGGTGTCATGTACCTATTTGGTGGTAGCCCCCTGACAACACAGGGATCACACTGCTGATGCCTGAGCTGTAAACTCCCCACGTATGCCAAGGTGTAGATGCCTGTCTCCTGGGGCATCAGGACTCCTAGCAACGGCCATCGTGCCAGGTGGCCTTTACTGTGGCTGGGTGGTGTGGGGAGAGCCCCTGATCAGAATGAGTGGCATCAGGGCGGATGACCCGAAATGATGCGGACTAAGTCATCTCTTGCTGGTGACCGTACGGCACCAGCAGTCTCTTAAGAAGAGCAAGATTGAGTACAATGCTGACAGATATGACCCTAAATTGTGTCCCTCCCTCGGTACACCATGAGAGGAACGTAGGACTACAGAAAGAAGAAAGCCATATTCGCCTCAGTATTTAGTCTATAGCAGAATGGATGGGGACTCCTTTCTACTTATGAAGCCTCAATTTTTCATTGAACATCTTGAGGATAAGTTTGGGGACATGACAGTGCTGTCCAAGATGAGAAGTGGTGCAGTCTTGATTCAGAAAGCATCCCCAACCCAACCCCAGGCATTAATCGCTTGTGACCCACTGGGTGATATTTCTGTTTCCGTCACTCTCCATAAAAGCCTCAACATGGTGAAGGGGATTATTTTCCAGTGTGACATCCTCGTGCAGTCTGACAATGAGCGCTGCACCGATCTAGAATGGCGGGTTGTTCATTTCATCCGGCGTGTTTACAGATAGCCCAAAGACAACAGGATTGCTACCGATGCCTTCACCTTGGCTCCCCCTGCGGGTATTCCTGCCTGTAGTAAGAGGCGACTAAAAGGACTCTCACACATTTCAGCCTTTATATGATGGTCCCCTGTGGGGTTTGACCTCCATTTTTCAAAATTTTCCTTAAGAGTGAGCCAATTGGGGAAGTGCGCCTTACATGGTGCATAGTGTCCATCATGCGCTGAGACCCCTCGCATCCTTCGTCGAGGTGGATCTGCACTTCCGCTGATTCTCCAGCTGTTGGGCAAGGTCACCCTCCTGGGTGTGTTATCTTCCATCCTCTGTGCAGTATCACTTTCTGCACTGTCAACAATAATAGACTTCTTAGCTCATTTGCGCCTGATATCCAGCACGGTAGCCAGTCCATTGTGATGGGACCGCCATGTACCCTGTTGGTTGTAGCCCCCTGACCACACAGGGATCACTCTGCTGATGCCTGCACCATTAACTCCCCACATATGCCAAGGAGTAGATGTCCATCACCCTGGGGCATCGGGACACCCGGCAATGGCCATCCTGCCAGGTGGCCTTTGCTGTGGCTGGGTGGCACCCTTGGGGAGGGCCCCTGGCTGGAGTGGGTGGCATCAGGGCGAATGACACACCATTGGGAGGAATGCCAGGCTAACGGTGGCAGCGAAGCTTGTTCACCCTGGTACCTCATATGTACGAGAGTAGATGGGGAACCTTTCTTGTCAATGAAACCTTAGTTTTTTGTGGAGCGTTTAGAGGACAAGTTTGAGGATGTGGAGGGCTTGTCCAAAATGCGGTCAATGTCAGTGCTGATCAAAACGGCATCCTCTGCCCAGTCACGGGCACTACTTGCCTGTGACAAAGTGGGGGATGTTTCTGTTTCCATCATTCCCCGTAAGAGCTTAAATATGGTCCAGGGTATCATATTTCACAGGGACATCCCTTTGCAGTCTGGCAATGAGCTGCATGCTAATTTAGAACGGCGAGGTATCCATTTAGTCCGATGCGTCCACCGGGGTCTGAGTGGTAATCAGGTTGCCACTGGTGCCTTTATCTTGACCTTCGAGGGTGACACATTACCTGAGAAGGTCAAGGTGATGGTCTACCGCTGTGATGTAAAGTCATATATCCTTCCTCCAATGCGGTGCTGGAAGTATGGCCATATGTCTTCCCGCTGTATTTCCAGCATCACCTGTTGGGATTGTAGACGTCCTTCACATCCCAATACTCCCTGTGCCCCGCCTCCCATCTGTGTCGACTGCGGAGAGCACCATTCGCCTTGCTTGCCAGACTGCAGGATTCACCAGAAATAAAGAAAAATAATGGAATACAGGAGAGCCTGGACCAATTGACCTACACAGAGGCTAAGAGAAAATGTGAGAGGCTACATCCTGTGCATATGACGTCAACCAATGCTGCCGCTATGACAACGGTTCTACGATCTTCCATTCTGCTGTGTACAGTTGGCTCACAGAGCTGTCTGACTCCACCTACCACCTTGATGGTGGGGGGCACTTCCCTCGCTGTTGCTCCTGCACAACCTACTTGAAGAGCAACCCCCCCCCCCCCCCCCCCCCGCCACTTTTAGTGGACCCTCTATCTTAGGCAAGTAACTTCTGAATCGCAGGACTGATGACCTCGCCATTCAGTCCCATAACCCCCATCAATCATCAATCAGTCAATCATTCAAAATTGAGAAAAACAGAGGCATGATTGAGCTTAGAATACTCGGATAAGGTCTTAGCAAATGCTTCATAGACTAAACAAGAGAAACTGACAAGTGGCTGGCTGTGGTATTTATCAGCAGTATTACATCTGCGACCAAATCATCCTAACTTGCAGGCTGTGCTTTCCATGAGACTTAGATAACATCAACTCAAAGGCTACACAGCTAGAGGGTTGGGTGGTTTGGGGGAGGAGACCAGACAGCAAGGTCATCGGTCTCATAGAATTAGGGAAGGATGGGGAAGGAAGTCGGCCATTCCCTTTCAATGGAACCATCCTAGCATTTGCCTGGAGCAATTTAGGGAAATAATGGAAAACCTAAATCAGGATGGCCGGGCACGGGATTGAACCGTCGTCCTCTCGAATGCGAGTCCAGTGTGCTAGCCACTGTGCCACCTCGCTCGGTCACAGCTAGAGGATTTCTGACTGCACGTCTGTATCAATAATCCCACTGAGTGGGGAATGTGAGTCATTGTCAGAAAGAAAAATGCGATACTCATTGTAATGTTAAGTTATTTCATTGTATTGCACTCAAATAAGTGACTTCTTTCCACATCCTTAAGATCCCTCTCTGCTGGATTTGTGGAATATGATGAATGCAGTGAATATAACTGATTTTTCAATTTTATCTGTTAGCATATAACTGTTGAATCAGAACCAATTTTAGTGCACTGAATGATGATATCTTCGCAGTTCATGCATTATCATAGGGAATTTACAATAGTTATATTAATATATCTTTTGATAGCTCATTTTTACAGTAAATGTTTTGCCACTGAATTGACATTTGTAGTGTGTAAACTATTTCCTTAGTGTTGATTAACTGCTGTATGGGAATGAGTTGCAGCATGGGAGCATGCACCACATCCTTACAGTATTGTATCAGCTCCGCACCATACTTTGTGCTTTGCACTGAGTGTATGAGGTGTATATTTAACTTTTTCTCACCAAGGAAAAGTTGTAGGTAGTGTCCATGTTGTACAAGGAACTACTTTATTTCTTGTTCTTGCACAAACATCATGAACATAGCACAATAAGAGGAACTATTCCATTCAACAGTGGATGCTGTTTACATTAAATTTTAGACTATTTGCCAGCAGCAATATAAAACATCAGCAGCCCAAAATCTTTTGTCTTGCATCAATTGAGACCTAGGATGACGAGCTCATGTGAAAAAGTTTTCTTTTCATATATTACTTTGTAAGTTTGAGTATGGTAGTGTCCTCCCTAATAATCTGGGTTGTCTTTATTTATGTCAGAAGTACCAAAGAAAACAGATCTTGTTTATAATGAATGTGAAGTATACATGGACAAATTAATCAGTTGACAAATTATAAACAAATAAATTGGAACAGATGATATAAAGTACTACACAAAACATAAAAGGGCATAATAAGATGTGTACGCTTTACAGAATATTTATACAAGTTATAACAAGTGTTTTACTACATTGATAGTTTTTGTTTTAGCCAGTGCTAGTTCCAGTCCTGTGCACAAATCCAGACAAAGGAGGCACTTCTTGGCATACCTAGAAATTTCTTCCTCACCACATTTGCATAGTGAGTCATCATCTTGCACATATTGAGGTTTTCCTTGGATCTCACAACTCGTCTGTACAATATGTTGAAGAACTTGCACATGCGCTATCCCTTTTCATGGACAGGAACAACTCTTCTTCCAGTTTCATATGTTATGGACGATCAGGATACTTCTGTTTCCATAGTTCATCCTTGGCTTTTCTTGGAACAGATTGAAGTGGAACGGAAGGTGGTAAGAAACTCTTCCTGGACTTCAGGCGAGCTGAGGTGGCTGAAAATCTTGGTTGTGTTGACAGATAGATCTTTAGCATAGCTCAAGATCTAGGTTATGATGTGGAAGGTGACAGCTGGGTTGAGAGTTGGCAAAACCAACAAATGTGAATAAGAAATAAAGGTTGTGGTAAAAGATTGATCTGTAATGTTGCATAAAGTCTATGTTTGATGCACATCTAACACATTATAAATAACTGAAACCTCAAAGTAAATGTTGAAAAGTAATAGTCAAATTTGTATGAGTGTTTTGATGCATGTTACGTACATATATTGCACATAAATTATGAATAGTGCAAAGGAAGGGGGGGGGGGGGGAGGCACTTTGTAATGCTTACACACTTTATGATTTATTTTATTTTCCTTGGTAGACTGCCAAGCAGTTTACTCACTGTGGAATATACTCCTTGCTGATCCAATACTTAAATTCTTTATATGTATTTGAAGTTCAGTTTTCGTTTTAGTATAATGTCATGAATGTGAGCATTATTCTCAATTAATAATCTAGTGTTAATAATGGTCTTCACTGAAGAACAAATGTACACTGACTCTGCTCTCTGTTGTCAGTCTGACAAATAGGTGGGCAGGTCCTGTAACCAAGCAAATAGTTGGTACATTGCCCAGTGAAGGTATTTGCTTCATTCTGAGATGTAAGGAAAGACCGAGGTACAACCAAATGGAGTGTGAGTAGATGACATTAGAAAGCTTGCAGTGTCAGTATGGTTGTATAGAGCTGAAAACCATAAGGCATGGAGAAGACTGGAAGAGACCTTTATTTCTCAGCCAGTGTAAATGGCTGATTATGATGATGAAATAGGCCAATTGAACAAGAAGTCTCCAGACAGGCCATTGTGAAGAAGCTGTTATTTTCTGCTGTGGTGTGAGGCACTGACATTATAGAACTGAAAAGGAGAAGATGGAAGCGGTCTAAAATTAGGGAAATTTACAGGTTTTTTTTACTGTGAGGTACATTTCAAGAGGATTCTGAATATGAAGTGGGCACAGTGTGTGATGACAAAGTTGAAGTTAGGCTAGAAGATTCGGAAACAGAGGAAGACAGCAGTGAAGGTGACATGTAACTTGCTTGAGGAAAACAACCATTACTATGTTGGAAGGAACAATAAGGAAAAATGGAATAATGTTTCACCATCATAGAGAGGAGTGTCTCGCAGGGTCCATAATATTATTCAACAGTTACATGGACCTATAGTTGTGGTGAAAGCAACAAGAATGCCATTGGAATGGTGGAACTACATCATAGATGACGACATTTTTCCATTACAATGTAGAAAGAAATTATCCCATTGGCAATGGTTATATTTTTTGCAATGATCAATATGAACGGAATGAGTGCTCAAGTAATTTATTTTGCCAACAGTGAAAATTTTATCAGAAGAAAAGCATTCCTAAAACACTATCACATGCATTAGTTTGCCTCACTTGCTTCGAAGAAGTTTTACACCTCAGGAATTTATATACATCGCCAGCAGAAGCTAAATCATGATAGGCCAACATGTGAAGAAGAAACAGAAAATTAAAAGCAAAAATAAAGAAAATGGAGTCGTGGTCAGGAAGAAAAGGTGTAATACCTGCACAGTACAGAAAAGACTGACTAAATGTTGTTGCAGAATGTGCCAAAAGCCAATCTGTTTGAAGTTCACTGAAACATTTCCTCTGCAGCAACATTCCTCATGCGTTACCACAGCACAACAGTGCTAATGATAAAATTGAATGATTAATACTTCTGCTGTTGTTGTTCTATTATGTCTTCATTTTTCTGTAAAGATGTTTGCCATTTATTATACAGGGTGATTCAAAAAGAATACCACAACTTTAAAAATGTGTATTTAATGAAAGAAACATAATATAACCTTCTGTTATACATCATTACAAAGAGTATTTAAAAAGGTTTTTTTTCACTCAAAAACAAGTTCAGAGATGTTCAATATGGCCCCCTCCAGACACTCGAGCAATATCAACTCGATACTCCAACTCGTTCCACACTCTCTGGAGATGTTAGAGAATTGGCTGTTCCCTCAGCTCGAACAAGAAGCACAACAATTCATATTTCAGCAGGATGGAGCGCCACCACATTGGCACTTATCTGTCCGTAACTACCTGAACGTCAACTACCCGAGGCGATGGATCGGCCGCCAGGCAGCCCGTGACAGAGCACTTCATCACTGGCCTCCAAGAAGCCCTGATCTTACCCCCTGCGATTTTTTTCTTATGGGGGTATGTTAAGGATATGGTGTTTCGGCCACCTCTCCCAGCAACCATTGATGATTTGAAACGAGAAATAACAGCAGCTATCCAAACTGTTACGCCTGATATGCTACAGAGAGTGTGGAACGAGTTGGAGTATCGGGTTGATATTGCTCGAGTGTCTGGAGGGGGCCATATTAAACATCTCTGAACTTGTTTTTGAGTGAAAAAAAAAACCTTTTTAAATACTCTTTGTAATGATGTATAACAGAAGGTTATATTATGTTTCTTTCATTAAATACACATTTTTAAAGTTGTGGTATTCTTTTTGAATCACCCTGTATGTTTCATTAGTAAAATCTGATAAAAACTAAGTGAATATTTGAAAAGGTTTTCAAATGCTGCTACCACTAACAAAATTTGTTGACAACTAAATTATTTATTTAGCAACATGTTTTGATGTGATACTTCATCATCAGGCTGTATTGGCATTACAAAAACATTTAAGACAAGTGTACAGATATTTAAGTTTCTTTACATGACTCTTGTGTGTAAAAGGCAAGCATAGTAAAGAAATAAAAGCATATTTCCTGAACAGGGTGCTGGATGATTCAAGGGTGAGGGTAAAGTTTAGTAATGGTAAAAAATTGTAAGGGGCATGTGGTTACTCCTAGTTGCCTTAAACATTTGAAAGTTGAAAGGCATCCTAGTGGCATACTATTTTCCTACTGTACAAAAGTTTCTAGCAACAGTTTAGAGCCTTTCACTATAACATATTTATTATATATACTATTGTAAATCTGCGGTGTGTGTGCATGCACGCATGCGCGCGTGTGTGTGTGTGTGTGTGTGTGTGTGTGTGTGTGTGTCAATTTTTTAAGTAATTTCTTTTCTTATCAGTTCCCTGTGATCAAGTAGCTTTTCCTTGCGTGGTCACAGCAACACATATTCAGTTTGCAGAGTAATTTTGACAAGTCATATACAGTGATTCCCCTTCTTTTCTCTTTCCATTTTCTTCTTTTCCTCAGTTGTACTTACCTTTGGACATAGATGTATATTCAGATCCAACTTGTCATTGCTTGTATTATTTTGGTCCCCCAAATATTAGCAATGATAGATGATGAATTGGTGTATGTAGGGCAACTGTAAAACCTACCGTATATACAGTAAAATAAGTAAACAGGAGAATAAAAATACACCGTATTTCACCGGGCACCTGAATGGAGTAATTAAGAGTAAATTCTCTGTGTCCGTGAAATGGAACATTATTATAAATATTTACACACTACCAACACTTAACATATGGCAATATGGTATGTGTTAACATTGTAAAATGATCATTGCTCAGTGAGCAGTGGAAAGATACGTGCTGGGAGTAATGAGAAAGACAAAGAAGAAACACAGATGTTACTATGAACGTAATTTTTATGTTATTGGATGGAAATGATAAAAGTTGACCATATAGTTAGATGAACTTACAGAAGATGCGCTAAATGTATCATTTGTTAGGTGTATCATGATAAGAAATAATCTGAAGGCTTATCATATGGGAGATAGCAAGCCACAGTTGTAACCATGAACTTAAAATTGTAAAATGTGGAAAAATGTGGAAGATTTCATTATCCAGCTGTTTTTCTTTTTAGCCATTTCACTGCTCTTGAGAAGACAGCATAAATCTTCAGTGTTCATTAATGATGAATACACACAGCAATATTGACACTACCATTTACAAGATAACAATATGCATTGCTATTCCCTCTCCCTCCCTCCCCTCCCTCCCCTCCCTCCGTCCTTCTCTCCTTCTCTCGTTCTCTCCCCCCTCTCCTGGACTCATCCCCCACACCCTCCCCTCCCCTTCTTCCTCCTCTTCACATCCCCAACCCACACACAAAGGAAACAGATGTGTACATTATGTTCTTGCAAACGCTTATTACTAAGAGTATCTTCACACACACACACACACACACACCACATACACACACAATTTTACATGTGGCACTGTAAAAAAAATCATAAATTTATTTAGAGCCCTATCACTTCTCCACCCATACAAAATTTTCAGTTCATGGTTCTTGTTTCTGTGGCTAGTGTATTTGATCACAACAGGAAGACAGGTTCTGTTCTTGTGTTCTGGTCAGAAGAAAACTGATTTTTTCTGCTTTGCATTTTGAAGATATTAAAATATTTGAAAACTGACCAGCAACATTTTGTTGGCATGTTATGTTGCAAAAGAAACAGAAAAGCCTCTCACAATCACAATTATGTATCTAAATCAAGTCACTGTGCTGCAGTAAATTTCACAAATTTACATCCTGTGTGTGGAAGATTTAAAATGACTGTGAAAATTTATATGTTTTAAAAATTGATCTAATGTTCTTCCTTAGCTCTTGCAGATTATCTGTATTTACAGACATAGTGTTCTTTGTATCTTTAGTCAGCTAGACAGTAGTCATTCATATCACATGGTAGTCATTATGGAAACTACTTCGTGATTTTTTTTGTAAGTAGTATCGCATGTTAAATAATCTGTATCTCTGTGAACATACTCCTAAAAATGAGTACTCACAAAATTTGAAGTAACTGTTGTAAGAAGTGAAGTAAATATTTTGTGGTGGTTTCAGTGTAAAAGTGTACTATAATTTTAAATCTGACTCTTTCCATTAACTAACTAGTGGATTTGTCTTCTGTAGCAATATGGAAGAGACAGGAGGAGATGACATGGAAGATGATGAGACATTCACTAGCCCATTTCCAAATAATGAAATAAGTGAGTATTTACAACCATTTTCTGTTGTCTGTTACTTGAGATGTTATTGTTTTTATTGTACGGTCTCCTACAAATAACACTGAGCATAAACACTGGAACTGCAATAAAAGTTGAAGCTGGATTTTCTAAATTAGTGTATTGGTTTTAAAAGAAAATAGACAATGGACATACTAATTATGTATCCCATTTTCTTTGTAAATCATGTGACACACATGTTTCAGTAAACATTGGGCCTTTTGTTCTCAACGTTGTTTGTATATTGGTCACATGAATTACACTTTCACATAACATAGGAATGAAACACACAGAAAACTAAAGGACAAATATTTTCTGAATATGAAATAAAATAGCTATACGGACAATTTCCTTATGGTCATTTTATGTTGTCACATCGAAACCGTAGTCCAGCCAAAATCTGAAGACAGGTTCATCAGTGAAGTTCAACACTGAGAACTAAAAGCGCATTTTTTACTGACACCAACATATAGCGAGAACAGAACTGGTCTCCTGTGGGAGAAAGCTGTTATTTATACAAACTTTGAATGTTCTAGAATGCTAGTATTTATATAACATTGGCTATTGCAAATATACAAGCATTACAAACATAAGATATTTCAAGAACCTTCCAGAAATGATAGAGGCAAAATAACAAATAATTGTTGGTGTTTGTGTTCGAACCAGTAACCCGCGGCGCGTCAGTTAGCAACACTAACCACTACACCAGACTACATGCAACAGAGCTTGCAGCATTGTTCCCTGCCCTGGAGAAACAGCTAGCCACTGTTTCAGAAGTCCTCACTGGAGTTGATTGCAGTAACCTAAGTCTAGATCATGTCAGTGGCCCTCTGTATGCGTCACTGGTTGAGCCTTGCATTTTGGTCATGTTGCTATATCTTCCTCACTATTATGAGCACTGAAGGTAGCCCTCCCATCAAAATTTTGTGATCATCAAGTGGGTCTTCAGTTTCCTTGAATCTATTCTTCTGTACTGTAGTAGGGCTTCATACAGAGGACACTGATGATGTTTCTGCATTTTTGTCTTTATGGTGAAGGGTCATAACCTTAAACATCATATGTGATATCTGAGAAAACACAAAGGGTACAATACGGCCAAAATGAATGCTTTAGTAATTTTTCTGATGAACAGGTGTAAAAAGTCATGCCAAGTCTCCTGCACTGTATCTCATTGGCTAGTGTGTGGTGTTACAGCAGTCTTGGTCTTTCCCCTGGGTGTCCAGTGTCCATATGAGAGCCAGCTACCTTACTTCTTCAGTCCTAGTGATGGGGTTTTTAATGTGGTCATCCTGATTATCATTTGGCTGAAATGGGAACCTTCCCAAGAGGTTTATTCCAATTCAGTGGAATGGTGCTGCTGCAGGCTGGGTTGCTACCAGATGGGCCAGAGGTAATCGTGGATGTGCTTCCCTCACTGGCATTCCTTTCAGGGGCTCACATAGTGTGTAATGGTTCAGTATAGACCTGGCCAGTGATACCAGTGTCTGATTCCATCTAGAGTCTTCGTGAATCTCAAGTGACCAGATGTTGATGCGTTGTAGACATACATAAGGATTGCTGTCAGCAGATGAGGTGGGAAGGTAAACAACCATTTCCACCATGTTGGATCATATTCATTGTATACATTGTACTTAGAATCCTCCTTTGGTTGGTTCCTCAGTCTTTAGGGCTTCTATGGTTTTAACCAATGCTGGATCTTCCCTCTTTTCAGCAGCAGTGTTTTAATGCAGCGATGACTGACATATTGTCTATGCTACTTTGTTCTGCAAGCGGATTACTTAAAAAGCAGACAATGTCCTTGTGTTTGTGTCAGTTTTTGTATACAACTGTGATGTCATACTCCTGAGGCCTCAGTGCCCATCGCTAGTGCAGAACCTCCTTTTTAAAGACAATGAAAGATCTTTCTTGTGCTTCATTCCAGGAAAATTTATTGTCTCCTCTCATTGCAAGGGGCATGCCTTAGTAGGGAAGTGCTTTGTGAATTGTACACTATGGGCAGATTTTGAGAAATCTTCTTGTATCACAAATGTGCCAAGGAGTCTGGAAATCTGTGACTGCTCAAATTGTTCCTGGATCAGGACAGACTCCAAGACCATTCACTAGGTGCCCCAGTATTGCCATTTCTTGGGCAACAAAGAGGCGCTTTTTTGGATTCAGGCAGGGAGCTGAAGTCTGAACACACATCCAATGCAGTTGTCAGTCAGTTTAGATGTTCTTCAAATGTCTTTGAAAAATGACGATGTTGTCCAAATAACAAAGAAACATTGTCCATTTATGGTGACAAAGCAGATTGTCTATCATAAGTTCAAAGGTGGCTGGAGTGTTACATTGCCCAAATGGCATAACTTTGAACTCACAGAGCCCATCAAGAGTTATGAAAGCAGCCTTTTTCCCAGTCAGTCTTGTCGACCTCAATTTGCCAGTAGCCTGTCACCAAGTATGTAGTCAAGATAGTTAAGAAATTCTTTGCTCCTTCAAGCACTTCAGGTGTCATCAATGCATGGCAGTGGATAAACATTGTTCTTTGTGATTCTATTCAGTCATTGGTAGTCAATGTAGAAATGCCATTGCCATTCTTCTTATCACGAGGGCCACTGGAGAGGAACAAGGATTCTCTGAAGGTAGAATGATGTCATCTTCTAGAAACTCCTCCATTTCCAGATTATCGGTCATTGAGCCAGCAACACACTATATGAATGCTGGCTACTTGGTATATGATCCCCAATGTTGATATGGTGTTTTGTCATGGGTCTCATGGTTTGTCTTTTCTTCACTCCGGTTCTGAAAGCATCTGAAAATCAACGCAGAATGGCTATTACTGGCCAGCTTTATTCTTAGATAAGGTCAGATCCTGTTAACAGTTTGATAGTACCTTTCTCCGTGCATTATCTGTCATAGTAACGGAGCATGATTCTTCATCAGTGGCAGTAAGCTGCCCTTCCTGGACTGATTTGGCTGTCCCCACACACGTGTTTATGGATGAGTAGTGGTTGCTTGTGACAGTTAGTGATCCAAGTTCTCCTTGACCACTGCAATGCTTGTGACTGTTGCTGGCATATACACTTCTTTAGTAAGCCTGAGTAGCTTTTTAACATCATGACTATATTATGTTAAACCAACAAATTTGTAAGGCTATATTCTGTGATTGATAATTATTCTTGCAATACATGTTCCTGTTGGCTGCATGTATTTCTGATTTGCAATCTTCAGCACAGTCGTTATCATATCTTGGTACATAGTCTTCTTTAACTGGTGACAATAAGCATTCAGTATTACAGAAAAGGAAGCCCTTGGGTCAACTAGTGCCCGGACTGGTAGGCCATTGATGATGACATTGATGATATTTCCTGTCACCTTGATAAATGTCTACCCTGGAGGATTTTCATCTGTGCCGGCCTCACCTCCATAGATGGTTGCCTCACTTAGTTTTCATGAAGTTGGGACTGGATGAGTGACTGGTATTTCTGTACAGCGATGGGGAACAGATAAAGTGTGTTGGGGAATGACCTCATCCAGGGTACAATGATGAAATTCAGCCTAAAGCACGACTGTAATCATCTGCAATTCACTGACATGAATAGCATTGTTGTGATGGTTGACATATTGCACATAATAGTCACTGAACACTTGTCTTCTTTCTCTGCAGTAGTGCACAATGTATCCAGGGCATCCACAGTGAAAACAGACTTCTGTGTTGTCCTCAGTTCTGCAAACATCTGTTTTACTTGCTGGTGAAGTTGGTTGTTCCTGCAGTGGTCATTTGATGGCAGCAACGTAAGTCCAAATTGGCTTTGTCGTTCTTTGTGCTGCATTCTACTTTTGGTCAATATTGGTGCAAAAGATCGACGTACCACATATACAATATTCTCTATTGCCTCCAGATATATCAAGCTGACTTTCAAGGCTGCTATCTCTTGCGTACTCAGCCCAACATTTTTGGCTGTCAAACACTGTTCTATATCTTCTCTTACTACCTGGTGTATGAGAGAGAGAGGAGCTGGTGGTGATCTACCACAACTGCCATAGGGGCAACATTTGGCATTCAATCATACATTTTTCTTCTGACTCTTCTCTGTTGCATTTCTTTGATTCACTGGCACTACCTGATGAATTCTTATGTTGTCATGACATTCTTTACCAGAAGAATTTGGTACATGTCTTCTACGATTCCTTTCATGAAGTGCAAGAGCTTGTCAACTTCTGATATATTTGGATTCACATTGTTGCAAAGGGCCAAAAGATTCTGTACATATGACTGCATTGTTTCCCCGTGACATTGGGCCCTGTTCTTCAGTTGTTCTTCTGCTAAACAGACTTGTTAATTGTTGCCAAATGTTTTCTTCAGTTCAGCCTGCAATTTGCCCCAGCTATTGGGCTTCTCTTAATTGTTGTCAAACGGTTGCTGAGCTCTGCTGTCCAAGTAAAAGTATACATTTGCCAAACACATTGTCATCCTGCCTGTTGTATTTGGGAAATCAGTTGATCCTTTCAGCCATTTCGTCGGGTCCTTATCAGTGTCTCCAGAAAACACTAATGGAGTGCCTGATGTGCAGTTGACTTACTGATGTTTTGGAATCCATCAATCTTCTGAATATACAAATCATAGGACTGGAGTGATGCACTGCTTGTGTTCCAGTTTCTGTCCATGTAGGCGACAGCTTATGGGTTCCGTAATTGGAGCCACTGTGATGTAGATATTGTGAAGTACCCGGCAGCTCCACCAAACAATGTCATGGAAATTGGAACCTGCACCATGCTAGCAGGCGACACTAATCACTACACCACAGTAAATACCAGCACTTGCAACAACTTACAGATGTGTTGTTCTTGTTTTATTCTACAAAATGCTCTTTTCTGCTGTTACCTGAAAATTAACAGAATCCATATATCTGTGAAAAACGTACATAATGGCTTTCTTCACTTTTAGACAAACATTTGGAATTAAATATGGACTGTTAAAGAAAATTTATTTTCGTCCTTTTTAACAAATGTTAAAAAATTACGCATACACACAAAACATCATTTATGTTTCCTTTCATCCTTCATATGAGTGTTGCAGAGCATCCTACAGAAAAAGAGGGTGCAATATGCAATGAATATTTTTCCACATGAACCATACAGTCAGCCTTATCTTTCTTTTTGAATGTTGCAGAATGTCCTTGAGGGTATGTTAAGAAGTATATAATTCATTAGTACATACTTTTGAATCAAAGAACTTTGGTTTTGTGAGTTGAGGCATCTTCCTGATCTGTGATCAATGCTTCAGAACAGTGGAAACATACTCAACAGACTAAAAACCTACTAATAACTGTTGCGCTCGAGCAGCAGAGGCGCACGCATCACTGGTGAAGTGCGCTACTTGTGCTTGGCCAGAAGAAGAGCTGTGAAGCTGTGCTTGGACTGTGGCGTGATGCTAAGCAAATTGTCGTGTGTCGTTATTGTGACACAGCAAAATTGTTGTGTCCTTGCATCACAGAATGGGCAGACACGGGCAGAAGAAGAAGGCAGACACAGAGAAGAAGCCTTCGACACAGCAACCCACCAGGAATGTGGACCAGACGAATGTCATATACCTGTCCCCCCTCTGTACATTCAGTACAGTGTAGAGTCATGGGCGGAGATGTATGATATCGTAGCCAACTGCTGCAGGGAAGAAGTAGGCGTAGAGTCCCTGAACTCAGACGCCATCGTCCAGCTGCAGGCAGCAAGTGTGGCTGACCACTGCACACTGAAGAGCACTGTGGCCACCCACATTGTTGATCCACCTACTGTGGAGAAGGCGACCGTGCCGAAATAGGGCGAGAAGCACTTCAAGGCCCTGATCAGGGGGCTGCCTTGGATCAGTGATGAGAAGACAGACCAAGAGGGACTGTCACATGCTGGATTCTGGGGTGCAACTACTATGCTGCACAACTGGCCAAATAAGAAGAGGCCGCCGCTGTACATCATCATATTGGAAACTGCGATGGACGGCAGCGATAACTTTGGGATGAGGAAGCTCTTAGGCTTTGCTGTGACCATCGAAGCTCTCCCTCTAGGCATGGACCCTGAGCCAAAGTGCTTCAGGTGCCAAGCTGAAGGGCATGTGGCTAAATACTGCCACAACTTGCCGCGGTGTGTAAAATGCGCCGGCATGCACGACACCTGCGCCTGTGACAGATAATGAGAAGAGGTGCTAACTTGTGCTTGCTGCAGCGGGCCACATGTGGCAAACCGGCGTGGCTGCCTGGCTTTCACCAGTGACGGCTGCGCTGGAGACAAGGCGTAAACTGATATGACGCGACGGCAGCGGTGCAAGCACTGCCAAATGAAGACACAATTGAAAGGCGAGAAGAAAGCTCCCACTGCCAACAGGCGGCCGGAAGACCGTGCCAGTGAGAGTGGCACGGGGGTCTGGCCGCTGGCGATTGCACAGGAGGCGCTGCAAGTGCAGCAGATGCACACCATGCTGGTGGCCGCAGCGGAGGAGGCAATTGCGGCCCTCATAGCCGTCATGGCCACAGATAGGGCAGCTTTTAAGGCCACCCTGACTGCAGAGGTGGAGGAGGCATGCAGCCAACTGCGGCAGTTGCACTCGCAGATGGTGCACGACATCCATGGGGATGCCACAGACGAAGAAAAGACACCTGCCGCCCCGCCCCGTATGGAGCAGCCGGTGGAAGCTCACACCATGGTGGACACCCCAAAGAGGAAGACGGGAGCCGCCACTACAACGCCGAAGGCCATCAGTTCCGAGCAGCTGCACTTCGGTGAGTGGGCTACCATGATGATCAGAATGCTCAGGGGTATGGGCTACGGCATCCACTACACAGGCGAGACACAGCGGCAGTCCTCACTGAGCCTGTTAGCGCAGTCAACGAGTAAGGAGTGGTGTCGCTACGCGACCACTCATCTCAGAGTGCTTGGCTTCGACGCTCATCAACCAGACACCAATGGGCGACCTGGGCCTTTTCCTGCGCCATGTCACCACTGACGCAGCACAGCAGGGGGCTCTAACAGCCTGATCTGCAGCACACCATGCTGCAGCACTGTCATGGACTGATCTCTTATGATGAACATATGGCTTGACACGGTATCCACTTGCATGTTACCCGTTTCTAGCTTAACCCATTCTTGCATGACCTATCGCAGTCAGCAAGATTCCGCCACTACTCTTACTACCTGACCTAACAATTGCAGAGGTTTTTTTCCCTTGGCGCTTTTTTCTCTCTGCCCTTCAAACCGTTACCCTTCATTTGAATTTTGACCCAATCTATCTCCAGATGAGTACGTATTAATGGTTAACTTTAACCAGACATACGCAAACATCACAGTACCCACATCCTGCGACACCTCACATTAGTGAAAACTAACCCTTATGCAGAGATGGCCATAGACCTTTTGAGTTGGCCATCATGCTTAGGGGAAAAAAAAAAGTTTCCAAAAAACAGTTCGATATAAATAAATGATGTTCAACTGCCAATTGTATCTAGCATCCCTACTATTAGCTAAAATTTTCTCTTCAGTGCAGTGTGACTTACTAATGAGATTAGTCAGAGATTGTGTGCATGTTGTGAGTGAAGAAGTTAATGAGAAGCATATAAAGAAAACATATCTCATAGTGTAAAATCAAACAAAAAGAATGTGTAAAGATGACCAAGAACAAAGCAAAAACTTCAGATTTTTAAAAATGTAGAAAATTTGACACATATACAGTTCACAAAAACAGAACAAGATCTTCAAAGCTATAGAGCAGTAGGATTAAAAATATTATAGTTAATGCCAAAATAGCCTTAGGCATGCCACAATTCCCCATAGTTGACCAAACCAAAATTGCGTTTAAAATTTCCAAAATCATTTCAGAACAAATGAAGCATGACAACAAAGACATACCCAGTCCACTGAAACTTTGCACTTGACATAGGCATTTCAAGTTGGCAGTGTAACAATTTAACAAGTGAAGAAAGAGAAGCACGAGGTGCTAGGCATGGGGCGCAAACCAATCACTGTGTAGTGATCACTGCTGGTTCTGACGATGAAGCTCCCATGTTGCTGGCTTTGTTTTGTGTGAACGTAAACAACTTGTATTGTATATGGTTTTTACCACATGCTTGTGTTGTACTGTGCTTTCTTTCATTATGATGTAGAAAATTCTGATACTTGGAAAATGCCACAGAAAATACTTCATTCGCGTCAAGGTGTGCTGCTGAAGACCTATGCACTGGAGTTGCTATGGAGAACTCATAAGTTTTATGGGCAGGAGAAAGAATACCTAAGTATTCATGGACAACCATCAATCCTGCCAATAAAGTTGCAGAATGAACATCTAAAACTCTTGGCATTAGCACAAGAACAGTAGTAAGTGCGAAAGTGTCATTGCCAAAGTCAAAAGATTCTTTCCAGAGGGATGCAACTCGCAGGCATGTTTATGCTTACTACATCAGGAAAGAGTATCTTATCATAACAAAATTACTAGTATCCTTAAAAGAAACTGAACATTTCAGGAGTGGGAAAACATCACAAAATGTTGTGGGTTTCCATTACAAATTCCTAGACAGACGCAAAGTCATGTGAGAAAAAGTGTATTTTGTCCCCAGAATGAGATTTTCAGTCTGCAGCGTAGAGTGCGCTGATATGAAACTCCCTGGCAGATTAAAACTGTGTGCCGGACCGAGACTCGAACTCTGGACCTTTGTCTTTCGCGGGCAAGTGCTCTACCATCTGAGCTACCCAAGCACGACTCACACCCCGTCCTCACAGCTTTACTTCCGCCAGTACCTCGTCTCCTACTTTCCAAACTTCACAGAAGCTCTCCTGTGAACCTTGCAGAACTACCACTGCTGGAAGAAAGGATATTGCAGAGACATGGCTTAGCCACAGCCTGGGGAATGTTTCCAGAATGAGATTTTCACTCTGCAGTGGAGTGTCCGCTGATACAAAACTTCCTGGCAGATTAAAACTGTGTGCCGAACTGAGACTTGAACTCGGGACCTTTGCCTTTCGCGGGCAAGTGCTCTACCATCTGAGCTACCGAAGCACAAATCACGCCCCATCCTCACAGTTTTACTTCCGCCAGTACCTCGTCTCCTGTTTTCCAAACTTCACAGATGCTCTCCTCTGAATCTTGCAGAACTAGCACTCGTGGATGGGGCGTGAGTTGTGCTTGGGTAGCTCAGATGGTAGAGCACTTGCCCGCGAAAGGCAAAGGTCCAGAGTTCGAGTCTCAGTCCCGCACACAGTTTTAATCTGCCAGGAAGTTTCAGGTGTACTTTGTTATGGCACAGTCTTACGATTGCATTTGGATATTCTTGCACAAAATTGTGGGCAGACACATTCATTTGATAATGTGACTAGATGGAATGTGGGTAATGCTGGGAAAGGTGTCAGTAAATGTTGGACAGATGAATCTCCAAGGAGTAGCAGTTACCAGCCAAAGGGAAGAGAAGCTGGATTACTTGTGGCCCATGCAGGCTCTTCCAGTGGATTCAGTCCAAAAATACAGGTGATTATCATGAAGACATGGGCCACAAACAATTTATTAAGTGGTACAAGAACCTCTTAAAATAGTGTTCTGTCCCTATAACAGTTTTATAGCTAATGCTCCATATCATTCGATCATTCTGAACAGAGTCCCCACCACAAAGGATCGCAAAGAACTTATGGTGCAGTGGCTTAGAAGGACGAAATATTACTGTGGTTATATGTATGACAAAGCTTCTTTTATATTTGCTTTTTAAAGAAAATAACCATATAACCCCTACATTTGTAGTAGACAAATCATCAAGTAGCAGCTGCCACCATATCACTGCCATTTCAAGACCATTGAGGTAGTATGGAGTGATGTGAAGACGTACTTAAGGAACAATAACAGAAGTGGAAAAGCTGTTGCATGACTCTCTTGACTGCTGATGGAGCCTCATGCAGGAGAAAGATCGAGCATGTCGAAAAACTTATTTGAGCAGCAGAGACAATGGAAATTATCATCAGTGACCATGAACAACTAATGATTTTTCGTGGTTATGATGACAATGGAGATAGTTTTGATGCTGATTCTGACAACAGTTACGACACAGAGAGCTGGATAGAATTGCACCATTGTTGCCATAAAGCTATGAATACTGGTTGCTTATTGCTCATTGTCATTATGAAATATACAATCTCAGGTATTATTTATTTTGTAAACGGGTACTCTTTTTTAAGGCATTGCTCATCATCAAATTCTTATTTTTCTGTATTTCTTTGCTCCGTTATCGAAAGTTTGTGCTTGTTATGCCTATAACTACATTGTTATGCACTTGTTCATTTGCTGTTGTTGTGGTTGCAGCTCAAAAATGGATTCTTATGTACACTGTTATTGCTCTGTAGCTTACATGTAAGAGATGGTACGGAAAACTGTATTGGATGCTATATGTTTAGAGGTTGCTGTTGCAACATCGCTGTTGCAATATACACTCCTGGAAATGGAAAAAAGAACACATTGACACCGGTGTGTCAGACCCACCATACTTGCTCCAGACACTGCGAGAGGGCTGTACAAGCAATGATCACACGCACGGCACAGCGGTCACACCAGGAACCGCGGTGTTGGGCGTCGAATGGCGCTAGCTGCGCAGCATTTGTGCACCGCCGCCGTCAGTGTCAGCCAGTTTGCCGTGGCATACGGAGCTCCATCGCAGTCTTTAACACTGGTAGCATGCCGCGACAGCGTGGACGTGAACCGTATGTGCGGTTGACGGACTTTGAGCGAGGGCGTATAGTGGGCATGCGGGAGGCCGGGTGGACGTACCGCCGAATTGCTCAACACGTGGGGCGTGAGGTCTCCACAGTACATCGATGTTGTCGCCAGTGGTCGGCGGAAGGTGCACGTGCCCGTCGACCTGGGACCGGACCGCAGCGATGCACGGATGCACGCCAAGACCGTAGGATCCTACGCAGTGCTGTAGGGGACCGCACCGCCACTTCCCAGCAAATTAGGGACACTGTTGCTCCTGGGGTATCGGCGAGGACCATTCGCAACCGTCTCCATGAAGCTGGGCTACGGTCTCGCACACCATTAGGCCGTCTTCTGCTCACGCCCCAACATCGTGCAGCCCGCCTCCAGTGGTGTCGCGACAGGCGTGAATGGAGGGATGAATGGAGACGTGTCGTCTTCAGCGATGAGAGTCGCTACTGCCTTGGTGCCAATGATGGTCGTATGCGTGTTTGGCGCCGTGCAGGTGAGCGCCACAATCAGGACTGCATACGACCGAGGCACACAGGGCCAACACCCGGCATCATGGTGTGGGGAGCGATCTCCTACACTGGCCGTACACCACTGGTGATCGTCGAGGGGACACTGAATAGTGCACGGTACATCCAAACCGTCATCGAACCCATCGTTCTACCATTCCTAGACCGGCAAGGGAACTTGCTGTTCCAACAGGACAATGCACGTCCGCATGTATCCCGTGCCACCCAACGTGCTCTAGAAGGTGTAAGTCAACTACCCTGGCCAGCAAGATCTCCGGATCTGTCCCCCATTGAGCATGTTTGGGACTGGATGAAGCGTCGTCTCACGCGGTCTGCACGTCCAGCACGAATGCTGGTCCAACTGAGGCGCCAGGTGGAAATGGCATGGCAAGCCGTTCCACAGGACTACATCCAGCATCTCTACGATCGTCTCCATGGGAGAATAGCAGCCTGCATTACTGCGAAAGGTGGATATACACTGTACTAGTGCCGATATTGTGCATGCTCTGTTGCCTGTGTCTATGTGCCTGTGGTTCTGTCAGTGTGATCATGTGATGTATCTGGCCCCAGGAATGTGTCAATAAAGTTTCCCCTTCCTGGGACAATGAATTCACGGTGTTCTTATTTCAATTTCCAGGAGTGTATATAGCCAGCCTCATTTGTTATGGTGGGAACTTTCAAGTAAAATGTTTTGCCGGCATAGGTATAGTAGCAACTGACCAATGTACACTGCATAATAGTAACAGAAAAAAGAGAATGCATGATAATGAACCCCAGAGCCCTAACTTTATGTGCACAACCAAAAATTCCTACAACAAGTTCTGTGCATATAAGAAGAAATATACAATGAAATACATTGGAATTAACTAACCAAATCAAAAGTACTCGTGTTCCTAACAAGACTAAGTTGTTTTTTTTTTCTATATATTTATGCAGATATACCTAGAAAAGAAACTACAAATATGATTGAAAGTAGTTTAATGAAACACAAGAAACTATGTTCAGGTGAAATCTGTGATCTCATTCAACTGTGACCACTTACCTTTCCTATAACTACTTTAGCTTCCAAAATGAAAGCTAATTACAACCGGACTGTTAAGCAGTGAAGAACTTCATGGCAGGAACCTTTATTGACATATTCATCAACCACATTGAAATAATTTTTTTTTTGAGCAATTTAAACAGACAGCTGAAAAAGCTACTTGTATGTCAATGACACATTAGTTCTGTTGAACGGTACAGAGGATGACATTGCTAACATGCATGCACAATTAAATAGTATGCATGATAAGATTCACCTGTGTGGTAAAAGTAAATAACTGTGTTAAAAAAAAAAAAAAAGAGGATGCAGTGTGCAAATTCAGACTGTTCTGGAAACCAACTGCAGACACATTAATTAGTAATGGGTCATGCCACCCACAAATCCACAAAAAAGCATATTGTCACACAGTGTTATGAAGAATGGTAAATTTCCAGCTGGATGGATATGAGATTAAGAAAGAAATGACAGCCGTCCTTGAAAACTTAGCCAGATTTTTCTGGATGACAATGTGCCATGTCACCACGCCTTAACTTTTCACAATTAGTTTGAAGAACATTCTGGACAGTTTGAGTGAATGATTTGTCCAACCAGATAGCCCAACGTGAATCCCATTAAACATTTATTGGACATAATCAAGAGGTCAGTTTGTGCTCAAAATGATGCAATGGCAACACTTTTGCACTTATGGATGGCTACAGAGGCAGCTTTACTCAATATTTCTGCAGGGGACTACCAACAACTTGTTGAGTCCAATCCACATCAAGTTGCTGCACTACATTGGTCTAAAGAAGTCTGAGACAATGTTAGGAGGTAACCCTTGGCTTTTGTCGCCACTTTTCTGTGCAGAATTCACTAGATAATGACTCTGAAAGCCAAAACCTGTTGTGATAGTAAATGAAGAACAGTTTTAGCATTTATGAATTTTGTGGTATTTCACTCATGTATGTTGAAGTAGGAAATACTAGGCCAACATAAAATAAAACAATGTTTTCCCGTCCAGTCATGTGACAGTTATGTCATAAATTTGGTGATAATGATTGCAGCAGTAACACTTTGTGACAACTCTGAACACACTTTATTTTTAAAGCATTTGGGCAGCCCATTTGATACTCTGTCAAGTCACCAGATGATATTTCATTATAAATCAGGCCACCTTGTAAGGATTTCTGGAATAACTGATCAGTGCTACAGATTTTTTTACAAACATAACCCAAGAAAACTCCACATATCATCCACTTTAGAATAGGTAAATCATTGATTGCTCACACTTAAAAAAAAGTTCTCATACTCACTTGAAGCAAATTGGCTCAGTGTTTACTCAACGGTTAGATCTGTTTATACCCAAGAAGGCACAGTTGAGGGCAATGTTTCAGTCTTCTTAAATATTTATTGTAAATTTCTTAGAATACTGTTATGTTGCATAAACAACAGAAACATAGCCATTTAACTTGATACAAAATTCTGCATTATTCTTGTAGATGGGCCAGTGCATTATCCTAGCTGAGTGCCAGTCTGTCGCTTTCTTTGTCAAAACTGCAGTAGCTATTGTTCCCGCCAGAGCTGAAGAATGCCAGTTTAAAATTTCCATATTTTTTCTGAGCTATATAATGATCTTCCTAATAATGTTACAGGAATTCCTAACCTCCAAATTTACCCGTTAACCATTTTGTAGATGCCTTTGCAATGGGATCAGCACTCTACCATAGAAATAATTACTGTCCGACACCTCAAAAAAGATATTGACATGATCATTGTCCCTGCAAACAAAGGTTTCTTCTTTGTAACTATGAACCACAGTGATTGTCTTTCATAGTGTGTCTACCAATTGTCTAATACAGCTACTTTCAAGCCCTACTGTAGTGACCTCATCCCAGAAGTCTTAACTGACTTCTCATCCTCCTCAGATTCCTAGATCTGTATCATATCCTCTGTGCTGAGCCTGTCTTTTTTCTCACTCCAACTCCTCCACAGACTCCCACTTTCTACATGCTTCCCAAGCTCCATAAGCAAATTGTAACTTGTTACTGCACTTCGTTAGTCAACACTTTCAGTTCACTGCTCTTGTTTTAAAGGTGCAAACCATTTCTCTACTGGCTTTCCTCAGTTGCTGTTCATTTACCATCAGGTGCTCTGTCTCTCACTATCAGTATTACTATTCTCTACATGAACATCCCCAGTGGTCATAGGGATGGTCCCAGCATCCAATGCTACCCCTCTCAATGCCCTGTTTACTTGTAACCAACCAAGGCACAGCTTACAAACATATCTGCACCGCTGTCATGGGTGCATGAATGGTAGTGATCTGTTTTGTTGTATACTGCTGGGGGAGTCTTTTGTAGCCATCCACTATCCTCAACTTCTCTCCTGCTTCAGTTTAGTTATTGATGTCTTTATGATCTAGACCCAGGGCAAGGACATCTTTCTTATATTCCTCCAGAATTCAAACAATTTCTTGCTGATTAGTTTCTCCTGGCCTTACTCCACTCAGTGACCCACCTTTTTGGATGTTGACCTTCCACCTTATTTATGGAGTGCCATTAAAACTTTTGTCTATGTTCAACTTAGCAATCAACAAAATTTCTTAACTTTTTATTTTTATGACTGCTGCCAGTTTCACACCAAAACGTCCATTCCATGTATCTTAGCCGAACCTTGGTCTGGCAGACCAACAGAGGTGGCACAGTGGTGAGATACTGCTCTTGTGTTTGGAAGAACGGTGGTCCAAATCCCCATGTGGCCATCCATATTTGGGTTTTCTGTGCTTTCCCTAAATTATCAAGTTGAATCCCAGGATGGTTCCTTTGAAAAGGGCACTGATAATTTCTTTTCCTATTCTTGCTCGTTCTCAGCTTGATCCCTATCTTTAAAGACCTCATTCTTAATGAGAAGTAAAGCCTGAATTTTCTGCCTTGGCCTGCCAGAGCTTCAGTTACCATCTACTATGTCTCAAAATGAAGTATAACCTCTCCAATATTCTTCCTAATGCTCCTAAAGTGGTATTCTGCCTTGTAATCAACTAATGTAATATTCTTGTTTGCCCCTAATGCCATTCCTGCTTCAAACCCTTTGCCCCATATGCCATGTCCCTGTTAAAGCCCCAGGTGTAAAATCTTACCCCATGCATCCATGAATTACCTTTTAGTGCAACCATATTACTGGCATTTCCTACCTCACTGGAGGCAGGGTCACTTTTGAAAGTAGCCATGCTATCAGTCAACTTGTCTACAACCACAATGCCTGAGTATGACTATGGGCCAATTGTCCACCTGAATGACTGGCAAAAGACAAATTGTGGCCAGTAGCCAACTGGAGTTTGTGGATCATTTTGCTGTGAAGGAAGGAAGATAAGGTTTAACATTCTAAACATGATGCAGGTATTAGAGAAAGAGCAGAAGCTCAGATTGAGGAAAACTGGAGAAGTAAATCTACCCTGCTCTTTTCAGAGAACCCATCCTGACATTTGTCTTAAGTGATTTTCAGGAAATCCATCTTGAATACAAACTGAGTGTCTTACCACTGCACCACCCACCCACACCTGCTCAGATTAATGTGGTTGACTTCAGTAGCTGCCGCATAATCATGACATCCTTTGCTCATCTCCACCATCCTCCACCACCAAGACTGGTAAAGCCATGTCTCCACAATATCCTTTCTTCCAGGAGTGCTAGTCCCACTAGTTACACAGGAGAACTTCTGTGAAATTCAGTTGGTAGGAGATGAGGTGCTGGCAGAAGTAAAGCTCTGAGGATGGGCTGTGAGTCATGCACAGGTAACCCAGTTGGTAGAGCACCTTCCAATGAAAGGCATAGGTTTTGAATTCACATCTCAGATTGGCACAAAATTTTAATGTACCTGGAAGTTTCGTATCAATGCACACATTGCTGCAGAGTGAAAAATTCGTTCAAGAACTGTACATGCTGTGTTTGGACACAAGAAGAATATGGCAGTCTCCAGAAATAGGTAGAAGCCAAATTGGACATGATGAACATGCTTCAGGTTTCAACCCTCGAGTAGAGCAACATTGGGGGAATGGTGATGAAAGCTGTGGTATCTCCTGTGCTTCTACAACTTTCCAACAGGCCCTATTGTCAATGTGTCTTTAAGCATGCATGATCTGACCAATTTGTTCTCAACTGTGGGTGAATGATGGTTTTGTTTATCTGTTGGGAGAAGTCAAATGTGGGTACTGGTACTGGCCACTGTTATTTAGGTAGTTAGTTCGGCAGTTATTTGCATGTTCTTGGGATCATAATTGTGACTGGTTGCAATATTCAGTTTCACAGTACCTATTATCACTGACAGAAAAGAAACCACCAAGAATAACCAGCACTCCAGCTGCAAGTGAGTAGCGCTGCTACACAGTAGTAGCAGACAGTACGTGGCATGTTCTTCATGTTTACTGTCCCTGTTAATACATATTGCTAAAATCTGTAGTGCAACAGACTAATTTGTGACTGCTCTTTTGAATTGGCATGCAAAATTCCACTTAAAAATCATTTTGTTTGTAATGGGAAACAAACAGATGCTTTCTGATGACATTGGGCATCATATGAAAGATGTGATGAGCAGTATTTGTTTGGGTCAACTCCATCTGCACACTGCAAAAACAAAATTGCTAATATATGCAGAAACACCAGAGAAAATGCGCCTGCGGACTCTTGTATCTGGTATATAAAACACAGACACAGACACACACCATATTATTACATAGCTGCTTCCTTATGCCCTAGCAACAAGTATGAGGTGGTGCCCACTGTCCTTAGCTCACCCAGCATGGGATGTTTTGTCTGTTGGGCCTGTAGCTGATTGTCCTGCAGAATCTGCACAAGTTGAGGGAGGAGGGGGGGGGGGGGAGAGAGAGAGAGAGAGAGAGAGAGAGCGAGCGAGCGAGCGGGGGGGGGGGGGGGGGGGGAGACACTGTTCTGTTCATTGGGAGCTGTAACATTTGGTGAGTATTGGAACCACTCATGGAGAGAGCAAGCAGATTCAGGAGGTTTCTTCTGAGATGTGGAAGAGGCTCTACCTGCAGTTGTTGAATATTCTGAGTGTAATTGGTTGCAAATCATAGCTGATATCGGAATGAATACCATCTGGATTCTGAGGCCATACTCTGTTTCTTTCGACATCTGACTGTGTTGGTGAATAAAGCTAGTCTCACGTGAAAGATGGAGACTTGGCTCACGATTTGCCACATTATACTCAGATCCAGTTGCAGTTCACTGGTTTGGAGCTGGATGGAATACTAAACCAGAGATTCAAGCAAATCTGTGATAATATGGGCTGTGAATTTCTTCATTTCCAATATTGATTGGAGAATTATAGCACTCCACCCCCATCCCCTTTCCAACCTTCAACATGTCAGGTGTGCACTATATATATAAAGGGGTTACTCTGTTAGCAGAGTACATGTGCCATATTCATACGTTTTTTGTGAGTTGTAGGAACGCCTATATTACTGTTTACCTCTCTTGTGGAACAGCACTCCTGGACAGTCTAGTGTACACAGCATACTAAGTTACTCGCTCTCAGTGCTCACTGTGCTTCTGCCAGGTGGTCAACAGAGTGTTTATATGATCGTTATGTTCCAGAATTTGCCTTTAACATTGCATGAGGTAACTAGACTTCTTAAATCACGATATTGTCACAACTCTGTGGGGGCTCCTTGTGAAGACTGTTGAGAACATGAATTGCACATCTTTGTGCATATACGTTTCTATAGCTTTTATCATAATTTTTGTTTTGTTCAACTGCAGGCAATGTGAAGGTGTTCTTTCAAACAAAACCAGTGGTGACATAATAAATATGTTTTTATAAAGCTATGGTGATTTCTTATCAATATTAATTGTAAAGGAGCACATCAGCTATGTTAGTCACAGAGGAAAATATTCATCATTGCAGATTAAAAAGAGTTAATGTTAAGGCCTATATGGTATTAGTTAACTACAGGAATATGTCCATGGTAAGGTCCTAGACTTGGTCTCTCTTATTGAAGCTAATAATGTCCACATAATACTAGGAGCAGAAAGCTGCTAAAATCAGAAGCAAATAACAGTGAAATATTAGATACAAATTGGAATATATATCACAAAGATAAGCTACAGTAAATGAATGCATTTTATATACCAGGTAATTTAGGAGCTGTATTGACAGAATGCTTCTAATAAAACCTAGAGAATATCTATGGTAAATTTCCTGATAGTATATTGTTGTAGGGGTATTTCAGCTTTCCAGTTGTAAAATGGGATATTCATGTAATGAAGACGAGTGCCATGGACAGATATTTGAGTGAAATTTGTTTAATGCTTACTTTCTCCCATAAATATCTCTTGAACTGACAACAATGAGAAAATAGAACTGATGTGGAGGCTTGTTAACAGTAGTGCTCCCTGTATACTATTCATGAATGGTATGGGAGAGAGGGGAAATGATTATGCTACCATAAGAACCCTCCACTACACACCATGAGGTTGCTTGCAGAATGTAGATGTGGATTTCTTCCTCATTCCGTATCCCTGTTGTTCCGATATATTATTCTTAGATTTTCTCCTGCTGTACCCATTGCCTCCTTATGTAGTTGCAAACCACCAACACTAGTCATGCCTATATTTTCCAAATGCATAACCCACCATAGCTCCATACTCTGCTTCTCCTCCCTTTCCCCACCTCACACTAATTCCATGTCACCGTTATATCAAAGCACAGCTCATTACTGCCTTTTCTATACACCCACCTGCTGCTAAAATCCATTTGTACTCAGTAAGTAGTGACTTGCCCATATGTGATACTAATATGTAAGTTGAGATAATCATTATCCCTCTGTAGCTGACTGGTGGGTGATTCCTTGCACTAATTTGATATATCATATTCATGCAATGTATCTTGATCTCTGTTTCTGGTTTACAGCACTTGGAGAGGCAGCCTCTGTTGTTTTACAGTTGATTCAGGAGTCAAATATCTATGTATTGGATAGCTGGTGTGTCTTACTTACCCTTGATATGAATAAAAACATCAAAATATGTTGCTAGGAAATTTTTTCTTCCTTTTTCTCTCGTCCGCACCTGTTTTAGATTGATGTAAGTCTCTTGATGTTATAATTATTAAACATATTCCCTCTCCCTCTTGAGCAATGCACTATATATCTATCCGGTTCAAATGGTGAAAATATTTTGGCTAAATGTCCCAAGTCAAAAGATGCCAAGATCCCTCACATTATGTATAGCATCATAGATACTTCTTTGTGAGAGGTAACAATTTAGATTTGTGACCAAAACTTGCTTGTCTTCTTATCAGTTGATTTTTTGCTCGTGGTTTGTTAGTAAGGTTCTTCAGTTGGCTTTGTAAATGCATTTTAAAGTACTCTGTCAGTATGACGAGAGGTCAACAGGTCTGGCTCTTTGTACATAACATCTGTTTTTACAATTTTCAGCAATTATTGGAACTCCTTTTGATCTGTTTTGTCATAAATATTTAACCAAAGCCACTTCTCTTCAACAATAATGGTTGGTACCCATCTTCAGTAATGCCTCTCCTTTGATAATCCATCTTTCCTTCCTCAGTACCAAGTGAGGTGGTGCAGTGGTTAGCACACTGGACTTGTTGTCGGGAGGGTGACAGTTCAAACCTGTGTCCGGCCATCCTGATTTAGGCTTTCCACGAATGCCCTAAATCGCTCCAGCCAAATGCCAGGATGGTTCCTATGAAAGATCGCAGCCAACTTCCTTCCCTAATCTGATGGGACCGATGACCTCACTGTTTGGTCCCCTCCCCCAAATCAACCAACCTTGCTCAGTCATATTTGAATTCATTGCTATACTCAGCCGCAATGAGCTTTGAATGTATGGCTTTGTAGTATTGTTTGTTTGACATTGGTCTGTACACTTCAGTTGTATACATGTCCAATGTGTGCCTGCTCAGAGTAGGCAGGGTGGCAGCATTCTTAGGAAGGGTTACAGGAGAAGTTGAAATGTTCCCTTATAAAAGTGGCACCCTCTTTTGTAAACAGCAAGATGCCTTGGCGAATCTGGAACTGATGTCACTGTATGAAAAAAAAAATGTGGATGCCTGATGATACTGAGACTACCGTGTTGTTGGGCCATCCTGCTGGATGTGATGGAAAACACGCTGCAGTAGGGGATCCATTTAGGGTTCTGCTGCAACATCCCTAGAGTTTATCAGCAAGTCCTCAAAGATTATTGAACTTGGTAGACAGTCTGAAAACAGACAGTTTGCTGTGTGTCAAATTGCAAGTTTGGACCCTTTGGGGGTCAGTATAGGGCATCTGTATTAGAGTGTTAATAGGATCGGCAATAATGTATGGAGTACTGGAGTAATGGCCTAACAATGAAGACAGTTGGCTGATCATTCCAGCAGTTTAACCTTGGACCCAAACAAAGATAGCAAAGGACTGTGGCCAATAACTAATGTATGCACTCCAAAAATTATAGCTTTCATTTTCTGTTTGTGAATAATGTTCTTGAGCTGGATTTAAGGTTGTGGAAATGAACATTATAGGCTTTTCAGAACCATCTTGGAAAGAAGGGCATCACTGCCATGATGGGAGGCATCTGGTGCCGAAACTGATGCAACCGAGAGATAAATTGTTAAACAAGGAGATGACTGTCAACAAGTTTTCAAAGCTTGAAGTGCTTGCTGGCTGACCATAGACCATTGTGACATAACTGATTCCAAGGATAGACAATTGAAGCAGCCCGAGGGATAAAAGGGCCTAATAATTAAACTTTAAATGAAACACCTGGAGGTTATTCACAGATTGGGAGCCTCAATTTTTTTTATTGCCTTGACAGCGTCCTGTGTGGGTTGTAACATTTCTTTACTAAGGACATATTCTAGGTAAGTGAGGGAACATTGAAGAAATGAAAAATTAGGAGAATTGCTCATAAGGCCCTTTTCAGAGAGAGCCACAAAAATCAGATGCAAGTTGCATGGATGTTCCTTGGTTGTATGACCCGTGACCAGGATGTTGTCAAGGTAGTTGACTTATTGAGAAATATTTGCTGTCAACTGTTACTTTCATTCCAATTGATCCGTAGTGAGGAGGTCCTCCAGGATGTGGAACATGTCAGAAAAACAACAATACATGGCAAATATTTACAACTAAAACAAATAAGCTAATGTACCATTCCACAGATCCCAAGTGGAATGATCGTCATTTTTTAATGAACACTAAGAGTCATTTTACAAATACTAATGCACTGAATTTAAAATAAAAAAGTGTTTTATTTATTTATAAGGTAATAAACATGTAATACAACTACTGTAATACTTATTTACAATGAACACATTACTGCACTGAAATTGTGCAGAAGTTATGTTGTACTTATATACAAATCAGTTGGTTTTACTAAGAAATTCATCAATGGAGTAGAAGGAGTTGGCCACCAATAAATCCTTTAAGCTTCTCTTAAACTGAATTGTCTGGGTTGTCAATAATCTTAGTTTGCATTGTGGAACAAATAGCTAATTATTTTCTCCCAAGTGTAAATTGCAATTCCTTTGCTTGTTTCTAGTAAATGACATGGTCTCCCATGTTCCCACAATCTCAGTTAATTTCTATTAGAGTATTGATGCATAGTGTGTGTTTTTCACTTCTGTTTATATTGTGGTTAATTCTATTGCTTCTTGCTGCCATACCTGTATTTTACGTCATGGAAGAAATTATAATAATTTTTTACATCTAATTCAAATGCAAATTTTTCAGGTAAGGAAGAACGGCAGTTGAAGGCCAATACTATTTTTCAAAGAGAGTTTGACAAACAGTTAGATGAACTAGAGAAACAGATAATACGCCATGAATGCAGTATAACACTTGTGAAAAAGTACCTTAACATTATTCGCTGCCAGCTACTATTGAGAGGAGTTGGGGATGACAAGGTAATTTTATTAAGACACTGCTATAGATCTATCAGTGTATTCAATGGTTGTAAGTATGTAGCCTTTAAATAAGTGAGTCACAGATCTGGTTTGAATCAGCTAGTTAGATTAATGGCTGAATTCTGGTGGACTGGCCAGTGCAGTTGTGAAGTAGTAGTAGTAGTAGTAGTAGTAGTAGTTGTTGTTGTTGTTGTTGTTGTTTCATTGCCATTCACATGTCAACTGAAGCAACACCCTGATTCTGCCTAAAATACATTCCTTAAAAACATTTAAAATCATGAACCCTCCCCCCGAATAATCCATGCTGCATAATGAATCTGGCTAATGACATGTCTTATGTGTCTGAAAATTTAAACCCGACCCTAGACAGACTGAAATAATGACGGATATTGGGAATGTAAAGTCTCAATTTCTATACACGGCACCCAAAGTCTTAGCTGCATCTCATTTGAGGCATAGCGCTATATGTGTGTCAGTCTCAAAGTATGGGAATAGGGAAATTAATTACCAAAACAAGTGAAATCTACAAAGAGAGGATCTGATGTGACACAAGGAAAATATAAAAGGAAAAGCAGATGAAGAATTGTTAATGATATTCAAATGTGGAATCTGTGCCATTGGAACTTGCCATTAAGAAAATGCTACATAAAGAGTGATGTAAAACAAACAGTAATTGTGACTGTGTTAAAGTGAATATATGTCCCAAGTTTTATACAGACATTTTGTTGTGCAATGATGAGCAATGCATATTAAGTTTACTCAGTTAGGGGGGATGGGGATCTGCTTAATCAGAGAGCATAACTCCACCTGGTTGTTCTTAAAACCAATATTCTTCTTTATCCATCTAATGTTCTGGGTGGGATGTTTGGCAGTGGGAAGAACCATTTGAAAATAAATACCCAGGAAACTTTTCATCCTGTTTAAAATGTATTTATCATGATACAAACTGATGAACAAAGTACTATATAACTTCGTTTCTATGTGCACATGGCACTGAACTGAATAGTTCTGCCATTGAGGTCCATAAAGAGTCTATACAACAGAATACTGGTGGTAGAGTCAGTGGCACCAGTCTTCTGGATGCAAAGGAATGGAGGAATATTCAATTGGAGTTTAACTGCATCATGGCTTTAATTCCAGTATAAAATGCTAACAATATACTAAGTGTGGCAGTAGAGTTTCAGGAGAAACACACAGATGGATGTCAAACAGAAATGACTTACATTATACAACCATGAAAGTGTAACAGAAATGTCTTACATCGAGAAAACAGTAGCATCTACAGTATTTCACTTACCAAGGTGGCAAATTACATAATTGGAGACAAAGCCCACAGTGCATCATGTCCACTTCCAATGTATAGAAAGGCAAACACCTTCTTGGTCATCTTTTTATTTATTGGATAATCAGTTTCGATCCTTTTTTAGGTCATCTTTAGATCCATTAATTGTTAGAAAGGAAAGAAAATTTGGTACCATAGCACAAAGATAGTTACGAAGTGACCTAAAAAGATATACAGTGGAAGTATGCAAAACAAAAATAAAACAACATATGAAGTTAGTCATATTGAATAACTGTGAAGTGCAGGTCGTCGATTGACAAGCATTCAGTTAAAATTACTGAAGCTATGGAAATTAAACTACAGAGCATAATATACCAGTGCCTATCATCTGACAAAATTGAAAGATCTTTATGTGAAACTAAATTAAAAGTTGCATTTGGTACAGAAACACCACAGCACAGAGTATTGGGTCAGTTGAAGTGTGGATGTCGAGGAATAGCTGGATGCTGAGACAGAGAGCAAAATAATGAGAACAAACATACAATGTGTGTAACTCTGCTTTATTTAACTTGCATTCAGCTAGTTCAGTTGCATTCCAACAATTCCTTGTCACAAGCAAGTTGGTTGTAGATAATAATAATAGAAAGGTGTGGCTAATTAGTAGCTTTCAAGTGCACCTAGTCAACTCTGCTATGCAACAGTAGTGGCATCAATGTGGCGTCTTCGACTAGTAAGGCAGTCGCATGAGTTATTACCACTTTGCTGGAGATGACGAGGGGATGAGGGAAGTCTGGGCACAGGTGACAGTGGGGAGGCAGGAACCGAAATTTCAGCTGATGACAAGCTCCTGTCCGCACCCCCAACTTTTGTCATGCAAATGCCAGAAGTACCAGTGGAAAGACCAGCCATATAGTGCTCACCTGACCCAGGGAAAGAACATCTCTTCCATCAGTGAAGGCAGAACGGCAACTGGAGGATCCACGTTGGCCCGCTGGAAGGCAGCTCAGGCAGCCAGCTGTGTGCTGTTGACAATAGCACTGCGTCGACAACCAAATGGCTCCCTGTCCAGCACATGTGCCTGGGGGAGGCGAAGGTGCCTGAGGCTGTAGTGTCCTCCTGGGCATCGAATGTACAAATGAAAAACCTGCAGCAGGATCGTGCAGCCCACGCAAATGAAGCTGATTCCAGCAGTGCTTCTGCAGCTCTATGGGACCCTATAAGACATATAAAGAGTGGCCTAAGACTTTGCCAATAACTCTTTGTTCCCAGTGCTTGTGTCTGCCAAAAACTCTGAAAAAGACCAAATTATTTAAACTTCTAGTGTTGCACAGAATGGCCCATCCACTGTGGAGGATGCAGCAACTAAAGCATTATCCTATGCTGGCCTCCACACGTGAGCACCACAAATGGAAACCTGCTAAAGGCATCTACTGCAATAAGCCAACAAGAATTCCAGTATGGTCGTGCAAAGTCTAAAGGCAGACGTTGATGAGGGGCACTGGGCTTGGACCAATCAAAAAATTTCTGTAGCGGAGCAGCCTGGATGTTCCATGAATGGCAGACATTGAGAAGTCAGTTGTTCTATTTGAGTGTTCATACTGACTCATGTGCAAGCTGCTCAGTGCATGCAATGGCTCAAAGTCCTTGATAGAGGAGATGAAGAATTTCCTTCTGAAGCAAATGTAGCCCAACCACATAGGGCTGATCATTGTCTGTATGTAATAATACAACATCCTGCTGGACAGGTAAGTTAAGCGGGAGAGCAAAATAACCACCTACAACCAGATCACGAATCTACTTTATTGAATGTAGCCAACTGATGCAGAGATACTGCAACAGAATCTTGAGTTTGGGGTCTGCAGCCATCATTTGAGCAACCCATTGATTCTACGGGAAAAATATCAAATGTTTCGTTGTCCTGAACATCAGTGTGCAAACAAGAATCCTCTGAGGTGTTGAATGCCACACCAGTGCCAACTGTTAGGCGAGAGACACTATCTGCATTTGAATTATTAGCTGTGGGCTTGTTCATAATTTCACATTGTAATTTGAGAGGAGCAAAAACTAACACTGCACATGTGCAGATGGTCTGGCTTTGAAGGGCTGAACAATGAGGTGAGACACTTGTGATACATCACAAGTAGAATTTTCTGCCATACAAGAATTGGTGGAATTTGCTCAGCACATACACGACAGCAAGAGCTTCCTTCTCAATCTGCGAGTAGTTGCACAGAGCTCTGTTTAGGAGTTTGGACGTGAAGGCAATTAGCCAGTCTAATGATCCGACTCTGTGCAAGAGAACAACACCAATCATGTAAGAGGAGTGTCAGCCGCAAGCACAACTGGCTTAGCAGGATCAAAATGTACCAAACAATGATCGCTCAGTATAGCAGCTTTCAAGATCTGAAATGCAACCTGACACTCTGAGTCCAGTCAAACGAAAAATTCTTTCAGCGAAGACACTGTAATGGAGCTGCAAACTACGCAGTGTTTGGAATGAACAGAATGTAATAAGTTGATTTACCCAAAACAGCTTGAAGTTCACTAATGTTCCTAGGAGCTGGGAGATCCCATATGGCAGTTAAGTGTGACTGCAAAGTGTGGATATCCTGACTCTTGATCACATGTCCTAAATATTCAGTCTCAGTCTGGAAGAATATGCACTTGTCTTTATTACTCTTCGACCCAGAGTCTGACAGCACTCGAAATAATTTCTTGAGATTGGAAAGATGTTCATGGGGAGTATGACCTGAATTGTGTGTCATCCACATAGTTCAAACAAGATGGAACTGTAGCAGTCAAGAGTGACAAATAGCATTGAAAAATTGCAGATCTGGGTGCACTCCTGAAGGTCAACCTCAAAAACGTAAATAACCCAATGTGGGCATTGATTACAAGAACTTGTTGTGACTGTTTATCCAGGGTAAGATGCAAATAAGCACCGTGAAGATCAATCTAGGAAAAAAAGTGACCTGCACCAAGTTTGTCAACAAGTTCCTCAGGCCATGGCAAAGAAAGAGAGTCAATCAAAGTCTGTGGATTTACTGTTGCCTTGAAATCTGCACATAAACGTAACCTCTGCAAAGGTTTCTTTATTTCCGCTAAAGGTGATGCCCACTGACTGATTGCTACAGGGGAATCACACAATTGTCCTTCCAAGATAAGAGTTGCTATGCCACCTGATCTCTGATAGCGTGAAGGACAGGCTGTGCTCGGCAAAGCTGTTGTTGCACATTGTCTTTCAAATGTCATTGAATTCATCACCACACAGTTCAGCTATCTTGTCTCTAGGCACAGAAGAGCTCACAGAGAGAACATTGTCTTGAATACCGAGCGAGGTGGCGCAGTGGTTAGCACACTGGACTCGCATTTGGGAGGACGACGGTTCAATCCCGTCTCCAGCCATCCTGATTTAGGTTTTCCGTGATTTCCCTAAATCGTTTCAGGCAAATGCCGGGATGGTTCCTTTGAAAGGGCACGGCCGATTTCCTTCCCAATCCTTTCGTAACCCGAGCTTGCGCTCCGTCTCTAATGACCTCGTTGTCGACGGGACGTTAAACACTAACCACCACCACCATTGTCTTGAATGAACAAACCAAACAGATCAAAAGAGTCCATGCCAAAAATGTTTATTTACTGTCATGTGAACTCAAAACTGTGAATGAAACTGTCTTGGTAATGTTACAAAAAGTAGCAGGTAGGCTGCAAACACTTTGAACAGGAGTGTTATGTCCACCGTAACCAGAAAGAGGTGCCTGTGACTTACGTAGCTTATGCTTGTCTAACAGTTCACAAGTGATTCTCTTCAACAAAGTCGCTGATGCACCAGTGTCCCCCGCATGCAGACTTTGTGATTGGCAGTCTGCAGAGAGACAAACAGCTTATTGGGCTGACAGAGAATGGGAGATGTGTGCGACTTCTTTGCTATTGCACTTGACTTGCACTATGTAATACTAGAATCACTACTGGCCTTGGAAAAAATTGTATTAGCATTTATGGACTGAAGCTTTAGAGAAAGTGCATGTTGAGCTTCTGTTTTTACAGACATATGGATGGAACATGACTGTGATTGCCACAAGGATAACACGTAGCTACAAGTCAGGGGCACGCCTGGCACTTGTGTGCTGTGAAACACCAAGACCAAGATTTAACACCGCTAGTCTGCTGCCTAGCACACTGGTTCTGTTTATTTTGCTGCATGGCTGAGAATTTATGTGCTGCAGTGTACAAACTACGGGCACAACCTGTTTACCACTACTTTGTATGGCACAAATAGGAATGAAATCAAAGTCAATTGCTACAATATCATACGAGTCCTGACGCTCCACTAATTCCAAAACCTGTCACAAACTAGGATCAGGATACTTGAGAATCTATTCACATGTGTGAAGATCTTGCACATTTTGTGTAATTGTGTCCCTGATCATGGCGTCACTATAATAGTGTCCACACTCTCACTTAAATTTGCAATGGCATGTAAACCCTAATAAGTCTGCTGCCCACTGCTCATGAGTCCAATTTGGTTTCCTCCACAAATGAAAGAATTTGTAGCACGTAGCTGCCACATTAATTTGTTCATCAAAGTATTTGTCCAGCCCAGCAATTAATTCTTCAGGAATACTCCCAGGGTGGGCAGTGGGGAAAAGTTTGCAGGTGAACCTGTACACTGACGTACCAGCCATTGCAAGAAGATCAGGTTGCCTGTTCCTACCTTCAGTGTATGCATCAAGCTGTGCTCGGTACTTGATCCATTCCTCGTGTGTTGAATCAAACACATGCAATGGTGGGATGGAAACAGGTGCTGGTGCCTGTGGCTGTGCTGCAGAAGGCTGGGGTGGCAGCGGCATATTTGGTTGCACAGTGAGCAGTCTTGTTCATCATGTCCACGGGCTGCTGCATCTGCTGTGCCTGAAACTGAACAATCTGTGTTACTAACAGTTCTTGCGAAGGACTAGCCATGCTCAATACACACACCAAAAATTACAAAATAAGAAATAATGTGTGCAAGCATGAATGTTAGCCTCATTGTACACAAACAAACATAGTCAAGTGCAGACCACATTATGAAACTCAAAAGCGCAGGAAGGTGAGCACAGTGAAAAATGACAGTTCTGCAAGAAAAGAGAGACAATTAACATGGGCACCAAATGGGTACAGACTCGTCACTAGCTATTGGGTCGCTTCAGGGGTGGGTGCCGAGGAATAGGTGGGTGTTGAGACAGAGAGTGAAATAATGTGAGCACATGTAAAATGTATGTAACTCTGGGTTACTTAACTTCAATTTAGCTAGTCCACTTGTATTCCAACAGTTCCTTGACACAAGCAAGTTCATTGTGGATAATAGCAACAGAGAGGTGAGGCTAACTAGTAGGATTTGAATGCGTTGAGTGAACTCTGCTATGCGATTGTGCTGGCATTATTGCGGCAGCTTCTTAAGTCAGCTTGGTGGTGGCACTACTCGCGCATGCAGCAGAGTGTGTGTCTTTGAGCTGGCTGTGGATTGATGGGGCAGTCATGTGAGTTACTTATTGCCTGGCCTGGTGCCAATAGATTAAGACACAACACAGAAAGATTTCACGTGAAAAATGAGTACCTGCACTCAGACATATATAGTGTCACAGGTGGCAACTGTGAGAAACAATGTATTGGACCTACGTACTATCATACAATCCTGGATTTAGATGCAAACATGAAGGTCCTCCACAAAACCAATAGGTGTGAATTAATGCACCACGTTTGTGCAAGGAAGTAAAAATTAAAATACAAGAGCAAACTGAAACTTCCTGGCAGATTAAAATGGTATGTCAGTCTGAGACTCAAACTTGAGACCTTTGCCTTTCACAGGCAGTTGCTCTGCTGACTGAGCTACCGAAGCATGACTCACGACTCATGACAGATTATGACTCACGACTCATGACAGATTATGAGTCATGCTTGGGTAACTCAGTCTGTGGAGTACTTGCACGCAAAAGGCAAAGATCCCGAGTTCGAGTCTCAGTCTGGCACACAGTTTTAATCTGCCAGGAAGTCTCAGATCAGTGCACACTCCACTGCAGAGTGAAAATTTCGTTCTGGAGACAAGAGTGAGCCGATTACCAAATATCGGTAAAAAAATCTACTACTTTAAAAAGGCTTAAAGGGGTTGAACATGGAATCACATAGTAAAAACCAAGAAAAACTTTAAAAAACAGAGGCTGAAAGACAGCCACTTCAGAAAACCAGACAGAACTTACATCCAAAAATACACTTAACAAAAATATGAACTACTATATACACAGCAAATGTGTGAGCACTTTTTTTATGCTTGAAGCATGAAGTAGTACAAATCAGTTGTGTAAATAGGTCAGAATTAACTTAAAAACAATATACTAAATAGGAAGCAAAAATTAGGCTGCCACTTTAAAAGTACACATAGCACAGTATCCTTTAACTGGAAAAACATTGTAAAATTTAAAATCTACATAGTGGAAACATCACAAAGGGAACTTAAAATGATCACTATCATATCGATTCTGTATTGCAACATGCATATTGATGATCACAAATGGGGAATAGCAAAATGCCATGAACCACAGAGGGACAGATAACCTACCTGTTATGTGTTTTGATTTGATTTTTTATTGGTCCATGTTATAACCAGGAATAACACAATAACCTCGTCAGTCTGGTTTATTAAATCACAAATCACTTTTTAACAATTATGTTAGCCATGCGTCTACCCAGGCTCACACTCAGAAGTAATGCATTATTAAAGTTTGGTTATACCAATGTCCAAATGTGCATAGTGGGGTGCACGTCCCGTAATTATTCCCAAGTCCAGTGAAGTTCAGTCTCTCTGAGTGAAGTCACTAGATTTCCGCCGAGCAGCCAGGTAACCTCGAGTGGTACGGCGAGTCATCCACAAGCAGCTGGAACACGGCGTAATGCACTTCCCAATGAGAACTGTCGTTGCAGCGGCGGCCGGGTTTATATAAGGCTCGCTAGTTGATGGAGCTGTCAGCTGGGGTCACTGTTTTCCAGGGAAAACCAATCGCAATGTTTCCTGGCGTAGCCAATTGCTGTGTGCTGACAAACGCACGCGCGCGAAGGCGGCCAGCGATGGTAGCCACGAGCCACCCGGAGAAGTGCGGCCAGCGATGTATTTCTCGGCCACGTAAGAGAGTGTGCGTGTGAAGACGGCCAGCGATGGAAGAAGCGGGCCGCCCAGAGAAGTGCGGCCAGCGATGTATTTGGCGGCCGCATACTGGAGCGCGTTGTTCAGTGTTTGTTAGAAGTGGTGTATACAACAGTCCAGTTTTATCATACAGCACAAATTGTACAATTGATATTGGACAGGTCAAAGATAAGTTACAATAATACATAGTATTAACGAAGTAGTAGGCAAATTAAAAATAGGTACCTATAATTTTGTTACGTATTCAGAAATTTTCTGACAGAATAGAAACAGTGCTTTATTAGAAATGCCTTTAGTTTAGCTTTAAATATTGGATGAGTAGCATTTTTTATTTCCTCTGGTATCGTATTGTGTAGTATTACACCAATGTTAATTATGCTCCTCTGATAGGTGGTTGTTCTGTGATATTTTTGATGTATATTTGATTTCCCTCTGGTACTATAGTTGTGTACATTTTTGTTCTGTAGCAGTTTGCCTGTTTTCAGGAGGTAGTCCATAGTAAACAATATAATTTCATAAATGAGTAGACTTGGAACATTTAGAACACCAAGCTCAGTAAAATGGGATTTACAGGACTCCATCTTTTTAAGGCCACAAGTTATTCTTAGAGCTCTTTTTTTCATTCTAAAAACCTTTACACTGTGAGTTGAACATCCCCAGAAAACAATCCCATATCGGACTAGTGAATGGAACTGTGCATAGTATGCCTGCAGCACTGTTGTTTTGTTTGATGTAGCCTTTAAAATTCTTAGGCCATAGCACACAGATGATAGTTTTCTAGACAAGTTATTTATATGTGTGTCCCACTTTAAGTCTAGCTGAACCCATAGACCCAAAAATTTTGTGACACATTTTCTAGGGGATCATTTTTTAATTGTGCTTGAATAGACAATTAGTTGGAGGAATTAAATGAAAATTGACAGACAGTTTGTTCAGTATTTATAATGAGGTTTTTTTTTTTTTTTTTTTTTTTTTGGGAACCACTCAGAAAGTCTTTTCGTAGAACTTTCTGCTGTGGACTGCAAAGTTTCTGCACTGGATCCAGTGAGCAATACGCTGGTGTCATCGGCAAACAGGATAGTTTTAGTTTTTGTGGGACTCGTATATTCAACTAAGTCGTCCACATAAATCAAGAAGAGTAGTGGACCTAAGATTGAGCCCTGTGGTACACAATATTTTGTTGGTAATTCGCAAGAAAGAAAGTTGTTTCTTGTTTTATTCATTTTGTTGAATTCATACTGAAGTGATACTTTCTGCCTGCAGTTTTTTAGGCATAAACACAACGAGCTACGTGCTACATCTCTTACTCCTTGTCTTTCTTATTTTATGAGCAGAATGTTATGGTCCAGGACATCAAAGGCTTTTGATAGATCTAGAAAAATACCTGCAGTTAATTTATGTTGATCAAGGGATTTTAAAATGCAGTCCAAGAATTCAAAAATTGCTGTCTGTGTAGACTTAGACTTTCTAAAACCATGTTGTTGTACTGCAAGTGATGCATATTTATTTATGAATTTTATGAGTTTTTCTAGAATTTTTGAGAAGGAACTTAACTGTGACATGGGTCGGTAGTTCGATATTTTTTCAGAAGAAGTGGTGAAACTTTTGCAGTTTTAAAAACATCTGGAAAGTTTTTGCCAAGGGGTTTGCTGTGTGGTGATCACACGCTTTTGATATAAAATCAGATACTTCATCAAGACCACTTGACTTTTATTGCTTAATGATGTAATTTTACTTATAATTTCATTGGGCTTTGTATCATAAACATACATAGAAGCAGTTGAGATCACTGACTTGCTGGAGAAGCTTGGGACTGGTCCTTGACAGTGTACTTGAATGAGATCTTCAGCTAGTGAAGTGAAGTATTCATTGAATTTTTCCACAACTAAATTTGGGTCTGTCACTTTTGAGCCTTCTAGTGTTAATGATACATTCTTTTTCTTTGGCGCTGAATTACAAGTTTCTTTCTTTTTAACTCTCCACGTAGATCTCATTTTGTTAGATGAGTTTCTTATCAAATTGTCATTCCGCATAATTTTTGCCTCTTTGACTACTCTACCATAGATTCTTTTGTAGGCTTTTGAATAATCTGCGAATTCTTGGGTTACTCTATATTTCTTACAACATTACTGCAGAAATCTGTTTCTCTCACTGGAAATTTTTATGCTTTTAGTTACCCATTACTTATTATTGTAATGTTTTACTGTTTTTACTACTTTTGGAAATACTAGATTAAAATAGTGAAGAAATATGCTCTTAAAACTCATGTACATGCTATCAACATTGTTCTGAGTGGCGATGCTTTCCCAGTTTTCCTTTGCCAGTAAGAGATTAAGAATTCTAATGTTATCTTCAGAAAAGGTTCTTTTTTCAACTACTTTTTCAGAACTTCTATTACTTGTTGGCATTTCTATACACAGCAGCTGTGCCTCATGATCACTATAACCTATGCTCATCACTCTGCTTGTGAATCTGTAATTTGTTCCTGAGATGAATATTTGGTCAAAATGGAATTTGTGCATTCAGTTAATCTTGTTGGGCTGTGTATTGCGGGGAGGGATCACATTGAATGTGTTGGTCATATTTATCAAAGCATCTCTGGTGCTGCTGTCTTTTGAAAAATCAATATTGAAATCCTCACAAAGCACTATCTTCATATTTAGTATACTGATCCTGTTCAGCAGAACCTCTAGTTTATTCGTGAAGACTGGCAGGTTTCCACTTGGTGCTCTATATATGTTAATAACTATGAAATTAAGCTCTGACAGTTTAGTAATGGAAAGTTCAAAGTCTTTTTCAATTGAGTTGATATAACTTTTACTGACATCACAAAACTTTATTTGTTCTTTCACAAAGATAGCAGAGCCACCATGTTTGGAAAACTCTCAGCTAAAATGACTTGCTAATCTATATCCTGAGATTGAGGTTAATTTTACTTCGTCATTTCGTAGCCAATGTTCAGTAATGCAGAGTATGTCTACATTTAGTGCATACTGGAGTAGTGCTTCCAACATGGAAATTTTATTTGTGAGTGACTGAACATTATGGTGTAGTATAACAAAATCCGGGTATTTAGTAACTTTAGTTGAAATGGTTTCTGATTCTTTATCTAATGGCATTTCTAATACAGCACTTACCCTAAAAATTTTTTGGTATATTTCTTGTGTGTGGCTTCTGTTTGCTGGTGGCAATCAGCAGGTGAGTTAACTTCTGGAGCATGTATAAATTTTGCTTCATCCACATCTGTCCTCTTCGGTTTAAACCATTTCGTAATTTTCATTTGGCTGACGACTTGATTGTTTGTTTCTCACCTAATCAGTTTAAACCACTTTGTAATTTGCGTTTGGCCAATGGCACAGCTTGTAACTCATCTAAAGCACTTCTTAATCTCCATTTGTTTGCCACTTATACTTTTTTCTTCACTCTTCTTCTAAATGCAAGTACAAATTTTCTTGGCTAGTAATTTCTTTCCTGGCACATTTAAATGAAGTCCATGGACTGTGTGGGACTTTCGCTCTAATCTGTTTATATCTACAATATCAACATTCTTAAAGTTAGTGCATATTTCAGTGATACACTCGTTTGCAACATTAATTTCGTGGTTCACATTAGACCAGGATGGTAAATCATGATGATGTGGGATGTTCACAATGAGTACATTTGTGTGGGTTGAATTATTGAAACATTTCCTCATTCCTGTAATAACCTTGTATGTCTCGTTTCTATAGTCATCGTTTGATCCTCCTATTAACACGGCGAAATCATCTTTATTCAAACTAGCTACGTCAGTTGATGTTGTTAGGTCTGTCATGTCACTCAGTGGAGCCCCCGGGGTTTATGAAAGCCCCGTCGCTTGTGTGTGTTCTGTGCAGGCAATTAAAATTAGACAAAGTGGTATAGTTGTGTTGTGACACTGCCAGTAATACCAGTTATCAAATCAGAAGTAATTGTAATTAAAAACTAACTCAAGTAATTGCAGTGCATCACAATTTCCTTATTTGATCTGCCACTATGTATGCGAAGATTCGTCGCAACTAAGTTAAAAAACTCATCCTTGGCGACACTAGTGTACATATTCTTAATTTCAAGAGGTACAATATAGATTCCATGTGCAATGTTACTTTAATTTAGGATTGTGGTAAGGTGATCTCTATTTTTAGTATTATAATTTAGGGGTTTGTAAGTAGTGTTGATTCAAATATTTTTACAAAATTTTGTCAGTCCCATACCCTGATCCATTACGTGCATTAACAATCGACCACAAAGATAAATTTAGTTTATGGATTTTTAAGGTAGTTCTAAGCATAAGAGCACTAGGATTCATCAGTAAAAGTGACGTTTTTTCCAATTCACTAGGAAAGGATCAGAATCCTTTAGCACGCTCATAAGTTTCTCAACATATTTAGTTATAGGATCTGTTCTACGTTCCAGTGATCTCGTTTCCAGTATAAATTGCTAAGCCTCACTTGTATACTGTTGTTCCTCCATTGTCACCACTCTTTTGCTCTTATCAGCCCTCACAGTTAATGCCAGGTTATCCTCCAGTTTACTATTTATACCACTCAAAATAGCATTTTCCTTTTTATATTTCATCCATCTTGTATCTTGACTTTTACCAACTAGTATCAGTCATCTGTTTTGCCCTAATAGGTACTTCATTATGCTGCACAACCATAAATTTGGCTCTGTCTAAGGCTGTAACTTTATAAGTAATCAAGAATTTTTTTGTTGATTAGTGATAGTGCTGTGTGTTGCACATTAAACCACATTCTAGCAGGCTAAGCTACTCATCATTAAAAACAGTGTCTGTGTATTTGTAGATTTTAGGAAAAAAACTGAAATGACGACGGGGGGTGTCACTACTAACCACACAGTCATCCAACTTTGTAAGTGTACCAGTGTGAATTTTATGTATCCTGTTCCTTTTTGACAGATTAAAAAAACAAAATTGCAAATATCTTACTAAGCATCACAGAAAATATGGGTGACAATGTTTAGTAGGGACATGAGGTATACATAGTTCTTACAATTGCTAGATTTTTTATCATTATTGTTATAGGCTACAGCAACAAATGTTTGTGTATCTTACAGTGCTGTTGTAGTAATACTGCATTAATAATGCTGCTAAATGGAATAATAATAATATTAATAATAACAACTACGCTATTAGCTGAGCATGTAAAAATGGCTTACGAATGACAACAATGTACTTTGCACCCTAATGCAGTGATTTGTTGTAATTTTGTTAGTCTTCTGTGCTTTGCTTCAAACGAAACAGAATACTGAAATTTTCAAATTTACCATCAGCTTCAGTATTGCTATGGGTTATTTTTTTTTCTCCTTTACTGAATTTTTTCCTGTCAGTTATGTCATCCATTCAACTTCTCTGGCATTCCTTTTAATTTATTGGTCCTTTCTCCAATATTCTTCATAGTTTTCCAAGCTATGGTTAGTCACTACTATTTCGTCTAGAGAGAAACATATTCCTCTTTGCTTTATTTTGTGAATTTCATCCCTTCTGTTCATGGTATTGCTTCTGTTTACATTATAACCATCTTTGAGTTCGTGTGTAAATTCTATCCATTTGGTCCACTCTCCTCCTCCTGTTTGTGTTGTAACTGCACACCATGGAATCTGAATGCCACCTTCCCTATAACATTTTAGCTCTCATATAATTTGCTACGTGTTTTGTTGCTGTAGTGTCATTTCTTTCAGGTTATTTAGAGATGCCATGGCATTTGTTTGATGAGCCTAAGTGTCATGCATTGTTAATTGTAATTTCTTATTTTTCAGTTTATTTTTGGTGCAGGGGCCTATCATTTTATTAATACCCGTAAAAGAGCAGAAAAACAAAATGTGAAAAATAAAAGCATTTCTACAGGAATTCAGCCCGAACAAATTCCTTGTATAAAAGATGATAGTTCATGTGGAAACAACAACAGAGTTATGGAAACAGAAGTAAAGTCAGCTTTGACTAAGAACAACAACAGGATTGCCAGAGAACTTCACCAGAAGTCAGAATGTCACATAAGAGGGAGAAGATTTAAGAAGCTTCAAAGGCAAGTTTCTCTTGTTGAGACATGGCTTGTCATTAAGTGAAGGAAAACTTTGTGTCACTCAATGAAAATTTGCTTACTGTTACCTGAATCTGAGCATTTTATACAGGTTTGTTGTTGGAAATGTTTCTCAGTGGTGCCCTGAAAGACAGTACCAAGTTAGTGCTCCATACAAATGGATGTTATATATAAGGGGCCCAAGAGAGGATCCAGAGATCTCAAAATATGTGACAAAGGTTTCAGTCTTCCTTGATCCTTCATATTACCCAAACAATGTTGTGCACATGATGTAAGTTGCTTTGTGCGTTATTTGTGAGAAATTATCAATCTTTAATTAATTGTTTGTTTACTAATAAGAACATATAAATGGTCCTGAGTGGTATCTTAATAATAAGGGAAATGAAATTCAGAATTCTCTCTCTCTCTCTCTCTCTCTCTCTCTCTCTCTCTCTCTGTGTGTGTGTGTGTGTGTGTGTGTGTGTGTGAAGTCAAAATTTAGTGGCAGAATAGAACTTGTATATCGTTTATACTCATTATAGTACTGTTAATCTGATAGCATTACTCAGCAAATAGTGCTTGTTCTATCAATGAAATAATTTTCTTTGTTATCTTTTAATGTCAGTTCCTTATGGATGTACTGTGTCCAGTAAACCAGAACCATGTTATAAATTGTTGTAATGATGGCATCAGGATGATTAGTATTAGGACTTAAACAGGGAAGGCAATAACTTTTTTATCATAGACAACAAAGATCAAATGTTCTAGATATATACAAAGACAGAATGAAATGTTGTTCTGTCTGATAAATATCGAAATTTCCTTAATCAAAAATTTATACAAATTACAATTAACTCAATTTTACATATTATAGATATTGCAAAACATGCATCACAGGTTTACAGGATGGTTCAGCTAAGCTGTTCCCCTCAAATATTTTCAGAGCCATTTAAGATATTGCAGTTCTGTTTTCATCCATATGAATTGTGAGGTAGTTCTCACTAAATGACATTTCGTTTCTTTTTATAGCAATATTAATTACAGAAATTTTGATATCAACTTTGCTGTATCATAGTTCAGAAAAGAGACAAATTCTATGCCATTTCACTCTTCAAAATCCAGTTACTAGTTTCAGAATAACTACAGCATTTATGTCTTATGATTTATTTATTTTAAACATGAAACGGATTGCAGTCTTATTTGGAGGTTCATGATTGCATACCCAAGTAGGGAAATAAGTCACTTCGGATTAGGAGGACACAAAGTGTTGCACTGCCACAATACCAGTATAAAAGGGGCACAGAGGAGCTGTAGCTTTCATTCTGTCTAACATTCACATGTATCAAGTGTAGTTTGAAAAAAATAAATGTCTTTCACAAATGTGAAGAAACTAGATATACCACTTCTCTACAGGGAATACAGAAGGAACACAAAGAGAACAGCAAAGTTGTTAATATGTGGTGACCAACAAGAATGACAGTTCAACAAATGTACAAAAAAATTTATTCGAGAGGCGGTGGAATACCACACAGAGGGCAAGCAGTAAGCCTGCAATGAGTGGACTGAATGAAATAGATGATTTCGTAGCTGTTGCTCTTAATCCACATGGTAACTGCAGAGAAATTGTGTGTGTTCCTGGAATCGATCGGCCCAGCAATGTTTGCAACTTTGGCACGTACAGCTTCCATCCACATCATGGGTCACTTCACCAGCAGATTAATCAGTAGGATTGCTGAATACCTATGGAATTCTTTCACTCAGTTCTGATGCAACATCAGGACAACATATTCTTTCTTCAAAGAAATCTCTTTACCAGTGAAACTACCCTTACAAATCATGGAAAGCTGAATTATGAAATCTGCATTATTCGGATGCTGAGAATCTGCACTGGCTGAGGCAGGTTGAATGTCACTGGTATTGGAGTGTGAATGTAGAGGACATGCCTCTTGAAATATGCAGATGTATGTGGCACAAGTGGTGCCCAGCTCACTTATGTGCTTGTGGCTAGGAAAGTGATCACCTAGGTTTTTCCCAGTCTCTGGATCAGACATGAAGGCATTATCATTTGACCTATATGTCTGCCGTTATTTGATGCCTCCGGACAATCCAAGAGGATTTAACACATCATGATGTTACATATACAGTATGTGCAGTGATATTCATGGACACTCTTGTCCGTCCAGGAGTCCTTTGTGGGTGACTGAAAACGTGTAGTGCTGTAGACAGTGACCATGTGAAATACTTGATGACATAACCTGAATTTTGAGGAACTGTTTATGGCCACATTCCTCTGCATTTTCCCTTTTTTTGCTGATACTGTTGTTTTCGAGTTTAAGTGTTTATTTTGACTTTAAACTCATGACATGAAGTTGTTATTTAACAAGTTTTATATCCGAATTACCTTTTTACAAATTGATTCAATTTTTGATGTGCACCTTTCTTTCAAGGCTTTGGCAAAAACAAGCAGACTATCACTGTAATTAGCTGGTGTCTCATACTTACATTTCATGTCCTTTGCCTTCCAGTTGAATTGTCGGTTCAACATCATGCATCTAAATGTGATTAGTGTCAGCTTTAAACTAAGTTTTTTCCAAATATTGTGTATTTTTAAGCAGATTCTCTTAGCTGTGCCAAGCTGCAGTGGCCCAAACAACAACACACATTTACACATAAGACAGCAGTTGGTTTCATGTTCAAAATAGACAAATCCTAAGTTGTAAATATTGCAGTTTGTCTGAAACTACTAATCAGATTTGGAAGAGTGACACACCATTGAATATGTTTCTTTTTAGAACTATGATACTGGCAGTGGAATTTGCTATAGTTCCGTGCAAAACAAGTAGATGTAGCCCTGAATGAGACAGGGTGTATCATTACAGGATGTCTTCGCTGTACCTTTGCAAATCAGATCTGTCAGCTTGTGGACATAGCTCGCCTTGAAGTAAGGAAAATAATAGCTGCAAAGGTTGAAAAGTGATCACCTAGGTTTTTCCCAGTCTCTTGATCAGACATGAAGGCAACTGGAAAAAAGTGCAGGTGACTCTTATATACAAGGGGCGGGGGCAAGAGAATTGACCTGCAAAATTACAGACCAATATCCTTAACACCAGTTTGTTGCAGAATTTTTGAACATCATCTCAGTTTGAATATAATAAAGTTCCATGAGACAGGAAAGCTTCTGTCAACAAATGAGCACAGTTTTAGGCAGCATTGCTCATGCGAAACTCAGTTTGCCCTTTTCTCACATGATATCCTGTGAACTGTGGATGGAGGACAACAGGCAGATTCCATATTCGTAGATTTCTGAAAAGCATGTGATATGGTGCCCAACTGCAGACTTTTAATGAAAGTGCAAGCATAGGTTCTCAGATATGTGGGTGGCTCAAGGATTTCTTAAATAATAGGACCCAGTATGTGGTCCTCGATGTTCACTGTTCATCAGAGACAAGGGTATCTTCAGGAGTGCCCTAGGAAAGTGTAATAGGACCACTGTTATTCTCTATATACATAACTGATCTGACAGATGGGGCGAGCAGCAATCTGTGGCTGTTTGCTGATAATGCTGTGACATACGGGAAGGTGTCATCACTGAGTGGCTATAGGAGGATACAAGATGACTTAGACAAACTTTCTAATTTGTGTGATGAATGGCAGCTAACTCTAAATGTAGAAAAATGTAAGTTAATGTAGAGGAGTTGGAAAAACAATCTTGTGATCTTTTAATACAGCATTAGTGTTGTGCTACTGGTCACAATCAGTATTAAGTATCTGAGTACAATGTTGCAGAGTGGAATGAACATGTAAGGACTGTAGTGGGGAAGACGAATGGTTGGCTTCAGTTTATTGGGAGAGTTTTAGGAAAGTGAAGTTCATTTGTAAAGGAGGCTGCATGTAGAACTCTAGTGCGACCCATTCCTGAGTACTGCTGAAGTATTTGGGATTCCCACCAGGTCAAGTTAAACGAATACATCGAAGAAATTCAGAGGTGGGCTGCTAGATTTGTTACTGGTAGGTTCAATCAACATGCAAGTATTACGAAGATGTTTCGGAAACTCAAATCAGAATCCCTTGAGGGAAGACAGTGTTCTTTTCAAGGTACACTATTGAGAAAATTTAGAGAACTAGAATTTGAAACTGACTGCTCAACAATCCTACAGCCACCAACATACACTAAACAAGAAGATTAGATACTGAATAATGACCGCGACTGCATAGAAGCGATGGAAAAAACAGATGCCTATAAATATCTAGGATACAGACAAAAAATAGGAATAGATAATACAAATATTAAAGAAGAACTAAAAGAAAAATATAGACAAAGACTAACAAAAATACTGAAAACAGAATTGACAGCAAGAAACAAGACAAAAGCTATAAATACCTATGCTATACCAATATTGACCTACTCATTTGGAGTAGTGAAATGGAGTAACACAGACCTAGAAGCACTCAATACATTTACACAATCACAATGCCACAGATATAGAATACATCACATACATTCAGGAACAGAAAGATTCACATTAAGCAGAAAGGAAGGAGGAAGGGGATTTATCAACATAAAAAACCTACATTATGGACAGGTAGACAATTTAAGAAAATTCTTTATAGAACGAGCAAAAAACACAAAGCAATCACTCATATAAATACATCGGCTACACCATTGCAATTTCATAACCACTTCTACAACCCTTTAGATCACATAACATCAACAGATACAAAGAAAGTAAATTGGAAAAAGAAAACACTACATGGCAAGCACCCGTATCATCTAACACAGCCACACATTGATAAAGACGCATCCAACACATGGCTAAGAAAAGGCAATATATACAGTGAGACAGAAGGATTCAGTTTGCAATACAGGATCAAACAATAAACACCAGATATTACAGCAAGCATATTATTAAAGATCCCAATACCACAACAGATAAATGCAGACTTTGCAAGCAACAAATAGAAACAGTAGATCACATCACAAGTGGATGTACAATACTAGCAAATACAGAATACCCCAGAAGACATGACAATGTAACAAAAATAACACATCAACAACTTGCCATACAACATAAGCTAATAAAACAACATGTTCCCACATACAAGTATGCACCACAAAATGTACTGGAGAATGATGAATACAAATTATACTGGAACAGAACCATTATAACAGATAAAACAACACCACATAACAAACCTGACATCATACTCACCAATAAAAAGAAGAAATTAACACAACTAATCGAAATATCCATACCCAATACAACAAATATACAGAAGAAAACAAGAGAAAAAATTGAATGATGAAGTCAAGGAAATGTGGCATCAGGATAAAGTTGACATTATACCAATTATACTATCAACTACAGGAGTTATACCACACAATATCCACCAGTACATCAACGCAATACAGCTACATCCAAATGTATATATACAACTACAGAAATCTGTAATTATTGATACATGTTCAATTACCCGAAAGTTCCTAAATGCAATGTAGCATATACCACACAGTTAAAAGGAAGTCACGCTTGATCAAGGCCTGCATCACTTACCATTTTTAACCAGACATAATGTCTGAGAGAGGAAAGAAATAATAATAATTTTGTGTGGCTCAGTGGCCTGGTGCAAGTCTTCCATTGGATGCTACTTCAGTGACTTGAGTGTCCCTCTCCTACCTCAGTTCACCAACTGGTGAAAGGGAACCTACAGTTTAATGTGGAATCGAAATCACATGTTCCTGGTGACTCCTCACATTGTTGAGAGGTGAGCGGTGGTGGCCAGGTTAAAATTAAGACTGAAAAATAGGTGGTCAGACTGAGATTTGATCCCACGACCACTGTTTCTAGGTACATGTACCACCATGCCCGACCCAACAGAAATACTCAATGTTTGCAGCAATTGAGAGAAGACTGTGAAAAACCAAAAAGTTGCAACTACAAATTGTGCTTTTTGCTTGGAGTTTTTCCAGACTTATAGCTTGTAGGTACAGCAATACATATTTTCTGTGCTTGTCATCTGTATTTACAGTAGTATTGTGAGGTATTGAGAAATTTACTTTACACATGGTAGGATTTGTAAATATTCCACCAGTTAGTCTGCATTTCTGTCTAGTGTTAGGTATCAGCAGAGGTTGTTAGCCATTTGCACTTCGTTCAAAAAGTTTCCTTTGAAAGCCACATCTTGGAAGAGTAGTTATCCTTCATCTCTTGTCAAGTGGCACAGTTGTTGAGCAAATCTCATGCTAATGTGTGGAGAGTTGTCTGTCACCAGAAGCTACATCCATACCATCTGCAGAAAGTCCAGGCTATAGTACCGGTGGACTACTTGTGAAGAGTACAGTTTGTTCAATGATATTTACTGATGAGTTCACATTAACTTGAGATAACATTATGAACTTGCACAAAATTCATATTTGGGAGGAGGAAAATTCCTTTGCACAAATGGCTCATGAAAATCACTCATTGCATGTTGTACCACCATACAGCGAGACCTTCAGAGGTGGTGGTCCAGGTTGCTGTACACACCGGTACCTCTAATACCCAGTAGCACGTCCTCTTGCATTGATGCATGCCTGTATTCATCATGGCATACTATCCACAAGTTCATCAAGGCACTATTGGTGCAGATTGTCCCACTCCTCACGGCAATTAGGCATAGATCCCGCAGAGTGGTTGGTGGGTCACTTCGTCCATAAACAGCCCTTTTCAATCTATCCCAGCCATGTTTGATAGAGTTCGTGTCTGGAGAACATGCTGGCTACTCTAGTTGACTGATGCCATTATCCTGAAGGAAGTCATTCACAAGATGTGCCTGATGGGGGTGCAAATTGTCGTCCATGAAGACAAATGCTTCGGCAGCATGCTGCCAATATGGTTGCACTATCAGTCGGATGATGGCATTCACATATTGTACAGCCACTATTGCACCTTCCATGACCACCAGCTGCATAATTCAGCCCCACATAATGCCACCCCAAAACAGCAGGGAACCTCCACCTTCCTGCATTTGCTGGACAGTGTGTCTAAGGTGTTCAGCCTGACTGGGTTGCCTCCAAACACATCTCCAACATATGTGACACTCATCGATGAAGAGAACATGATGCCAATCCTGAGTGGTCCATTCAGCATGTTATTGGGCCCATCTGTACTGCACTACAGGTTGTCGTGGTTGCAAAGATACACCTCTCCATGGACATCAGGAGTGAAGTTGCACATCCTGCAGCCTGTTGCGCACAGTTTGAGTCATAACATGATGTCCTGTGAGTGCATGAAAAGCATTATTCAACATGGTGGTGTTGCTGTCAGGGTTCCTCCGAGCCATAATCCGTAGGTAGCAGTCATCCACTGCAGTAGTAGCCCTTGGGCAGCCTGAGCAAGGCATGTCATCGATAGTTCCTGTCTCTCTGTATCTCCTCCATGTCCGAACAACATCGCTTTGGTTCACTCTGAAATGCCTGGACACTTCCCTTGTTGAGAGCCCTTCCTGGCACAAAGTAAAAATGCGGTTGCGATCAAACTGTGGTATTGACCATCTAGGTGTGCTTGAACTACAGACAACACGAGCTGTGTATCTACTTCCTGGTGGAATCACTGGAACTGATCGGCTGTCGAACCCCCTCCATCTAGTAGGTACTGGTCATGCATGGTTGTTTACATCTTGGGTGGGTGTAGTGACATCTCTGAACAGTCAGAGGGACAGTGTCTGTGATTCAATATCCACAGTCAACATCTATCTTCAGGAGCTCTGGGAACCAGGGTGATGCAAAACTTTTTTTTATGTGTGTATATTAGGTGTTACAGTATTTCTTTTTTAGAGAAACACTTTTCTTGTTGTTGCCAGTCTGCATTGTATACACTGCCTACTTCAACTATTGTCATCTATTTTGCTGCCCAAATAGCAGAACTCATCTTCTAAGTTTAGTGTTTCGTTTCCTTATTGGATTCCCTCAGTGTCGCCTGATTTAATTAAACTGCAGTCCATTACCATTGCTTTACTTTTGCTCCTGTTATCTTAGTAAACTCTTTTCAGTGCAACTGATCTTTCTAGTCCTTTGCCGTCTGAGACAGAATTACACTTTATCAGCAAACCTAAAAGTTTCTATTTCTTCTCAGTAAGCTTGCTTTCCAAACTTCTCTTTGGTTTGCTTTCCTGCTTTCTTAATGTAAGAGTGGGAGATAGGCTACAATCCCTTCTTAGCTACTGCCTCTCTTTCATGCTGTTCGATTCTTTTAGTTGTAGTCTGGTTTCTGTGCAAGTTATAGATAATAATTCACTCCCTGTATTTTATCCCTACTGCCTTCAGAAGTTCCAAGAGTGTTTTCCAATAAACATTGTCAGATTGTTAATCTTACATAAACTATAGATGCAGGATATTTGTTAACTCCATCTTTTAAGATAGTATGTGTGATCAGTATTGCCTCACATGTTCCAGCATTTCTGTGTAATACAAGCTGAGCTTTACTTAGGTTGGCTTCTACATCTTGCCATACCTCTGTAAATAATTTGTTAGTATTTTGCAACCATGACTTAGCAAACTGGTGATTTAGTAATATACCCTCCTGTTCTTGTTTTGAGACAACATACTGATAATGTATATATGAAGATGGTATCTGTTCTTTCGGACATGTCCGAAAGAATGGATACCATTGGTGACCATGCAGCTCATTAGAATGAAATTACAATGAAATGAAAACCCTTAGCTACTTACAGGTGTTGACATATGTCAACGGGGACAGATGAAAATGTGTGCCCAGACCGGGACTCGAACCCGGGATCTCCTGCTTACATGGCAGATGCTCTGTCCATCTGAGCCACCGAGGACACAAAGGATAGTGCGACTGCAGGGATTTACCTCTGGCATGCCTCCCGCGAGACCTGCATTCTCAACGTATTGTCCCTCACTACATTCGTAGTGCCCCCGCCCATTATACTCATTGCTCGTGGTGTGTTGCCAATTCCTGTAAGACTTCGGGCTCTGTTTGTGCATCCGCACAGAAGAAGAAGATGGTCAAATGGCCGTTGAGCCATATGCAAGATGGTATATGTTCTGTTGGACATGTCCGAAAGAACAGATACCATCGGTGACCATGCAGCTCGTTAGAATGAAATTACAATGAAATGAAAACCCTTAGCTGCTTACAGGCGTTGAAATATGTCAACGGGGACAGATAAATCCTTGCAGTTGCACTATCCTCTGTGGCTCAGATCTCAGATGGATAGAGCGTCTGCCATGTAAGCAGGAGATCCTGGGTTCGAGTCCCAGTCGGGGCACACATTTTCATCTGTCCCCGTTGACGTATGTCAAAGCCTGTAAGCAGCTAAGGGTTTTCATTTCATTGTAATTTCATACTGATGGTGTGGGTTCCTGTTGTCATGTCATAGTTCATGAACCATGGGCAACGTATGAGTGGCCAAGTAAGTGGTCCTGACAGTCGGGATACCAATTACTTTGGAATAAGGATGGGCATCTCGGACATATTCTGAGTCGTGGTCACCTTTGTGCTCAGATGGCAAAGACTACCAAATCCACCGGTTATTCCCTCAACTGTTAGGGGTAAAACTCGATGGGACCCAGGGCAAGTAAGGCTAGCAACCTGCTTCCCTGGTACTTTAAATATGATGCTGGCAACCATCAGAGCAAAATGCCTCGGACCTTTGGAGGTGACGTAGTCCCACCTCTAATTGACAAACCAAGGACTCCTAAGATACGGCTCGGCAAATGAATGGTAATGAGATGGGGAGCTATTAGTATTAATGGGGGCTACTCTGGGAAGAAAGTAGAGCTGGCAGAGGCTGCAAGTAAGATGGGGTTGGATGTTTTAGCTGTTAGTGACATTCGAGTAAGGGGTGAGAAAGAAGATGAAGTGGGAGAATACAAGGTCTACCTGTCAGGAGTCAAAGCAGGAATAGCACAATGGGGTGTAGGGCTTTACATCAGGAAAGAAATGGAACCCAGCGTAGTTGCAATAAGGTATGCAAATGAACGACTGATGTGGGTAGATTTGACAGTGTCTAGCAAGAAAATTAGGATTGTGTCAGTATATTAGTATTGTGAAGGGCAGATCAAGATAAGATGGATAGTTTTTATGACACACTCAGTGATGTAGTTGTTAGAGTAAAGGACAAGGACAGTGTTCTGCTCATGGGTGATTTTAATGCCAGGGTTGGAAATCGAACAGAAGGGTTTGAAAAGGTTATGGGTAAATTTAGAGAGGATATGGAGGCCAACAGAAACGGGAAACAACTCTTGGATTTCTGTGCCAGTGTGGGCTTAGTAATCACAAACTCCTTTTTTAAACATAAGAACATTCACCGGTATACTTGGGAAGGCAGGGGAACCAGATCTGTCATGGACTATATAATAACAGATCAGGAATTCAGGAAGGCTATGAGGGACACACATGTATTCAGGGGATTCTTTGATGACACTGATCACTATTTGATCTGCAGTGATATTGGTATTGTGAGGCCGAAAGTGCAGGAGGTCAGGTCCATATGTAGGAGGATAAGAGTGGAGAAACTTCAGGATAAGGAAATCAGGCACAAGTACGTAACAGTGATCTCAGAAAGGTACCAGTTAGTTGAATGTAGTCAATTACAGTCATTGGAAAAGGAATGGACAAGGTACCGGGACACAGTACTAGAAGTGGCTAAAGAATGTCTTGGAACAGTAGTGTGTAAAGGTAGGATGAAGCAAACAGCTTGGTGGAATGACACAGTCAAGGCAGCCTGTAAAAGGAAAAAGAAGGCGTATCAAAAATGGCTACATACTAGAACTCAGGTAGACAGAGAAAGTTATGTTGAAGACAGAAAGAAAGCCAAACAGATAAGTGCAGCATCCAAGAAGAAATCTTGGGAAGAGTTTGGAAACAGGTTGGAGACGTTGGGTCAAGCTGGAAAACCCTTCTGGAGTGTAATTAGCAGTCTTCAAAAGGGAGGTAAGAAGGAAATGACAAGTATTTTGGACAGGTCAGGAAAACTGCTGGTGAATCCTGTTGATGCCTTGGGCAGATGGAGGGAATATTTTGAAGAGTTGCTCAATGTAGGTGAAAATACGATCAGTAATGTTTCAGATTTTGACGTACAATGAGATAGGAATGATGATGGAAATAGCATCACATTTGAGGAAGTGGAGAAAATGGTCAATAGATAGTAGTGCAATAAAGCAGGTGGGGTGGATGAAATTAAGTCGGAACTCATCAAATACAGTGGAATGTCAGATCTTAAATGGCTACACAGGATAATTGAAATGGCGTGGGAGTCGGGACAGTTTCCATCAGACTGGATGAAAGCAGTAATCGCACTAACTTTAAACATGGAAACAGAAGAGATTGTAACAATTACAGAGGTATCTCTTAATCAGCGTTGTGGGTAAAATCTTCTCAGGTATTGTTGAAAGGAAAGTGCGAGTGTTAGTTGAGGACAAATTGGATGAAAATCAGTGTGAGTTTAGGCCTCTTAGAGATTCTCAGGACCAGATCTTTAGCTTACGGCAAATAATGGAGAAGTGTTATGAGTGGAACAGGGAATTGTATCTATGCTTTATAGATCTAGAAAAGGCATATGACTGGGTTCCTAGGAGGAAGTTATTGCCTGTTCTACGAGATTATGGAATAGGAGACAAACTTTTGCAAGCAATTAAAGGTCTTTACATGGATAGTCAGGCAGCAGTTAGAGTTGACGGTAAATTGAGTTCATGGTTCAGAGTAGTTTCAGGGTAAGACAAGGCTGCAACCTGTCTCCACTGTTGTTCATATTATTTATGGATCATATGTTGAAAACAATAGACTGGCTGGGTGAGATTAAGATATGTGAACACAAAATAAGCAGTCTTGCATATGCGGATGACTTAGTTGTGATGGCAGATTCGATTGGAAGTTTGCAAAGTAATATTTCAGAGCTAGATCAGAAATGTAAGGACTATGGTATGAAGATTAGCATCTCCAAAACAAAAGTAATGTCAGTGGGAAAGAGATAGAAACGGATTGAGTGCCAAATAGGAGGAACAAAGTTAGAACAGGTGAACGGTTTCAAGTACTTAGGATGCATATTCTCACAGGATGGCAACATAGTGAAAGAACTGGAAGCGAGGTGTAGCAAAGCTAATGCAGTGAGCGCTCAGCTACGATCAACTCTCTTCTGCAAGAAGGAAGTCAGTACCAAGACTAAGTTATCTGTGCACCATTCAATCTTTCGACCAACTTTGTTGTATGGCAGCGAAAGCTGGGTGGATTCAGGTTACCTTATCAATAAGGTTGAGGTTACGGATATGAAAGTAGCTAGGATGATTGCAGGTACTAGTAGATGGGAACAATGTCAGGAGGGTGTCCACAATGAGAAAATCAAAGAAAAACTGGGAATGAACTCTGTAGATGTAGCAGTCAGGGCGAACAGGCTTAGATGGTGGGGTCATGTTACACACATGGGAGAAGCAAGGTTACCCAAGAGACTCATGGGTTCAGCAGTAGAAGGTAGGAGGAGTTGGGGTAGACCAAGGAGAAGGTACCTGGATTCGGTTAAGAATGATTTTGAAGTAATAGGCTTAACATCAGAAGAGGCACCAATGTTAGCACTGAATAGGGGATCATGGAGGAATTTTATAAGGGGGACTATGCTCCATACTGAACACTGAAAGGCATAATCAGTCTTAAATAATGATGAATGGTTAGGACCACAATGTTTAGCCATTGGAGAGTAGAATTATTTTTCAACTTTCTATTGTTAATATTGCAGCAATATAACACTAATGAGGGAAACTCCCCATTGCAGGCCCCCCCCCCCCCCCCCTCAGATTTAGTGGCAAGAGGATAGCCCATCAAAAACTGAACACAGATCAAGCATGAACACAGGAAGAAGGTGTACTGAACTGTGGAAAAAAGTAGCTAAGTAGAAACAGTGATTGTTCCAACATTGACATGGGCAACATCAAGTGACTTTGAATGATTTTGGCATTGTGGTTATGTGGTCACGGTGTTGGAATGTGAAGGGGAAGATACAGATTCAAACCTCCCTCGTGCCCCACTTCTTCCCGCCTCCCCCCCCCCCCCCCCCCGCCCAACCCCCTTCCATACCAACTCTCCCCCCCCCCCCTCCCCAATTATGAACTCTCCATTGATGTGTCTGTTTGCTGTATTCAAATTTGTGTATGTATCTTGGTGTAATGTCCATTTGCAACAGCGACGTGTAATGAAGGGACCTCCAGTACATACCTCCTATCTGATCTACACAAGTAACACATTATTGCTCTTGAGTTCCATTTTGGAAGTTTTGGCACCTGAATTCCTTTGTTGTAATGTAGTTCACACTTTTGTATTAGTTGTTTTCATTTCTGTGAGAGATCTATGCGGCATCTCGCCTGCTCTCACTATTCGTCACATTTACTTGCAATGGTAATATAGTCTCACCACATGACTCATATTCTATAACCAATGTTTAGTATGACAATTGCCAGGACTACAGAAGGAGAACAGACCTGCCAGTGACCGGATGAACAGTTCATAAATTTGTGAAAAAGAATGGGGCATGACAGAGGTTTGAACACGGATCTCCCGCTTTGCAGTCCAACACTATGACCACACAATCGCAAGGTCATTGTTCATCTGAGTTGCCTGATGTAACACATCTTGAGCTTGTCCCAATCACTGTTTCTATTTTGCTTATTTTTCCACAGTTCGGTACAACTACTTCTTGTTTTCATGCTTGATCTGTGTTCTGGTTTTGACGGGCAGTCCACTGGGCCATTTTACCACTAAATCTGACGAGGGTGCAATGGGAGTTTCCCTCATAAGTGATGGATCAAATTTGTAAGAAAATTTTATTTGTAATCTTTAAGTAATTTTAAATTGCACTTTATTTTTATTTTTGATGTATTAAAGGTTACAGTATTTATCTAATGTTTCTGTATTTAATGTTTCACATATGTGCCTGTCACGTATTGTGGAGGTACAGTAACATTCTGTATTTAATGTTTCACGTATGTGCCTGTTGCGTATTATGGAGGTACATTAAAATTAAGTTTACTATGACTCTCTTTATAGCTGTTTCCATTAGATAATGCTGGTTTCTTTTCATATATTGACTGTTTCTAGAGAACCGCCCTTCCATCTTGTGAGACGAGGATGGGGAGAATTCCTTGTTCGTATAGTTATATTTTTTTATTTATCAAGAAACAAACCATTGACAATTTACCATAGATTGCAACTTGATCGGACCCAGTGTGGATACCAGAGAGGTGGTAAGTAAATTTATTCATATGGCAGTCTTAAACTTACTTAATTTTTAAAGCTTCCAACATAACTGCTACATTCATAATTTCTTACACCTATCACAAAAACATCTGTATTGCCAAAATGCTATTAACACAATAAGACAAATATTACTGTTAGAATCTGTGTGTTTGTTGTGAGACAGCGTAACTGACAGCGTGCAAATTCCCAGATTTCATTCATCGTGTATTTGAGAATGAGAGCACTTAGTGACTTCCGACAAACTTTGCACGTATTTTGAAATCTTTATGAAACCTTTTCTTGCTGACACCTTCCACAAAATGATGAAAGGAAAAAAAGTTTATCACTTACTACATTTTCAATGTTTGTGCAGTCAAACCTAAGCATCAGGCATAATGTTTTAATTGATTACTTCTTTATTAATAACTCTCCTCACAACACAGTTTTCAGATAGTATCCACATGTACCACTGAATGTACCTGCAAAATTATATCATTTTATGACCCATGCACTGGGAGATACATCGTCTTAGATATTTAGACTCATGACAAAGTAGTTTTTTCTTAAAATGGTACACAGTAAAATTTCAACATCAGATGTGATGTTTTAATTTGTTACTTCATTGCTACTAAAACTATTCACAACCTGCTTTGCACACAGTCTCTACATGTGTCACTTAATGTGGCTGCAAAATTATAGCATTTTACAACAGATAGTTCAAGAGCTATGACATTGTGAACATTGTGATGCCTGAAAAACCAGCTTTAGAATAAAATGGTGCACAAGTTTCCAGACTACATTCATCCAGTGTTTCATAATGAGAGCACTTAGTGTCTTCCAAAAAACTTTAAATATAATTTCAAATCGTCCCTAAGCTTTTCCTCACTTACATTCTTAAAAGGAAATATTTTAAACTCTTTAACCTATTTGTAAAGTGATCAGACATCTGAAGCTGTTTTATACGTGGGAGTTTGATTCTTTACAGAATCAGACATGTACTGGTCTTACTAACTTGTAAAAATGTTAATGTGCTAGTCAGTGTTGTAAGATGATGGGGATATACTTTTCTTGACATGCATCTGATTAAGAGTGATACAGACAAATTAGTAATTTTATTAGCTGTTAGCTGATAGCATAAAGTGAATCAAGCGTGACAAAATTTTGTGTGTGTGTGTGTGTGTGTGTGTGTGTGTGTGTGTGTGTGTGTGTAGTTTATTAACAAAGTATCATGAATATGAAAGAAGCTGATGCAGTGCATCTTTCTCAATGCCAATAACTATAGACATAAATAATGTAAGTAGCTGTAAAGCAGAAATGTTGAAAAAACTGGATTGGCACACTCTTGAAGATAGGTGCAAACTTTCCTATGAAAACCTACTTCCAAAATTTCAAGAACCAGTATGAAGTTAATACTCTAGAATATTCTTTCACTCCCTACATATCACCCCCTAGAGACCGTGAGGACAAAATTAAAAAAAGTGCACACATTGGCATTTAGGCAGTCATTCTTCCCATGCACCATATCTAATTGGAACAGAAAGAAACACTAACATATGGTATCTCACTGAGTAGCCTCTGCCATGTACTTCACAGTGGTTTGTAGAGTATGTATGTAGATGTAGACAAAGGTTATGATACATCATGGTGTGGACTCTATGAGAAACCAAAAGCGTTGGTGAGCTGTCCTAATGCATGAATGGTAAACTGTTGCCAAAAACTCATAGGAAATGTTGAAAGGTATGTCCAAGGGTACACATTCTGCTCGATGTTGCCCCAGTTGTGCTCTATAGGAGAGAGGTCAAGTGATTCGGGCACCCACACAACCACCCTCATGTCTGTCAAGTGTTCCTCAAATCATTCTGACTGACTTGGGGAATGCTAAGCTGTTACATTGTCTTGCTGAAGGTACATATTTTCTGCAGATTTCTGTCTGTGCCTTCGTGCGAAAGCCAACTTGTCCAGCCAGCTATAAGGGGAACTACAGTTCTCATTACACATACGTTGGTATTTTTTAACATACAGAAAGCATTTCCAGTGGTGAGTGCCAAGATAAGTACGTTGAAAAGCCCAAGGATTGAATGGGCACATATCCTGAAACTTTTGCATTTGTAGTGTGACACTTACCTGTGGTGTCACCAATACTAAACTACTATGTTAACAGTGTGGGTGGTTTCATTGATACTCCATTGAGAAGTTAGTCAGACAGCACAGATTACCTTAAGTGGAATAAATGTGTATGTAGTGCAAAAGGCAAAATTTTTGAGAAGATACAAATTTCAATCAATAAATGGAATTGTTTCTGGAAACTAAACGAGTTATTGGTAACATAAGATGGGGTATATGCACAGTCGAAGCCTTTGTTTATATAGTTATATCGGTATATTTTCCTGAATTGTGGTAATGAGACTGTCCTTTTTAAAGATATATATTCAGTAGTTGGTTTTGTTAAGCATTTATTGTTGAGAATATGAAAGTTCTTTAAAAATGTCTAGTTGTGCACTTACCCCACTAAAGTGGCTGTTAACATCTCATTTTAGTTGGCAGTGATACTGGAGCAAGTGCCCAGTGGTACATATCCTGACATTTATTTTTATGGCTGAAGCTTCAAAGTGGGCTTAAAGCTTTTTGAGTTATCAACTTTTGTGCTCGGATGTGTCACAATGCTTGTGGACCTCAAGAAAATATATAGCATCAAAAACAAGATTTATTGAGGCAAAGAATATATTTTAATGATAGTCTTTCTTCATCAGAAAAAAGGGTTGTCAAAAGGGTCAAGATGTACATCTTTACACAAAATATAGCTTACAATAGAGGAGGAAATCACAAGTGATAACAAATCTTGTCACTTTAAGTACTACAATGATGAACAAAGTACCAGTAGTTTTACTAAATGATAAATAACAACAAAATATACTGTAACATACATTACTGCACATCAGAATTAAAGAATTCAATGTTTAAGGGCATGTCCCCCCTTTTTCCTACTCTGGGGTGTGGTAGTATCTCATTTGGGTTTTGCCAGCATACTTCACTACTGCCCTGTCAACCGTAGTTAACTTCTCTACAGTTTTCAAAGCCAAATCATACACCTGTTATGCTTCTTTCTCCACAGCTTCCACTGATACAGTTTTCTCTTCCTCCTGTTGTGCCACACTTTCCTCTGAAAGATTGTTGCTGTAATCCACATTGGAATCTCTGATGCTGTTATAATCATATGATTCCAATGAACTTTATATAATTTTTCTCTTTATACAGTTTCTTCTGCAATCTTCTTTCTGACCATCCTATTAGTCTCATTTTTTAGTAATTTCTGAACTTTTTGGTCTTATTTCAACTTTTCACTTTCTTATTTTTCCTTTTGTCAGACTATAAGCCTCCTATGCATTACATCATAAGTTATTACCTTTGACCCTTTGGCTATTCACTACTTCTTTTCTGTATTTTATATCTTATGGCTGTGAATTATTTCTAAAAAGTCCTGAATTGTTTTTGTTTGCCCTGAGCTGATAGCTTGGCTTAGGTTAGGTTGACTGCTAAAAGAAAGAACAGCTTGGGTAGATTTTGAGGGCTCCCCACAGGGTGTTGGATCATCAATGGAATAAGTGGATAATACTTGTTAAATGGTCCTTGGGTGCTCTACTTTGTAATGTTGAAGAGCTTTAGGACCAAACATGTCCTCCTAAATCACATTGTTTTTGAGTGGATGAATTCTTTCTTTTTGAAACCCTGCCTGGTTAACAGATGACTCAAAATTTGCCGACATATGACTTAAGATGCCCTGGAATATCCTATTGCCATTAGGTTGGCCACATGAAGGGCTGCAGTTAGTCGTTAGAGAGCCTTCAATTGGTTGAGGTGAGTGCACCCAACCTATGCCACGAGAAAAGTCTCATGAGCAAATGATTAAATGACTAACCTACACAGTGCATTATTGACAACGAGGATCACTGTCCTTATGTTGTGTAAACTGTGTGGACCAGTCATTAACTCAAAATGTTACCTTGACTCAGGTGACCAAGCTTTGTGTTTCAGTTCTTAGTTGTCACATGAACAATTCTATCAACCTCTTGCTGAGTATTATTGGTTATGGTTATGAAACAGCTGCCATTAATTTCTGTGCTGTCTGGTGTGCATAATAATTTATTCAGTATAGTGTTGTGTGACACTGGCTTGAGGGGAGTTGAATGTCTCACAAGTTTGGAAATCAAATTCATCATCTATGTAGTAACTGGTATTGTGCACATTTTATTTTCTGTAATTTCATACTTCCTTGTGCCTATCTTCATTCAATTTCAACAAATAACTGACATGGCTAATGGAAATAACAAGCAAAAAATAGTAAAGGCATTCTGTGACCTGCAGATGATTGGTGTGTGGTACATAGGCAGATGAAACAGATCAGATAATTGCACTAGCTTTCGAGACTTTGTGTTACTCTTTCAAATTATAATTTCTCTCTCTCTCTCTCTCTCTCTCTCTCTCTCTATATATATATATATATATATATATATATATATATATATATATATATATATCTATCTATCTATCTATCTATCTCTTTCAATCAATCAGTGACATGACAGTAAACAAAACCATAGTGTATCATTGACTCTAGTGTTTACGCGAAACACTAAAAGTCCAGTTTTTGTTTCAGCTCACTTTACCTGCGCATTGAGGGGGTAGACCAAGATGACACTCAATTTTGGAGCTGATATTCATGATTTTTTAAAAATAAAATAACAAACAAATACAAAACTGACATTAGACCATTATTGCACACCCTTAACGCTGTATTATGTATTCTTTTAAGTAAAAATCTTGCACCCAGAGGACATTACATGACATTGACAGAAGGCCTTCGTGGACTGTGAGAGTGGTTGGTGGGAGCTCTGAACGCCACACTTTTGGATCTAGAAAAAAATTTCCAAAACTGCTTTGAAACATGATATTGTCTAAAGGGGGTACTTTAAAAAATGGTTCTTAACAAAATGGCGGCACTCTGAAATAAAAGTTAACTTTTTTGACAAAAAAGTTATTAAAAAGATGTGCACCAAAAATCAAAATTAAAATATGCCACAAACATCCAAAGTACTACAGTGGAAAATATGCCAACTCAAAAGTTACAAAAAGGTATAACGTGATTACATGTATATTTCTTGTGTTATAGCTTCCACCAACGTGAAAAATGTAGTTTTCAAAAAACAAACATTTAAAGTTTCTACTTGTGTTTGTTTAATATTTAAGTTGAACAAACCTTTAATCAGCAGTGCAAGTGCTGTACAGTTGGCCTTTTCTTCACCATTATCAAAACACGCACATTTTACAAAATGTATTGATTAACTGGCTTCCGCTTACCAATTGAAGCATTTTTCAGATGATTTGGATTACTTTTTGAACCTTTTCTATTGGTACAAATATGTCTGTTTCTAGTATTCAAGCACTGTCATTTTACTTCATTTAAAAAAGTAAGTGAAATGACAAGTTAAGCAGACACAAGACAAGCATGTCCTTTCAGACTGTTTACCATAAACAAGGGGAGAAAGCTTTTTGAGAATAATATTACAGTATTACATCAGTTGAATTCAAGTGCTCAGATGTGCCAGACTACAATGCAGTAAATCACGGTTTTAATATACAGGGTGTCCCAAAAAGAATGACCTGATTTTAAATAGAATTATTTATTTGGAAGAAGGGCTTAACACCAACAAATTGCATACTAAATTACTCAGAAAAGACAGAAGTTTATAAAAATCCATCATAAATGTTCAATATGTCCTCCATTGGCTGTACGGTCGACATCTAGCCTATAGCCGAATTCGTGCCAAACTGAGTGTAAGTTGTCTTCTGTCACTGAAGCTACGGCAGCTGATATTCTGGGTTTTGTCCATCAATGTCACGAGGTAAGGGAGGAATGTAAACACATTGTTTAACATATTCCCACAGGAAGAAGCCACATGGTGTTAAGTCAGGGGACCTAGGAGGCCAAGAGTGTAAAGCCTGGTCTCGCGGTCCTGTACGCCCTATCCAACGTTGAGGCACATTGGCACTGAGGAAACTGTGCACATTGTTGTGCCAATGCGGTGGTGCTCCCATCTTGCTGATAGATGAAATTGTCAGAATCAAGTTGTGTGACTAACCAGTTCCGTAGCATTGGAAGAAATGATTGTCGTGTTAAGTTTCTTCCTTAAAAAAGTAGGGTCCATAAACCTTGCTTTGCGAAACAGCACAAAAAAATTTGGTGAATCACATTCGTGTTCAATTGTTTCATGAGGATTTTCGAGCTCCCATATACGCACATTATGACGGTGAACCTCACCGCTAATATGGAAAGTTGCTTCATCGCTGAATATCAACCGTGACATAAAAGTGTCATCTTCCATGTCCTCTAGAATAGCATTGCTAAAGTCCACTCACTTCACTTTGTCAGTATCTTGAAGAGCTTTTACCAGTTGTAATCGGTATGGCTTGAGGGTTAAACAACACTGTAACACACGCCACACTGTCATGCGTGATAAAGCAAGTTCTCGGGTAGCATGACACGTAGACTTGCAGGGGGGCTCCGCTCAAATTCTCATTAGATTTGTTCCACTGTTTGTTCAGGCACGTGTGGCCAGCCAGGACTCTTGCCTTTACAGAGGCACCCTGTTTCTTCAACCTGTTTATACCACTGTCGAATGTTCTTTGGTGATGGTGGTTTAGCACAAAATCGAATATGAAACGCCCGCTGAACTGCAATCACTGATTGAGTATGACTAAATTCAATAACACAATATGCCTTCTGTTGCGTGGACACCATATTGCACATCTAGTGGATTTTTTCTGAAACTGTAGACCATGCCAATTACATCTAGCGCTGTTTCAGTTACCTAGTGACATTTGTCTCAGTATTATTACAAGTTAAAATTGTGTCATTCTTTTTGGGGCACCCTGTATTTTAACGTTTATGGGACACTTTACATGAATTAATCTTAAAAATAGACTCTCTAAGGAACATATTAAGCCAGTAAAAATTAGGCTAAAAGACTTCCTACTGTGGTCTACCCCTATTAATAAAGTCGTGTGTGTGGGTGTTTTTTATTTATTCCTTTGAGAAACACCCATTAAGCATTTATTCAACTAGATTTTCAAGAGTGGTTTAACTTCCATGATGTCAGATCAAAGTATGGTCCTCTGTAATGAGGGGGATGAAAGTGCAGTGTTGAAGAAACAGAAGAGTAGTGTGCTGAAGAACAACAGTAGAATTATGAAAGATAAATATATTAAAATCAATTTTATATGCAAGTTAAAGGTGTAAACCATATCTGGAATCAAAATCGGATCTCTTGTCTTTTTGTGAGCAGTAGGCTCTGTGTATCAGTAGCTCTGTGGTAAAGTGCTGGACTACAAATCCAAAAGTCTTGGGTCTGATTCCCAGTCAATCCTAGGATTGTTATGTCACTTCCCACTTCTTTCACCTCTGGCAATGTTTATTGATGTGAAAAATGTCGAGTTACACTGTGGTTTGAAATCAATGTTAAACTGTAGTTCCCACTATAAATGACTGGGTAATTCAAAGATAAGAGGAAAGGAAAGACACGCCATCTCCAGCAGGACCATGCCTATTAAATGTGGTGTTCAAAATGATCTTCAGATTGAAGACAGTTTTACTTCCTTTTTTATACTACCAGTTGTGCCACTCAAAACGCATCTCATAGACAGATTGTAAGGCTTCAAATTGTCACTGGATCCTCCCCACCACACAATAACTGGAATATATACTACAAAAATTGTAAGAGAATTTCATTCTAGGATGAAATCCATTTGTGTTATTGAGCAAATAAAATATCTCACTCAAATGTAGTTCTGCTTTGGGAGAGAATGACTGTAATGGTAAGTGTGATGGGTGAGGCTATGCTAGTGGTGATTTGATATTTAAGCTCTTATAGCATTTTGTGTAGATCACTATTTAACTTATTTTGATGTGTTTTTTATCTTACAGCACCAGAGACCATTGCTGATTATTGGATATACACTGATATACCACGAAATAGTGTTAATTTAGACAGTGTTGTTCAATTAGGTTACAAAAAGGAAAATGTGACCATAAAGGAAGACAGAGATGATGGAAATAAATTGAAAGAATCAAGTTCAAAAGAGATTGACCATCATTTTATAAAGGATAGTGTGTCTAATGCCAATTTGCGCCAAACAAAGCGGATGTCAGTAACTGAGTTGCTGAGATTAGTTGGTGGCATTGTAACTGAACATAACTATTCTTCATTGTATAACCCAGAGAAAATAATTCGAAGTAAACCCAGTCAGCAAGTCCCACTTGTAAATCCATTTCAGATATTGATTGAAGGCAAATCGGGAGTTTCTGTACTTAAAACATCAGCAAAACGTAGTGCTTCAGGTGGTCCACCTAAGAAGAGACGCATGTTAACAAAAAGTTCATCTGAGATTGAATATGATAAGCTTTTCAGGTTAGTTATGTATTGTGGATCTTGCAACATATTGTGAACAGTATATGTCGTGTATGTTACATGGAAGTTTATTTCCAGATCTTCATGGTAATTTTCAGTTGTTTGGTGAAGTTATGTTTGAGAGTTGTTATAATAGACTTTATTACTAATAAGTCTTACATGTGTGTGCCTTTAAAGAAGAAGAAGAAGAAGAAGAAGAAGACAGAATACTGACTGTAATTTATTCGTTGTTTATCCAACTTGCGTGCATAGAAGATTATTTGAAGTGACCTTAGCTTTGTGTGTGTTGGTAATGAAACAAAGTTTATTACTGCTGCAGTGGATGAATGTAATCGTGCAGAGATGAACAGTTTTGCAAGTTGCCCTTGAAATTGATTGCACCTTTTTTGCAGTATTATTAGATGAAAATTAAAGTTGTTTACTTCACTGAGAGCAAATATGTGTCAAAGTGAATATTATGTGTTATTTCAAATAGAACTCAGTGCTGTAGTTGGTTATTTGTGTGTGAGCCATGTTTCTGGAGATTCTCTGATCACTTAATCCTAGAAGGATGAACTTGGGGTTAGGGTCTGAACATTGACATTAACCACTAGGTGGCCATTGCACAGTTGTTCACCTGAAGTGGACTGATTCCAATAGACTTCATTAGACTCAAAGAAACTGTTCTAAAATTAATTAATATCAATATACGAGGCGTGCTTTTTAAGTAAGGTCCATTTGAACATAAGTACACAATGAAAGGTTATTTCAAAAAATTAAATTTATTTTCAGAAAGTACATACTTCACTCTATTTTTTAACATAGTTGCCAAGTTTGTTGAAACACATATCATACGTCTCAACCAGTTTTAAAATACTGTATTCATAAAAACTTGCCGCCCGTTCCGATAACGAAGAGTTCATTACCGAACGAAGAGTTCATTGCCGTCTTCACGTCGTCATCATTGTAACGGTTGCCACTGAGGTGTTGTTTGAGATGGAGGAACAGATGGTAATCACTCGGCGCAAGATCAGGACTGTAGGGTGGGTGATCTAAAACTTCCCAGCCAAAACTGTCCAATAAGTCGTCGGTCTCACCTGCAGTGTGAGGTCTTGCATAGTCATGGAGAAGGACAATTACCTTTGTCAGCATGTCGTGTCTTTTGTTTTGAATCGCTCTGCATAGTTTTATCAGGGTTTGGTAGTATGCGTCTGCATTGATAGTGGTTTCTTGTTGCATGAAGTCAACCAACAAAACATGAGCATATTCCAAAACACCAACACCATGATTTTGCACTGGGGCAGAGTCTGTTTGGCCTTCACCTTTACAGGCAAGTGTGTGTGTCTCCATTCCATGCTCTGTTGCTTCGATTCGGACATGATATGCAAAACCCATGTTTCGTCTCCAGTTATGATCTGACTCAAGAAGCCGTCACCTTTTTCGTGATAACGAGTCAAGAACTTCATCGTACACTCAAATCTTTAGTTTTTGTGGTGCTCTGTTAGGAGTTTTGGGAACCAATGGGAGCACAGTTTCCTAAACTTTAGGTGTTCAGAAACAATGTTGTAAAGCACTGATCTCAACACGTCAGGAAATTCGTTTGAGAGACCTGTTATTGTGAAGTGCTTGTTCTTACGAATCCTTGCTTCAACTGAAGCCACCAGATTGTCTGTAATCAAAGAAGGGCGACCGAAGCAGTCCTCATCATGGACGTTGTCATGGCCATCTTTCAGTACTCATACCAACTTTTGCACTTTGGTTTCACTCATAACAGTATCACCGTACACTTCGCAAATCTGTTGATGAATTTCTGCAGCAGACAGTTTCCTTGCTGACAAAAACCATATCACTGAGTGAACCTCACACACAGCGGGCGTGTTGATATTCTTAAACATTTTGAAAGCACAGAACAGAACCATACAGGTTAGCTACAGAGCTGAAACTGAGCACAGTTGTTCCTGAGGCATGCCGGTACATGACACATGCACTCGTTACTAGTGTCTACAATAAAACAGACCTTACTTAAAAAGACAACGTTTGTGCGCTGAACAGGGAAGTTCAGAAAGTACAGAATTCCGATTCATGTCTGGCTATCCTTATCTAGGTTTCCCACAGTTTCTTAAAATCTGTTCATGCTAAACAGCAAAATAAATATTGGCCCTAAGTCATGATTTCTCTAAAACACATGAAAGTCACTATAGTCAGTAATACATGTAATGCATGTAAAGTGACAGTACAGTTGCCAGGAAGAAATGACTCTCTGTAAACCAGTTCACAACAAAATGTCAATAGAAGGCTCTGCAGGACACCAATGTCACTATCTGACGCTGTATTCCTATCCCCTGGGTTTGGTGCATAGGAATGGAAGTCACTCAAGACATTTCCATCTGCACTGGTGGAGGAGGAGAATGGTTGCCCTGGCCTCCGGTAGTGTGACACTGAGGGTGTGGCCATTTCAATGTCCTGCGGAGGTGGTGAGGGGCAATCTATGTTGTGTGCGGCATCTGCTTACATGGAGGCACCCATTGCCGTGTGTTACTGTTTCACAGCTTGCAGTCTGGGTCCAGTCTGTGTTATGATGGGACCTTGTAAGATGTGGTAGTGCTCGGTAGCACTTCGATCAGTAATATTGGCTGAGGCTGGGGCTGGAGCTGTTTGTTCAGTGGCTACAGTGCATGCATCAGCTGGTTCTGTGATGACCGAGGGAGCATGACTGGGAGCAGCAGCTTTGACTGATGTGCCTACAGTTCTTCTGGTGTTGCCATTGCAGGTGAGCTCCACAATAGGTGGTTCTGGGTGGCTGCGACTGTAGTGCACCCTAGGGCTGAGCTTTCTTAATGGTGTGCGCACACACTAGTTTGCCAGGCCAGAAGTGTGCCAAATGTACATTTGACAGTCTTGTTTATGGGTACACTATTGTGGAGAACCATCTGCTGCAGGCATCTGCTCAGGATCTCTGCTGGGCTCTTCCTGTTGAGGGAAGAGATTTTGTAAGTGCTCGGGAACAATGTTAGGGCTGTCTCTCCAGTGCTTTTGTTATTTGATGCTTAAATGTGGAGGCCATTCTCCCCACCTCACAGGTGCTTTATATATGGAACAGACTTGCTGAAAGCTATTTCTGTTATAGAAATTAGAACATATTTTTGAGGTTAGTTTTAGTCCATTGTCTGATACTAGTGTGGGGGATGCTTTTTGTTGACTAGATCCTAAATGGCACCCTAATCATAGCTTTTGCACTGGTGAATGACATGAGGACAATGTATGGAAAATTGCATAATGATTCCTCCCACCACTACTCACATGGCTTCCTGAAAGGGCCAGTGAAATCCAGGTGGTATACATTACCATGTCTGTGTGGGTGTTAGTCAGTACGAGAATGTGGTCCATGGGGCCTGCTGCTACTTGGCACACTTTTGACGGTGATGTAAATATCTGGCCAGGATATGTGTTCAGTCAGATTTTCCAGTCTTGTTGTAAACCACTGGCTATTGTGTTGCTGCAATAGAATCTGGAGTCAGAGAGCTGTGGATTCAACAACTCTGTGTTGTCCCCGATTTTAATTGACAGAAGTTGTCGATATTTATTATGCTTGGCATCTGATAAAATATTTGCAGTTGCGTATCTGCTGACATTTTTCTGTTGCCAATCTGTTTTTAAGGAGTTAGGTACTTTGGAAAAAGTTGCATCAGTGCTTGTTTGCTGAGCAATGGCGTGGGTGTTGAATGGTGGAAAATTGTGTATAGTTTTCTGTAGCTCCACATCTGGATTGAAGTAGACTATTCATCTTTTTTGGTTGTGATAATGTATTAGCACTTGGGTGCGTGTAATAAATTAATTTCACAATTGTAGGAGGTGAGGAAGACGGAGTCTTGTGTGTGTGTGTGTGTGTGTGTGTGTGTGTGTGTGTGTGTGTGTGTGTGTGTGTGTGTAGTTTCACTTCCATTAATGAAGAATACTGTGTACATCATACTAACCTTTTGTAAGTGATTGCTTAATAAGGATGCCTTCTATTTGTTTGCCAGTCATCTGGCACCATACTGTTCAATTTTTTCTGTTGCTTTAGAGACGCAGGATGAAACTGAGATAGGTTGATAAGTGTGTCATGTCTTTCTTTCCGCATTTGTGGAAAACAGGAATTAATTTTGAGATTGTCAGTGACTGTGAGAAAGTATCTGCCTGGAAAGAACAGTCACAGAGCTGTGTTAGTGATCCAGCACTAGTATGCATGCGTTTCTTGATGACAGTTGTTGGAATACAATCAATGTCATCTGCATAAGATTTTTTAAAATGTCTAAGGGCTTTTATATTATCATCTTTAGTGATTATAGTAATGAATATTGACTGTGTACACATGTGAATTTTTGATTTACTGCTTAATATTTCATGTTTGGGCTATTTGTAACTAATTCTTTAACTCTGCTTGGAAAGAAATAGTTGAAAGTGGTCTCTGCAGCTTTAGGATTAGTTATTACATTGTTGTGTTTAATTTCTGTGCTTGTGTGCATTACTTTGTTTTCCTCCTCTTGCCCTTTTTACAATATTACACATTGCTATTGCTTTTACTTTATTGTTTGATTTGTTAATTTACTCATCTACATGTATACTCTGCAAATTACACTTAAGTGGCTGGCAGAGGGTTCATCAAACCACCTTGACAAGAATTCTCTGTTATTCCAATCTCGAACGGCGCACGGAAAAAAGTGGACACCTATATCTTTCCATGCGAGGTCTGATTTCCATTATTTTATTATGATGATCATTTCCCCATATGTAGGTTGGTGTCAACAAAATATTTTCGCATTCAGAAGAGGAAATTGGTGATCGAAATTTCGTGAGAAGATTCTACTGCAATGAAAAATGCCCTTGTTTCAGTGATGTCCACCCAACTCCTGTATCATGTCAGTGATACTCTCTCCTCTTTTTCTCAATAATAAAAAATGTGCTGCTCTTCTGTTGTGAACTTTCTCGATGTACTCCACACAGCAGTACTCCACAAGAGGACAGATAGTGTTGTGTAGGCAGTTTGTTTAGTAGATCTGTTGCATCTTCTAAGTGCTCTGCCAATAAAGCACAGTCTTTGGTTCACCTTCCCCACATTTTCTATTTGTTCTCTCCAATGTAAGTTGTTCGTAATTGTGTTTCTTAGGTATTTAGTTGAATTTATGGCCTTTAGATTTGACTGATTTATCATGTAACCGAAATTTAATGGATTCCCTTTAGCACTCATATGGATGGCCTCACACTTTTCGTTATTGAGGGTCAACTACCAATTTTTGCACCATGCAGATATCTTTTCTAAATCATTGTGCAGTTTGTTTTGATCTTCTGATTACTTTCCTAGATGATAAATAAGAGCATCATCTGCAAACAACATAAGGCGACTGCTCAGATTGCATGCTTTTAGTCTATCTTACTAATCCCCTTAGGACACAGCGTAACTTCCATAGTATTTGAGTAATTGAGGAGAGTCATTACTTTGTATGCAAAACCTATGGAGTATTCCGTTATTGTTGCAGAAGGCTTTTACAGCTGGTGTAATCCAGTTCTTGTTTCCCTTTTTGTCATTTAATCTTACTGTTTTTGTGGAAATGCCTCTTCAGAGAGGCGGACCATTGTGTTAAGAAATATGTTAATATTTTTGATGACATAATTTACTGAATATATCTCTCTGTTCACTTTCCTTTACTTAAGGTGGCCATTCATTTTGTTTAAGCTATGCTGAGTGAAATACCTTCATAAAGTTTTAGGATTGATTGGATATGAGATATCTTTATTTACATCAACGTTTAGTACGAGAGCTTGGTGGCTACTAAATCCTGCATTGTATAATTGTATCATTGAGCTTAGTTGATGTTAATTTACAAGAATTTGGTTTAAGGCTATCTTGCATGTAGATGTTTTCTGGTGCACTCATGCAGTCCATGCAGAGTATAATATTTAAATGATTGAAATATTTCTCACTGCTTCCATTTTATGTGAGAAAGTCAATTTAAAGTCACAACATAAAATTACACTGTGTTTCACTGGCTTACTTTGCTGAAAATCCATTTCAATTTCTGCAGGAAATCATTAAGATTGCTTAAGGGAGATGGTAAATTGTATCCGCAATGAGATTTAGATTTGTAAGTTTTGTGGCTGCACTTTCAAAGATTTTGTCTTCCCCCTATTTCTTTTACGGCAGGTAATGGATTAGATTCAGTATGTTGTTTCATGAAAATTGTGACCACCACCCTTTTTATAAATGGTTGTGGACAGTGAAATGAACTTCATTACAGTGATGCAGAGTAGGGGTTCTGCAAGGCATACTACTGAGACATCACTGAGCTCATTCGTTAGCTGAATGTTTAAGTCCTGAATTTTGTTGGGTAAAGATTAGAAACTGTGACAGTTAATTTTCAGATTTGTATTGAGTTTTCTGGAGAAACTTGATGTCATATTTACTGTGTCACTGACCTTCAGTTTAAATTCCGCTGCATTCAATATAAAGTGGCTTCAGAGACGTGCTGTTTCTGTTGGTCACCCTTGGGTGCAGGTTCATCTTTTAATTTGACCACTGTACTGTGTACTTTTTTCTTGGGGGGGGGGGGGGGGGGTGTCAGTGTTGCCTTGACGGAATGACATAATATGCTTTGGTCAGATACCACACTATTTTTGTTTCTTTCTTTGTTATACAGAGAGGACAAACTAGCACATTTTGAACCACAATTGCTTAGAGGAGCTGTGTTTGAGTTCATACCTGACTGATTTGGAGGATCAGAGAGTTTCCATTTCCCATCATTGAGTTCTTGACCTATTGGTCTAGTATTGTTTATACAGTATACCCACTTGTACCCTTTTCTTCTTCTGACTTGTTTACTATGATGAGTTGTTTACTGTGATCCATTTGCTCATAAGTAGCTGGTTTTCATTTATGACCTTTGATTTTGTATTTTCTTCAATGGATATCAGGAAGACCACTTTATAGCAAATAAGCTCTTTGTCATGCTTGTTTATGTGGAACCCACGTGTTGTGAAATGGTTTCCATTTAATCTCTCTAAGTTAGAGTTTATAGCAACCTTTTTTTTTTTTTTTAAAGGCATTTTTTGCAAAATTAAGTCTCAGAATCAGATGGAGATTTGAACCTGACCTTGTTTCCCTCACTGACTGTTCGATCTTATTTTTTGAGGTGGTTTGTTCACATTCCGGTTGTATTAATTTAGGCTTTATATTTTGTACAACATTAAACTGTACATGATCACTAATTCTATCCAGCACTAAGTGGTTACCAAGTGTTATGTTGTGTATGTGTGTGTTTCCCCATGTTTGGTACACTCATAAACAGAAACTGGCTCTGTTTTATACAAGTTGTGTTCAAAAAGTAAGGTGACTATATATTTTTATGAAAAAATATTTATTTATTCATCAATATTCACGTTACTGCCTTCAAAGTAATCCCCCTCAGATACAATATACTTCTGCCAACGTTTCTTCCAATCCTTGAAGCACTTCTCTTAAGCACTTTGTGGTACAGCCTTGGAGTACTTCCAGCAATGCAGTTTTTATTTCCCCAATCGTTAAAAACCTTTGTCGTTTAATAGGTCTCTTCAGTTTTGGGAACAGGAAAAAGTCGCTGGGGGCCAAATCTGGTGAATATGGTGGCAGAGGCAGGATCGTAGTGTTGTTTTCAGCCAAAAAAATCTCTCACAATGAATGAGCAGGTGCATTGTCGTGATGCAAAATCCATGAATTGTTTCTCCACAATTCTGAACTTTTTTGCATATTGCTTCTCGAAAACAGTGCAAAATATTAAGGTAAAATTCCTTATTGATTGTACGACCTTGAGGCAAAGCTTCATGATCCATTACGTCATGGCAATTGAAAAAAACAGCGAGCAAAACTTTGACATTTGCTCAAACGTGGCGTGCTTTTTTTTTATCTTGGCTCTCTGGGATGCTTCCATTGGGATGATTGGGCTTTGGTTTTAGTGTCCTAACTGTGAAGCCATGTTTCGTCACCAGTTATGACCCTTTTGAGCAAATCAGGATCATCATTGACATCATTCAAGAGCTCCTGAGTGATGCTCATGCGACGTTTCTTCTCATCAAAATTGAGAAGTTGTGGAACAAACTTCGCTGCCACATGTCTCATTCCCAAAACATCCAAAAAAATTGCATGACACGAGCCAATCTTACGGTAATCGACGATTTTTAAAAACAGTTTTCTTCACAGCTTTGAGATTATCATCTGTTGTTGTGTTGAGGTGTCCAGAGCGAGGTTCGTCATTGGCATCTTTTTGGCCATCTTGGAAGACCTTCTACCACTTGTAGACATTTTTTTTGTTGATGTGCTGGGGCATCCAGAGCAAGGTTCATCATTGGCATCTTCTCGGCCATCTTGGAAGAGTGCATACCAGACTTAGAGCAGACTCAATGTATGCCACTGTCAACATTTCAAGTATATTAGAGCACTTGATTCCATTTTTCACACAAAATGTGATGCAAATTCCTGTTCCATTTTTTATAATAACCGAAAATCATTGAACACACTAAAACATGACTAATCTTTCTATCTATCAAAAACAAATGAAGTATGCTGATTGCGAATCGAATGTACATTGCTCATGCAATTTGAAAAGTTACCTTACTTTTTGAACAACCCTCATATTTCAATGCATTAGCTTTGTGTACCTAGGAAGTTTGTTTACACATGGATTGTGTCATGATAAGTCTAAAATCAAACATAACGCCAGACTGTAGTTGAATCTTATTTGTAATCAGCACTTGGTTTCGAGCATAGTTTAAAGCTTGATTTCTTCTCTCAATTTGCTCTCTTAGCAAACACCACTTTTTGTTGCAGATATTTACATTTAGGTGGGGATTATGTGTTTGTATTGTCCATTTTTACTGTTTTTTCCCATTAAATTGCACTTCTGTTCTATTTTGATTATCATAATTGACATTGTTGCACTATTTCTTGTTCTAGAGGTGCAGTTATGTGTTTGTATGTTTGCAGTATACTGTTTACTGTGAATTCTGCAGCGTGTATAATGCTTTGGTGGCATGTCCGCTGGTCATCATTATTAGACATGTTCGGCATCATTTACGTGTGCATTGAATATACATTTCAGCTGTATGTTTGAGGTACCAGCATTGATAAGGCTTGGACTGAAACAAGTGCAAATTTAGATTTGTCAGGATCTTCAGTGGATTGTGTGCAAAACTCATTGTGGCATATCTCAGTTTCATCAGTGCATGTGATAAAGATTGTCTTCTTCACTGTGTCCCTTAAAGTAAATGTTCAAGGAATAATGTGGAACTCATTTGCTTTGTGGTGAAGGAACTCTGAGTTTCTTTTTTGACTGCTAAGGAATGATTTATCAGTGTATAGTGCTTCCACATTCATTAGTTATTCGAGCTTATTAACGTAAGTTTTTAACACAGGGCAACACATCCAACAAAAACACAATTATACATATATTTGCTACCCTAGTTATGAAAGGCCAATGTAACTAAGTTGCAGCGTAAATTATTTCATAAGCTATATATGCATTGTAACTTTTACTCACTCTTTTCAAGACTGCATAAAATAACAAAATAGGAGTATGCTATTCATTACGAAAATATTAGTATTATTTATTACACATTCTTCTCTTGTGAGTAATGTACAAGTATTAATCAGCATTTACTTTATCTCTCTGAAACATACACTTAATCTTGTGTTATTATTCAGTAGTGAAAATACTATGATACACTCTTTTGTTGTGCATTAGATTAGCTGCAGAGAAGGGCAAGACTCTCCCATGGCACCAAGCTGTAAGCTTCTTACTTCACCGACTTCCCCTGGTGACAGATAAAGCAGCTTCTCAAGAATATTTGAGGTTTCATCCATACGCTGCCAAATCAGTGGATCAGTATCACTCTTGGAGTATGGCAAGACAATGTGCCGCACAGGTATTTTGAAGTTTAGCTATTTAATTCTATACACCAGTACTGTGATGTTTTCATAGGTTAATCATCTTTTAATAAATTGTTTACAATTGTTACGAGAATGTAGCTTAGTGTCTGTATATAAACAGTAGGCTAAGACTAAATATGGGAATTTTTATGTTGTCTTTTGTTAGCCTTAGCAGTTAATTATTAACTACCATGAACTCTTTTTTTTTTTTTTTTTTTTTTTTTTTTTTTTTTTTTTTTTTTTTTTTAATTGAGTAATATGCTTTTATGATGATGTATTGATCTCATAGTCTGATTACACAGATTTATGTGCTGTTACTTTTCTGCATTTTACGAGGTTGATCAAATGAAAATCTTAAAAGTTCCATAAAATTTTGAAAAATTGTATGATGGAATTGGTAGGTGGCAGTAGTGTTCTTTGAGGTTCAGAAATTGACTGATTGCTGACTGGTGGCAGAGAGATGCTACAATGCAGGAGAAGGCAGCAGCAACCACAACAAGATGGCCACCCTACTGTCAACCTGCACCATGATTGAGCAGCAATCTGCGATATGTGTCAGACCAATCGAAATTCGCTGCAGAATGAAAGTGCAGTACAGTGATTCATGTTAGTAGTTGCAGAAAGTGTGTGAGTGGTGTAGGAAGTTTAAAAGTGGTGTAACTTCTGTGGAGGATGCTCCAAGAGCAGGGCAGGCTCACTGTGTAGTGATGGATGAGAACATTGTGTTAGTGGAGGAGCTTGTAAAGGAGAACAGATGTGTAACTCTGAATGAAGTAGCCACCAGTTTGAAGATTAGTATTGGTTCAGTGCGTAATATGGTTCACAATGTGCTGCACTTCAGTAAGGTGCCTTTAAGGTGGGTGCCACATTAGTTGGCTGCCGAATTGAAAGACTGTCCCGTCAATGCCTGTTAAGAACTTTTGCATCATTTTCACGTTGAAGGTGATGCATTTCTGGGAAAAATTGTTACAATCAATGAGACTTGGGTCCACCACCACCCCACCAGAAATGAAAATGTCAAGTGAAGAATGGTGCCACAGCTCATTTCTGAAACCAAAAACGTTCCACACTCAACCGTCTGCCAGAAAAGTCATGCTCATTCTCTTCTGGGATGCAAATGGAGTAATTTTGAAGCCTTACATGGATAGGGGAGTGATGATAACCAACACCTCTTATTCAGACATGCTGAAAAATCAATTTTGCCCTGCAATCAGGAGTAAACGATGAGGACTTACGACTTCAGGAGTATTGCTACTGCGTGAAAATGCCTGGCCACATAGATCGTTTAAGGAAGTTTCATATCAGCGCACACTCCGCTGCAGAGTGAAAATCTCATTCTGGGAACTGTTCCTTAACATTGCATATGATACTCAGACTACAGTATCAACTACTTGCTGCTGTAATGTATGAAAATGTGAGTCTTTGTTGTGGAAACACACATTTTTGTTTTAAGAGGTAAGAGCAAACTTTTAACAAAGTATGGAAATGTACAGTACAGTGGGGTGTGTATGATAATTATAAGGTAATTGTAGCCATACATCATTAAAGAGAAAATCATTATCTAGAACACTTATTTACATTGATCACATTTGTGTACTCAAGACGTGCATAAATCAGATTTTACATTACATGCACATTATTTAATATTATTAATGATATGTACAGATTAATCAGTTCTCCTAAGAAATTTGTCAGTGAATTAAGAATGAGCACCAATATTTGTTTGGCTGCTCTTAAACTGAATGTTATTATCAGTTTAGATTTTTATGGGTGCTTACAAATTATTTTTTATTTACTTGTATCAGAAGCATGCTCAATATATACATGATTACATAACAGTCACATATATAGATAACAAAATAAATAAATTAATTAAAAATACAAAGGACTTGACCAAATCTGCAGTCAGATAACATTTTTCCAAAACTGAGCCATACCTAGAGGGCATTGCCACTAGCAAGTAATAGATCTCATTCTGAGCATGAAAGTGGGCAGAGAGTTCATTGTGACATGTGGCACATGTTCCTGAATAACAAACATATTTATTGACAAAAGTAAGTGCCTTTAAATCTTTTAAATTATTCTTATCTCTATGAGGGTAAGTCAGTAAGTATCTGCACTTCCATTCTAATTGTCTTTAGGGTCACAATATGAGTTAGTGTGCTCAGCTACTAGAAGACATCATTTTCTTTGCTTGTGGCCAAGTTTCACCATTGTCACATCAGACTTCCTGGTAGATTAAAACTGTGTGACAGACCGAGACTCGAACTCAGGACCTTTGCCTTTTGTGAGCAAGTGTCAGGAAAGTTTTGTATCAGTGCACAGTCCACTGCAGAGTGAAAATTTCATTCTGGAAACATTGTCACAACAGTTTGCTTTCTGCTCTCATGAGGTAAACATTGCTGTACTTTTCAAAAAGAAAAAAAAGAAAAAAAATTCTGCGACCTGTTTTCTTGTGGTCTGAAGGTGTATCACGAGCTGAAATCCATAAACGACGTTCAGCACAATATGAGTCCAATGCTTTATCATGGTTGGTTGATTTGGGAGAGGGGACCAAACAGTGGAGTCATCTTTCATTTTAACATGATGAAGTGCTTGCCAGTAGATTGAACAATTCAAAAATGGCCAAACAACCATGAAGCATGAAGAAAGAGCAGATCGTTCAGTCACATCCTGTTATAACTTCAAGTAGAACAAATATATTTCAAGGAAGATGCAATACATGAAAGTCACAGATCAAGTAAACAGAGTAAGACGTGTGTACGCTTTAACAGTAAAATCATAACTGAGTCCGAGTCTAGCAGTCGCTGGCTGGCTGGCCGCTTAGGTGGCACTTCTGCTGCATGGCTGGCAGACAGCGCCGCATGTAGAGGACACGCGTAACTGTGCGGCGGCACTTTGAAAGATCGGCGAGTCACAACACATCCACTGCTGATACTAACACTGAGCATGTCCATAACCTGATTTTTAATAACTAACAAGTGAATATTGATGAAGTGCCAAACCAAAAGCATATTAGTAATGATTCTGCTTGTGATGTCATTCATAATGTGCTAAATGTTTTAAAAGTCTGTGCAAATTGGATCCCAAAACAACTTAATGAAGAGCTCAAATGCAATTGTGTAAAAATCTGTCAGCAGCTACTGGACCATCTTTGTAATGAAGGTGAAATATTTTTCTTTTTTTAATGAATTATCATCGGAGGTGAAACATGGGTTCACTATTTTGAACCAGAGTGCAAGTGTTAACACATAAAATTGAAACATCCTGGATCTCCAACCCAAAAGAAATTTGAGAGCTAACCCTCTGCAGGAAAAGTGATGCATTCAGTTTTTTGGGGTGCACAAGAGCCAGTTCTGTAATTCTACTTAGAAACTGGCGCACAGTAAACAGTCACTGTTGTAGTGATATACTTTGTAATGAATTGAAGCCTTCTGTTCAAAACAAATTCAAGGTATATTATCAAAAGGTGTTCTTTTTTTGCATATCAATGTGCGTCCATATATTTCTGTCTGTGTCGTTCAAACTTCTTCATGATATTCATTTCAAGGTTTTGGGGCATCCTACATTCACTCCTGATCTCGCCTTCTTAGATTTCCATTTGTTTGGTCCACTTTAAGATGCTGCCAATTCATCTCGGATGTAGAGGCAAAGAAAGCAGGCATACATCATTGTTGCTCAACAGATTGAGAGTTTTTTCCTCTTTTCAGTATTGTTTTAATTATTCAACTCTGCTTAATGGCTTTTTGTGCAGTGATTGCTTGAATTTCTCATTATCATTTTCTGTGTTCTATTCAGCACTTTATGTTCTTGAATTTATTTTTGAATCAAATTTAACATGGATCCCTCCTAGAAGGAATTTTTCGAAAAGAAATAGCTGTTTCTTTTATTAATTTGTATTCTTTGCATACTTGTTATCACTTTGAGTGCTAGGTCATGCAGTGGTTAAAGCAATGGCATTACATTTGGGAAGAGCATGGTTCATATCCCCATTTGGCCATCCAGATTTAGATTTTTCATGAGATCTGTAAACCACTTAAGATAAATACAGGCATGATTTGCTGGGTAACAGAAATTGATCTTTCTTCCTTCCATTTTACTGTAGGCAATCTTGCTACACGTCGTGTTTAATGCCAACTTGTGATAGCCCAATATGACTACCTACACTGAGTACCTTAGGTTCGGGCAGCTACCTGGGGCTGAATTACACATGCGGCCTACTTCACATTCTGCCCAATATTTCTTGGTAACTGTTAATAAAGATTGTCATTATTTCTCTCAATGTTTTCACTACAGAGGCAAAACAAATAGAGTGTTTTTTAAAAATGTGTTGAACACATGAAGTTTGTCTGTAACTCTTTTAAACTTCTCTTCAAACTAATTACTGATCTGTCAGACATAAAGAAATGTTAAATTTTGTGATTAAAAATTACACCTTTCCATCCATTCCTAGATGATAATAATTTCATGGTGTAGGCAGCATGCCTCTGTGAATTGTTCTCAGTAAATACTTCACAGAAACTTTTTAAATTAATGTTTTGTAATACTTTATAATTCGTATTAGTACTGTAAAAATAATCTTTTGTAATTTTAATTAATTGAATTGCATTGCTCGTGAAGTAAATAAAATGTATATCTTTGACTTCTTTTCACATTCCAGAGACCCCTCTGCACATGAGCCATGGAATACGACTTATGTAATGCTTAGTGTTCCTTCTTAACTACTACTCTGTTATACCCATTGCGCTAAATACAGCACTTACTTAACTGCTAACAGATTCAATCATTTCTGGAGTTAATAAAGAGGATTTTTGGGATCAGTCAGTTTGAGCTACTATTTGACAAAATGCAGATTGTACTGTTTTGCTACATGGCTTTCTTTAGGGTGTTTTTATAGTCTGTCTACTTTCATTTTAATTTGCAGTAATATTTTCTTCTCTTAATCTTAATTTAATAACTATCATGGAACTTGTTTTATAGCTCCAGATACAATTTTTTCATAAGAGAGTAACAACATAGTCTGAGCCCATAAAGCCAATAAAATTTTCCTAGAGAACATGTCTGAATACTGTTTGTTGGTGTTTGAACATTTTTTGTGTACCTAAATACATAGGTATAATACAGTGAACTGATGTGAAAACATAGGTATAATACAGTGAACTGATGTGATATCATTTAGAGGAAAGATAGTGGGATGAATTTGATTTGCTGGGAGGATTATGAGAAAGTATAGTGAATCTGTTAAACAGATTGGTAGTGTAAATCTATTTTAGAGTACTACTCCAATATTTGGGCTCCTGATCAAGTAGACCTGATAGAAGATTGTCTCCAGATCTATAATCTGTATCTTATCTCCAATGTAAAGAAAAGGAATGGAAAGGAAAGTTGTCTGGTCACAACATGTAAGCCTACACACTATTTTATAATAATTGTACCATAGGGAACTTACATAGTTTTGACTGTGTACAGAGTCATTTGGGATACCTTGGTGACTGCAAAGTAGAACCTTGTATGTTACAAAGAGCTATTACCTTAGGTTTCTTGCATGGATTTAAAGGACATCGTACAACTCTGTAAAAGCCTCTCAGTTGTTAGGTGGGTGTCATGCCAAATAGAAAAATGAATGCTGAAGCAACAGGTGTAAATATCCTAGTTGTATTAGGTTTAACCAGATGTGAAGGACTTTGTTCTGACGAATTCTTACTCCAGCAACTGATAGTGAACCAATGCAGGCACTCGTAATTACCACAACTTACAGCAGTTTTATTGCATTTTCGCATCTAGCACCCCAACCTGTTGAGAGCACAGCAGATTATCCTGTCTGAAAGATACTACAAAATGGTTCAATATTTGTATCAGAAAGTATTTTCAAGAAGGTGTTGTTGTATTTGTTGAGTTTTGATTTTTTATTTGTGCTCATAATCATGTATGGTAACAATCTTAAAGGGCTGACGACCACCTAGTTGAACTACTACTGAACAAGCATAACAGTGGTCATCAAATTGATTCTTGTTGCGGGGCAAAGTCAGGACATGCGGGGACCAAGCAGCAATCGGTATTGTAATCGTCAACTGTCGAAGCTGCGTTGGTAAAGTACCGGAACTTCAAGCGCTGATAGAAAGCACCGAAGCTGAAATCGTTATAGGTACAGAAAACTGGCTTAAGCCAGAGATAAATTCTGCCGAAATTTTTACAAAGGTACAGACGGTGTTTACAAAGGATAGATTGCATGCAACCGGTGGTGGAGTGTTCGTCGCTGTTAGTAGTAGTTTATCCTGTAGTGAAGTAGAAGTGGATAGTTCCTGTGAATTATTATGGGTGGAGGTTACACTAAACAACCGAACTAGGTTAATAATTGGCTCCTTTTACCGACCTCCCGACTCAGCAGCATTAGTGGCAGAACAACTGAGAGAAAATTTGGAATACATTTCACATAAATTTTCTCAGCATGTTATAGTCTTAGGTGGAGATTTCAATTTACCAGATATAGACTGGGACACTCAGATGTTTAGGACGGGTGGTAGAGACAGAGCATCGAGTGACATTATACTGAGTGCACTATCCGAAAATTACCTCGAGCAATTAAACAGAGAACCGACTCGTGGAGATAACATCTTGGACCTACTGATAACAAACAGACCCGAACTTTTTGACTCTGTATGTACAGAACAGGGAATCAGTGATCATAAGGCCGTTGCAGCATCCCTGAATATGGAAGTTAATAGGAATATAAAAAAAGGGAGGAAGGTTTATCTATTTAGCAAGAGTAATAGAAGGCAGATTTCAGACTACCTAACAGATCAAAACGAAAATTTCTGTTCTGACACTGACAGTGTTGAGTGTTTATGGAAAAAGTTCAAGGCAATCGTAAAATGCGTTTTAGACAGGTACGTGCCGAGTAAAACTGTGAGGGACGGGAAAAACCCACCGTGGTACAACAGCAAAGTTAGGAAACTACTGCGAAAGCAAAGAGAGCTCCACTCCAAGTTTAAACGCAGCCAAAACCTCTCAGACAAACAGAAGCTAAATGATGTCAAAGTTAGCGTAAGGAGGGCTATGCGTGAAGCGTTCATTGAATTCGAAAGTAAAATTCTATGTACCGACTTGACAGAAAATCCTAGGAAGTTCTGGTCTTACGTTAAATCAGTAAGTGGCTCGAAACAGCATATCCAGACACTACGGGATGATGATGGCATTGAAACAGAGGATGACACGCGTAAAGCTGAAATACTAAACACCTTTTTCCAAAGCTGTTTCACAGAGGAAGACCGCACTGCAGTTCCTTCTCTAAATCCTCGCACAAACGAAAAAATGGCTGACATCGAAATAAGTGTCCAAGGAATAGAAAAGCAACTGGAATCACTCAATAGAGGAAAGTCCACTGGACCTGACGGGATACCAATTCGATTCTACACAGAGTACGCGAAAGAACTTGCCCCCCTTCTAACAGCCGTGTACCGCAGGTCTCTAGAGGAACGGAAGGTTCCAAATGATTGGAAAAGAGCACAGATAGTCCCAGTCTTCAAGAAGGGTCGTCGAGCAGATGCGCAAAACTATAGACCTATATCTCTTACGTCGATCTCTTGTAGAATTTTAGAACATGTTTTTTGCTCGCGTATCATGTCATTTCTGGAAACCCAGAATCTACTATGTAGGAATCAACATGGATTCCGGAAACAGCGATCGTGTGAGACCCAACTCGCCTTATTTGTTCATGAGACCCAGAAAATATTAGATACAGGCTCCCAGGTAGATGCTATTTTTCTTGACTTCTGGAAGGCGTTAGATACAGTTCCGCACTGTCGCCTGATAAACAAAGTAAGAGCCTACGGAATATCAGACCAGCTGTGTGGCTGGATTGAAGAGTTTTTAACAAACAGAACACAGCATGTTGTTATCAATGGAGAGACGTCTACAGACGTTAAAGTAACCTCTGGCGTGCCACAGGGGAGTGTTATGGGACCATTGCTTTTCACAATATATATAAATGACTTAGTAGATAGTGTCGGAAGTTCCATGCGGCTTTTCGCGGATGATGCTGTAGTATACAGAGAAGTTGCAGCATTAGAAAATTGTAGCGAAATGCAGGAAGATCTGCAGCGGATAGGCACTTGGTGCGGGGAGTGGCAACTGACCCTTAACATAGACAAATGTAATGTATTGCGAATACATAGAAAGAAGGATCCTTTATTTTATGATTATATGATAGCGGAACAAACACTGGTAGCAGTTACTTCTGTAAAATATCTGGGAGTATGCGTGCGGAACGATTTGAAGTGGAATGATCATATAAAATTAATTGTTGGTAAGGCGGGTACCAGGTTGAGATTCATTGGGAGAGTGCTTAGAAAATGTAGTCCATCAACAAAGGAGGTGGCTTACAAAACACTCGTTCGATCTATACTTGAGTATTGCTCATCAGTGTGGGATCCGTACCAGATCGGTCTGACGGAGGAGATAGAGAAGATCCAAAGAAGAGCGGCGCGTTTCGTCACAGGGTTATTTGGTAACCGTGATAGCCTTACGGAGATGTTTAATAAACTCAAGTGGCAGACTCTGCAAGAGAGGCGCTCTGCATCGCGGTGTAGCTTGCTCGCCAGGTTTCGAGAGGGTGCGTTTCTGGATGAGGTATCGAATATATTGCTTCCCCCTACTTATACCTCCCGAGGAGATCACTAATGTAAAATTAGAGAGATTAGAGCGCGCACGGAGGCTTTCAGACAGTCGTTCTTCCCGCGAACCATACGCGACTGGAATAGGAAAGGGAGGTAATGACAGTGGCACGTAAAGTGCCCTCCGCCACACACCGTTGGGTGGCTTGCGGAGTATCAGTGTAGATGTAGATGTAGACCATAGAACTTTCATAGAACTATAGTAGCACTTTTTCATGTAGCTGTTTGGTAACCCAAGTGACAACCAGAAGCATATAGCTAGAGTTTGGGGTCACCCTGATTAGTGAGTAATATTGAGAATGCAACCTAATGTCCATTATTTTATTATTTGCACTAAACAGTATGTAGTTGCTGTTTTTTTCCAAATTTTCTGTTTATGTTTTCTAGTAGCACACTTTACAAGTACCAATATTCTTCAGAAACAGTGTATTTTTGCCTCTAGACAACTGTACATGAGTATGTACAGAATTAAGCTGCAAAATATTTGTGTATCTTAGTTATCATAGAGGTATAAAAGAGAAGTGCGTAAGTTATATACACATTTATTTTGTTTCAGCCGGTGAAAGTGGGTGAAATAGCAATAGTGAAATAAGTTATATCGATATTTACATGAGACTGTACCAGTCATGGTATTAAATATTGTATGACTTCAAGTAGAAGATAAGGCATGTGTCATTTGCATCAAGAAATTGCTATTGCAGCATTTTATCTTATAAGAGAAATTATTTCCTCTAGGAGGATGAAATTTTCTTTATAACTGTTCCGGTCGGGCACACAGTTTTAATCTGCCAGGAAGTTTCATATCAGCGCACACTCCGCTGCAGAGTGAAAATCTCATTCTGGAAACATCCCCCAGGCTGTGGCTAAGCCATGTCTCCGCAATATCCTTTCTTTCAGGAGTGGTAGTTCTGCGAGGTTCGCAGGAGAGCTTCTGTAAAGTTTGGAAGGTAGGAGACGAGGTACTGGCAGAAGTAAAGTTGTGAGTACCGGTCGTGAGTCGTGCTTCGGTAGCTCAGATGGTAGAGCACTTGCCCGCGAAAGGCAAAGGTCCCGAGTTCGAGTCTCGGTTGGGCACACAGTTTTAATCTGCCAGGAAGTTTCATATCAGCGCACACTCCGCTGCAGAGTGAAAATCTCATTCTGGAAACATCCCCCAGGCTGTGGCTAAGCCATGTCTCCGCAATATCCTTTCTTTCAGGAGTGGTAGTTCTGCAAGGTTCGCAGGAGAGCTTCTGTAAAGTTTGGAAGGTAGGAGACGAGGTACTGGCAGAAGTAAAGTTGTGAGTACCGGTCGTGAGTCGTGCTTCGGTAGCTAAGATGGTAGAGCGCTTGCCCGCGAAAGGCAAAGGTCCCAAGCTCGAGTCTTGGTCGGGCACACAGTTTTAATCTGCCAGGAAGTTTCATATCAGCGCACACTCCGCTGCAGAGTGAAAATCTCATTCTGGAAACATCCCCCAGGCTGTGGCTAAGCCATGTCTCCGCAATATCCTTTCTTTCAGGAGTGGTAGTTCTGCGAGGTTCGCAGGAGAGCTTCTGTAAAGTTTGGAAGGTAGGAGACGAGGTACTGGCAGAAGTAAAGTTGTGAGTACCGGTCGTGAGTCGTGCTTCGGTAGCTCAGATGGTAGAGCGCTTGCCCGCGAAAGGCAAAGGTCCCGAGTTCGAGTCTCGGTCGGGCACACAGTTTTAATCTGCCAGGAAGTTTCATATCAGCGCACACTCCACTGCAGTGTGAAAATCTCATTCTGGGAACTGTTCCTTAACATTGCATATGATACTCAGACTACAGTATCAACTACTTGCTGCTGTAATATATGAAAATGTGAGTCTTTGTTGTGGAAAAGGTAGCAACTAAATTGATAAAAAAAATTTATGTATTCTTTTTTCTTGTATTGAACTTCACATAATCACAGGTTTTATTCATACAGTTTTCTCTTTCAACTGTAATCAACAGTCATCTACACTGCCTGAAAAAGAGTGAAGCACCCAGAAGGGGAGGAGGTTTGAAGTGAAACTTCATGGGGTGAGAGGGTATGTGACATTATTTCAGTGATAACAAAATAAAGTCAGATTTACAAAGAAGTTACCAATATGGGCCCACTTAAGCATTGTGACATGGCACCACCTCTGTCCTGGGTGCATGCACTGATTTGGTTTGGAAGGGTGTCATAAAACCATTGTATCCTCTCCACAGGCAAGCTGGCCTACAGCTGTTGTAACTGGATCTTGATATACTGGATACAGGCACTATACAGAGTTGACATCCAAATTGGTCTCTCACACTCTAACGTCAACAGATCTGGGAATCTTGCTGGCCATGGGAGTATCTCAACATCATTCAGACAGTTCAAAGTGACACATTAGTGGACACGCACTGTCCTGTTGAAAAATGGCACCATGATACTGAGGTAACACAAGATGACACAGGAAGTCCATGACATATTGTTGTGCAATGTGAGTTCTCTCAATTGCTGCCAGCTGTGACCTGAACCATACATGACTGCTGCTCACACCATGTCACCGGGAGTAACACCACTGTACCTCTCCAAAAGTGTTGGAAGAATGGGAGCTGTGGCCAGGTTGCAGCCATACTCACAGATGATGGTCATCTGGGTTAGCTCGAATTGCGATTCACTGTTGAACACAATGTGATGCCATTCATCAGCAGTTCGTGCTTAATGGTCATAGCACCACTCCAGAAGTACCCATTTATGTTGTGATGTTAACAGCTTCCTACTCATGGTACAGTAAATCTCTAGTTCGGTTGCTGCTACCTTCTGACCAATGGTGCGGGATAGCACAGAATGTTGCAATGAGTCCATGACTTGTTCTTGAATGGTAGACGCAGATGTAAAAGGGTTATGATAAGCTTGGCACACAGTGCGGCAGTTCTGCGTTGTGGTGGTCAGATGTAGCCAACCGGAACCTTGATGATGAGTATGTCTGCCTCACATTCCCATGTGGTCCAGCAAGGGTCCATTGTCACACTGGAATGCCCCACAATTCTGGATATTGCACAAATTGACTAGCAGGCCAAATGGAGACCCCAACAATGAGGGACCCTTCAAAACTCTGTTAGATGCTGATGACACAGTCTCTCTCGTGAATACACGGCATATCCATGCCTTTAACAGCGATCACTCAACATCTAACGTTGTTCTCACCCCTTATATACCATATCAGGTGAGGTAACAATACTAATTTGAAGTTACATTGACATCCAACCATGTCTTCCGAGTACTTACCTTTATTGTCAGGCTGTGCACACATTGTGTTGCAGCACAAGGAGCTCCCTGACACTAACACGTACACAGTTGAGTATAACAACACACACATATCAGTGTTACGAGACTTATTATGTTGTAACAATGGATCTGATTAAGACTGTTGATTGCAGTTGAAACTGGTAATTGTATGACTAAACATGTCTAATTGAAGAAAAGAAAAAAAATATTATATCAGTCATGGAATTCTGCAAACAATAATTATGTAGGGTTTTCGTACCAAACAAATATTCTGTTATAAACAGAAATAATTTTTCCTTTAAACATAGAATATTTATTGACTGTAAAAAAACTCTTTTAAAAATAAGTGTCAGTTGATTTCCAAGATTTTAAAATATATAAATTTCTGTTCTGGTGCTTAATATTGGTATTTTCTTACGTTTTCAGTATTACCGATCGAAGATGATAAAAAATGTACTGTTTGGGTGTGATTCATCTGAAAAATCCTGGACATGCAAAGAGATTGTGATTTATGCAAGGAGACATGGTTATGTTCCCTACCCAAAAATAAAATTAGTTCAGGATGGATGTGAAAAGAAATATGTTAAGATTTCTGCAAGTGACAGCATGTGCTATAAATTGAGTAGGAAACAGAAAACTTTCCCGAGAAGTAGTGCAGAAAAGGATGCTAGTGCTGTGATTAACAATAAACCTGAACGTGGATGTAAAGTGAAGAAAAATAAAATGAGTCTTGATAAAAATAAAGGTGACACCACCACTGATACAAAAAATATAGCTGTAACAGAAATCACAAAGAAAGAAACTACTTCAGTCAACAAGGATTATACTCCATTAATCAGACCAAAAAATAACCCAGCTTTGGAGTTCAAGACAAATGAAAATAAAATATTTAAAGCTGATGCAAAAAAGATGTATAAAAGTAAGAAGAAGAGATCTGAAACACAGATTAACAAAGACAATCTTCTACAGAATTTGAGAAGACTGTGTATGAAGCCGACATTGTGTGAACCAAAGAGAGTACTAGAGTTCATATATGCAAATGATGAAGATGATGATGGCTGGAATGATGATCCCAGGGATGTGGACATCCTTTCAGTGTACAATATAGCAGATGGAGGTAAGATGTGTTTTAACTGTGTGAGTTGTTGTCTTTAGCATTAATCTTTGATGTAATTTGTCCTCAAACACTGATATAATTTGTTGCTGTGTAGCATAACCCTTCTGCTTGTGAGACACAAAGGTGAGCCAGACCCAGATGGAATATGCGTGGTGGATTAACAACAGTGGTCGGTGCACTAGGCAGCCTAAGTGTGGTTTTAGGTGGTTCCCTTGGTCATTTAGGCAAATGCTGGTCTTGTCCCCAATATCCTCTTCAGACAATATGATACACAAATGCTTAAAATACAATAGCACACAAAACAAAGTTTACACTATTCACAGACATGTGGCACGCACAATTTCTTTCCTTCAAATAACTGACAACTGTGGCAACACAAAGGGTATTTGGTAGCAAATTTAAATACTGTGCATTTGCCAAATCTATTAGATGGGATTATGTCAATGAAAAAAATACGAAGATATAATTTGTCTTCACTACCATTTATACCCAAAATTTTCTCTGTGTTATACAGAAAGAGATCTCATCTCCAGTTTCTTATCCGAAACTAATTTTTTTTATGTATCCATAACATATGTGAGATAGAAAATCATATTAACTAAAAAGACAGACCTCACTCCAACTATTATATTGAAGCCATGAAAGTAAAAGTAGCAATACTAGCCACACAATTATTTATTCTGCATTTTTAATGATAATTTCATTGAATTATTATTTCTTGTTTCATAGTTAAGCATGTTTGTGACAAGGTTACTATTATTTAGTTCATTTAAGAAAAATGTTATTGTCAGCCATCAAGGAAACATAGATATTGCTGGTTACCCAAATGAGCACAGTCCATTCCATCTAGATCAGGGCTGGCCATGGTGTGTCAAACTTCACATGTGCAGGCCAAGTCCCAACCTGTCACTCGGCTTTCCTCAGTCCTTCTCAGAAATACTCAAACAGTGTGACATTCCATTTAGCATTCCAGTGTGGCATTTTTTGGTTAACATAACTCACCTCAGTTCAGCAGGATTGTGGCATCAGCGCTGTTTACCCTTCGTCATTTGTTCATAGGGTGGAGGATGTTAATAGGTCCAGTGGCTGTTTGCACAAAAAGGGCCAGTCATAGATCTGTCATCACAATCCTTTAAAAATGAATGGTAATGACAGAAGAGAGGGATGAGAATTCTCAACTTGAATGAGCAACAGGTACTGCATATTAGCTCGAAGCGACATTACAAAGCCATGCAGAAAGAATCTAAAGATTTAGTTGACTATGTGAGAGCAGAAAATTGCAATGATTGATAGACAGGATTCATTGTTCTGTACATCAAGAAGTACTTTGTGTTAAATTTGTAGCCAAGGAGCAAGTGAAGAAATTGGTGGCATGAACAGTAAAATTTCTGAAGTTGCACGCATTTTCCATTGTCAGTTGCAACAGTTTTCAATGAAACTGAATGAAGAGTGTGGAGACTTCATATATCACTTCAAAATACATTGGTTAATTCAAGGAGAATGCCTCGAATGATTTTTTGATTTAAAACTTGCTATTGTTGAATTTATGAAGGAAAAGGGAGTGCAGGAACGAAAATTGAACATCCAGAACAGATTGCGGGCTTTGCATTTTAAGTGGACTTGACTGTACACTGCCAACAATAAGACAATGGAAGATAACTTCTTCTTGATTTGATCGGAATGCATTCAAAAAGAAAATCACGTTGTAAAAGAGACACATTCTGACAAAGACAGTTCAGTCCCCTAAGCTCACTGATGTTAAAGAAAATGTGAGGTTTGAAACATTCATTGTGGCCTTGAAAGAATTACAAGGATAGTTTCCTCAATGTTTTCAGGGCACTGCCAATTTTACATATGTTTTAAAGCTATTTTTGTGACGCTTAGCTGTTTCAGTTGAAAACACCCCCGTGCATGTGCAGATGTAGCTATTTGATTTGCAAGGTAATTCCTGTTTTAAAGACAAATACCTTTAACATTAACATTGCTTTCCTGAGTTAGAGTTTCTGTGCCTCCATAATGAGGTTGCAAAAGTGCTACAATATTTAAATTAACATATGTGGGCAAAGATGATGTGACTTACCAAACGAAAGCGCTGGCAGGTCGATAGACACACAAACAAAGACAAACATACACACAAAATTCAAGCTTTCGCAACAAACTGTTGCCTCATCAGGAAAGAGGGAAGGAGAGGGAAAGATGAAAGGATGTGGGTTTTAAGGGAGAGGGTAAGGAGTCATTCCAATCCCGGGAGCGGAAAGACTTACCTTAGGGGGAAAAAAGGACGGGTATACACTCGCGCACACACACACATATCCATCCACACATATACAGACACAAGCAGACATATTTATATATATATATATTTCCAATAATGAAACTAAATAAGTTGCAATTATGTGCCAACCTAAGAGAGAAAATCTGTCAAATTGTCTGTGTCTGTCAGTATGCCAACACTTTGTATCAAAAAGAAATTATATCTTCAGCATGTCAAAAATAATTAAATAATACTGCAAATTTGTTATGTTTTTTATCTATGTTGTTGAGGAATGTGAAATGTAAAACCAAGTTGTATGTAGTCCCTCTGTCTCCTTGCAGTCAGACAGCATAGTGTGGCAGCGGGGCAAGTGTGGCACTTGTGCTGGGGCACAGCTTGTGAGCGGAATTTTTGACCACGCCTGGTCTAGATAATCCCCTTCTCTCTTCCTGACAGATTTAAAAAGCTTTCAGAAACAGTCACTTGCTGCTTTTTTTTTTTGAGTTTTCTGTGTGTTGAAGTGTTTTAGTAAATTTCGTACAGTTGTTTTCAGCTGTTGTTTCTTGTTGTTTCTAGTGAAATGTTTCAGTAAAATTTTCATTCACTGTTTTAAATTTGTTGAGTGTTTCAGTGGCCGCTTGAATTTTTGGCTTTAGCTAATAAATTTTGTAAAGTTTTATTGGTATTGGTATTAGTTGTGGTTTAATAGTATTAATAAAAGTTATCACTTTCTTAGTAGAGAGAGAATTTTGAGACCCCTACTATTAGTTCTGTAGATAGTTCTACTGGTGTAACTGAACTTAGGTAATGTAGACATTTAGTTTTTTTCAGTAACTGTAAAATTTTGCCGTGGATGAGAAGTGTGGGCTCTGTTGTAGGTTTGTGATTAGTGGGTTACAGTGTGGGATCTGTTCAAAGTATTTTCATTGGAGGGAATGAAGTGGGGAGCCAGTGGGCACTCTAGTGAGATCCACTCCTAGAAACGCAGAATCTATAGTGGAAATAAGTTGATAGAGGAGCAGGAGTGTAAGATCTGTGCCCTTCAGGTGTGGTTTGGTTGAGGAGGGTGAAGGATGCTGTGGAATAGGAACTGGCAGTTTGCAAGAAGACAGCTAGGAAGAAGAGGTATTCAAACAATTGTACTTTGCATATATGCAATAGATATGACCAGCTGTCAGAGCTGAGTGGACAGGAGCCTCTTGTAGGTGTAGGTAACATGCAGCAGTCCTCAGCAGTTAGGAGGCCTAAGTCAGTTGCAAAGTCTAACAGAAAGAAGAAGGTTCTGCTGCTAGGTAGTTCACATGGTAGAGGTGTGGTCCAGGAGTTGCAGGAAGTGTTGTGGAGTGAGTACCAGGTCATCAGCATTGTGTAGCCTAGTGCAGGGTTGGCTCAGATGACTGACAGCGTAGGTGAGTTATGCTGTCAGTAGCGGGTGGAACAGGGAATAGTCTTCATAGGGATGGCGAATATGATGTTGGTGGTGTTTCAGCATCATGATTGGCCTCATATTAATGCGGCTGTTAGGCGTGGTAACATGGATCTGGAGAAGGCACTGATGACACGAGGGCATGCGTCACATTGAAGTGGTGCCAGCTGAGTCTATCAGTAGATCAGGTTTCACTAGGCATGGCTTATACCACAATAGGTATGGGAAGAGGAGGGTGGCAAAGGTTATAGGTGACAGTATAGTGAATGGTGGTGGGATTGTTCATGGAAAAATTCCTGTAGTAGTAGGTGTTGGAGCTGCACCTTTTTTAAATTGAAGTCAGCTGATAGGTATACCAGCTTAAAGGAAGCCCCTCTAACTAAGGAATCACCTTCAGAGGATGTCATGTTTCCAAATAGAGAAGGAATTAGCATATTTTGTCAAAATATGAAAGGTATTAGAGATCAAGTTGGTGAACTGCCTATAGAGGTTGACTCTGAAGTTATTGGTATATCAGAGCATGACTTAAATAATTTGACAATTCAGAGGCTTCCTTTACCAGGATACAGATTGGCTGGTTGTTTTTCAAGGAGTTTCTTGCGGAGTGGGGGAGTGGCCATGTACGTAAAAAACAGTGTTCCGTTTGAGTCCATATACATATCATGGCACAGCACTGAACAGATATTTAAATGTTGTGCAGAGGTGGTTGACTTTAGTGAAAGTAATCTTCTAATTGTTTTTGTTTCTAGGTCCCCTAATTCTGATTTCAGAGCATCTGTGCTCAAGCTAGAGAGGGGTCTTGATTCACTTTATAGGAAGTGCCAGAAATTAGTTACATGTGGCGACTTCAATATTAATTTTGTATACAATTATGCAAGGAAAAGGATGTTGGTAGATTTCCTAAACTCATATGATCTGATGCAGACAGTGTTTTTTCCAGCTAGGGTTCAGGGGAACAGTAGCACAGCCATAGACAAAATTTTTATTCATTCTTTACTAGATGGGCATTCTGTTAGTAAAAGGGTGAATGGCCTTTCAGACCATAATGCACAAATTTTAACACTAATAGGCTTTTGTACTCAAACGTGACACATATAACTACAAACTGTAGGAAAGCTAATCCAACGGCAATAGAGAGCTTTTTAAACCTTGTTAAGGAACAAGAGTGGCAGGATGCTTATAGTGCCGATAACATAGATGATAAATATAATGCTTTCCTTAACACATTTCTCATGCTGTGTGAGAGTTGCTTTCCATTAGAACATTCTAAATGGGGTACTAGCAGTAAAAAGGTGGCTGACTGGTGGGATAAGGATATCATGTAGAACAAAGCAGGAATTATATCCAAATGTTAGAGGTAGTCACAATCAAGCTACAGTAGCCCATTACAAACAGTATTGTAAAGTGCTTAAAAATGTTATTAGGAAGACAAAGAGTATGTGGTATGTAAATAGAATAGCTAATTCACAGGATAAAATTAAAACCATATGGTCAGTTGTGAAGAAAGTGTCTGGTCAGCAGCACAAGGTCGACAATATAAAGTCAGTTCGTAGTAAAAACATTTCTGTTACTGATAGATGAGATATATGTACAGTATTTAAGAATCATTTTCTGAGCATTGCTGGTGAACTAAATAAAAATTTAGTTTCTACAGGGAATCATATAACTCTCTTGGCAAATGCCTTTCCTAGAATGATGTCTGAAATACTCCTCTGTGACACAGACAAGGGGGAGACTGAGTCAGTAATTGAATCTCTGAAGACTAAGGACTCTCAATGATATGATGGAGTGCCTAGCAAAATATTAAAGTACTCTGCTGCACATGTGAGCCCTGTACTTAGCCATATTTGTAATTTTTCCTTTAGGAATGATCAGTTTCCTGAATGATTAAAGTACTCACTAGTAAAGCCACTTTATAAAAAGGGAGAAAGGGATAAATTAAACAATTTTAGACCTATTTCAATGCCATCAGTGTTTGCTAAAGTTATTGAAAAGGCTGTGTATGTGAGGATATTGATCATTTCATGTCACATAATTTGCTATCAAATCTGCAGTTTGGCTTTAGAAGTCATTTAACAACTGAAAATGCTATATTCTCTTTTCTCTGTGAGGTACTGGATGGGTTAGACAAAAGGTTTTGAACACTTGGCATATTTTTTGATTTAACTAAGGCGTTTGATTGCGTTGATCGCAAAATATTGCTCCAGAAGTTGGACCATTACGGAATATGGGGAGTAGCTCACAATTGGTTCACCTATTACTTTAACAACAGACAGCAAAAGTTCATTATTCGCAGTGTTGAGAATGGCTGTAATGTGGGGTCTGAGTGGGATACTGTCAAATGGAGAGAGGGGGGGGGGGGGTTTACCCCAGGGATCAGCGTTGGGGCCACTCCTGTTCCTTATTTATATAAATGATATGCCCTCTAGTATTACGGGTAATTTTAAAATATTTCTGTTTGCTGATTACACTAGCTTGGTAGTAAAGGATGTTGTGTGCAACATTGGCTCAGTTTCAAATAGTGCATCTCATGACGTAAGTTCATGGCTTGTTGAAAATAAACTAACACTAAATCACAGTAAGACTCAGTTTTTACAGTGTCTAGCACACAATTCAGCAAAACCCAACACTTTAATTCCACAGAATGGGCATATGATTAGTGAAACTGAACAGTTTAAATTTCTAGGTTTTCCGATAGATAGTAAGCTGTCTTGGAAAGCCCACATTCAGGATCTTGTTGAAAGACTTAATGCTGCCATTTTTACTATTCGAATGGAATTTGAAGTAACTGATCATTCGACATGAAAATTATTCTACTTTGCATATTTTCATTTGCTTATTTTGTATGGTATTATATGTTTTGGTAACTTCCCATTCTAAAAGGATATTTTTGGCTCAGAAACAGGCGGTTCGGGCAATAAGTGGTGTAAGTTCACGAACCTTTTGTCAACCCCTTTTCACTAGACTTGGTATTTGACATTGGCCTCTCACTATATATATTCTTTACTGTTGTTTCTTGTTAACAATATCAGCTTATTCCCAAGAATAAGTACCTTTCACTCAGTTAATACTCAGAAGATATCCAACATGCATTTGGGTGGGACTTCCTTAACTCTTTTGCAAAAAAGTGTGTAGTATACTACTGCATCCATTTTTAATAAGCTACCACAAGAATTCAAAAATCTTAGCAGTAATCCACACGCTTTCAAATCAAAGCTGAAGAGATTCCTCATGGGTCACTCCTTCCATTCTATTGAGGAGTTCCTTGGAAAATTAAACTGATTATTATGTTATGTTGTTGATTGTATTTACTTAAACCTGTGGCTTGACTTTTTTGGGTTCATAAATATCTTTGTACAGAAACCAGATGGCAGTTATAAGAGTCGAGGGACATGAAAGGGAAGCAGTGGTTGGGAAGGGAGTAAGACAGGGTTGTAGCCTCTCTCCGATGTTGTTCAATCTGTATATTGAGCAAGCAGTAAAGGAAACAAAAGAAAAATTCGGAGTAGGTATTAAAATTCATGGAGAAGAAATAAAAACTTTGAGGTTCGCCGATGACATTGTAATTCTGTCAGAGACAGCAAAGGACTTGCAAGAGCAGTTGAATGGAATGGACAGTGTCTTGAAAGGAGGATATAAGATGAACATCAACAAAAGCAAAACAAGGATAATGGAATGTAGTCTAATTAAGTCGGGTGATGCTGAGGGAATTAGATTAGGAAATGAGGCACTTAAAGTAGTAAAGGAGTTTTGCTATTTGGGGAGCAAAATAACTGATGATGGTTGAAGTAGAGAGGATATAAAATGTAGGCTGGCAATGGCAAGGAAAGCGTTTCTGAAGAAGAGAAATTTGTTAACATCCAGTATTGATTTAAGTGTCAGGAAGTCATTTCTGAAAGTATTCGTATGGAGTGTAGCCATGTATGGAAGTGAAACATGGACGATAAATAGTTTGGACAAGAAGAGAATAGAAGCTTTCGAAATGTGGTGCTACAGAAGAATGCTGAAGATTAGATGGGTAGATCACATAACTAATGAGGAAGTATTGAATAGGATTGGGGAGAAGAGAAGTTTGTGGCACAACCTGACCAGAAGAAGGGATCGGTTGGTAGGACATGTTCTGAGGCATCAAGGGATCACCAATTTAGTATTGGAGGGGAGCGTGGAGGGTAAAAATCGTAGAGGGAGACCAAGAGACGAATACACTAAGCAGATTCAGAAGGATGTAGGTTGCAGTAGGTACTGGGAGATGAAAAAGCTTGCACAGGATAGAGTAGCATGGAGAGCTGCATCAAACCAGTCTCAGGACTGAAGACCACAACAACAACAAATATCTTATTTTTATCTGTTATTACTTTTATGTTGTAATTTCATGTACTGACATGTTCCATGACCTTGGAGATTTGCTCCTCAATTTTGGTTGTACGGAACTTGACGTGTAAATAAAAAAATAGAATAAAAGAACTAAAGTGCGCGTCATTTATGTTGGCGGCCGAGTTTAGGTTCGTTCTGCGCATCTGACGTCACAAAACACAGTCAGCCAATGAACAGAGAATGATGTTGCCAGATCTCGACTGCAGTGCATAGCATGGACGAGTGTCTTCAATTTTAGAAACGTTCAGTCATGAATAAAGTAATAGAACAAAAGCAATGTCTTGATAGCAGACTTTCTTTTATAGAAAGTTTGGAAAAAGCGTTCTTTATACCAATTGCTTCATATTCTATTAATTAATTAAACCAAACAAGCAATAAGACTCCTAATTCAGGCGATAGCAAGGAAAGGTGTTTGTATCAATCTCACGAACCGCTTTTCCGCACTAAAGAAGAGCGGTAATTGTTTATTTCCTATTGTACTTCGACGAAGCGTGAGTAATTCATAGTCATACCAAAAGTGTTTGTCAGTATTTTGCGTGACGTGTTAGAGTGCTCACTGCGTTCCGTACGTGGACGATCTGCGTTAGCGGAATCGTTAAGGTGTTGGGCTTCTACGCGAAAGGTTCAGAGTTCAAACCTTGTGCGGTGCTTAATATTTTAATTATTTAAAAACAATATCGAAGTGCCTTACTTCATGAATTATATTCGTTTGAATGCAATTTTTTGAAATTTCTAGTGCTTTGTCTCTTCATTAACACTTTCACTGCTGCAGGCATGTGCTCCCCGCATTCCGCACTGTGCGCGATTTTGTCATCACTGCACTGCTCGCCTGTGCAGACACATGGTGTTCCCACTGCTTTGACAAACTCATCATTCGATTTCACAAAAAACTTAAATGAGATATTGTTATACAGTAAATTTTATATGAAATTTAGGTATCTTGTCCACATTTCATTCTCAACATTGTGGCAACTAAAATCGACCATACCGAAATATACACTATGGACTTCTACCTCTGCAAACTCTTCAAAATTTTGTGCAATGGTTTACTATATTTAATGCTGCATAATAACTGCGTTGAACATCAAAACAAAATTAAGTCATTTATGGGTGGAAGGTATCAGTCAAGAAGACATGTAAAAATCTAATTTTTGGGCCAAATAGTTTTTGTGGAATCGAATGATAAGTGTGTCAAAGCAGTGGGAACACCATGTGTCTGCACAGGCGAGCAGTGCAGTGACAAAATCGCGCACAGCGCGGAATGCAGGGAGCACGTCTTTGTAACACCGAAAGGGTTAATGCGGCCGTGGTGGCTTTGCTTCATGAACTGCGTGCTCTCCTCTAAACGTAAGCTTGCGAACTAGCTATACCATGGCGCTGCTTCTATTGGCGCGTGCGTCGTGTGCATCTGGCAACGCAGCAGTCTCCCGCGTCTGGGCGGGCATGCGCGAGCCGCCAAGATAAAAGAATTGAACTGTAGTAGCCCAAAAATACAAGTCAGTGTGACTTTTGTTTTCTATAAATGCCATGTTTCAATGTCTCATACTCCTTTGTCTTGATCAGCACACGAGAGAAACCAAAGAAACAATCTTTCTCATGTTCTATAGTGAAGTTAATAATTGTTTATAAAGTACTGAGATGTTCTTCTAAAAAGCTATGCAAATTCTCAGTGCCATAGGACCAAATATCAAAAATTTCACTTACACATCATTCATAGGGTGCATGTCGACTCTGTCACTGAAAGTTTGTCAGCTGAGTTAGTCCACCTTGAAATTACCTTTCATCAGAATGGGTATTGTGAAAGACCAATCAGATGCATGTCGCACTATCAACCAACCTTGTATAAAGTGAGTGATGGGAATAACCATATGGCATGTAAGTATACAGCTTTCTTGCCTTACTCAGCTCATATTTTTAACAGGATTGATCATATACTGAAGAAACATGTGTGAAGTGTGTTTTTTTAACACCATGCAAGATTAGAGCCTCTTTAAGGACTGTAAATTATGATATTGGTTTTTGTTAGGTGAGTGTCCACCATATCCTGTATAGTTGTGGTATGCCATACATTGGTCAGACCGTGAGGACTGCGGAGAAATGATGCATAGAGCATAAGCATCACACATGCTTAAAACAACAAAGCAAATTTGCAATTGTAGAACATTACCTTGATAAAAGTTATCTGATGGAATATAATAACACAAAGATTCAGTTACTGGGATTATGTTAGTAAAGAAGTTGTTGAGATTCAATTAGCAAATGGCCTTCTAATTAGACAGATGTTTTTACCTGAATATTCCATGGAATCCTGCTCTCCCTCTGGTCATGTTTTTAATTAGTATTTCACTGTCAGTTATGCCAATGCTGGTTGTATGATTGTGTGGTGGTAGTAGTTGTTCACAGTGTGTTGTCCTCCTGCATACAACTTCTTTTGTATCTAGTTGACATACCCCACCCACAGATGTTTTAAGCTACCTTGTACAGTGAACTCTCATTTCATTTTTGCCCTGAAAGTAATGGGGTGTTCACCTGTCAAAATATCGACAGTTATCAAGAACATTAAGTGGCTGCATAGCCAAAGATATCTGAGTTTTCCATGATATTTTTGGTGACTTGTGACAGATACAGATCCATCATAACAACTTAACACATTCTCAAAATGAATATTAAGTGAGACATTTATAAAAACTATTCCAGTTCAAGGAGGGAAGACAAGCATGATACCCTTTTCTGAAATCAGGATAATATTTTGCAGTTTGTTTTCACCAGTTGAATTGGAAAGCCCTTTGCTTGGAAGATGAAATGCTATTTTGTTTCTAACAAACTCAAATGATTTGTTCACATGTTATTCCAACTTTAAGAGCCCAACTTCTTCAGGGAGGAGAGGTCCCACATATGAAGAGGACATTCCCATGTGAGCATCTCTGTGAAAGTTTTCCGACAGGTTGCATAAAACTCAAAGCTAGGAGTTACGGCCATTTTTAATTATTTATACATAATTTCTTAGTGTATTCATGTTGTTCTGCTTCAAAGCTACTGAAAAGAGCACTGAACAACTAATTTGTAATGCACACATGGGAAACTGCTGAAGTTTATTATTCAGGTCTGTCTCCTTTAACAACTTTTAAAGTAAACTTGATCATTTTTATTTTTTGGCAGGAGACTCTTTGAGTGAAGATATACTGGAAGTGGATAATGACCGTGCACAGCTGTGCCACTTTGTCCGAAAAAGTTTGAAGTGGCTTAGTCTTTGGCATGGTCCAAAACCAAATCACTATACAGTACCAGAAATCTTAGTAGCAATTGTAAGTACCAAATATAATTTGCCATTTGGAAATGTAGATGTTTGAACTGAAATAGCATGAATGCACATTTTCATCGTATCGAGGAAAGGAGATTGTATCATTAAATAACAGTTCATTCTTTACTTTTATGAGCCCCTATCGATATATGATTAACTAGTACAATGGAAAAATTGTTAATGTATAGTGCTTTTGATAGTAATTTTTATGTACTCAAGTAATAGGTGAACATCAAGTAGCCCTCTAGTTTCATTTTTGCACTATATGTACAGTTATATTGTATATTTCATTCATTCATCTCCTATTAGAGTAAGTATAGAAATAATAAAATTAAAAGTACTATAACATGTTCAAAAGTCCTAGTACATGCAGCCAGAAACAGCTTCTATCTAAATCTCACTGTTGTTGGCCGGCCGGTGTGGCCGAGCGGTTCTAGGCACTTCAGTCTGGAAATGCGTGACCGCTACATTCGCAGGTTCGAATCCTGCCTCGGGCATGGATGTGTGTGATGTCCTTGGGTTAGTTAGGTTTAAGTAGTTCTACGTTCCAGGGGACTGATGACCTCAGATGATAAGTCCCATAGTGCTCAGAGCCATTTGAACCATTATGACACAGAATTTCTGCCCAGTACTTATTTTCAGGAGGTGAAAAGTTTAGTACTGCTGATAGACACACATAAAAGTAAAAGTGATACACTACTTGGCTTTCAGAGCTAATAGTTCCTTCATCAGAGAGGAGAGAGGGATAAGTTGTGGAAGATTAAAAGGAAGGGCAGTGCTCAGACCCCACAGTGAGAGACACCCACCTGTAGTGAGAATGAGGCTTGAAGTTTAATGTTGCGAAGTTCGTTATGCTAAATGAAACATCAGTATTTGTAAACACATGTAATATTACTATTTAGGTAGACTCCCAGAGGCACTTAGTCTTATACAGCCCTCTGTCCATTTTACTGTTTAGATACTGTATGTATATGAAGTTTTTCTAACAGCCCTTATTACCTAGGTCCACATAATGTGTTTTTTTATCCCCCTGACATGTGTACTTCTAGATATTCTTCAGTTTCTACCTGGGGATGTCAAATTAAGAGAATATGAGATCCTCGAAAGGTTTAAAAAAGCAAGTAAACTATGCAGAAAAGATGAACTGTGTAGACTGTTGCACAGTTCAAACATTTTGCGTGGCGGTACTTTATGAGCAGTGTACAGTATGAGTATATGTAGTTCCTCACTAGTTTGTGACATTTTAGATTGACAGGTTATGGATTGGTTCTCACATCAGTGATTGTTGTTTGAAAGTGTGATCATATTGTTGTAGCAGTGTAGTTTATTGCTAAGTTCTTTATATATTGTGTGCAGTTTCTTCTGTTATTTCTGACTGATTCAGGTCAGATCTATTTTTGTTGTTTTTCTCCCCTGGCTACAAAGTCCACGTTGAATTAAGATTGCAGTGGTCAAAATTTTATGTCAAAAGTTCTAGGTTTCAGTTATGTTCCACGTCATTAATTTTGGTTGTGATTGCCGTAACACATTTTTCACTTTTATAAAGTTTTTGAAAATATATTTATTTTCTGATTGATCAGCATATGTAAGAACTTAACAGACTTTAATTTTTCTGTAAATTAGAACACTTTGGTGCTCTTAAAGCTTAAAAGATGTGGGAAAACTTTAACAAGGATCTATCAATAAACGGACTTTGCAATAAGGCTCTAAATACTATGTAACTGTATTTCTCTCATATCTAAGAAAATGTAATGTTTCTTCTCCAGGCTGCAGAATTATTTATGGAGGATATTTTTAGGAGAACACTGGATGTAGCATGGAACCACTATGATCCAAAGGGGTATGTATTCTTTGTTAAAAGAGATTTATTCTTTTTCTTTTGATGAAAATCACTTACTCTGTTTCTTAAGGAACAAGTACCTATACATATTTTCACTCCCATCTTCCTTGTTTCATATACACAAATTAAAACTAATACACACATCTGCTTATGTGGAAATTTATATCTCTCTGTACATGCACCTTACCCAGGATCTCAGTATCCACCAACTTTACTGTTGCTGTTGGCCAGTTAAGAGCAAGTAAAGGCATAATAGCAGAGCTTATGTAGACAGTGTAGAATAAAAAGTTTTTTTTTTCCCCCCAAAAGTTTACTATTACCGTTTGTAATCTGTTGTCATTCAGTGACACATTAATTTATGACAATAGGCCACTCTAATGTAATTTATTGGATATTTAAGTTTCTACACCACTATTCACAGAAACTTCAGTATACTGTTACGAGCTAGTAACTTGTATTATAAAGAAGTCATGATTTGTCATTGAAGCATAAAGTAACCCATGTTTAGGATCAACAAAATGAATCTTCAGTAAATAAAAATGCCTCATTTTGTTGTTGCACATGAAACATTCTTTCATGCAAATTGGGAAAGTGTTTTAAGGAATGTTAGGCAGTAGATCAGAAGGTGTGTACTGACGGTTCAGAAAACAGTGTGCTATTGCATTTAGACAAGTGAAAGTGTGAGGATCTCGTATAATATCTTGATTTAATTCAAGCTTTAAGGGTTTGGCAGTACCTTACTCCTAAATAGTATTGGGTGTAACGTGCCAAGTGAAAGTAAATATGGTTACTGGAATTAGTTAATATGTAGTGCAGCTTTCCATGTCATTAAGAAATGTGTAGGTGGCTGATATTCTTAACTGATGGCACTCCACAGTGAGCACCTACTTTCTAGGACATGTACATTATCAGATTGTTACATTGTGTTTCATGCATGAAGTCCATTTTGTTGCTGTTTTGTGCACTGTGTTTGAAGTAAGAATGGCTGAATAAACTTTTATGGCTTCATTCTCATATCTAGTTACAACTTTCCTTGTACCGTTTGACAATGTTCCAAATGGCATCAAAAGTATAAAGTAATTTGTGCAAAGAATGTTGTACATTTAGTCCACTTTTATTTAAATGACAACTGCTAGCACTTTTTGAAACAAACAAATGGATTGAATGCCACAACAAAGTGCGGGGACATTTTGTAATTTACATTATTGCTTGGTTCAGTGTATTCAGTTCAGTTCTTTATTCATCATTGACCGCATACAATGGAATAGGTTTAGACATTATATATTTAATAAATAACAATTTTTGCAGAGGAGGTCTTTGGTTTAATGCCACATATTTTAAAATGTCTTAAAAACTAATTTCAGTAACATTTATTTCAATTAGTTCTGCTGTCTTATAAAATGGATATTTCAGTAACCACTCATAAATCTTAGCTTTCAAAGTATTATAGGGCAAGGACAAAGCAAATATTTTAAGTTTATCAAAAAGTTTTAAGCTTGTTATTTTATGTGAGTTTGTCACTCAGTGTCTTGGAATATATAAGTCCAGTTTGCCTTTAATGTTGTGGAAGTGTATATTCTCTCTGGTTTAGAACTCACTTAAGTTGCTTTTGACATAAGTAAATATTGTATAGATGTGTAGGATACAGTGGACCTGTAGCTGTAGTTCATTTTTCACAACTGATATATGATCTGTGACCACTCTATTGCACATATTATATTTCAGTGGCAACAAAACAGTTAGTATGCCTGATTGTATATTGAACATCTAGCTTCATGCTTTTGAACATGATCTTTTCTGAGTTGGTCTAATTGACGATAGTCTGAGATGATGTACTACTAATGTATAATGCCTTGCTGTGCTACTATACTTAGTGCATATGCTCTGGTTTTGTGGATTATTATATGTGGCATCCTTTGCTGAGATTCAGTTACTACTGAAGAGAACTATCCCAAAATCCTACTGACAGACTTTCAGCGGTTGTTGTTCACAGATGCTATTTGAGGGTTTTGGTTGTGCACAATAAATTGTCTGTTACATTTCATGTACAGTGTAAACTCTTTTCTTGTTTGTGTTGTCTCAGAACTTCAAACATTTGACTAACACATAGCTGTTCTTTGCATTTCACAATTATGTGATGTAATTATTCTTTTTTGTTCTGTTGAATAAATTATATTTTCATGACACTTGCTGACCCCTGTTGTGTCAGACTTCTTGGACACAGATGGCTAGTAATAATACAGTTCATTAGAACATTCTGAATAATTAATACTATATTAATGAAAACCAAACTGATCTTTGCTCACCAGGCTTGGCTGGAGCTATGAAACTGCATACATGGGCTTGTGGTTCAGAACACACTAAACGAGTCACAATTATTGAGTGGTGAATTGATATAAGTTCAGATTGGCCGTATTGTGGTTACAATAGTCGCTAGAAAGTGCAAGTACGTAGACACTTGTTGACACAGATGTGATAGCGTTGGTGCATATGGACAGTTCACAAGAGACGTAAGTCTCTTCATTTCTCGATAGTTAACATGGACTGTGTCACGGCAAGTACGATGCACGGCGATGTTACTCTGACAGGAACTTCCTGGAAGTAGGCAGGATCCGATTTCGAACAGAACTACTCTCCTGGCCTCTGGTGACACTATTTTGGGGCAGAGGCGTGATGGTGACACCTCGGAAGTACGAGAGGCTCCTTCCTAGCATCTCATTGGGGCCTTGGGATACTGCTTTGCTGTGCAGTATCTCTGTAGTGGTCAGTACTTCTTGCGCCACTCTCGATAATCGACAACGCGGCAACCACAAGTTTCTGAATCACATGATTCAATGATTACACTGCTTGGTGGAAAAATCGAAACACATGCCAGAACAATAAAACACATCTTACATAAGTTTTCGTGTCAGCCTTGCTGCACAGAACTACTTGTAAACAAATGTGTTATGTAAACATTAATTGCCATTAAAAACAGACAGAATGTTGCAAGCACTGACTTACTAGTGGAAAACATTGTTATTAGTCAGATTGCAGTGAAGCCCCCCCCCCCATCCCCCCTCCCCAGCTCACGCCCCCCCCCCCCTCCTGCTTTCGTCATATAATACAGTACTGTGGTTTGTCCAACTTGAGAGCCAACTTATCCTGCCCCACATCACCTTGGATGAAACTAAATATAGATATGTGGTGGCTGCACTTAATGAATGAATGGTTGTGGAAGTGGAATACTTCATAGCTTTGCCACCAAGCAGTAAACTGTGGTTACATGGTGTTCAGAGAGACACAGAACATCTATTACTTAAAGTTTTCCACATCTTCTAGGCATACAAGGAGGTCATCTATCTTGTTTTCAAATCCCCTAATATTCTGATGGAACAAATTTTTCTGAAAGCCATTATATATATTATGATCCTGTTTTGTTCTAATTTCTTTCCAGACCGATTGTCTACAGACTGACTATAACCTAAAAATTTGTCCCTCTGGCTCCAGTAATCACAGGGATTTTGTCTTGTGTGCTTATGAACCTCCTTATACTTCCTACAAGATGCTCAGTTAATCTGTCCTTCCCCTCATATTCAACTGCAGTCTGTGATTTGTGTGTATCCCCATCTCCCAATTGCAGCAACAGGCACAGTGTAAATATGACACCATGTTTCTGCAAAACTAATCCACACAGCTCTTTTTTTATGTCTGACAGCTGTGTTAACACAGGTCTGATCACACCACTGCAGAACCTCCATAAACCCCACAAATATGTCTGCTGTTGCTGCTCTTGTTTCTAAGTTGCTAGCCATGCTGTTCCCTGCAAAATTTTTGCACAAAGCCACTATGTTCTCTGTCACATGGCTAAGCTTGACTCTAGGTTTCATGGTGTTTGTGACCCAATCTTCTACACCTACCTTTTCTTGTAGCACTTAGTCTACACCCATCACATGATTGCTACCCAGAAGTGGGACATTCTTCTTTCTGCTTGATGTTTTACCAACCTAGCAATAAAGTTGTTCCCATGAGTCTGCTGCTCTCTACTTTGCTCAAAAGCTGGTTGAGGCTCTTCTCCTATTTCAGGCGACAAGTCAAACTGATTGCTAACTGGGATTTGAAATTTGATTTCTTAGGTGTCCTTCATTTGCTTATTGCCCATTACTGTCTCCCAGCTCCCACAGTCTCTTTTCCCCCTTCAACTTATCTCTTTGAAAATACACCATTTCTCTTTATGCTTGTAGGGCACAAATCTTTTTTCCCTATTCCATGATCCTCTTGTCTTCACTACATAATCTATTACTCTGTGGGATATTTCTTCATCTGTCACTTAACTGGGTTCCCCATTACAATCACATCTGCATGGAAAATAAGAGAAAGGCAACCACTCACCTATAGCGGATTGATGCATGGTGCACAGTAAAGAATAGCAGAAAACAGCATTCACACCAGCTTTTGAGCACTGTTTCTTTTTCCAGCAATAGTACACACATTCCCACACACAACAACAACAACCACAACAACACAGTGGCCCAAACACACACTCTGTGGTTGCCTTTCATGTATTTTATGTATTACTCTACCCAGGAATTCCCATAATTATTATACAGTCACATCTGTGAAACATCAACCCGCTGTTCTGATGTGGTTTTCCAGTAGTAACTAACCTGTGGCAACATCCACATTTGTCACTTGATGCTACTTTTACAGCAAAATAAAAAGCAGTAACGCACACTTACACTGTTATAAAGTAGGAATCAGTGAAAACTCGTCTTTTGTCTAACTTGTAAGTGACAGGCAAATGTAAAGGTGGAAGTGAATATGGCAGTAAAATTTTTAGTCTTCCTTATCCATGCACAAGGGATCCTACCCCCTCAAGACAAAGTTGAAGCTATTTCTTAATTTCTGCAGCCCACTACAACACATGAACTATGCTGATTATTGGGATTAACAAAAATATATCAACATTTTTGGGTGTAATCTTGCATTGTTGGCAGCACCTCATAACAAAAAGCTAAAATATTTGTCCAAACCGTAGCCACGCTCTTGTGGATTGATTAAAAGAAAGCTTCCTTTGCCAGAGTGAAAGCTGCTGTGCAGAGCTTGCATTGTTAGCTTGTCCTCATCCTGACGCTCCTCTAGCACTTATTGTGAATGCATCATCAACTGTCATTGGAGCTATAGGGGAATCCCACTTTTACACTTTTCAAAGGACTTCAAAAAATGCTGTAAAATGTGGGAAATAACGTTTTAAGTTGTAAAAGTTACATAGAGGATAGCCACTTGCATTTCCAAACTTTATTTGGGATATATGCACATAATAGGCATCAAAATACTTGTCCGTGACTTTTTTATTATCTAGTCAAAACCAGTGATATAACTGGAACTGATAACTGCCTGGCAAGCAGAAATGTTTGACTCAATTTCACATATTATAATCGATGTTTTTAAAAAGCCTGCAGCTGTAATTCATTATTTAGTTAACTAGCGGATTATAAGTGGCCAAATGCCGAAACACACTAAATATGGTTCGACAAAGGCATCACGACAAGCACAACTATCGCGAAACTGTGTATGCGCAATACAGACAGTTTGGAAATAGTTGTGATTGGTCATGGTATCTTTATTTGAATGAACCTAGTTACTCCCATCAGCTACCACGCCGAATAGAGCTTGGCAGCGGCAGGAGATACGGCACAAATTGTTCCAACTTTTACATGTTTACTGTTTAAAATCTGCTGAGTAGAGCATCCTGGTGTCAAGTTATTTAACCACATAATGTTTGTAAACACACTGATGGCCAACATCATGCCAGCATCATTTTCTGTCTTTTTTTCTCCACCAACATTTTTTCGTAATGCGTAAATCGCAGGAAAATTATAAATATGTTGACGCAAAATTGGGAGTGAATTAACATTGTGGACATAGGAAATTTGATGGGAGCAATAAAAAAGGTCATAACTAGTGGGAAAATGCTATTTTTGGGAATGTAAAAGCAGGACAATACTGTATATTACAACAACTTGTACAACAGACTGGCAACCTCTAGCTTTCTTCAGTAAAAAATTATGACCTTCCGAAGCTAGTCGGTCAGTATGTGACCATGAGCTCTACGCAGCATATGTCTCAATCAGAAAGTTTAGATGCATACGTAGAGAGAAAGACATTTCATTCTTATGAAAGACCATGAGCCAATCATGTGGACCTTCCTTCAGAAACCAAACAAGGCATCACCAAGCCAGTTGCAGCATTTGGATCTCATTGTGCAATTTACTACAGATATTCAACATGCTGATGGTGGGTAGAGTAGACCAGGAGATGCATATCTCACATTGATGCCATTGCAAAGGAAATTGCCTTCGTAGCACTTGCCAATACCCAAAAAGGAGACAACGAACTGAAGGTATTCCTCGAAACATTGTCAGGCTTACATCTTAGACATGTTGAAATACTGTGCTTCAGCGTAGCACTGTACTGCAGTGTATCAACCGTTCATTACAACAGATTTCCGCCACCAGCAATTTCCTCTCTCCTCTCCCTCTCTCACCCAGGACTAAGGGCTACTGTATAGATAGTGAGAAAGATATTTGTTCAGCCATATATCAAGAATGATTATAATGCATTCATCCACTAGTGCAATGCTTATTGATGCAACAAAATAACTCTGCAAAAAACAGCTTCACTCTGTAATTTCACCCCACTGAATCAGTGATTTATGCATTTCTGCATCAACATTACTGTATCTTTATCACCATCCGAAGAATATCAGTACACACTGCCTGACACTAACTGACTGTTTCTCTTGACAGCCTGAAGCCCATCCAGTGCAAGATGCAACAGCAGCCACAACCTTCTTTTGTGAGTAGATTGCTCACTTTGGCATTCCCCTCTGCATCACTAGCAATCAGGGAAAGCAGTCTGAGTCATACTTCTTTAAAGAACTTTCAGCATTGCTTGGCATCAACCAAATTTAAATCTGTGCCTGCCACCCTGCTGCTAGTGGCCTCGTGGAACAGCTCCATCAACAATTAAAGACCTCACTCAGATGCCATGCCACAGAGCATTGGACTGACAGTCTCCCTATTGCCCTAATAGACTTCTGAACATTTTTTAAACAAGACTTCAGTGCATCAACGGCTGAGTTAGTGTATGGAAAAACAATTTGACTGCCTGGAGGACTCTTTACTTATACATCAAATAACACTATTGGAACCTCAGACTTTGCACAACATGTATGCTCACAGATTCACGAGCTCCAGCTAGCTATTTCAAAAAGAACCTTCTGTCCAATGACCATTCATTTTCTGTGACTGACTGTCCTGCAAACAAGTTGTCGTCCTACACAGTGCCATTCAAAAATCTCTACAATTGCCATACTATGGTCCACACACAATATTGTCATGCCACCACAGAAAATTCAGTCTACCTATGGTGACACAGAATGCATCTGGACTACCACTGCCACCGTTGCCATTGGGGGGCAGCAGCTAACACCAAGATGCTATCTGTGTGTGACACAGAATGCACCTAGTCTTCCACCACTGCAGCCTGTACCTCCAAGTAAACTCCAGTCATAATTGGTTTTGGACACCGCATACATTTCAACCCCAAATAATGTTGACTTTTTGGGTGATCGAGCAGTGATGTGGACAGTAAATCTTCTGTTACATTGTATGTACAGTGTAAATGGTTTGATTATTTGTGTTATCTCTGAACCTCAAACAGGTGATTGATATATAGGCATTCTTTTTAGTTTACAGTTTCATGATGTAATTAACTTTTTTGTTGTGTTGAGTAAATTGTATTTTCACATTACATGATACAAAGAATCTTTGCTCTTGTTTCTCATTACAGAGTAATTTATTCAGTCTCCTACCCCCATTACCTTTGTGATGGTGTTGATAGACAATTGCATATCAATCGAAATGAATGTGACATGCAATGTGTGTCAAATTTGTCTAGAAGATATTTTCATTCATTTATGCTTTTCATAATTATGCTAATGGAATGTTATGGATGGAATACAAATAATTTGAGGAATATCGGTGACCGTTCACCATATAGTTGAGATAGGTCAGTCATTGTATGGTCAACAGGCATATAAACAGGTCTGAAAAAGTTTTTTAGCTTTAGGATGATATCTTCCTTCTGTCCTGACTGACTACATTGTTCAGGCACTGCACACTGCAGCTTGATTGGGCTAGAAGGGGGGTCGAGAGAGAGAGAGAGAGAGAGAGAGAGAGAGAGAGAGAGAGAGAGAGAGAGACTAATAGCTCTGCAACATTTTCAATCTCATGTATGTACCTATCAACTGCTCAGTATCTGACTATACAGTAAGTGATAACCATTACTCCTTTCATTCACAGCTTTGGACACACTATTAAAATGTAAATGCCTCTTTGCTCCCAGGCTTGAACTCTGACAAGGGTAGAACACTATCATTTGTACAAAAAAAGATAGTGAAAGCTTACAAAACAAGGAGTGAAGATCATCTATACTTGGTGGTCCACAGCTTGTGAGCATTTGTCGTGTGTACGTATTACAGCTATCAAGTACTATATGACTACACTTCTTGGTCGTATTGAACACTATTGCCCTGGGATGAAACCATGATTTCATCCTGTGACAGAAGTGACCAATACCTTCTTCACAGAAGTTGATCCAAATGCTGACAACCATGATCATGAATCCGTCTGGCACACAGTTTTAATCTGACAGGAAGTTTCATATCAGTGCACACTATGCTGCAGAGTGAAAATTTCATTCTGGAAGCATCCCCCAGGCTGTGGCTAAGCCATGTCTCCGCAGTACCTTTTCTTCCAGGAGTACTAGTTCTGCAAGGTTCGCAGAAGAGCTTCTGCGAAGTTTGGAAGATAGGAGATGAGGTACTGGCAGAACTGAAGCTGTGAGGATGGGTCGTGAGTCATGCTTGGGTAGCTCAGTCGGTAGAGCACTTGCCCGTGAAAGGCAAAGGTCCCAAGTTCGAGTTTCGGTCTGACGCAAAGTTTTAATCTGACAGGAAGCTTCATGATCTTGAAAGATTGTACAGTATTGTTGTGTCACAATTATGTTGCATCCCACTGCCTCATACCCAAGGTGCATTACTGCTCATGAAAAACTAACTCTGCTGGAAACAAAATACAAAATGGAGCTGATGGGTACAAAATTGAAGTTTGAGGGTAATCCATAAGTTAGTGAAAATATTTTGTTCACAAATTTGCTACATATTTTGTGTTATATGCATTTGTATTATTGTGGAGGTATTTTCAGTGCAAAATAATCACAAAGGTAATTGGGATAACAAACCAAATAAATTAAAAGTAAAAAAACCACTGGAGATCAAGATTTCATTATATCAAATTATTCATGAAAACACCTCTTATTAGCTTCTGAAACTGTTCTGATAGAGTTTAAACTCAGTTTACCATTTTAACAGTTATAATTTTGATAATTGGTTCCTCCTTATCTGTGCAACAGTTTTGAAGTGTGAAGTGAATCTTAAAGATGTCCTTGTCTCCCTAGATCATTCAAAGCAAACAACATTTCAGCAAAAATTTTATTTTGTGATGCTGGACTCCTCATCAGATTGAAGGAATAGTGTGAAATGGGCTTCATTCTGTAACACTATGGTGAATAATATATGTTTAATAATAAATGAAAAACCTCTCAGTATTCATATTTGTGGGTAGAAATTTTGTTATTTTGTTTATTTGCAGGAAAACTCCTGTGACCATTTACCTGAGGGACGCCTTAGTGGCACTAAGAAGAAGAAAACAGTTTGATATATTCAGTAACTGTGGACTTGGGGTTGATGATACTAGACAAATGGACAAGTAAAATTCATTTGTATAGCATTCTGAAAAATCTGTGATAACTGTTTGTGTTAAAAAAAAGTTACAAGGATGTTGTGTTGTGTTTGGAGCTCTTTCCAGTGTTGAAAGACCAATTACATGGATTATTGTACTGCGTGTTAGTTTTACATTGTGTGTGTGTGTGTGTGTGTGTGTGTGTGTGTGTGTGTGTGTGTGTGTGTGTGTGCGCGCGCGTGCGTGCGTGCGTGTGCGCGCGCGCGCGCGTGCGTGTGTGATGTTTGACGTCGGTTGTTAGAAACTCTTTCTGTATTCACGTTTCAGTTGAAATAAAAAAGTTCATGACTACATGTGTGTCTTTCTGAGCTTCCACACTAAAAGCTGACAAGTGCATCATGTTTTTTTTTTTTTTTTTTTAATTGTCAATCTGCTGAACAAAATGTATGTATAGACTCATCAAAAAGTGTGTTCTTTTTATTTAAGAGATAGATGTTGCAGGTTCACTGTGGCTGTGGTATCAGTAAATATCATTGATCCCCAGTCAGTAGCAGTTAGTTGCTACCCGAGTAATGGAGGTCAAGTGCACACCTTAGAGTTTAGATTGGCTCACTGAGTCAAAGAGAGATTGGTCATGCACTGTTGCTTAAAGCCCTAATTGAAATATGGATCAACCACAAAGCTCATTCCTTAGTACAGACATTAATGAATACTTAAATAAATAGATAATCACATTTTAGGGTAAGCAATAAGAAATTCTTTATTTATTTATTCATATGGCTCACGTGCAGTTTAAAATTACGGGTATATAACGTTAGTAATACTATATATAACAGGAATATGAAAATACAAAAACTACATATAAAACTAACTAAATGTCAATATCTAGGTTCCTAATCCATCTAAGAGCCGTATCATCTGCTTTCATGAGGTCGCTCCAACTCCTCTGGTAGGAACGCAAGGGGCATTCATCTCTAATGTGCTTGATTATCTGTTTCAGAGCCCCACAGTCACAAAATGGAGACATGGTAGCACCCCATTTGTGATGAGAGTCTGCGCATCATCCATGTCCAGTGTGAGCTCTGTTCAATTTGACCCGCAGTTTCCTGTCGAGTTCTGTGCCAGCAGGATCACAATTATACTTTCAGAACCACTCATGCTCTTTAGAACTTTCAATACGTTGACAGCTCTGGTTCCACAGGTCTCTCACACCAGTATTATTGGCATCTAGCTCTTCTGATTGCCATAATGGTGGGTTTCTTGAATGGAGTCTATTTCATCGTAAACTTGGTATGTCTTCCTGTATAGGTAATTCCAGGTTCTCCTTTATCTTGCAGTATTCCCTAAGCAAGGCCTCACTTCTGCAGATAGTGGGTGGATAGGTGTTACTAAGCAAAGGAAGCCAATAAATCGGTGTTGGTTGGACTGGCCCTGTTATTAACTGCATAGTGTGGTTCAACTGGACATCGATGAAGTTAGTGTGGCAGCTGTTTAGCCACCCTGGGGCACAATACTCTGCTGCTGAGAAGACCAGTGCAATGGATGATGTGCGACAATATGAAATAGTCCCATGGGATAGTGAGTTTGTGATAGCAAATAGTTTAAACCTTGACAATATGTTTGTTCAGATAAACATACACAAATATATTCTGAATGGTGGCTTCACATCACTTGTTAATTTAACTCAATATTGATTTAAAATAGCAAAGAAATATTCATTTGTTGCACAGGCAGAGCATTCAAAGACAACAGCAAGTGTGGACTAAGTGCTTGGAGCCAAGCAACAAAATCATGAAAAACTGCAGCCAGAATTTCAAAATTCAATGGCTGCTTACAAGTTATTAAACAGTTACAAAATGAGTGTGACTGGAAATATTCAAACACTGGTAATAGGGCTGTGCCTTTTAGTCCAACAGCATTCAGAGTTCCAAAATATTCTAAGTCCTGAACTAGCAAACACCAAAATATTTCTAAGTACAATGTAACACACTTAAGCCCAAGCAGCTCTGTGGCTACACAATACCTTCCACACATCTTATCAATCCAACTGCACACTGACCAAAGACTGCGAGCTCTATCTTGCTTGTTTATTTTAAACTTTGGTCTCATGACCATTATGTTAGTCAACAACCTACCATTATTCACAAATTAGGTATATTGTAACAATTATGCAGTTGAAATACATTCATTAAGTACTCCTGATTAAGTTTATGATATTATCTTACAATATTACATTCAGAAAGTTATCAAAATATCACCAAATAAGCATATGATTGATGAGATGTTAGGATGGAACTCTTAAGGTGGAAATAATCAGTTGTGAACATGTGGAGAAAACGTGGTTTAAGCACCATTTTTAACATTATTCAGTGAACAATTTATAACTGCTTATTTGTTTTACAATAATAGAAAATTGTTCATTCCACAGCTGGCATCAAGAGATACGTAATGATACATACATACATACATACAGTGTGTGTGTTTCCATTGTTAGTTATGCATTTTATAAACAATTTTGTTTCAAATGTTAATAACTGTTATATGAATGTGTGGTGTCTATTCTTTTGGATTGTTGAACAGTCGACAGGTGATGACTGAAGTGATCGCTGTGTCAAATAGACATCTACGGATACCAGTCATTGAATGCTGGGCACTATTTTGACTGGACCAGAGGTGGGAATCTTCCTACACGTTGGTCAGGGGGCCTGAAGACAGCGTAATATATCATGGAAACCGGTTGCTCAATAAAATAATAGTTTGGAAATGTAGACGGCTGAAAGGCGTTTTTAATTTGAAGTTCTGTACTGAACAGCCGAAGTCCCATGACCATCTGTATAGATATGGACATACAGAAACTTTTCGAGGAACTGTTGTAATGGCACCCTGGCTGAGTGGTCGAGTGCATGGACTGGTAATCTGTCGACTCTGGTTTGGTTCCCAGTCTTACCCACATATTTTTTGCATTTTATTTTATCCCTTGCTATGCTAAAGTATTATCTACAAACTTTAAATATACTTCAAAATTTCAGTTCATATGCATTAAATTAATATATTCACTTTAGTTAAGATTACTACTACTGTAAGTCAAAAGGCTATGCACTAGATGGTGGTAAAAGAAGTGAGTATGTGAGGTAATTTAGTATCAAAGTTTTCTGTAGATCATTTGTAGATGATTTGCAAAGAGACCCTTTTCCACTAGATATTTTGAGAAAGTGAGATTTTAAGAGTCATACAGATCTAATTCAAGTGTAAATGTAATGATAGAGAGGCATGGTACGAGGCTCACTGATTTGGCTTGTGCACCACTGAAAATTTCAAAATATTTGCAAAATATTTTGATCTGCCTCCTAATTGTCAGAACCAATCCATAAGCTCAAATACTCATGAAAATCTAGAAAATTCACCCCCAGCTATCAAAGAAATTGAAAAAGTTGTTGAAACCTTATGAAACTAATGGAGAAGGCTCTATTACAGCAGAACTTTTGAAATGGTCTCTACCAAAAATAATCTTTGAGAAAAGCTGGAAAACAATAAAACTCTCAGGGGAGTAGGAGGAGGCTTTGATGCATCCACTACGTAAGAAATAAGATGTTAACAGCTACAGAGGAATTTCCGTACAACCAGTTGCATATAACATATTTTCTGAGATTGTACTAACCAGAGTAGAAACCAACACTGGAGAATAATTTAAATGAATATCAGTGTGGTTTTAGGAAGGGGATATCATGTTCTGAACAAGTAATTAAACTGAAGTCAATCATTTGCCACAGATTACTGAGTTCAAAAGATGTCTGTTTATTTTCAAAAGGCTGCTGATTCTGTTGACAGAAACTAAAGATAAAATAAAACTATGTGAGTAGAAGCAGGTTTATGTGCCTTTCATGTTTCTAGAATATTTTGCCTGAGTGAGCCGTAGGAAAAAGTTAAATGCTCTTTAAAGATTTACACATGGAGTATGAGGGATTTATGAGCAGCAGCTCACATAATGGTCTGATAGCCCAGTGGTTAAGAGCTTTGACTGGTAATTTGTTGGCTCGAGTTAAACTTTATAAATATATTTAAACAGTTCAATTTTTGGAATTAATATATTCGATTTAGTTACAATTACTGCCCTTGTAAGTCAAAAGCTACAGGCCACCACATTGTAGCACACTGGTAAAATTTTGCAGGAGACACTAATTTTTGAGATATATGGAGGCAGGTGCAGAGGCAGATCAATGCTTGTGAGCAGTGTCAGAAGGCGAGGGGCTTCTGTTCCTATCAGGGCCTTCGTCAGCATATTCAAGTGGATGCTGAGGTGTGGCTCCTTATATCCTTGCTGTCTAGAGCCTGAGTATCAGGAGAATGGCTCATGCGTGCACCGTGACAGATGGTCTGAAGCGGGTTCAGTCGAGTACATAGTTCTAATTTTCATCTGCTAGAGGACAGTAGTGCACAGAGACATTCAAGAAACAGACCAAGAGAATGTTTTTATGAATTGTTCTGTTTTTTTTTTTAAGGTTTTTTTGTTTATTCATGTTTGTACAGTTTTGTATATATTTTCAGTAGTGTGAATGATGCATGGTCTAAAGTAAATGTGTAGATCATTGTTCTACTGATGAATGCTGTACGAACTAGTGTGAAAAAGTTTTAAAGGCAGTGTGAATGCAGACGACAGGGAATTTTGTATCATATGTTAGTTAAGTAAGTCTATGGTAAAGGGAAAGCTAATTCAAATGCAAATGAAAATAGTTAATAACATAAAGTATAAACAAAATATCAGAATGTTAAATATTTACTTCAGGAAAAAGTACAGTTCGAAATTGTGCTATTTGTTGATTGTTTAGTCATGAAAAGTGCGAACTAATGTGGGAGAATAATGTTTTTCTATTGGCCTGAAAGAGAACTGACCAATCAGAATGGAGTATTCTTCACGCGTCTTTTCTCTTGGAGATACAGAATGCTTACAGCAGGGTAAGTAGTCGGAGCCCAGCCTTTCAATAGTATGGCCGTGTGTAGTACGAGCTGCAAATGAAGTTATAATTTGCCAGCTTCAGTTGTACTACATGTTTCAAAAGTGTTTTAAAGTGAAGGCACATTTGTTTCGGTGTGTTTTTTAGAAAGTACAGATTTTTTAAGTAATATTGTGTATGAGAAAAGACAGTAATTCCGTGTGGCATATTGAGCAGATCGCTGACTAAAAACTTGAGTGCATTAGACACTGATAAACTTAATAGTATGGCAAGCATTTTTATTTAAGAACAATCCATGCTTAGTAGCTGTTCAGATTTCTGGAAATACGTTACCATAAACTTGCTAACGTGAATGAAAGGGTTTGTGCATGACTGTGTTAAGATTAGCACGGGCTTGGCAGTGAACATGTACATTATCAAGGTTCAGACTATACCGAAGTTTTGTCAGTATTTCCAGCTTTCCTTCAAAATTAAAACCTTTTAGTACAGTTGGTTTCTGCTCAGCTTTCCTACCAGCGGTCTGCTGCAATGAGTTCACAGGTAGGTGCAGGTAATGGATGAAATAAACCGCGCTGCCTCAGATGCCACTAGGCAATTAATGGCAGTGGGTTTATTTGAGTGTACATACATTTTTGTAGCATTGGGTGCATTCTCCAAATATGTTCGGTTATATCCAATCAGACTAGCGAAGGTGAAAATTTGATAGACAAACTGGAGAAAAACTACTCTGAGCAAGTAGGTAAATCAGACATGTTGCTGTCTGACAGTGGTCCCCAATTTACTACTCACTGGTTTTAAGAACTGTTAGAAAGCAATTGGGTTAGACAAGTAAAGATTTCACAATATTTCCCTCAGGCAAGTTCAAGTGAGTAAGTAATGAAAGAATTAAGTTTGCTGTGTCAAACAGTCACAAGTGCAACACTGGCATGAAGCTATGGGTTTTGCACTGTGTGAACTAATGTTTGGGCGGAAAAGTGGGAACAGTGACGAAGAAGGCTTTCCAGTAAGTAAGACTCTCATGCAAAATGAAATCGAGAAACTGGCCAAGGAACAAATATTTAAGAGGGCAAAGGAGAGGGTGGGCTTATTGGTAGTTGGGAGCTCCAATGTTAGGCGCGTAATGGGGGCCCTTAGGGATATGGCAGCTAAGGAGGGGAAGAAATCCAGTGTGCACTCCGTGTGCATTCCGGGTGGAGTCATTCCTCATGTGGAAAGGGGCCTTCATGATGCCATGAAGAGCACAGGGTGCAGCCAGCTGCAGGTGGTGGCACAGGTCGGCACTAATGACATGTGTCGCTTTGGATCTGAGGAAATTCTCTCTGGATTCCAGCGGCTTTCAGATTTGGTGAAGGCTGCGGTCTTGCTTACGAGATGAAGGCAGAGCTCACCATCTGCAGCATCATTGACAGAACCGACTGCGGACCTTTGGTGCAGAGCCGGGTGGAGGGTCTGAATCAGAGGCTTAGACGGTTTTGCGACTGTGTTGGCTGCAGATTCCTTGACTTGCGCCATAGGGTGGTGGGGTTTCAGATTCCGCTGAATGGGTCGGGAGTTCACTACACTCAGCTGGCGGCTACACGGGTAGCGGAGGCTGTGTGGCATGAACTGGGCGGTTTTTTAGGTTAGAAGGCCTCGGGAAAGTACGGGGTGGGCTGCAATCTCAAAGGGTGCATGGCAAATACAGGACATGTTTGGATCAAGGAACAGTCAGAATTGTAGTTGTAAATTGTTGTAGTTGTGCTGGGAAAGTCCCTGAGCTTCAAGCGCTAATAGAAAGCACAGAAGCTAAAATCGTTATAGATACAGAAAGCTGGCTAAAGCCTGAAATAAGTTCTGCAGAAATTTTTACGAAGTCTCAGACGGTGTTCAGGAAAGATAGATTAGGCAGAATTGGTGGTGGAGTGTTTGTGTCTGTCAGTAGTGGTTTACCTTGTAGTGAAGTCAAAGTAGATATTCCGTGCGAATTGGTATGGGTGGAGGTTATACTTAACAGCCAAACTAAGTTAATGATTGGCTCCTTGTACCGACCCCCAGACTCCGACGGTATAGTTGCTGAACAGTTCAGAGAAAATTTGAGTCTCGTAACAAATAAATACCCCACTCATACTGTTATAGTTGGTGAGGACTTCAACCTTCCCTCGATATGTTGGCAAAAATACTTGTTCAAAACTGGTGGTAGGCAGAAAACATCTTCCGAGATAGTCCTAAATGCTTTCTCTGAAAATTATTTGGAGCAGTTAGTCCACGAACCCATGCGAATTCTAAATGGTTGCGAAAACACACCTGACCTCTTAGCCACAAACAATCCAGAGCTAATAGAGAGCATCATGACTGATACAGGGATTAGTGATCACAAGGTCGTTGTAGCTAGGCTCAATGCCGTTTCTTCCAAATCCACCAGACAGACACAAAATAATTTTATTTAAAAAAGCGGATAAAGTGTCACTAGAAACCTTCCTAAGAGACAATCTCCATTCCTTCCAAACTGACTATGCAAATGTAGACGAGGTGTGGCTCAAATTAAAAGATATAGTAGCAACAGCAATTGAGAGATTAATGCCTCATAAATTGGCAAGAGATGGAACTGATCCCCCATGGTACACAAAATAGACCCGAACGCTGTTGCAGAGGCAACGGAAAAAGCATGTGAAGTTCAGAAGAACGCGAAGTCCCGAAGATTGGCTAAAATTTACAGACGCGCGAAATTTGGCTCGGACTTCAATGCGAGATGCCTTTAATAGGTTCCACAATGAAACATTGTCTCGAAATTTGGTAGAAAATCCGAAGAAATTCTTGTCGTATGTAAAGTACACAAGCGGCATGAGTTTCTTAGAAGTAGATACCTTAGGGGTTGCGATGCAACTCAAATTGCTTGATATGGGCAAGTCTTCAGGTCCAGATTGTATACCGATTAGGTTCCTTTCAGATTACAGTGATACAATAGCTCCCTACTTAGCAATCATATTCAACCGCTCGCTCACCGATAGATGTGTACCTACAGATTGGAAAATTGTGCAGGTCGCACCAGTGTTTAAGAAGGGTAGTAGGAGTAATCCATCGAACCACAGACCTATATCATTGACGTCAGTTTGCAGTAGGGTTTTGGAGCATATACTGTATTCAAACATTATGAATCACCTCGAAGGGAACGATCTATTGATACGTAATCAGCATGGTTTCAGAAAACATCGTTCTTTATTCGCATGAAGTAATGGCTGCTATCGACAGGGGATCTCAAGTTGATTCCGTATTTCTAGATTTCCGGAAAACTTTTGACACCGTTCCTCACAAGCGACTTCTAACCAAGCTGCGAGCCTATGGGGTATCGTCTCAGTTGTGCGACTGGATTCGTGATTTCCTGTCAGGAAGGTCACAGTTCATAGTAATAGATGGCAAATCATCGAGTAAAACTGAAGTGATATCAGGTGTTTCCCAGGGAAGCGTCCTGGGACCTCTGCTGTCCCTATCTATATAAATGATCTAGGTGACAATCTGAGCAGTTCTCTTAGTTTGTTCGCAGATGATGCTGTAATTTACCGCCTAGTAAGGTCATCCGAAGACCAGTATCAGTTGCAAAGCAATTTAGAAAAGATTGCTGTATGGTGTGGCAGGTGGCAGTTGACGCTAAATAACGAAAAGTGTGAGGTGATCCACATGAGTTCCAAAAGAAATCCGTTGGAATTCGATTACTCGATAAATAGTACAATTCTCAAGGCTGTCAATTCAACTAAGTACCTGGGTGTTAAAATTACAAACAACTTCAGTTGGAAAGACCACATAGATAATATTGTGGGGAAGGCAAGCCAAAGGTTGTGTTTCATTGGCAGGACACTTAGAAGATGCAACAAGTCCACTAAAGAGACAGCTTACACTACACTCGTTCGTCCTCTGTTAGAATATTGCTGCACGGTGTGGGATCCTTACCAGCTGGGAGTGACGGAGGACATCAAAAGGGTGCAAAAAAGGGCAGCTCGTTTTGTATCATCACGCAATAGGGGAGAGAGTGTGGCAGATATAATACACGAGTTGGGATGGAAGTCATTAAAGCAAAGACGTTTTTCGTCGCGGCGAGATCTATTTACGAAATTTCAGCCACCAACTTTCTCTTCCGAATGCGAAAATATTTTGTTGAGCCCAACCTACATAGGTAGGAATGATCATCAAAATAAAATAAGAGGAATCAGAGCTCGAACAGAAAGGTTTAGGTGTTCGTTTTTCCCACGGACTGTTCGGGAGTGGAATGGTAGAGAGATAGTATGATTGTGGTTCGATGAACCCTCTGCCAGGCACTGAAATGTGAATTGCAGAGTAATCATGTAGATGTAGATGTAGATGAGAGACAAAAAGTCACTGATTTTCTGCCTGGTGACTTGGTGTTAGTAAAGACGAAAAAGAGATCTAAAAAAACTGTCACACGAAATTAAAATGTTTACTGGTGTATCCTGGGCCATTTCTAGTGGAGAGTACTCCATACACAAATGTGTATCACTTGGTGTACCCAAAATCAAAAATAGTGGTTAGATTAAGAAACATAATGGATTTAAAGATCCTGATGGAGCTCTCTGAGAGACTTCTCAGCATGGCAACAGTGTGCATCTGAGCTGTCTAGAAAAATTATGCTTTTCCTTATGCTAGTCTCTTATGTGATATATTTTCTTTCTTATGTTCTAAGAAGTGTAGGGAGTTTCTCACTTTTAGTCTATCCTGACTTTAGAGCAAATTAAGGGAAAAGGGTGATGCGAGTCAAGCTAGTGTGTCTCTAAAGGATAAAATACGGAATAATAAAGTTAACTAACCCAGTAAATGAATAGCATGAACAGAGGGTGTGAATATATGAATAAATTGGGTAATATATTTTAAAGTTGGAGAGTTGATGGAGTTGCAAGGAGGTGAGAAACGTGTGGGTGCTGAAGTATTGTGGGAAGGGTTCGTAAGATGGGAGCACTGGAACTGTTTTGGTTTAAGTGATAAGAAGTAGCTAAGGAAGTCTGATAAAGAACTTGTACGTAATGTGAAGCAGAAGTAGGTAACAAAAAAACTGTGCTTTATAGTGGGCCAGCTGATATTAGATTAAGTAAGTGAACAAAAAATGTGTGATCTGGACTGAGATGCCTTAGGCTTCAGGGTAGTGTAAAATTTGCATGTTGAGAGAAGTATACACTTAGGATTATGATATGTGTTTACAGAGACTGACCAGCCATGAGAGCCAGTGAAAGAACATTTTAAATTAATTGGTGTATATAAATACAGGTGCATAGAGAGAGTGGAAAAAAATCACACTCTCCAGAAGGTTCAACGTACAGTAATTCGAGGCCCAGTAGTAATAAACTTTTAGGCCAAACTGTTCAGAGAGACAAAATATGTGGATTTCTTAGTGTGAATAATGCGGATGATGCAAGCAAACAGCTTCCAATGTTGACTAATCTGGTGTGGCAGTAGAAGGTAGCAAGAGCAAATTTGAAGTTTTAAATTCATTCACACAAGAGAATCAAACAAACATACTGTTGTTTGAGCATCTCACACACTCCCATATGGAGAACGTAAAAATAATAGGCATCCCTGGCATAGAGCTGCAACTAAAAGAGTTGGAAGCAAACAAGTCACCAGATCCAGGTGGTATCCCAATTCAGTTTTATAAAGGGTACTCCATGGCATTGGCTCCTTACTTAGCTTGCATTTATCACAACTGTCTCACACAGTGCAAAGTCTCAAGTGACTGGCAAAAAGCACAAGTGACTCCTGCATCTAAGAAGGGAAAAGAAAGGACCCACAAAATTACATACCAGTATCCTTAACATCAATTTGCTGCAGACTTTTTGAACATATTCTCAATTCGAGTATAATAAATTTTCTTGAGACGGAAAACCTTCTGTCCACAACTCAGCACAGGTTTAGAAAGCATTGTTCATGTGAATCTCAGCTTGCCCTTTTCTCACATGATACTCACAGACTATGGATGAAGGGCAATGGGTATAATATTTTGAGCTTTACAGCTATCGTATTCAGCTACAAGAAACTCTTCTTAGAACACTTGAGGAGGCAGCGATAGGAAGATGATGCAATGTAATGGGAGGTGTCAGTGATAGGTGGTTTATTCAGTACATGTATCATGAAAAATACCACCTAAATTGTGATCCTTCTCCGTGATCGGCTGCTGCGTTCAAAAGTAGCATGCCAAAATGGTAAACTTCTGTTATTTATATTAGAAAAACTTAACAGTGCATTTACTTGCATTTCACATAAAAGTATCTCTCACTAGCAGGCTATCGTTCCATCATTTCAATAGTGTTAATTACTATCAGAATAATTGCAAAGCAAAAAGGCAGGTGAAGCACTTCAGAGATCTTCAGCTCACTCCTAACTTGGATGGCAGGCGAGGTTGTCTAGCTATCATATGAGAGTTCGATCGGCTGTCTTGGAGAACAAATGTGTTGTCTGCCACAGTCAGCATCAGTTAAGACTTGATTAGCAATCTCTCATTCGTAAATGTAAGAGCTCGATTGGCAGTTGTGTTGGAAAGACACATTGTATCCTGAGGTCAGTACTGGTTAAAAACTTAATTAGCTATCTCTGATTTTTAAACATGCAGTTGATAACTAGTTTGATAACAATTACACAAACATGCAGCTCATTGTTTTTTTTCTCTGTGAATGTGTGAAGAAAGGAAATTATTTGTGATTCATAAACTGGACTATAATTGTGCAGTTTCTCATATTCTGCTAATAAAAAGTGAATGGCTTCCTGTTTAAACAAAACAATTCAAAATTTAATTAGTTATGCAATACCAGTTCCTCACTAACAGCTTATTACAGCCTCAAGATAATGATTTATGACCTACATACTGTTTACTGTGCAGGGGACAACAATTATAGAACACTGCAGGTTGGCAAACATTATTCAGAACTTGCACATTCCACTCAGGGTGGTGGAGGCTACTAGGCACCTCACGTATACTGCAATATTAGTGCAAATGAGATCAGTGACACACCATCTGTGATATCACAGAGGAAATATGAAGGAAGAAAATTTCGAGGGAAAGGATTTATCATAAACACATAAATCCGTCTCACTATCTCTCTCTTTCACTTTCCATACAGATAGATTCTGTGAGGGTTGCCTAGAAAGTAATGCACCACACTTTTTTTCTCAGTCGAAAACAATGCTACAAATGCAAAACATTACATATATATTATTTGAAGTCTCCTGAGTGAGCATGCAAGTTTCTGCGACTTCCGACAGGCGGTGTAGCTGCAGGACAGTATCAAAATGGTGTCTGTAGGTGATGTACATTACAAGCAATGTGCCGTCATTGAATTTCTCACTGCAGAGAAAAAAAACTGGGGGTAATATTGACAAACACTTATGCAAAGTCTATGGAGCATCTGCTGTTGACAGAAGTATAGTTAGTCAGTGGGCATGGAGGGTGTGTCATCAGAAGGCGGTTCGGCAGAGCTTCACGATTTGCAGTGGTCGGGGAGACCCTTCATGGCTGTCACAGCTGACATGTTGCAGCCCCCTCAGACTTCCACTTGTTTGGGCCATTAAAGGATGCCATTTGTGGAAGACATTTTGAGGACAGTGAGGAGGTTATTCACACAGTGAAGCACTGGCTCCACTCCCAGGACAAGGATCGGTTCCGACAGGGCATGCACACCCTTGTTTCGCGCTTGAAGGCAGGCCAGAGAACGGGATGGAGATTATTTGGAAAAATAGATAAAACACCATTCTTTCGTGTGTGTGATTCTCATGATGTTCAATAAAGAATTGTTGAAGGAAAAAATGTGGTGTATTACTTTCTGGGCAAGCCTCTTATATTCCTAGATTTCCGAGAAGCACTTGACATGGTGCCCCACTGCAGACTGGGAATAGAAGTATGAGCATGCGGACTAGGCTCCCAGAAATGTAAGTGGCTCAAAGACTACTTAAGTAACAGAACCCAGTACATTGTCCATGGTGGTGAGTGTTCATCAGGAACAAGAGAATCATCAGGAGTGCCTCAGGGATGTGTGATAGGACCACTGTTGTTTTCTATAGACATAAATGATCTGGCAGGCAGGGTGAGCAGCAATCTGTGACTGTTTGCTGATGATGCTGTGGTGTATGGGAAGATGTCATTATTGGGTGACTCTAGGAGGAAACAAGAAGACTTAGGCAATATTTCTAGTTTGGTGTGATGAATGGCAGCTAACTGTAAATATAGAAAAATGCAAGTTAATGCAGATGAGTTGGAAAAACAAACCCATAATGTTAGACTAAAGCATTTGTAGTGTTCTGCTTGACACAATCATGTTGATTAAATATCTAGGAATAATGATGCAAAATGGTATCAAATGGAATGAGCATGTAAAGATTGTAGTAGGGTAGATGAATGGTTGACTTCAGTTTTTTGGGAGAATTTTAGGAATGTGTGGTTCAGCTTATTGGTGACAACATATAGGACATTAGTGTGACCTATTCTTGAGTACAGCTCAAGTGTTTGAAATCTGCACCAGGTCATATTAAAGGAAGACATCGAAGCAATTTAGAGACGGGCTGCTAGATATGTTACTGATATGTTCGAACAATATAAAAGTTCAACAGGTTATCTTCCATTATGAACGTGGGTGCACTCATCGACTATGATCTGATTTATAAATGACAGAGCATAGCAATCAGTCATCATTTTTTGCGGGTTTTATTTGGCAAATCCAAATTTTGGCTAGTGCCTAGCCATTATCAATGCACTATTCTCTAGCCTCAATGCATGTCAGTTCCCTGTTGTTCAGGCATCAGTCACAGTTCTTTGAATATGCAAGTATTATGGAGGTGCTTCAGGAACTCAAGTGGGAATGCCTGGAGGGAAGGCAACATTCATTTTGATGAATACTATTGTGAAATTTAGAGAAGCTGCATTTGAACCTGACTGCAGCACAATTCTACTGCCACCAATGTACATTTTGCATAAGGACCACAAAGATAAGACATGGGAGATTAGGGCTCACATGGAGGCATATAGACAGTTTTTCCTTGCTCTGTTTGTGAATGGAATAGGAAAGGGAATGACTAGTAGTGGCACAGGGTACCCTCTGCCACACGCCATATGGTGGTTTGTAGTGTATATATGTAGATGTAAATTTCACAGTGTCACATTGATATGACAACCAACATTGTCCTTCATGTCCCTTGAGTCTGGTAGACCACAAGGTGGAGAAATAAACATCCTTCCCAGTTATGTTTACTCAGTAAAGTAATGGGACATGTGGGAAAGTGAGTTGAGATGAATGGAGAGGATAAAGACTAAACAATTCAGCAGCTCAGCAAAGCATGTACATGGCAGAGTGAAGAGTCAAAGTTTGTTAAATAGTAAATAAGTTTTCTGATTGGATAGCAAGAAATATTCTTGATCCTTTATGGAAAAATGAAGCCATAATTGGGGTAAGTAGTGAAAACATCTGGAATCTATGGCAAAAAAGGTTATAAATTGTAACGTAAGTGAGAAGAAGGTTGGGCAAAAAAATACGTATTAGCTACAATTATCAAAAATGTAGTTCATGGTATTGTTCTATGAAACTCATGAAACATTTTAAATCAGTGGAGGTAGGGTGAGACACAGTGTACTGTCATGACACTGCACTCACTCTAGTTGATACTGAAGCATAATAATTAAGAAAAGTAATTATTTGGAAACATATTAATTGATGCAATACTTTATTACAGTAAGGATGGTGAAAAGTTTTAATTCAGTGAGCCTATCAGAATTTACTCGGCAGCAACTGAAGTGTGGGGAGGCAAGACAGCATTTTTGGCCATAGATGAAGCCGACAGCACTCTACATTGCAAGTCAGTATGGTGGACTTTGTCAGCCTGGTCTGGAAAGTGGAGCAGTAGGTGCATGGATACTGAAAAAGGACCCAAAGTAAAAGTTAAGGCATAATTTCCTGGGGCAGACACCGCTTCACTTTGGATCCTGTGACCGAGTTAACAAGCAGACTCAGCCCAAGGGAAAAATAGTGCACCTTAAATTTTATTGTTGTGAGTTGTAGAGAATTTGCGGCATTTATTAAAGAAACATTTAGAGCTTGTCTTCATGTCATTGAACCCAAGAGAATGATATAATTAGAAGCAGAATTAGCATTTGGTAAACTGTAGTATCTGATAACACTGCCACCAAGAACTGTGAGTAGTGGGGAGACATGCCGTTGTTAAGAGAGACGCATCTTGGAATTTGTACTGGACCCGTGTGCCAAGTGTCACTCCATCTTGATTGCGCAGTAAGCTTTGCTAATGCTCACACTGGATGAATAATGTTGTCTAAGTAAAGTCACATTGTCAGGGAACTTTGTGAATGTATTTGAAGAATATTTCTGCTGGTGACGAACTGCTGAGGCTTAGACACAAGTATTAATAAGTGAAGCTTATTATGTGTATGGTGCATCATTCCCAAGTATGACAATGTGCTCTGTGTGGCATACTATTAAGCTTTTAACTACTTAAATGTTCTGATGTCGTCATCACGGGTGACCTTTTGGTTGCAACTTGTAACTGAGTTGAATTTTGTCAGCATGGAGAATATCTAATCAATTAGTTCCAGCTTTTCCTAACTACCCTGGCAAGGTGTGACAAGTCCATCATGGTAAATAGGATTAACTGAATCTTCCTAATATAGATTAGCTGTGTTGTGGCATGCATAAAACATAAAAGCGTATCAATAGAGAAATAATGCAGCCAGCCGGTTGTGGTTTATTTGCAGCTCGTTGGCTGCATCATTTCTGCATTGAAACTTATATACAGTTTTTATTTGCAACCGACTGGTTGTGTCATTTCTCTATTGAAACTTATATAAAGTTGCTGAAAGATAGCCATGTACAAAACTGTAATAAACACTTACATGAATGAAATTGTCATGTCTGGCTTTTGTGTCAATGGTACTGGCACACTCGCATTTAAACAAGATTGGTGAATTCTGATTGGTACCGTCTTTGATTTGGTTGAGGTGTAATTACGAATGTACAAGCACTTATTCTGAGGACACTGAGCCTCCAAAATATAGATGACTTTTACTGTAGTTAGTATCTCTTTATTTGTAGGTGTAATGGACATTTCATAAGTCTGGTTGAGTTGAAAACTTAATTAGGCAAAACTCACATAGTGGAGTGCAGTGTAATGATAACTGCACTGGAAGTAAGGTCAGGTGAGTTTGACTTGGTTGAGGAAGTGTGGTCGGCCTTTGGGGACACAGAACTGGCAGGTAGATCAGTGTCAATATAGTATCAGGCACTCCTGTAAACTGCAACTTACTGCAACAGTACATTACATCCAACAGCACATTCTCAATTAGTATTTGAGATTCTAATTTCTCTCTGAGTCAGCTGATGTATTTCTGTTGTATTCATGAGCAAAACAATTGTTAAATTCAGAGTAAGAATTAATTTGACTATGAGAGAATATTATAAATGTGTCATGGCCTGCACCAACCCATGCTACAACTGTGCAGCTGCAGTGCCCTGCATCCAGGCTGACTCACTTTGCATGGCTACTCTATGCCAACTTACCAGCCAGTAACCGCTTAACCAGGTACTCAGTGTTCATGTAATTCATGCCAGACTTACCATTCATAATGTCACAATGTGTCATACCAACATCTGAGTTAAGTGAGATTTTGTGGATTTAAGACTTACTTCAACCACTGCAGAGAGCATTACATAAGATTTACTGCTGACAGCCTTGAAGCCTACAGTGAAAATTTCAATTCCATCAAAATGTAACAAAAACTCCCTGAGGATCATAATCTACAGTCTGTATACTACATGTTACCGTATCATGATGTCGTCATTTGTGTATCACCTGACACCAAGCAGTGCTTTCAAAGCGACCAACTCTAATGTTTCGTTCCAGCATCATGCATCACTTCAGATTTCAATGTGTGTATGGAGATGTCCACATGGGAATCAGCAATGTTATAAAAGTTGTGTGAAACATGTCAAAGATACCCTCACAGTAGTCGCCATCTAATGGCCTCTGCAGGATCCAAGACGGACAAATTGAGAGGGCACTCCAACCAGCCACTATACCACAGGATCGTGAAGAAGACCAAGATGAAGCCAAGAAGGTGGCATATCTGCCCTATGCTGGCTCTATTTCTGCCAGAATCAGTAGGATCCTCCATAAACACAATATCAAGTGTGTTTTCTGTCCATCCAACAAGATCGGGGGACTGCTGGGGAGTGTCAAAGACGACCTGGGGTTACGAGAACCAGGGATTTACAATATACCTTGTCAATGTGGCATGTCTTACATTGGCCAGACGACAAGAACTGTGGAGATCTGGTGCAAAGAACATCAGAGGCACACTAGATTAAGACAGGTGACTAAGTCAGCCATTGCTGAACACTGTCTAGAACTAGATCATGCCATGAAGTATGAGGATACCAAGATTCTAGCACAAACACCCAGATTTTGGGACAGTGTTATAAGAGAATCGATAGAAATTAAAATGGCTGACGATCTTATGAACCGTGACACAGGGTACCAGTTAAGCAGAGCCTGGGATCCGGCTCTGGAATTGTTAAAGGAGCAACGGGGCCAGCTGCAACACCACACAAACAGAAGAACCAGAGACATGGAGATGGAAAACGAGCCCCTGACGGACTGGCAGGCGCACCAGACCGAAGATGGAACACACAGAAGTGGGACTGGTGGGCGCGGACCGCAGAGGGAACATCCAGAGCCGCAGCGGACTAAAAACGGAGCGGCAACGCTCCAACAGGTCGTTGTGAGCGGGCGCGGACCTCAGGGGGAACGCTTGGTACCCCAGACCGTAGATGAAATCCCCAGGAGCGGGTTTGGTGGGCGCGGACCGCAGAGGGAACACCTAGAACCGCAACGGACGGAAAACAGAGCAGCAACGCCCCAGCAGGTCGCAGGGAATGGGCGCGGACCACAGAGGAAGCGCCTGCAGCCGTTGGTGGAGGGGGAATGCCATAGGCATAAATACTGGACCAGGTCCACTCGAGGAGCAGTCTCAGGTCGCACCTGATGAAGGTTACGAGCTCCGTGACCGAAATATCGTGCAAGTACGACGCTGATATCCGGCAGAACACCCGACAACCCAAGATGTCAGATGAACAATACTTAAATATATATTGTTACTATGTTTGAAAATCTGATACTATTTTATAATGCATGCATTATATACGGGGTGTTTCAAATAGGATGTAACAACTTTGAAAATATATTACATATTTCTTCTTACGACTTACTGACCTGGATTTGGTGTCTTTTTACCAAAGCACATAATTTTTTTTATCTTTCTTGTATCTGCATAGATCAAGACAATGGTGCAAAACTGTCATTTTCACAACAAATGCAAATGAGCAACTTACAAATGTGGAAACAGAGCACAACACTAGGTGAAGGCCAGGTCCAAGGTAGTTGAAATCAGCATAAGAACCAATGAGCCTGGCCTGTCAGTCTTGACAGGTAAACACCTAGATTAGTGGTTCTGCATTGTGCACACTGTCAATGACAGCTTGCCACACAACTCGGCTGCGAGACCCATGTTATCTCATTGGCGTCCATATTCATATCCGCTGGGCGGATACTAAATCTCTCCCTCCTGGGAAGGCCGTGTAGGAATGAAAATGGCCAAGTTTGTGCTGTGACCTCCATCACAGAAGTGGAGAGGCCATAAAATTCCACACCAGCAGACATACCCCTGAAGTACACAATGCTGACATTGCCAATGCCTCCGATCTGGTGTAACAGTTGGTCCATGTGCATCAGTGATGGCGAGGACTTCTGCACAGGTAAATGGGGAGAGGGGAGACGGTTCAAATTCCAGTGGAAGTCACAGGATTGATCACTGCCAGTGGCCTGTTCTACAGGGGCAATTTTGGGAATGCAGATGGTATGGTGGGGATGACAGTGGGTGTGCATGCTGCCACAATTGGGAGCCTTCTACTGGGAAAACTCTGTGACTGACACTGTCACCCATGTTGCATAGAGACAGCAGCACAACAGGTTCAACAGATCACTGACGCCACTGACTGGAATGTTGGATCAGCTACTCCTGACCGACATCCACAACAAACAAATACCAACCTTCGTGGCCCACTACTAAACCCAGCAGCCACCTTTTCTGATGCTGCTGTCTGAAAGACTGGTCCTGTACAGCAGCCCCAAGAGGAGAGTGTGGTAGGCAATAATGATCCAGGGCACGCAATTTGGAGTGCAATAAATGCAAAAGACCTCACAGCTGGTGCCCACATATACTTCCTGCTAGACTGTGCCTATTAACTGGTGTCAACCGGTATGTGTCTAGAAAACTAGTCAGTGTATTGTACAGGCAGACACATATTTTTTCTGTTGAGTCTTGATTGTCATACCAAGTGCTTCTCCTCATAGTTAGAAGCTGTGTGAAATGGGGCTGTAGTCAGATGCTGACTACTGCTACAAACACAAAAATCTTCAAATTCCAGTGAAAAAAAAAAAAAATGCTGACTATTGTTAGATATAGTGGTCTGAGGGGAGGGACATCGATAGCAAAAATTATGGACAATGCACAAGTAACAGCTGTTGATGTCATGGAAGACAGTTTGGCAACATGTGGGAAATAGGACAACTCATCCTCCACCAACAACCCACAAAGTTGATGTGCACCCTGTCCCGATGCTGACCAAGACTGGCCAAGGGAAAGATTGACTCAGCAGCACAGTGTGGCTCTGTGTACAGGCCACACAAGCCCACGCAAGATGTTCAGTATCACAATCCACTGCCAGCCAGTAGATGTGAAACAATGGTAAAACCTTTGTGCGAGATATATCCCTGTGTGAGACATGTAGCAGCTGGAGTAGGCATGGACACAACATTTGGAGAGATGTCCATTCAACAGCTTTGCTCCACTGTGCTTAGTATGAGGACCCCTAGAACCACTATGAGGCAGTCGCATAAGAGGAGAAACGTATGCCACACTGACTCAGCTCCCGAAGGTGTGCGCTGGGATTATCTCATCTGGACTGTTGAAATGATGTTTTCAAAAATGGGTTGACAGCTGTGGCCACAGTGACGTCCTACATTGCCAAAGGAAAATCAAATAATTTCTACTGTAAGGTATCACCCAATGAGAAACGGTCAAATTCCAAATCTGGTTCCATGGCAACCACGACAGTGCATCCGCATTAACATGCTGGGCGGTGGGCTGGTACCAAATGTCATAGCAGTAACCACTGAAAATGAGCACCCACCTCTGCAACTGGTGGGCAGTTCTATCTAATTGGTTGCAATGAGGTCCTAATAAGGAAACCAGCAGCCTGTAGTCGGTGATGCATGGAAACTTCTCTCTACATAAAAAAAAACATGAGACTTTTTAATGCAAATGATAGTCAGTGCCTCCTTTTCTACCTGTTAATAGTCACGTTGCGCCACTGAAAGTGTATTCGATACTGCACCACTGAATGCATGTTCAAAGCATAGGTGATGGACTACTCAATGACATCTGAGTTCTGATGCAACAGGATAACACCTACACTACAATGGAATTTGTCAGCAGCCATAGTTAATTGTTTACTCAGCATAAAAGAATACAAATGGATCAGAGCACAAATACTGCTTGAGGGACTGGAAAGGTCATTTCCAATCTGCAGACCATGCAAATTTGATGAGATTTTGGTGACACCGGTTAAGAGGGTGGCAGATGTGTGTGGCCTGGGGGATGAACTTGACATAACAGGAAATCTTGCCCAAAAAATACTGGGGGTCCTTCAGGTTTCTGGCTGCCAAAAGGTTTACAATAGCTCTGATGTGCTTTTCCATATGGGTGAGGCCATCTTCACTAAGCACGTGACACTGACAAAAAAATTTTGGAATTTGACATGAATCTCTCTTCTTTATATAAAGTGACTCAAATCCTACTGGTTTTGGGGTGTAACAGTTAATTAACTGGCCTCATGTGCAACAGGTTGTGATTTCGTATTTCTTCAGGTATTTCCAAATTTTCCATTTTAAAATTTTATCAAAATGACTTCCATCGTTTTTTTTCAATTAACTGGGTTAAATATATTTTTAATTTCTATTCCTTTGTCACACAATTTTAATCAAAGTAATTTTTTCAAATTGCTCTCATTTTTTCTTCCTACCCTGCTCTTTCCTCTTGAGAACTTTGTGCATGTACATTTTATTATTTATCTGGCCATAATATCAAAACATTTGAAACTGCCGATGTATTGGCTAAAAAACAAAAGAGGAAAAAATATATTTGCATTAGCTGTGCAGTTGTGTCAGAGAAGTATTTTTCATTACAAGCTGTATGTTTTTTCTATGGTTAATGTCATAAAAACATTTAAAACATTAATAATTATTCCACTATGGGTAATGTAAAGCATATGGAGATTTCATTGTAAGAACAGATTATAAAAAAAATTAAATTCAAGGAAAATGAGGAACGGGAATTATGAACACAGTAACATGGACATAAATATAGAATGATAAAATGGAAGAAATTAGATCAAAGTTAATACATAAAAATAATTAAAACCACATGCACAAAGTTTACAAGTGGTAAAAGCATGATAGGAAGATAAAAAGGGAGCAATTTGAGGAAATTAATATGTTGATTAAAATGTTGTAACAAAGGAATAGAAATTTTAAAAAATACAACTAACCCAATTAATTGAATAAAAATAACAATTAAAATCATTTCAATGAAGATTTAAAAGATAAAAAGTTTAAAGCAACTGACAAGATACAAACCAATGACCTCTTGCATGTGAGTCATATACTGTTTTCTCTCCCTTTTTCTTTTTTCTAGACTCCAAGCATTTGGTCTGGGAGGACATCATATGACACATGTTAAAGCTGATCATTGAATATTTCACTCAGCTTCTTTTATTGCAGAGGGCAGCCAGCCCTCTGACTGAACAAACTGATCTGCTGTACTGGCTAACCCAATTAAGTGAATAAAAATAATGATTAAAATCATTTCGATGAAGATTTTAAAAAATTATAGCAAGCAGCTAGATATGAACCCACAGTTCCTAGTGCGTGAATCTTGTACCTTGACCATTACGGTGTGCGATCAATTCGTTATTTGCATCCCTGAAACGTTCAAGTGGGTGTGGCAAAAATCAGATTTTTTTGTTTGTTTTTTTGGTTGATTACTCACAAACGAGGGCCCACCATAGTGAATAGCTACACAATATGAAACTTGGAACCTTAACCTACATCAGAGTGCAAATCATTTAAAAATGTTGATCCAATTGCTGGGGACCTCTACATGTAAGCCAATGAGGCTTGTCAGATGTTTTGAAGTTTATCATTTTTAAATCTTTATCAGAATGACTTTAATCATCTCTTTGCCAGTTAATTGGGTTAAGTAAAATCTTAGTGATGAGCTTGATTTTTTAAATTACTACTATTAGTTTTGACCAGTTTCTTGATTGCATAGGTTCAGTGGCCTCCAAACTTTGTACGAAATGTCATTGTTCTTTGTTTATTTTATTACTGCAATAGGCACGGGGCACATCCTACAGAGCTTGGGTGTTACTGCAGGTTTTAGAGTGACATGCACTGTGAAAGTATTAGCTTATCCTAGGCATTGTGGGAATATTTCTTTGAATGCAAGGCATCTGTTCTTTTGGATATGTGTGACAGAACAGACACCATGCAGGATCCACAGCTGTGATAAGTATTATGTAAACTGAAGGGGGAGGGGGGGAGAAAGGAAAGAAAAGGTAATGAATTAATGACATCAGCTGCATCAGGAGTGTGTGGTATTGGTGGTGATGAGTGAAAATGTGTGCTGGACCAGGAGTCAAACCTGGGATCTCCTAATTACTAGGCAGTTGTGTTAACCACTGTGCCACGCAGACACAGAGTTCATAACAAATGCACAAACTGTCTCAGCATGCCAGCTGACTCGTTCTCCCACCCAACACAACCTATCTGCAGATGCCATCCATGTCCTCCATGCTCATCCATGTCTGAAAGAACAGACAGCACTTATTCACATAATTGATTCATCTCAATGGGCAATGAATCTGCAACCCTCAGTGCAGATGCACTTTTATGTTTGACCTCCAGCAGGAATCTAAAATTAGTGAGCACAGAGGCCATGTATGGGGACAGTGGATAGGTTGCTCTAGGTGCAAATGTAATTCGGCCAGGGAGCATGCCGAGATAGTCTGCACATTTGCAATAAACACTGTGTTCAGGTGCTGCAGTGGTTAATGCAACTGTCTACTAAGCAGGAGATCCTCGGTTCAAGTCCTGGTCTTGCACCCATTTTCATTCATCATCGCTCATTCGACACACAGTCTCAATGCAACTGATGTTGTTAATTCCTTCCCTTTGCTTTCCTTTCTGTGCTCTCTTCCTTCAATTTACATAATTGTGGGAATAGCAGCTCTAATTCCTTACATAAGTGTTCTAGGGCATTTAATGGACTATCCTGATTCATTAAGGTTACTGCATTCTGTATAGTGAATAGAAAGCTGTAACTGTGCTGAGACCAAAAATATTTGCTACTCCATTTTGAATCATTACCAGAACAAGCATTTCATCAGTCACTTGCTTGCATTTCACCTCAGCAGTGGAACTGCCCATGATTAGTTAGAATGCTCTGTGTGTTATATGGCACCAAACAATGGATACTGGTGGGAGGCTGATTCAGTGATCAGTTTCTAAATTGATTAAAGTCACTGCAGCACTGGTGTTGACTACTGTACTCATTGAGTGCTGGTTTATAACTAGGTTCATTGATATTTTATAGGGTTTATTTGAACCTGAATAATATTTCTCTCCTGGTGTATTAATGTCAATTTTGCTGGATAAATCTTCTGAGAATTCCTGCACTTGCTGGCTATTGCACACGATGACTAAATGGCTTTTCCCACTCCACTTACATACTACATTGCAGAAGTGCTAGTTATGCTGGTCATGTAACACAGAATGAGTGCAAGAAAGAGGTGGGCAACTAGAAGGAAAAACTGGAACAGTGCAGGCAAATAGGACTTGCATTCTGAGGGTTTTGCACACACTAACTATGCATATAGATAGTTCATCTATAGGTTTTGATGAGTGAGTTTGCAACTATCAAAATATGTTAAATAAATGGTCATATCTTTTGATTGCACTGACTTATAAGCTTAAATTTTTTACACTGCTATGAGACTATAAGCCTGAGTATTTGACAGAAATACCAACTTGATACCTGGCACCCGTTCCTGGGGAAAAAATGGGTCTTAACAAACAGATGGACAACAAAGTAATCCTATAAGGGTTCTGTTTTCACCAATTGAGGTAGATCCTGTAAAAATTATGTGCAATTCCCTCTAGCAAATCTAACTTTGGCAAAAAATGGAGTGAAATACGCAGTTATAAAACTGATATGACCCTATTATCTTTCCCAGCATGTTGAACTGGTATAAAGTTCTTGGATATCTTGTCCTGTGAGTTCATCAGACTGATTCAATGTTATTTCCATCATCTTCTGGCAAAGTGTTGAAATGTTTTGTGGGTCATCTTTATGTGGCCAATACCTTAGGGCAATACTTCCCCTCCCAGTGCCATAGGATGGCATGGTCAGTCAGAGACATACATACAGACAACATACATTGGTGGACCTTAACTGACCATGGTGAGGCTTAATTGCAGGTCCTCTCTTTACTCTCACCCACTCTATGACGCTGGAAAGGAATGGATTGTCCTGGGACATTGCCTACATAAAGATGACCCAGACGCTGCTTTGACACTTTACCAGAAGATAATTGGAGTGACAAGCATCAAAACCTCACCATTCTGATGAATTTGCTCGGCTGGAAACTCAAGAGCTGTATATTAGCTACAAAGCTCTTGGAGTTTCACCCCATAGAAATAAAATGCATGATATAAAGCAGAAATGTCTTCAGATATAGATGATAGTTGTTTATCCTTAACAGCTTCTTTTGCACCATAGAGGAATCCTTGAATAGAAATAAGTAGGCAATTACAAACCTGGAAATGAGCACTTTTTAAGCATATAATTATTGTTTTTTATTGTTTATGCAGTCTTTTGTTCAATGGATATGTTTCACATTTCAAGGCTGATCATGAATATGATCTACGCAGCACAAAACCAACTAACTAGTCTTGCAAGTTTTTTGTGGCATTTCGTATTGTAAAGTCCATGACTTATCAGTGCTCAGTGACTAATTGCTGAAGACACTGTAGAATGTAGCTGCAGGAACCTGAATGTTATTTGTATTTCCCTCATCTCTTTCCTCAACATCTGTATTTTTGTAACTGGTCATGAGTTATGCTACTACTGCAGCCTCTTTCCCTCCCTTCTCCCTCACTTCACCTATCCTTGATTCTTTTTCAGAGCTTTCTTTCATTCCTATTTAGAAATCACACCTCTCTCTCTTTTCCATTTTTTGTCCTTGATATTCCCTTCATTTAATTTTTTTCTTTTATATCTTCTTCATCAACCTCCTCCTCCAATCTTTGTCTCAATTATATGTGTATTGTTTTCATTTGCAGATGCCAAATTTTGATTGATTGAAATTCTTATAATTTTATTTTGATTATTACAGTTTATTATTAATACAATTGTCTAACGAGTCACGATTTAAAATGTCTGTCCCACCCTCATGTCAACTGTAAATCTTACCTTTCCTTTCATCTTGAAAAAATTGCTTTCTAGTTGTTATATCTTCTGTGCGTATGTTAGCCTTGTCCTAGCTATAATGTTTTGCCAGCTGTGTAAAATATCATTAAAGCTTACTTTTTTTTAAATTGTCCTGCAAGCCATTTTGTGTGTAGAACGAATAGGTTACCAAATGACACTGATGAGCATAGGGAAAAATTGTAACAGGGAACTGCAAGATGTTTGTGTGAGCATGGTTCATTCAGCCGGATACTACTATTTATTCCATTGCCAGATATTATGATTACCTCTTCATCAAGCTCTACTTTGTATTTTGAACTACATAATTGTGGAGTCCTAAATGTATGCTGCATTCTCGGAATGCTATACAACAATTCAAGTAAATAACAAATAGTTTTATCTCAATAACGCAGATTGACAATACTTAACTTTGTAGTTAGAACAAGTATCACAAGTGATGGTCAACGTGCAAACAGTAATGCTCCTTGCCATAGACAATGTCCAAACAAGCAATGGATGCGGATTACTAATTACTGATACTGTAGCACTCTTTGCTAGGCTGTGCTAATACTTTCCACTAATATCTGGCCAAGGCTGGCAGGAGTGGCGCTTATATTCACTTTGGCTAGATGCTGCTCCAATTGTGGTGATGTCTTGGTCAGTGCACTATTGGCCAATATCGTTTCACAGCCTTCCATTCTCTTGCATTCTTCATATTTGTTCCAGCGCTTGTGGTTACACCAGAACAATAATGGAATCTTATGCAGTTGGTAACCAACAAATGAACACAAAATATTCAATTATACATTATCTCTGCTGATAACTGTAATCTTGTGTGCCCTAAGCTAACAACATACATTACCGACAGGTTAAAAATCAGCAGAATGAGCTTATGGTGTGTAAATTTCCAAGTGCAGGATACTGGAAGCAGCAATGATTACCAGGTGAATATGACATTTTTGTGAAGCTGTTCATAGGTTATGCGGCTTAATAAGAGTACTTCATAAAGTCTCTATTTATTTGACCTTCAGCACCACTGCACCATACAACCAGGAATCTCATAATCCAGCTGTACCTTAATGTTCGAAACATTTGACAAAAATAGCAGTCATCTCTAGTAGAGTACTGCTATATTATATCTTGTTATGTTTTGATGACAATTCTGGTTCATCATCCAAGTTTAGCTTGCAATTTAATGAATTCTAATGATTGGCAGCAAGGAAATCACATACACTAAATTAGGCAGTCTAATTCATCATTCTCTTGTTATTTTTGTCTAATGTTATTGGTCAAAGTACAGGCCTTTAGTGTTTCTGACATATGATTTATTTATAATATCTAGTTAACTATCACTTTGATGAGTATCTGCTCTGTGGATTTTGTTAGAGGTTTTCAATACACCTTACTCTTGTATAAATACAATAAATAAATACATAAATTTTCTTTGTAATTGTTGAGCAGAATGTTTATCTTAGGGACCGCATGCAACCTGTTCCTAGTTGCTTGTAAGTAATGTGAAATCCCGTTTCTTTTTCAGGCTCTGTAACATCATCACTATGAAATCTCAGCACTATAGGTCCAGATGCAAAACCTGAAAAGAAATAAGGTTATAGACAATGATAAGAAAAACTGGAGATTAAAATGTTACTAATTATTTAGTAATTAAATCTTATTCAGAGATAATTTTTTAGTGATCATCATGTCTCTACACTTAGAAACTATTTGGTATTTTACTTTATTTTTCTAACAGGCTACAAATTTTTAAATAGAAATTTATTTATGGGCTAGAAGGAGGTGTCCAGGGGAACTGATTTTGGGTTAGGTTTAAAACTTGCTTTGCAACCTGTCAGACATTTTATGGTATTGGTAAAATGACCAAAACTTTGTTGCTGCATATTGCGCTCCTTTCTGAGACACTGACAGCTTTAATATTGGGTAATGAACCTCATTTTTTTCCTCCTGTGTTGAAGGTATAAATATCATTATTCTTCTCAAATTGGGACCAGTTACTTATGACAAATTTTGTTAGTGCATATGTGTATTGTAATGGCACATTAAAATGCCCAGCTCCTTGAAAAGATGAAAATCTCATATTATTCTTATTGCACACATTTGTGCAATCAGTACTTTCTAAGTGATGAGTTACCTCAGAAAATTATTCCATAACACACTACTGAGTGGAAATAGGCAAAATATGTCAGAAGGTTGATTCATTTGTTTACAAGACTAGCAGTTACATGAAGAGCGAAAGTATCTGAACTTAATTGTCTGAGAAGTTCAGTAACATTCTTCTCCCAGGTCAAGTTTTCATTAAGATGTACATCCAAAAATTTGGAGCATTCTATTCTCTCTACTGGTTCCTGTTCATGTGCTACATCAGTTGTTGGTATGACCATTTGTTGAACAGAATTGAATATAGTGTATTTTCTCAAAATTCAGGGAGAGTCCATTTTCAGAGAACCACTTAATAACTCTCTATAAAACATCATTAACAATCTCTTCTGTTGATATCGGTCTGTGTTGTGGTCTTCAGTCCAAAGATTGTTTTGATGCAGGTCTCCATGCCACTCTATCCTGTGTGAGACTCTTCATCTCTGAATAACTACTGCAACCTACATCCTTCCCTCCAATACTAACTTGGTGATTTGGTGATCCCTTGATGTCTCAGAATGTGTTCTATCAACTGATCCCTTCTTTTGGTCAAATTGTGCTACAAATTTATTGTCTCCCCAGTTTTATTCAGTACCTCCCCATTAGTTATGTGATCTACCCATCTTATCTTCAATATTCTTCTATAGAGCACCACATACTGAAAGCTTCAATTTCAATGGAATTTATTGTAAGAATAAGATCATCTTCGAAAAGTTCCAGATATACTTGATGAATGTTAAGTGGATGATCATTCACATATTTACATATTTAAGTAACAGGAGTGAACCTGAAATTGAATCCTGTGGGACTGCCTTTGTTATTTCTCCCCTGTCACTAAAATTTTACCTCCTTTCAACATTGTTTGAATTATGCAGCACAACTTTTCGCATTCTGTTTGTTATGTATGATTCAAACCAGTTGTGCGTAAATTCGTAAATTCCATAAAACATGAGCTATTCTGATAGAGTAACATGATCTACACAATTAAATGCCTTGGAAAGGTCACAAAAAATATCAACTGGTGATACTGTTTTATTTAAGGCTTGTAATATATGGTGAGTTAAAGTATAAATGGAATTCTCAGATGAGTAATCATTATGGATTCCAAACTGTGATATGTTAAGTACATTGTTTCTACTTAAATGTGAGACAACTCTAAAGTACATTACTTTTTTAAATATTCTGGAAAAAGATTTCAGTGAGAAAATTGGGCAATATTTATTTATTATCTGTCACTTTTCTTATTAAGAGACTTAGCAATTACATATTTTGTCCTGTCTAGAAAAATTCTCTGTGCCAGTGATGCATTGCATTATCACTACAGACATTATTCATTAAGTTGGAACAACTTCTCAGAATTCTATTTGAAATTCCATCAACACCGCAGAGCTTTTGTTTCTAAGAATTTTTATAATTTTATTAATTTCATTGAAGGCTACTATAGCTACTTCTAGTTGCTTAAAGCTTTGTGGAATGACATCTTCAGTATACTCTCTTACTACTTCATCTGAACTATTTAATATTACTTTTGCTGTTACATTTAGAAAATGATTGTTAAAAGTACTTGCAGCTTGTGAATTATCAGTCACAACATTGTGATTTGATATAATTGTTACAGTATTTTGTTCACTGACTCCCATTTGACAATATCCCATATAGTTTTCATTTTATTATTGGTATTATTAATTTCTATCAGGATGTGCATCAATCTGTAAATTTAATGACTTTCCCAAAAATATAACAGTACTTTTGTAGTATGCAAGTAATGTCAAATCTTAATTTATTCTGACCTTTATATAAATTTTCCTCTTCCTCTTACATGAGATTTTAGTTTCCTTGTTTTCTTTAATGGCTTTTTTCTGGCTAATTTTTCTAGGAAATATTGACAAAAATTTACTATGGAATTTATTGAATTTGATATCAGCATCTCTTTCCATATATACCTCACCCCACACCACTTCTTTTAACTTAATCTTAAAACATTCCATTTGAAAAGCTACAAATCACACAAGAACCAGAATTCTGGCTGGAAAACATAAAAGTACATCGATTTTATTTCCCAAGACGATCAATGGAAGAGGGAGCAAAGCTCAACTAAGCTAAGAAGAAAACCATAAGAGCAAGAAATAAAAGCAGTCTTGTGGAATTCAGAGGGAATAAAAACTGCTCTTAACCGAACACCAACAGACATTCTGCAAAACTCGGATCTTGCAATTCTAACAGAAACGTTCCTGATAGACAACTGGCAACATAAAGATTTCTACAATTATCACCTAATGGCAAAGAAGGGAGAAAGAGGACGACCCATGGGAGCAATATCTATCCTACTGAAACACTGGTTGACACAAATATAATTACAGCCTATTCTAAACCACATACAAATGCTGTAGAAATAATTGACGAAATAGTCACACTCATCAAACATTGTGACAGCAAACCCACTATTATTGCAGGCGATCTCAACTGCAGACTAGACATGGAGAACTATAAAACAAAAATAGTCATTGAAACCCTAGAAGAACATGGTTTCACCCTACTGAACAATAGACAGATACCTACATACATATGCCACAATGGGAAAAGCACCATTGATATCGCATTAACAAGAGGAGAAATAAAAGGAAGTATTCAACCGATGTGGCATGACTCCATTACTCCTATGCAAAAGCACATTCCAATGAAGATAAAAATAAATAACGTCATGTCACCGCCAGCAAGAAAGACCCACCAAATCACACAAAGAAAAATAGATATTGAAAAATTAACAAACCAGCAAGAACAAATAACACAAATAGAAACTTTAATAGAGGAAGGAGACCTTGAAAAAGCAACAGACTAAATAGAAGACCTCCTGAAAAATTCGGTGATACAAACAAACCCAAAAACAAGGACGGCAAAAAGATGGTTCGATGCTGAATGCTACAGCAAAAGGAACACTGTTGTAAGAACGCTCCACACATTAAGAAACCAGCATGACGAGGAAACAGACAAACTGTACGCAGAAGAGAGGAGACTCTACAAAAAACTAATAGAAGAGAAGAAAAAAGAATACATAGAAAGAGAGGCAAAAAGAGAAGCAGATGAAGCAGAGAAAGACCCATACATAGCAGCAAGACCCATACATAGCAGCAAGACCAAGAAAACTAGCTCATACACCAAATATAGACATGAAGGAATGGGAAGACCACTTCAATAAGATACCGAACAAACGAGGAATCAAAACACCCCCAAAGAAAGAGAAACAACATCAAACTAAGGAAAAAGACAATGTATGGGAACCTCTAAATGAAGAAGATGTAAAAGGAGTAATAAAAGTACTCTAAAGAACAAGAAAGCAGCAGGACCTGACAGAGGATTTAGGTTCACTCTGTAAAGGATTTACCAGGGAAGACACCGTGGTTATTGTGGGAGGGCCAGGGAACAGCATCGACAGAGATCCTGGGTACAGTATAGAGTGTGACCTGGTAAAGATTGCGTCAGCATCGAGACACACCAATGTTGAATTTGTATCTGTCCTGAGACGCCATGACCGGCCTCATTTGAACTCTTCTGTTGGGAGAGTTAATTTGGAGTTGGAACGGCTGCTTGGATCGGGTGCGGGGGCTCATATTGGTGTGGTTCTTGTTGATTATCTCAGTAGGTGGGACTATACCAGGCATGGCCTACATCTCAACAGGAAAGGGAAGGGGAAACTGGCTGGGGTAATAGCAGGAAATTTAAGGGGGGGAGGCACTGCCATGAATGGTAAAGTACCAGTGGTTACAGGTGTTGGAGCAGCACCTTTTTTAGGATAGGTAAGACAGAAAGATGTCAAGTTCTACGAGAGGTCAGGATTGAAACAAATCTTCAGTTTAGGAAAGAAATTAAACAGCACAATTCTAGCACATTGGATCACCAATCACAGCTATCAATTATAAATTTTCACCAATCACCAGAAATTTTATCTCCACCAAGTTGTATCTCAGTCCTAGGTAATTCCATTGATGAATTAAAGTCACTCAACCCAGTTGACATAATCTGCCTCTCTGAACACCATGTGACCACTGGTATAGGAACTAGGCCTAAGCACAATGAGAAACTCAGACAGGAGAGTACTGCAAATGTTAGAATAAGGAAAGGTTCTCATAAAAGTATAATTAAAAATAATGTAAGTATATTTCATCAAAATATTGGGAGTTTAAAGAATAAAGTAGATGAGCTTCTGGTTTGTTTAGAAGATTTAGAAGCTGAGAATGAAATAGATATACTATGCCTGTCTGAGCATCACATTGTTACTGATATGGATAAGGTAAATGTAAGTGGTTATAAGCTCTCTGCACGTGTAATGAGAGAAAATATGGAGAAAGGAGGAGTTGCCATATATGTCAAAAGTTATCATTGTGCAAAAAGTATAGAAACAAAAAAGTTTTGTGTAGAGAAACATATAGAAGCATGTGCCTGTGAGCTTAAATTAAATAAAGGCACATTTATAATTGTAACTGTATATAGGTCCCCATCAGGAAATTTTCATCTATTTCTGAAAAATTTGGACTCCTTGTTGTGCTATCTGTCAGACAGGGGGAAGCAAATTATTATTTGTGGGGACTTCAATGTAGATTCTCTGAAAGAGGGTAATAGGAAAAATGACCTTGAAGTATCACTCGGTTCTTTCAATTTGACACCCGTTATTGATTTTCCTACTCGGGTGGTAAAGGATAGCAGCTCACTGATAGATAACTTCTTTATAGACCAAGATAAGTTTAACCAGATAAATGCTCAGCCTGTTGAGAATGGTCTTTCTGATCATGGTGCACAGCTAGTTACAATATATGACATAGCTCCATTCAGCAATACTAAACAGTCCTCCAAAGTAGTACGTTCAGTCAACGATTTAACAATTGCAAATTTCAGGGAAAGCCTACAGCAGTTAGACTGGGATGAGGTGTGCCGTGAATCTGATGCCAATTTAAAATATAATTTATTTCATGACATTTTTGTAAATGCATTTGAAAACTGCTTCCCCAAGAAAATAGTTAAATATACTCGTAAGAAACCTTGTAACAAACCATGGCTTACTAAGGGTATAAAAAATCTTGTAACCGGAAAAGGGAAATGTATCTGACAGCAAGAAAGAGTAGTGACCCAGAAACTATCAAAAATTATAAAAACTACTGTGTTATATTAAGAAAAGTTATTAAAAAATCCAGAAGTATGTGTATCATGTCTGAAATCAGCAACTCTGATAATAAAATTAAAACAATTTGGAATATTATTAAAAGAGAAACAGGTCAACCAAGAGCAGAGGAAGACAGTATTACCATCAAATTGAATGAAAACTTTACGAACAAAAAGTCAGAAGTTGAAAATATTTTTAATAATCATTTTCTAAATGTTGTGGATATAGTAGGATCCAGGTGTTCATTAGAAGATGCTAGGCTGTTAATGGAAGAGGCCATACCTATGCAATTTGATACAATTGAAATCTCACCCACTTCTCCCTCTGAAATTAGGAAAATAATAAACTTGCTTAAAAGCAAAAACTCACATGGAATTGATGGCATTTCCAGCAAAATACTAAAAGCTTGTTCTCAACAGATAAGTAAGATTCTCAGCCACCTGTGTAATAGCTCTCTGGAACAGGGCATTTTCCCTGATAGACTGAAATATGCTATTGTTATACCTTTGCATAAAAAGGGGGATAGATCTGATGTCAACAATTACCGTCCAATCTCCCTTCTAACAGCTTTATCCAAAATTTTTGAGAAAGTAATGTATTCAAGAGTAGCTTCACATATCTGTAAAAATGAAGTACTAACAAAATGTCAGTTTGGTTTCCAGAAAGGTTTTTCAACAGAAAATGCCATATATGCTTTCACCAGTCAAATTTTGAATGATCTGAATAACCGAACACCTCCCATTGGGATTTTTTGTGATCTCTCAAAGGCTTTTGATTGTGTAAATCATGAAATTCTGCTAGACAAGCTCAAGTATTGTGGCATGAGTGGGACAGTGCACAAATGGTTTAATTCGTACCTAACTGGAAGAGTGCAGAAAGTTGAAATAAGTAGTTCTCGTAACATGCAAAGATCAGCACATTCCTCAAACTGGGGAACTATCAAGAATGGGGTTCCACAAGGGTCAGTCTTGGGTCCTTTGTTGTTCTTATTATATATTAATGACTTCCCATTCTATATTCATGAAAAGGCAAAGTTAGTTCTCTTTGCTGATGATACAAGTATAGTAATCACACCTGAGAAACAAGAATTAACTGATGAAATTGTCAATACTGTCTTTCAGAAAATTACTAAGTGGTTCCTTGTAAACGGACTCTCACTGAATTTTGATAAGACACAGTACATACAGTTCCGTACAGTGAATGGTATGACGCCATTAATAAATATAGACCTTAATCAGAAGCATATAGCTAAGGTAGAATATTCCAAATTTTTAGGTATGTCCATTGATGAGAGATTAAATTGGAAGAAACACATTGATGATCTGCTGAAACGTTTGAGTTCAGCTACTTATGCAATAAGGGTCATTGCAAATTTTGGTGATAAACATCTTAGTAAATTAGCTTACTACGCCTATTTTCACTCATTGCTTTCATATGGCATCATATTTTGGGGTAATTCATCACTGAGGAATAAAGTATTTACTGCACAGAAGCGTGTAATCAGAATAATAGCTGGAGTCCACCCAAGATCATCCTGCAGACATTTATTTAAGGATCTAGGGATATTCACAGTAGCTTCTCAGTATATATACTCTCTTATGAAATTTGTTATTAACAACCAAACCCAATTCAAAAGTAATAGCAGTGTGCATAACTACAATACTAGGAGAAAGGACGATCTTCACTATTCAAGATTAAATCTAACTTTGGCACAGAAAGGGGTGAATTATACTGGCACTAAAGTCTTTGGTCACTTACCAAATAGTATCAAAAGTCTGACAGATAACCAACAAGTATTTAAGAAGAAATTAAAAGAATTTCTGAATGACAACTCCTTCTACTCCATAGAGGAATTTTTAGATATAAATTAAGGGAAAAAAAACGTTAAAAAAATATAAAAAAATAAAAAAATAAAAATAAAAAAACACAAAAAAATAAATTTGTTATATTAACTTAAGTATGTTGTTAAATTAACCTAATTATGTCATGTATTGGAAAATTCGACTCGTTCCACATCATTACGAAATATCGTATTCATGATCCATGGAACTAGTATTAATCTAATCTAATCTAATCTAATCTAATCTAATCTAATATATATAATGAACATATAAAAGATGTGAAAGAGGCCATCCAACACGTATGGATCAAACTATTTAACAAATGCCTAGAACTTGGAAGAATTCAGACAATGGAGACACTCGACAATAAAAGTTCTCTACAAAGGTAGAGGAGACCCAACAGATCCAAACAAGTACAGAGGCACAGCCCTGAAAAATGCTCAGTTAAAGATGTTTTCAAAGATAATTACACAAAAAATCAAAACCTCTGTGGACAGTCATCTCCCAGAACGACAAATGGGTATCAGATCTGGTAGATCAACACTTACAGCAGTCAGGCTTCCTTTAAACAACATCGATGAAGTGCTAAAAAAGAAATAAATGTTCTACACAGTGTTCATAGACTCTACCAAAGCCTACTGGAAAGAGATGTCATAGTTCAAAAACTGGAAAACACAATGGGAGAAGACAGCATATGGCCAAGAATAATCAAGTCAATCCTCGAATACAACTTAATCACAATATCAGACAACGTCTCTTTTTCGAACCTCATTCTGGAATCAAACGGAGTCTTACAGGGTGACCCAATGAGCCCTTTGCTGTACATTCTTGCCACTGAAGAAGTACTCCGAATTGGAGAAAATGAATAAGATGGATATGTACATGCATACATTGACAACATAGCCGTATTGTTCAACAGATATACAGAAGCTGCAGAAAATAATTGAGAAAATAGACAAATGGTGCAGTGAACACAAACTACACATAAACATAACAAAGACAGAAATGGCAATTTTCAGAAAAGGAGGCAAAACACTCAGGAATGCAGAAATCAACATCAGAGGACAAAAAATAAAAATCTCATCAGACTTTAAATACCTAGGGGTGACATTTCAACCAACAGCCAAATGCTTCACAAAACATACAACAGAACGTGCAGCCCAAGCAATAATAGCAATACAGGACATCAAAAACATCCCCCTACTCAGTCTACAAACAGCCATGAAATTATTCAATGCAAAAATCTTGCCAATCCTGGCCTATGGGATGGAGGTTCTATGGGACCACCTGACAGAAAAAATCTAGAAATACTAGAAAAGGTAAAATCGACTTATCTAAAAAGAGCACTAGGTCTCTCAAAGACAACAAGATCTAGACTAGTGTACATTCCTAATTGAAGACATCAAACTTCGATACATGATGCCACACACCAGGGCTTCCAGAAAGCAACTGAAGATCATGGAGGACAAACGAGAAAAAGTATGGCCAGAGTTCTATGGCACCGAAGCAATGACGAACCGCTCATGGACAGCACCAAGCTTCTTTCATCATCTAATTTGCAAAAACAAAACTTATCATGACCCAACCACAACATGTGTATGTGAACTGTGTAACAAAGCCTGTGAATGATACCACATAGAACTGTATAGTAAAAGAGTGAAATCGATAAATGAATATGTAAAAATGTAAAATGTAAAGGTAAATGTAAAATGTTAAGCAAAGTAACTGTATATGGCTATTTGGCTGCAATTTTATTAAATAAAAAAAAATGTATCCTGTTTTCATTAATGAGGCACAGTACCTTGCATGAACCTGCCTTAGGAGTATAAGGTCTACTGTTTATTGATATAAACTGTGCAAAATTATCAGATAGTCCACTAACAACTGGGAAAAAAATATTATCAGTCAGAGCCCTACTAGCTTGCTACACAGAGTTGGAGAATTAACCACTGAAATTATATTGAAATACCCACATAATGATTCCAGTTAATTGTTCTTGTCTGTGTCTTGTAAAAAATCGACATTGAAATATCAAACTTTTAACTGTTTCTTCTTCTCTGACAGTCAGCTCAATTAGGCATCTAGATTTCTTAAAAACAGGTGAACGTTTCCTAGAGGGGATATGTGGACTTTACAGTTACAAGATATAAAGAAAAATCTGTGTTCCTGAATTCTGACTCTACCTCACTTCTGCTGGCACTTGATGCAGTCAAGGACATACACACATAGTGGGCATTTGCATCCTCCTCTCCTCCCCCAGAGGATTTAGGATCACTTTGCAAAGATTTCACTAAGGAAGACACTGTGGTTATAGTGGGTGGGGCAGGAAACAGTATTGACAGAGATCCTACGTACAGTATAGAGTGTGACCTGCCAAAGATTCCATCAGCATCGAAGCATACTAGTGTTGAGTTTGTATCTGTTCTTGGGCACCATGACCAACCTCATTTGAACTCTTCTGTCAGGAGAGTTAATTTGGAGCTGGAACGGCTGCTTATATCAGCTGCAGGGTCACACATTGGTGTGGTTCCTGTTGATTCTCTCAATAGGTGGGATTATACTAGGCATGGCCTTCACCTCAACAGGAAGGGGAAGGGTAAATTGGCTGGGAAGGGTAAATAGCAGGAAAGTTAAAGGAGGGAGGCACTGTCATGAGTGGTAAAATATCAGTGGTTATAGGGTTCAGAAAAGACCCTTTCTTAGGGTAGAGAGGACAGAAAGAAACCAAATTTTAAGAGAGGTTATAACTGAGACAAACCTTCAGTTTGAGAAAGAAACCAAAAAACATAATTCTAGCTTATTACATCAGCATAAACAGCTATTGGTTGAGAATTTTCAACAGTCAGCAGATATTTTAACTCTACCCAATTTTAACTCAGTCAATGTGAAATGTCAGCTATCTTTATTGCATCAAAATGTTTGAGGACTGAGAAATAAAATTAATGAATTAACTGTCTGCATAGATGAATTAGAGTCTTCAAACCCAGCTGACATAATCTGCCTCTCTGAACATCATGTGACCACTGGTATACAACTTTTAAGTGTTACAGGGTATAGCTTAGCATCTCACTTTTGTAGATCAGAAATGGAGAAAGGAGGAGTTGCCACATTCATCAGGAACTGTCATAAATTTAAGAACATAGAAATTCACAAATTTTGCCTAGAACAGCATATGGAGGAATGTGCAACAGAAGTCGAATTTCACAAAAAATCCTTCATAATATTAAGTGTATATTGAGCACCTGCAGGTAACTTTAATCTGTTCGTAAACCACCTTGAAGCTGTACTGGCCCATTTAACAACCAAAAACAAAGAAATAGTGGTTGCTGATTTCAATGTAGATTTCCTTAAAGACTCTCCCAATAAGAACTTACTTGAGGTAGTAACACTATCATTCAATTTAATTCCCACTGTAAAGTTCCCCACTAGAGTAGTCAATTGCTCACAAACAGCCATTGATAATATCTTTATAGAAAAGTCCAATGAACAAAATTATATTACAAAACCAATAGTCAATGGCCTCTCAGATCATGACATGCAGTTTCTTCTGTTAAATGTTAATACTGATCAGGATATAAAATCTGTTAAATCTGAGTTAAAGAGGGTAATCAATAAGCAAAAATTGATTATTTTAGGACACTCCTCAGAGACATTCACTGGATTGATGTTTACAGTGCTCATGACATGAATGAAAAAATAACACTTTTGCTAATAAAGTGCTTACCTTATTTGAACACTGTTTTCCCCCAAAACTTACCAAGGTTAGAGCAAAGTCTACAAAGAAGCCATGGATTATTCAAGGAATAGGGGTATCTTGTAAAACAAAAAGAAAACTGTATCTGTCAGTCCGAAACAGTTCTGATGTTGATGCTATAGCACATTACAAGAAATACTGCAAAATACTAAAGCTTGTAATATGGACATCAAAGAAAATATATTACAAGGAAAAGATAGTCATATCAGATAACAAAATAAAGACAATATGGGATATAGTGAAGGAGGAGACCGGTAGAACCAGACATGAAGAGGAACAAATAGCAGTAAGAGTAAATGATACATTGGTGACAGATGTGTATAGTGTTGCAGAACTTTTTGACAAACATTTTATAACTGTTACCGAAAAGATGGGGTTGTCAGGTTCAGTAGATGCTGCTGTGGAATACCTCAGACCAGACCAGACATTTCAAGTAACTTCCATAATATGAATTTGACCCTCACTACCCCAGCAGAAATAATGTCCATCATAAAATCTTTAAAATCAAAAACATCTGGTGGATATGATGAAATATCAGCAAAGTTAATTACAGAATGTGATTATGAGCTAAGTAACATATTAAGCTATCTGTGTAACCAGTTGTTCATCAGTGGAATATTCCTTGAATGGTTGAAATATGCTGAAGTTAAGCCACTGTTTAAGAAGGGAGATAAAGAAACAGCATCAAATTTCCGTCCAATTTCACTGTTGCCAGCACACTCAAAAATTTTAGAAAAAGTAATGCACAATCAGCTTTATAGCCATCTTATCTCAAATAACATTCTGTCAAAGTCACAGTTTGGATTTCTAAAGGGTTCTGATATTGAGAAGGCTATCTACACTTACAGTGAAAATGTGCTTAACTCATTAGACAAAAAATTGCAGGCAACTGGTATATTTTGTGATGTGTCAAAGGCATTTGATTGTGTAAATCACAATATGCTTTTAAATAAATTAGAATATTATAGTGTAACAGGAAATGCTGCAAAATGGTTCAAATCTTATATCTCTGGCAGGAAACAAAGGGCGCTATTACGAAAGAGACATGTATCAAGCTATCAGGCATCATCCAACTGGGAACTAATTACATGTGGGGTCCCACAAGGTTCCATTTTGGGGCCCTTATCTTTTCTTGTGTATATCTATGACCTTTCATCAGTAACATTACCAGATGCCAAGTTCGTTTTGTTTGCTGATGATACAAACAGTGCAATAAATAGCAAATCAAGAGTAGTCTTAGAAAGATCAGCTAATAAAATATTTGTGGACATTTATCACTGGTTCCTAGCCAATTCTTTGTCACTAAACTTTGAAAAAACACACTACATGCAGTTCAGAACTTGTAAGGGGTGTCCCACGAGTCTATGCCTAACATACGATGACAAGCAGATAGAAGAGGTGGACAGTGTTAAATTCTTGGGATTACAGCTTGATAATAAATTCAACTGGGAGGAGCACACCACAGAACTGCTGAAGCATCTTAACAAATCTCTATTTGCAATGCGAATTGTGTCAGACATAGGGGATATAAAAACGAAAAATCTGGCATAATATGTAATGTAAGTAAGGCAATAGTTATCCATGTCTTCTCTTAACCCTTTCTTGAACAGAGGTCTAACTTTGGCATACTCCAAAACATCAGGAAAGCATCCCTGTTCAAAAGATTGGTTGAATATTTTAGTTGGGGGAGGTGCTATTAAGTCACACATTGTTTTAATCACTTTAGTAGGTATCCAAAAACACAAAGCAGAGTTTTTATTTTTAATGATAATATAACATTTTCCGCATCCTTTACTGTGACTTTTTTTTAAATCTGTAAGATACTCAGCTTCATGGTGCAATTCAAAGATATTTACTTCACTCTGATATTCTGCTACATCACCATCTGACTTTGCACATTTATGAAGAATTCTTTTAAACACTGTGATACTTGAGCTGGGTTTACAATAAAGATATCACCTAGACCCTAGATATTTCATTATTGCTAACTCTAACAACTATCTCTGATTGGACAACAGGCCACACTGCTTTTGTCTTACTTTTATGTTGTACAATGAACTTATTGTTTATCATTTGTTTGGCTGTCTTCATAACTTTCATTCCATAATGTCATATGGGATTATTTTTTGGGGTAATTCATCAAGCCAAGCTAATGTTTTCCGGGCACAAAAATGTGCAGTAAGAGTTATATGTGGTGTGAAGTCAAGAACATCCTGCAGAAGCCTGTTAAGGGAGCTAGGGATACTAACTACTGCTTCCCAATATATTTATTCCTTAATGAAATTTGTCATTAAAAATATATCACTTTTTCAAACCAACAGCTCAATTCATGGAATCAATACTAGAAATAAGAATAATCTTCACAAGGATTTAAAGTCACTTAGTCTTGTACAAAAAGGTGTGCATTATTCAGGAACACACATTTTCAATAACTTGCCAGCAGCCGAAAAAAGCTTAACAACCAATGAAATTCAGTTTAAGAGTTTATTGGTGGCGAACTCTTTCTACTCCATTGGCGAATTTCTCAGTGAAACCAACTAATATAACTTATGCACAATTTCAGTGCAGTAATGTGTTCATTGTATTATAGTAGTTGTATTACACATTTATTACCTTATAAATAAATAAAAAACTTTTTTATTTTAAATTCAGTGCATTAGTATTTGTAAAATGACTTTCTTATAGTGTTCATTATTAAATGATGTTCATTCCACTTGGGACCTGTGGAATGGTACATTAACTTATTTGTTTTAGTTGTAAATACTTGTCATGTATTGTTGTTTTTCTGACATGTTCTACATCCTGGAGGACCTCCTCACTATGGATCAGTTGGATTGAAAGTAAATCTAATCTAATTAAAAATCCAGTGCCATCTGCAAAAAGAACTAATTCTGTTTTATATATACTAGCTGTATGATTATTTACATATATGACAGAATTCCTTCCCAGCCAGAATAATGTTCCCAGACTACATTGGTTGAATTACTAAGTACAACTTTCTGCATTCTTTTGGTTAGATATGATGTTATTCATTGGTTGGCTATAACATCAATTCCACAAAACTTCAGTTTATCTAGGAGAATATTGTGATTCATGGAGTCACATGCCTTAGATGTCAGAGAAAGTACCAATCAGTGCTATATCATTATTTAATGCTTGTAAAATTAAAATTTAGAAATGGCATTCTCAGAACAGTAACTCTTCTGTAATCCAAGCTGTGATTTATGTAGGATATTTTTGTTGCTCAAATGGGATGCTATTCTAGAGTAAATCACCTTCTCAGTAATGCTGGATAATGATGCCAGTAGTGGAACAGGTCAGTAGTTATTTATATCTTTCCTATCACCTTTTTTATAGAGGTGTTCAACAATGTCATATTTCAGTCTCTGTGGAAAAATGGCTTGAGTTGGTGATGCATTACATATTTCAGATAATACATGGCTTAGTATATGGGAGCAAATCTTTTGATTAGTTTTTTTAATGTGCAACTACTGGAGGACCTTTACTTGTACTTGCCAACTGATCAATTCCCTTTTCCTTTCACATTATATTTTAATCCCTCTAGTGATCCATGTTTCTTTACATGGCTGTTTAATGCCATTTCTGATTAGCTTATGCAGGAAGGTGTCTTCAAATAGCAATATGAATGTATCATGGAATAGATTAAATTTTAAGTCAGCATTTGGTTAGTTGTAAATTTTGTCCCAGTCATCCCTTGTAAACTATTCTTAAAAGCATTTGTTCTAGAGTCATTAATTATTCTAACTGATTTCCACTGAGGAGTAACTATACTGTAAGATACTATTTTATATATCCTAACTAGCAGGGCGAGGAAGACTATTTGTTACTGAGTATGGTTTCTTGCTTTCAACTTCATCAAAGAAATCATTTTCAATTAGGGTCCTATTGTCTTTATCCACCCATTTTACAAAGTTAATTACTGAGATCAAATTGTAGGATGCAAATAAGATTTCAAGACCATTTTTCTTATCAGAATCCTTTTGAAAATCTAAACGAAAATCACCACAACAGCTTGCTGCTGTCCAGCAAATAAGGAGGACTCTATAATTATCATAAGTAGTTCAAAATTTCCCAGTGTGGATATACAGGAACATCCTGTAAAGCTTGTAAGGGCATTGCAGGTTACGCTGTATTGAGAAATAATTGTTAAGAAAATTACTCACTATGATACACCATTTTCTAATTAATTAGCATTGAAATTTGCCAAGCAGGCTGTTTCTTGTGCAAATTCAACTGGCCCACCAGAGATGGTGTCGGCAAATGTGTTCTTCATTTGGGTTCCTAAGACTGAATAAGAGAGCAATACAAAAACTGGATATGGGATGGTAGAAAGGATTGAATCCTGAGCAGTCTCATGCACCATTGCTGTGAGAACAACAGACACCGACTGTATATGGCAGGCCACTTGAATTTGTGCATGCAACAGTCTGACTTGCTAACCTCAGTGCTGATTAACTTGTAAACAGTGCAGTGTATCAAATCTTTTGCTTTATGATTATTTCTAAGCACAATCTACCCTGCAACACCCTCTCAGATTGTTTCTGACCACCATGTGTCGGCTACATGGTATCACAAGACAAACAGTCAATATTCATGGATGTAACATGAATGATAATTCAAAGCAAAAAAGTCTGGTGAACATCCATTCTAAAATGCATACATTGAGAGCTATGAGCACTTCTCCAACTGTGAAACAAATCTACACTGTTGCAGGCTCTTTGCTTTCCATATTTTGCGAGGTGGTATTGTTAAAGTGCCTACCATATGCGCTATGAGCACTTATGCATCTTTGTTACTATGAAACATATTTTTTCTACTGAACAACTGCTCATAGATCTCAAGTTGTACACTTTAGAGTCCATGTTTACAGGAGAATTTTTTTCCATTTTTGGTTCATACTACCTCTTCCCAAAATGTGGAAACCAAATAGCTTGCAGTAGAAATTATCTTTTACATAGTATCAAAGATACTTAAAGCACACATTTTAGAGTTCATGTCTATTAGACTTTCTTGCTTTGAATAATCATCCCTGTCATAGCCCTGAATACTGGCCTTTCCTCCTGGAACATGATGCATACTGTTACAAATAAAAGGGAACTATTGTGCAATATTAATTCAGAAGAATACAATTCTATTACTGATCACTGCAAAATCTACTTGTCTCATTGGTTTTTAACACAGTATTAATATATGTAACAATTCCTCCTTTTCCCCTATTAGTTCTTCATGAGTAAGATGTTAGTGTGTTATCATATATATTTAAATTTTCTAACCCAGTGGTTATGTTGTGCTAAGATAGGCATAGGATGCCTATCTTTATGTAGCTCTCTAAATTTTCCAAACAGACAAGAATCTCGAATATTCTGATGAGCAAAGCTAACCTTAATTTTCCATGCATTCTTAAGCATTTTGTGGAACTCTAGTGTCATTTTAACTTCTTTCAAAACAAGGAGCCTCAGTCCTGATTCTAACCTACAAAATTTACCCCAATGACGCCAGAATTTTTTTTTTTTTTTTTTATAGATTTAGAAATCCCTGACCACTCTGCCCTATTTACTGAACTACCAAATATTAACAAAGGAATTTCATGTAACAAAAGCTATATGAAAAGGAACTTCAATGAAAAAAAATTAAGTTACATTTAGAAATAAGTTAAGATAGGTTGAATGGCCTTACAACATCTGTATTCAGAATAATAGTAACTTTAACAAAATTTTAAGTTGCTTTCTTGAAATGTTTAATGAAACTTTACCATTTAGAAACACACATAACAAAACGACTAATAAACATAAATGGAGAACTCTGGGTATAAAAATTTCTAGTGCCAGGAAGAGGAAACATCACAATGAACTGAAATATAATAAAAACAAATGTTTTACTGAGTATGTTCATCATTATAAAGTGATATTTAAAAAAGTTATGAAGACAGCCAAACAAATGGTAAACAATAAGTTCATTGTACAACATAAAAGTAAGACAAAAGCAGTGTGGCCTGTTGCCGAATCAGAGATAGTTGTTAGAGTTAGCAATAATGAAATATCTAGGATCTAGGTGATATCTTTATTGTAAACCCAGCTCAAGTATCACAGTGTTTAAAAGAATTCTTCATAAATGTGCAAAGTCAGAAGGTGATGTAACAGAATATCAGAGTGAAGTAAATATCTTTGGATTGCACCATGAAGCTGAGTATCTTACAGATTTAAAAAAAAGTCACAGTAAAGGATGTGGAAAATGTTATATTATCATTAAAAATAAAAACTCTGCTTTGTGCCTTTGGATACCTGCTAAAGTGATTAAAACTATGTGTGACTTAATAGCACCTCCCCTATATAAAATATTCAACCAATCTTTTGAACAGGGCTGCTTTCCTGATGTTTTGGAGTATGCCAAAGTTAGACCTCTGTTCAAGAAAGGGTTAAGAGAAGACATGGATAACTATTGCCTTATTTACATTCTTCAAGTCCTGTCAAAAGTGTTAGAGGAAACAGCTGCAAACCAGATCAAAAATTCTATTGTAAAAATGAAATTATTATAAGTGACTAATCTGGATTTCAATCAGGAACAAGCATTCTGGATGTTTTGAATGACTTTACTGTAAAGATAAACAAATCATTGAACCAGAGGAGTAAATGTGCGTGTATCAACGTGATCTCACAAGAGTATCTGACTCTGTGAACCGTGACTTGCTTATAAAGAAATTAGATAAATACAGGATTAAGGACAATGCTCTTAAATGGCTCACATCATACTTACACAACAGAAAACAAAGGTAAACTCTCACTTCAGATGCAATTAATTATTATTCCAAATGAAGTACAGCATCACACGGTGTGCCTCAAGGCTCCATTTTTGGGGCTATCCTGTTCCTATTCTACATAAATGACGTACCCATAAATATAAATTCCCCACCAGTTCTGTTTGCAGACAATACTTCTGTTTTACTTGAAGATCATGACACAGAAAACATTTTTAGCTCCATTGTAAGGGCACTGGATACCTTAGAAAACTGGTTTCAGTTAAATGGGTTGAAACTGATCATTACAAAAACCCATATGGTTCATTTCAAAATCAAACATTCTAAATCTGTGGAACTTAAAATACAACAAAAGAATCAATTTATGGAAGAAGTTGACGTGGTCAAATTTGTAGGACTAAATGTGGACAAAAATTTTAGCTGGAATACACACATCGACTTTCCATCAAATAAACTATGTAGTGTTGCATTTTCAATGCAAATACCAGCAAATTCCACTGACTTAAGTACACAAAAATTTGTTTATCATAGTTATTTTGAATGTTACTAGATATGGTATAATTTTCTGGGGTGGAGAAGTTCAAGTAGTGTATCTCAAATACCGACACTGCAAAAGAAATTTGTCAGATACATGTGTACTGCACAGCAAACACAGTTCTGTTGCCCATTATTTCAGAAACTACAAATCCTACTGTTCCCTCCATATACATTTATGAAGTTATAATCTTCTTACTCAGCAGACAAAAATTATTTGTGGAGAATCATTTTAATAACACATTTAAGATAAGAAATAAAAATAATTGCATGCTACCCACACACAAGTTGATATTGTATGCACAGACTCCACAGTATATAGGGATGACAATATATAACAAGTTAATGGACAAAAACATATTTAATGTGAAGCCAGAAATTTTAAAATTGAGCAACAGCTGCTTCTGTGTGAGAAGTGCTACTATTCAATATAAGAATTCATAGAGGATGAAATGATAATTTGAGCAATGTGTAATTGTTAGATTTTATTGTACATGTATGTAATGAGATTGTATTATTATTATGATGCTGTTTGTTGACACTAGGTGTTCTAAGTTTATTGTGAATTTTTATCACAATTTTGATGTGTCTTCTGTACCTGAATCAAATGATTTAGATTATGTACGTTATGAGTGACTGGCAGAAAAGGTTGAGAAGACCAGCCTTGCACATGGAGTTTCAACGAAGCTCACAATTTGTAGCATTGTCCCCAGAGATGATCATGGCCCCTTGGTTCTGAGTTGTGCAAGGACTGAACCAGATATTTCAAAAGTTTGGTGAAAAGCTAGGCTGTGAGTTCCTGGACTTGCACAATATGGTTGAGAACTGTGGGTGGGTATGTGAGGTTACATTAGGCAACTATCCAAATAATGATAGCTGTAGGAAACCCAGAAGTATCAGTGTAAAATCAAAAGAAATGCCTCCCACAAGTGAGAGTATTAAAATCCTAATAGTAAACTGCTGAAGCATTCACAACAAAGTGCCAGAGTTTGAAGCACTCATGAAAAGCAGTGAAGCTCAAATAATGCTAGGTACAGAAAGCTGGTTGAAACCTGAAATTGATATTAGTCAGATTTTTGGGGAAAATTTAAGTGAGCATTGAATGGACAGTCAAATGGAAAATGGAAGTGGTGTATTTGTTGCAGTAGACAAGAAACTCAGATCCACTGAGACAGAAATTGAAGCTATATGTAGGATTGTTTGAACTGAAAGAAGCATATTACTGAGCTTCTCAAACAGTTATGTTCAGCTTCTTGTGCTCTTCATATAATTACTAGTCTTGAATGAAGCAGTAGAAAACCCAGGATGGAATGTAACAATATTATGAAAAGGAAAGTTGCTACTCAATATAGTGGAGATTCTGATTCGCAGATAGGCACAACAAAAACACTGTCACAAATAAGCTTCTGGCCAGCAAGATTCAAGATGGCGGCTAGTGTTAAAGTAAATTGTGTATCTCCGCGAAAAAAAGTAAAATTCGATGGAAAAAAGAAATCGTGTATGAGTTGTAAGGACGAGATATCAAAGCTAAATGAACGTGTAAAAAGTCTACAATTCATAATCGGTACTCTAAAACAGGATATAAAAGAACTTCAATCGGGAAAATACGGGAAGCAAGAAGACACGGCCTCCACAGGAAAATGGGAATCAGTGACTGAAGAAAACTCTATCCAGGAAGATAAATCTCTAAGAAGCAGTGTAACTTTAATACAAAAAAAAAACAGTGTGCAAAAATCGAATGTAGTAAATCATGGAATACAGCCATCTGAAGAAAAACTATTGCAAGGAAACAAAAACGTGTGCAAACAAACAACTTTAGTATGGTAGCGGAAAAGTATGTAAACAGATCAAACTTTCCTCGAAATCGCGAACCTCCAAACATACCGGTAGTGAAAAGTAAACTGTAAAATTCTCAAAGAAAGTTATTGACTGATTCTAATATCGTGTGCAAAAACAGATTCAGTGTGCTGTCAGAAAAAACGAACAGACAAAGTGAAGCAAATATACAAACGAAAGTTTCGGAACCGAAAACAACAAACGAAAACAGTCAACGTAAAAAACAAGATGCTGGCATTATTTATTTATTTATTTTCTGATAGTCATGGAAAAGGACTGGCAAAGATCATGAATGAAAAACTAATAAATGAAAGTGTTATTGGATTTGTGAAGCCAGGTGCTCCACTGCGAGAAGTTACTCAGCATATTGACACACACAGCAACCATGGAAGTTTTAACTCTTGCTTTATTTTAGCTGGCGCAAACGATGTCTACAAGAACGAGGAAAAATTCGCTTTGAGATCTTTAAGGAAAACACTGGCAAAAGTTATGGACATGAAAGTGTTCGTAATAAGCATCCCTATGAGACATGACCTCATCAAAGCATCGTGTGTGAATGCACAAATCAAAGCAACTAACCGAAAGTTCGAGAAAATATGCAAGCTCTTCAGCAGTGTGACATATATTAATGCAGACAGTCAAAAAAGAGAAGATTTCACTACCCATGGATTGCATAGAAACATGAAAGGGAAAGTAGCACCGTGCGATGCAATCATGGAACAATTAAACCGAAATCAGCCAGGCTTAGTGCAGCCTCCAATTGTAGCAGCAGCAGCAATGGAATCACCAATTTCAAATGAAGAGCATATTACTCCAATGACTTCAGGAAGTGTTGAAGCGGCAAGAAGAGGATCCCCATCTAGCCTAGTTGCAGTTCCTCAAATTACAACTCCCAAAATTATAGCAGAAACGCCATCATACTACAAGTCAACTCGCTCAACACGAAACAGAAAAGAACGACAACGTTTTTTATGGCAAGTGATTCCAGAGAAATGTTGATTTCATCTTCTAAAACAACGCTCTGGAAAGAAAACTTCAATTGTAAAAGTGTTAAAAATGATATGTCATGTGCAGCTGTCGAACATAAGGTAGGCCAAAACAACCTAGTAAATAAGTCACCGTCGAAATTTATGCTCCTGCACCAAAATGTACAGTCCTTATCAAATAAAGTTAGTGACATAGAAATATTGTTATCAGATGAACTAAAAGAAGTGTCAGTTATATGTGTTAGTGAGCACTGGTTATCAGAAAATATGTTACATCACACAAGGATAGAGGGCTTTACCCTTTCATCTTTTATTTGTAGGAAAACCTTCATGCATGGAAGAACATGCATATATGTTAGAGAGGACGTCAAACACGATAATTTAAAGTTCACTAACCAGCTAAGGGAAGAGCAAAACTTCGAAATTTCTGCTACACAACTGACAAATTTAAATATAATTGTTATTTGCAAATATAGAAGCCCAGTTGGAAACTACTTTCATTGAAAATCTTGAGAAGGCACTTAACAGTATAAAAATAGTTAGTAAAACAACCATCATATGTGGTGACTTTAATATAGATTTCAACAAGAACTCAAAAGACAGATTAAACCTTGAGGCCTTATTAAAAACCTACAATATACATACAACTATCAAATCCCCCACCAGAGTCACCAAATCGTCAAGCAGTGCTATAGATCTGATACTAATAAATACAGATAAATATTTATTCAAGTCTGGAAATATGAATACAGGTTTCACAGTTTATTGAATTCCCAGTAGAGACTGCAGGAAATACTGAACAACAAATGACAAGAAAAGGTAGAAATTTTAGCAAGCACCACCTAGAACACTTCAGGCACTTACTAAAAAAGAAACATGGAACGATATAGACAACTATGAGGACACATGTAAAAAGTTTGACATGTTCATAGAAATATTCTCCCATTATTTCAATATTTCTTTTCCAGTTAAAAACCAAACATTAAAAACTAGAAAAAGAAATGTTACATGGCTGACGAAAGGCATTAAAATATCATGTGCTGAAAAGAGGAGACTTTATGAAATCTCAAAAACACAAAATGTTACAGAAGAATTTCTGGTGTATTTCAAGAATTATAAGAGAGTGCTTCACAAAGTCATAAAAGAAGCTAAAAAAAACAACAAATGATCACCATATAAAAATGGCCAGGAACAAAATGAAAGCCATGTGGAAGATAGCCAGAGAACAAGTAGGAAATGAGATCTCCCAAAATGTAAATCTCCAGGTAATGCAAAATGGCAAAAAAATTGCAAATCCAGAAGAAGTAGCCAATGCTTTTAATACATACTTTGCAAATATTAGTGACAAATTACTCTCTGACATAAAATTTTCAAATAAAAATCCTGCTACAACACCATCAAATCAAAATAGAAACTGCAACTCCCTATTTCTTACTCCAACCAACCCTAAGGAAATTATACTGTCAATTAGAGAGTTAAAAACAAAATTTTCAACAGGTGTGGATGAGATTGTAGATTATGTCATTAAAAATGCGGGTGACCTCGTTGCAAGACCATTAGCCCACATTTTCAACAGTTCATTAACAAATGGAGTCTTTCCTTCCTGCTTAAAGACAGTGAAACTGAAAGCACTGTTCAAAAAGGGTAAGAAAGAAGACATAGTCAATTATAGACCTATTGCCTTGCTATCTACATTTTCGAAAATACTGGAAAAAATTTTCATAAGAGGTTGCTAGATTTTCTAGAAAACTGCGAAATATTATCCACAACCCAACATGGCTTCCGGAAAGGCTGATCAACAGAAACAGCAATATATGAATTTCTGCGTGAAGTACTCGAAAAAATTGATAGTGGACAAAAAGTAACTGGCATATACCTTGATCTGTCTAAGGCTTTCGACATCATAGACCACACCCTATTGCTGCAGAAACTTGAAAGAATTGGTATCAGAGGTATGCCTTACAACTGGCTTAGATCATATCTTACTGACCACAAGCAAGTAGTAGAAATACATTTTCACAAAGAAAATAAATCAACAAGACACTATACTGATTATAAAGCAGTACCACAGGGCTTGGCACTGGGCCCCATCCTATTTTTGATATATATATAAATGACCTAACATCAACCAACCAGTACCATAGCACTATCCAATTTGCAGATGACACAATCATATTAGTCAGTGGGAAGACTGCAGAGATACTACAGACAAGACTGTCTGAGGCATTAACAAATGTTGTAAACTGGTTCAACCAAAACAAACTAATAATAAATAAAACAGTAGCATTAAATTTCATAATGTCAAGAGAAACACTGAAGAGGATATAAGAATTCAGATGTCAGACACAGATATTGCAAGTGCGCTTAATACAAAATTTCTGGGGGTCTGGCTACAGGATAATCTTAGATGGGAAACTCACATTGACAACATATGAAAGAAGCTAAGTCCCATGTGTTATTTAATGAGAGTGCTAGAAGACTGCTGTCATAAGGACTGTCTAATGACAGTTTATTATTCTAATATACATTCTGTCCTAAAATATGGGATCACTTTCTGGGGTAACTCGCCATCCTGCCTAAAACTCTTCAGGATGCATAAAAGAATAGTGAGAATCATGGCTCGAATAAAAAGGAACAAACCATGTTGACCATTATTTAAAAGGATGAGGATTCTTCCCCTTCCATGTATTTTCCTATTAGAAAGTGCAATGTTTATAAAGAAATATACAATAACAAATCCTAGTATCCTCCCCAAAAATGTTCATCATCATAATACAAGACAGAAAACTGACTTTCATGTACTCCATACAAAATTATCTACAATAAATTGCCAAGAGAAATTAAGTAAAGACTGATGTAAAAAATTTTAAAGCAGCATTAAAAGAATATCTGTTGACACATTGCTTTTATAGCGTGGAAGAGTTCCTCCAAAATTCTCGAGAGTCTAAGTGATGATTATGCAAATACTGTAACCATTAATAATGGCCTATAAATACATTCAGATGTAATTCTCAAGTTTCTAATGGGGTTCAAGTATAAGTTGTATACTGACTTGCCCAGTATATGAAGTAAAATTCTGTGAATATAATTCTCTAGTGTACATGTCAATTCATAGTGTAGAAGAGTTCCTCAAAAATCCTTAGAGCTTAAGTGAGGATCATGCAAATACTGTAATCGTTAATATTGGCTTATACATGTATTCAGTTGTAAACTTCAAGTTTCTAATGTGCTTTAATTGTAACTTACACATTGACTTGCCCAGTATATGAAGTGCTGTAAAATTTTGTGAACATAATTTTCTAGTTTCTAAAGTGTTTTAATTGTAAGATATACTTTGACCTGTCCAATATCTGATGTGCTGTACTGTACATGTAAGATTTGCTGGACCAATAAATACAATACAGTACAATACAAGGCCTTTGTCAAAAATAGATGACAGACACACACACACACACACACACACACACACACACACACACACACACACAGACAAATGTAACTCACACACACACATGACTGCAATGGCACTGGCAGTGGCTTCAGCTGCCGAAGACTGCAGTCGTGTTCTTATTTGTGACAGTGTTTTTGTTGTGCCTATCTGTGAATCAGAATCTCCACTATATTGAGTAGCAACTTTCCTCTTCATAATTACTAGTCTTGGAAAGTAATGAATCAGCCCTGACATATTTTCTATATTTCCACTCAATAATTTCTTATAAAATAATTTTCTGGGGTAACTCATCACTTAGAATAGATTACACAAAAGTGAGCAGTAAAAATAATATGTGGTGTTGCATTTTAATTTCCAATGAAATTCATCATAAATAATCCATCACAATTTTAGAAGAACAGCCATTGACTCAACATTAGGGGAAAAGTGACATTTATTACCCATTATTAAAGCTGTCAGCAGCTCAGAAAGGAGTTCAATATGCAACAACAAAAATGTTTGATCATTTGCCCAATAACATAAAATGTCGAACAGATAGCAAAGCAAGTTTCAAATCTAACATTAAATAATTTCTTTTGGACAACTCCTTGTATTCCATGGATGAATTTCTATTTAAAAACTGGTAGCCTCTAAAAATTCTTATTTTTAAGTGTCGTTGCATTAGTAGGAGTAAAAAATAATATCTACATTAGTGGTTACATTAATCATACATATCCTTTACCCTAATTCTGAATCATTTCAATAAAAGAATTGCTCAAATGAACTAAGTAATGTGTAACTAACTGTTTGTGGTGGCATGCAATCAGTCAAGTCAAATATCTTTGGACTGCCATCTTTGAGGTTTGCGACCGATAGCGCATGGACCTTCAGTTCGTTGCGAACATTTGAATTGGAATGATTGTGTGTTTATGCATAGTGATATCAAGCTGATCATTAAAGCGCTTATCTCTACATGTGGAATCTTAGCGTATTCATTTAAGCCATTGTACCTATTTCCACACTGGTGACCCCGACGACAAGTGCTCCAAACTGTTTTCGTGTTTTTCGTATCATCTTTTGTTGCTATACCATGTGGTCTTTTAACAGCCAAAGGCATCTACATTTGCCTCCTGTGACTCAAGCACCTTACTTATCAGTGAACCAGATGCCATCGTAGCTTCCAGCTATGCAATCAGAACTTCCGAACACAAACTTTCATCATTTTTCTACTGTGCCACAATTCCTCATGGTGTGACGCATTACTCTAGGTTCTTGTGGGTATCCATGCATTCTTCGAGGAGGACCTCAAGGCTTCCCTGGCTGAAATATTGTAAGGCGAACCACTGGTCCCTCCGGCCCAGTTTGTTGAGGACTCACCTCCGCTTGCAGACACTGAACTCCCTCTCCTAGTAGAGCAGGTGCACTCCCATATTTCTTGACAGCTTATACCACCTCCCAGTTTTCACTCCACTCTGTCGGTGTTTATCCACAAGGAACTAAACAAGAGTGATTATGTTATGTTACGCAATGACTCACTGTCCATATTCCGGTCCCCATAAAGTGATAGCATGTGAAACAAACACATTTGATGTCCTCCTATGTGACTAACCTCTAACCATTTCAGTTTATCGACTGAAGCCAGCACGGACCGTTGTGGATGACACAGTGGATGAGCCTGCTCCTGTCGCGCTGCCTACATCCCCGCAAGAGGTCTCTGCTGACACTGATGTCTCTGAGCTTGATGGTTGCTCGGCACTGGCTCCATCTCCAGCCTGCCTGAGTCTGGCCCCTGATGGCGATGGTTCCCCTTCCTCACCACTTACCCACTTTTCCCCTTTCCCTCCTAGCTCTTTCCCCCTCCAAACAGATGTGTCCTGTTTTGCCCCAGATGACATCTCTCTATCGGTATGTGACAATTGCATTTTCATCCTTCACACTCCTCCCTGCTCAGCCAACAACCCTCCCACTTCTTCCATTTCTATCATCAAAAACCTCCAACTCCCCCAGGTGTGGAGATTAATGCGATCTCTTCTTTCATTGATGCTACACGCCTCCTAACTGTCACCATCCCACCCACTCCTTCCCGCCTGACCAATTCTGATGGTCCACCCCACGCATACACGGGCCGCTTATTATGCCCACCCATGTGGCATCAGGACTATGTCATTCTTCCACCCCCACTCCCCCTCTGCCCCACTCCCTTGCCCATCAGCAGTGACTCACTGGGTCCCTACCTACAGACCCAGATGTACCTACTGCTCCTGGATCTTCGCCTGTGTGCGTATAGCAATATCAAGCTGATCATTAAAGTGCTTATCTCTACACATGTAATCTTAGCATATTCATTTAAGCCATCATACCTATTTCCACATGTTTATTGTGGTTATTTAGCTTTTCATTAAATGGGATCTATGTAAAAGTAACATGAGAAAATTAATGCTTATCTACATTGTAGTTCTATGATACTCTGAATAAGAATTAACTATTGTAGTGTTATTCCTACTAGTAACATACACTTCATTGTTACTGCTTTATTATGGATTTGTTTCATTTTTGTGTTCTTGTGGTCTTTGATGTACAAGCATCCTTATCGAGGGTTTCAACTACACAAAATTGGACAGAACCATGATAATAATAAACTTAGAATGAAAGTGTTTCTCTGTAAAAAGTCTATCCACATTTATCAAAAACAAATATTTCATATTTAGGGTTGCTGTCACAGTCATACAAACAACACATCTGAAAGTAAACCAATGCACACATTAATCTGGTACATTATATACAATAACTGTCAGTTGTGGGTATAGTGTGACTGAGAATGTTTGCATGTTTGTGTGCTCTAATAGCTTTTTCAAGGGAACTTACTTGTAACTGCTGATGAAACTGATGTATTTTCTGGTGGGTCTAAAACATATCCAGACTTCAAATGCTCTGCCTCTTCAATAACTGCTAAACCAGATAGACTTCTCCCACAGAATTTATCACTTGATGAGATAGAGAAACTACTAGGATCATCATGGAACTGTGTTTCATCATCATAATCGTCACTAGTTGCTCCCCGTCCATCGGGAATGTGAAGGTAATCATGGGTTGTTAGATCACAGCTTGCTGTGCCTGCACGTCCTATATTCTCCTCCAGGTACTCACCTGTAAATGTTGCATTTTGAAGCCTGCTTGTGTGGTAAATTGAAACAATAAGCATTTGAATGACATTTTAAAAATAATAACAAAAAAGTAACATTTTACTGGGATTAATAGTACAGCCAGGAGTGCTAGTTCTGCAGGTTCATAGAAGAGCTTCTGTGAAGTTTGGAAGGTAGGAGACAAGGTACTGGCAGAATTGAAGTTGTGAGGATGGATCATGAGTCATGCATGGGTAGCTCAGATGGTAGAGAACTTGCCTGTGAAAGGCAAAGGTCCCGAGTTTGAGTTTCGGTCTGGCAGACAGTTCCATATCAGCGCACACTCTGCTGCAGAGTGAAAATCTCAAATTCAAGTGTAGCAACATTTCACTCTCCGCAAAAAAAAAAAAAAAAAAAAAAAAACAGTTTTTCACATAGAGAATGTGAAAAGCGAGTGATGAAGGGTATTTTGTGTGTGGTTGAGCGAAAAGTGCATGAAAATGAACCTAAAATTCATCAGTGATGATATTAAATGGACATGCGATGTTTGTTTATGAGTTGAAGCAGCCAATATAGTTAGTACAGTGGACGCATAAAACGAAATTATAAAGTTGCTGCAAAAGGACATTGAGGCATTAAATACCAAAATAGTGACTGCAAAAAAAGAAAATGATAGATTAATATGGGAAAAACAGGCCGATGAATGTAGAATGGAGCTAAAAGAAGGTACAAAAAACGAAATTATAAAGCAGTTACACAAGGACATTGGACCATTGAAAACCGAATTACTGACTACAAAGAAAAAAAATGATAGATTAACTCAAGAAAAACCTTTCTGTGTGTGATATCCATCAAACGGAAATAAATGGAATCCAGGGTGTCTGAAAAACACCAGCCAAGTATGAAACAAAACCTTCAAAATACACATGGTATGCGAAATGTGATCAAAAACCCACCCACCGAACTATCTGTAAACGAATATAAATGGGAAACAGTGACCTACAAAAAGGACAAACGTGAAATGTGGAAGTGCCACAGCAAAACCAATTGAAAAAAATGGACTTTCTTGTTATTGGCAACTCCACACTGAAAAATGTTACAGCTCCAGGCTATGAATTCGATGTTCGTCCTGGAATCCCATGGCATCAGATCAGCAGACACTTTCAAAATATTCTCAATTTGAAACAAAGTGAAACTGAAAGTAGAAATGAAAAAAAAGGACAAATACGAAGGTGTCTTCATTCATGTTGCAACAAATTCCATCCGGAACAGCAAGGAGGAAGAAATAATCAGTGAAACATGGAACTTGATCCGCTCAGCAAAAAGTATATTTGCAAATTCAAAAACTGTCATTAGTGCAGTTTTACACAGAAGGTCAGTAAGTGATACATACATAAATAAGATAAACAGTGGAATCAGGGGACAGTGCTACAAGCTGGGTGCAATTTTTGGAGACTCAAATAAATTTGTAAGTGGGAAAGGATGGGCTGCACTTGAATAGGTTAGGTTCAATGACTTTCAGCAAAATAATTGTAGACATCTGCAGAATCATTGAAAGCAAGGGAAACTGAAAACTTCCAAAAGGGGTGAGAAAACAAAAGTGGTGATGCAAAATGGAAACTTTAAATATAATGGAACAAGTGAGGCTCTTCAAAGTATAAACAAACTCAAAAACTATCTTGATGCATCTAAATATAAACAGTTTAGCAGAAAAATGACCAAATCTAGGCTACCCTAAAATTGATGAACTGCAAGTTATACTTTCTGAACTGGCAATCATGAAGGTAGTCTGCTTAAAAAAAGGTAGTCTGGCTCACAAAAAAAAAAAAAAAATAAAAATGCATAGACATTCTAAATAAAATTAGTAATTTAAAACTTGCCAGCAGCTTTTGTAGAAAAAAAAAAACTCTTGTGGGGGTTCCTGTATCTTACTGCATGCCTCCTTAAACATTAAAATGAAAGATTTTAGTTATCTAACTGAAGAATGTATTTTTGAAAACTGTTGTGTAGAGCTGTGATAATATCAATTTACAGAATTTCTGGGAGTTCTGCTACTAAATTGTTCTTAGAAAAATTTCAATATCTCTTAAACTTAAAAAAGAATGCAAGAAAAAGATTGAGATTGCAGGAGACTTCATCTTAAATACATTAATTGAAAGCAGTGACATTGAAAAATTTCGCAATTTAATCCAAAAATCTGGTTTCAAGTTAAACTCTACTATGTGCACTAGAGAAAACTTCCACTCAGCAACCTGCCTAGATAATATTATTACAGATTATCAGTTTGATGATACAAGGAAGTTTTGGTTAGATCAAAGGATATCTGATCACTAAGCTTTCTTTATGGAGAAACTAAGATCTGAATTTTATATAAGAAGGAATTTTAGCAAAGAAAATTTAGAGTTGTTTTGTGATAAGTGTTACAGGCTGGCCTTTAGACCACCATGATTCAAGCAACAAAAATTTTGATTAATTTCAAATTGTTTTTTGGGTGTATTCAGTGAAACATTTCCCCCAAAATCTTATCAAAAGAGAGTCAGGAATAAACAAAATTGTATTACACCAGGCATAAAAATTTCAAGTGACAGAAAAAGACAGCTGCACAATGAGCTCAAAGTAAATGGAAACCCTAATTTTGTAATTTATGTTAAGCACTATAAGACTATATAAAAAAAAGTGATACTGGCAGCAAAAGAACTGGCAAATAGTATATTCATAAACAAACATAGAAATAAAACAAAGGCAATCTGTTGTGAAATCACAGTTGGGAGTCAATCTTTAAAGTCAAGAACATTCTCAAATTACATTTCAGGGTGAAATTATTGTAAATCATGTTCAAATGTCAAACTGCTTCAATGATTTCTTTGTCAGTATGGCAAAATCTGGCATAGACATGGCAGCCCATCAGGAAAATATGATTTTCAGGCATAGTGATGACATACAAAACATTTGTTTTAAAAAATTCAGAAAAATCACTCAGAAAGATGTGGAAGACACAATATTATCATTAAAAAACAAAAATTCAGCTAGATGGGATGGAATTCTATCCATGCCGGCCGAAGTGGCCGTGTGGTTAAAGGCGCTGCAGTCTGGAACGGCAAGACCGCTACGGTCGTAGGTTCGAATCCTGCCTCGGGCATGGATGTTTGTGATGTCCTTAGGTTAGTTAGGTTTAACTAGTTCTAAGTTCTAGGGGACTAATGACCTCAGCAGTTGAGTCCCATAGTGCTCAGAGCCATTATTGAGCCAATTCTTTCCATGGTAATCAAGGCAGTATGCCATATTATTTTGTACCCACTGACTATTGTTGTAAACCAGTTGTCTGAACATGGGTCTTTCCCAGATGTCCTAAAATATGCAGAGATTAAGCCAGAAGATATGGGAAACTACCAGCCTATCTGTCTCCCCACTGTTTTTTCTAAAACATTTGAAAAACTTGTGGCAAAACAACCACTTCCTGTGGTGTCTAATTAATCTGTCTTTCTGGAAAATGTTCCACGACTTGCTAAATATCTCAGAGATCCCTACTTTTTGGTTTAGCCCACTTTCAGTCCCAAGAATAATTTTAGCATGAGAACTTTCCTGGAGGGCAGTAAATTTGGGAACTTCCCCCTCCCTCCCTCCCACCCTCCCTCCCTCCCTCCCTCCCTCCCTCCCTCTCTCTCTCTCTCTCTCTCTCTCTCTCTCTCTCTCTCTCTCTAGTGAGTAAGTGTTCATCAGAGTACTTCAAACTACTGGCTAGCCTAAGAAACCCATGTGCAGTCCACAGAGTAGCAGCAAACACCTCTCTACACAACTAGTTTAATATGTTTCTAGTTGTTATTACCTTTAATCACCAATAATTGCGTGGATATTCAAACACTCTCACTTAGGAACAATAGCTCGTTACATGATAACAACTCAGTATCTCTTATTCGACTGCCGTGCCGTGACATGCGGCCGCCGCCGTTCGTAGATAGGTGGCGCTCCCGTGCTCAGCCGAGTTGCGGAGCGCCTCTATCACCATTTGCACGTACTGTCGTGGCGGCACTGTTAAATGTCGTGGCACTGTCACAACACTTTTCCCCTCTTGAAAAAAGAAAAAAAACACGCACTTCCTTGGAGACATGGACACTGCGGAGACATCCATGGCCTCTTGTGAGGCCCCGAGAAGATCCCGCGGAGAGACACGAGAGTATGGTCGAAAATGTCCAGGACGGAAGCTCGTGCATGGAACGTGCCTCCTGGACGAGATGATGGGTGAAAACGTAGGAGCAGCATCCATAGGTGTTGTGGACCTGGGGGTGTGCTCCAGCGAGATGGGTCCCGGAGAAGGCGGCGTCGCGACTGGGGCCAGTTCCAGCGTACTCAGAAGCGGTAGCGACGTCGGCTGCATCAACACATACGGTAGATCGGCAGCAGCGACAGGACTGGCTTCTCGGGCTGGTGGAGGCGAAGGAAGGGGTGGTGGCACCGGTGTGGCCACCACTCGTGGGTGCATCTGGTCGCAATGGCGAACAACCATGCCGTCGTCTGTACATATTTCTCAAAGCCGGTGGCCGCGAAGAGCCTTGACCACCCCTGGAATCCATTTAGGGCAAGATCCATACCATCGTGCCCACACGTTGGTGCCCACCGAGTATTTTCCCACACTAGGGGACACAGCACAAGGCCTGACAGGGTGAAGCAGGTGGAGATGCGCCATCCGTGGCCAGAAGAACAACACCATCGCCAACAGACAGACGAAGGCGCAAGGCATGGTAGGCCATGCAAGAGTTCAGCAGGGCTGCGATCACCCAGAGGCGTGAAGCGATAAGAACTCAGAAATTGCAGCAGAGCGTCATCTGTGGAAAAATCACTAAGGAATTTTTTCATCTGGCTTTTGAAAGTGCGGACAAGGCGCGCAACCTCCCCATTCGATTGCGGATGGAAGGGCGGTGCAGTAACATGATGAATCCCTTGTCCAGTACAAAAATCACGGAAGGCCTGCAAAGAGAACTGAGGGCCATTGTCCGTGACGATCGTGGATGGAAGACCTTCTAGCGCAAAGATTTTGGACAAAGCCAGCGTCGTCGCCGCAGTGGTGGGCGACGGACATCGAACAACAAATGGAAAATTCGAGAAAGCATCAATCAACAGTAGCCAATAAGTACCGAGGAAGGGGCTGGCAAAGTCAGCGTGCACCCGTTCCCATTGCTGCGCCGGATCAGGCCACGGAGAGGGCATTGTACGAGGTGCAGCCAGTTGTTGAGCACACTGACCACACGCAGCAACCGTGTGGGCGATGTTTGAATCAATACCGGGCCAATAAACGTGCCTGCGGGCCAGGGACTTAGTCTGAGATATACCCCAATGGCCTTCATGCAACAGTTTGAGAACATCTTTGCGAAGAGAGGCTGGCACCACGACCCGTGGAGATGCGCCATCCGTGGCCAGAAGAACAACACCATCACCAACAGACAGACGAAGGCGCAAGGCATGGTAGTTGCGAAGGGGATCCGATGCCCGGCCCTTGGTCCTGTCCGGCCAACCCCGTTGAACAAAACTGATCACCTGACGCAGGACCAGGTCCCGCGCAGTAGCCGACGCGACCTGCGAACCTGTAAGTGGAAAACCCTCGACCGCACGACATTCTTCCTCATCAATGTGTAAACAGAGTAGTTCATCACGATCGAAAACCTGGTCGGGGCCCATCGGCAATCGTGACAATGCGTCAGCATTGGCGTGCTGGGCCGTGGGGCGATAGTGAATCTCATAGTGAAAACGAGACAAGTATAAGGCCCAACGTCGCAGGCGGTGAGCTGCCTTATCCGGAAGCGACGCCGATGGGCTGAACAGAGAGACCAGCGGCTTGTGGTCGGTGATGAGGTGAAACTTAGAACCATACAAAAAAACGCTGAACTTTTTTAGAGCATAAATGATAGCGAGCGCCCCCTTTTCGATTTGAGAGTAACGCCGTTGCACATCGTTGAGGGTCTTGGAAGCATAGGCGATGGATCGTTCCGACCCATCCTCATACCGATGGGTGAGAACAGCCCCTAGGCCATACTGTGACGCGTCAGTCGCCAGAACCAAGTGCTGACCCGGACGGAATGTGGCAAGACAAGGCGCCGACTGCAAATGAGCCTTCAGGCGGACAAAAGCCTGCTCACACTCGTCGGACCAACAGAAAGGGACGTTTTTGCGTAACAGTTGATGCAGTGGATGAGCTACCGCCTTCGTGGATGGAATGAATTTGTGATAATAAGCAATATTGCCTAGAAACACCTGAAGTTCTTTGACCGTAGGCGGTCGGGGTAGAGCGTTAATGGCCGCAACGTGCTGACGTAGAGGACGTATACCCTCATGGGACAAGTGGAAACCAAGATACACAATGGAGGGTTGGAAGAACTGTGACTTGTCCAGATTGCACCTCAACCCAGCCGAATGCAAAACCCGAAACAGTGAACGCAAATTGCGAAGGTGCTCCTCAGTGGAGGCCCCCGTGACAACACTGTCATCCAGATAGTTTATGCAGCTGGGAACGGAAGCCGTGAGCTGTTCCAAAAACCGCTGAAAAATGACCGGCGCGCTAGCGACGCCAAATGGTAACTGCTGGTACTGATACACGCACAAGGATTGTTGATGAGGAGAAATTCCTTCGAAGAAGCATCCAACGGCAACTGATGGTACGCCTCCGATAAGTCAAGTTTGGAAAAGAACTGGCCCCCAGCAAGCTTGGTAAATAACTCCTCAGGATGGGGAAGAGGATAAGTGTCAATGAGGCTCTGAGCGTTGACAGTGGCTTTAAAATCACCACACGATCGCAGACTCCCATTTGGTTTAGAAACCACCACGATTGGCGATGCCCATTTGCTGGAGGTAACAGGAAGGAGAATCCCTGAAGCTGTTAACCTGTCTGTCTCAGCTTTGACAGGTGCACGCAACGCCACCGGAATAGGGCGGGCCCGGACAAACTTAGGGCGAGCTGTAGGTTTAAGAGTAATGTGGGCTTCAAAATCCTTGACACGACCCAGACCAGCAGAGAACACGGACGAGAATTCAGAACACAATCCATCCAGCTGTTGATACGGCATATCCTCAGATATGAGGTGCACATCGTCATCAATGGAGAACCCGAACAACTGGAAAGCATCATAACCAAACAGGTTTTCAGTGCCCGCATGATCCACCACATAAAACGTGAGGGGCCTAACAACAGACTTGTAGGCAGTGGAAGCATCAAACTGGCCAATGATAGGAATTTTCTGTTTATTGTAAGTTCTCAGATTTCGTGTAACGGGAGACAAGGGAGGGAAGCCCAACTCCAAATACGTGCGAGAATTAATGAGCGTTACTGCAGAGCCAGTGTCCACTTGCATGTGAATGTTTTTATCCAGAACACGAACAGTAACAAACAACTTATTTGTTTTGAGAGAGCACACATTTAACATCCATGTCCGATGCCTCGTCCTCGTCGACAGGAACTTTAGGGGACTGACACACAGAAGCAATGTGGCCTTTTTTCCTACATGAATTACACGTGGCCCAACGTTTTGGACACGCGGCCCTGTCATGGTGTACGAAACAACGTGGACAAGAAGGAAGTGCGGAACGAACCTACTTCTGTGGTTGCTGTTTTCGCTGCGAGCGTTGCGGCCCAACGCGACGTTGTTTACGCGAGTGAACCGCCGCCACATCTTCGTTCTGCTGTGAAACAGGCAAATTGTCCGTGTCGAAAGTTGACTGTACAGCACTTACATCACACCACGCGTCTATTTGCGTTCCAGCAGCGTGAGACACTCCAAAGGATTGAGCGATGCTTAGAACTTCTGACAACGATGGGTTTGGCAGTTGTAGGGCACGTTGCCAAACTTCTTTATCAGGAGCAAGCCGTAGAATAGCATCCCTAACCATTGAATCAGCATAAGACTCATGATGAGTGTCCGTGACAAACGGACATTTCCTACTCAGACCGTGTAGTTCCGCCGCCCAAGCCCGGTAAGATTGATGGGGCTATTTACGACACCGGTAGAACGCCACGCGGGCGGCAACGACGTGAGTGTTTTTTCGGTAATAGTTAGACAATAAGTCACACATTTCTTGGAAGGATAGAGAGGCACGTTCCTGCAGAGGGGCTAACTGAGATAGCAGCTGATAGATCCGTGGGGAAATCCATGATAGAAATAACGACTTACACATAGGAGCGTCGACAACGCCGAAAGCCAAGAAGTGTTGCCGCAAACGCTTCTCATAATCCTCCCAGTCTTCAGTGGCCTCGTCGTAAGGAGGGAATGGAGGCGGAGAAGAGGAAGGCAGATGATGAGTAAGCGACGTCGACAACAGCTGAATAGCAGCCGTCAGCTGTGTTTGTTGTTCAATGAGTGCTTGCATAAGCTGTTCCATGTCTGCCCCGTCACGAACACACAAATCCACAACGCAGTGAAAATATCCCATCCTCGTCGCCAAAAAGTGTTATAACCTTTAATCACCAATAATTGCGTGGATATTCAAACACTCTCTCTTAGGAACAATAGCTTGTTACATGATAACAACTCAGTATCTCTTATTCGGCTGCCGTGCCGTGACATGCGGCTGGCGCCGTTCGTAGCTAGGGGGCGTTCCCGCGCTCAGCCGAGTTGCGGAGCGCCTCTATCGTCGTTTGCGCGTACTGTCGTGGCGGCACTGTTAAATGTCGTGGTACTGTCACAACAATAGTCATCATCACAAATAAAAGCAGTGTGATAGGTAGTAAATATAAATGCCTTGAGTCACTTCCCTTTAAGGTGCACCTTTAAGGTGCCAAAAGTTAAACTTTGTAGTACTGTTAAAGTTATATCCAACAAGTTACAAAATAAGATAAGTATTACAACAGAGATTCATGCATTGTTAGAATTATAAACAAGTTAAGAGCCTAAGCATGTGAAAGAAATGATTGCTAAATGTTGTTAAGGCTAAGAAGAGAAACTTTACCTATGCAAAAGTTCAATTTTATTATTTGTCATAACTATAGAATGGAGAATCTGAACACTGGAAAAATTCTGTCATGGGGTTTATTCAGTCATGAGAAGCCACAAGCCACATAAAGTGATACATCAAGAATTTATTTGAATGATAACACGTAGTGTTCTGGTCTCCTCCGTGTTGTTAAAAAGTGAGTTATTCAGTTCCCACACTTGTTGTCATCAGAACAGTTCATACATAAAGAATAGCACATGCTGAAAGTGTTACTTAATATTCAGGTAGTGCTGTGCGAGGTGTATTACTAACACACCACACAAACAGTATTTCAAGTATTATTCGTTGAAAAGTATGGCATTAACACAGGGCATGCTGTATAAATAAAAGATGAGGGATCCAGTCTTTCACCTTGTGTATCTTTTGACATGCTAAATATATTGAAAATATATTTTTACCTAGACTAGCAGTCAGAGCATGTTTGTAAAATAATGATCTACGTATTTTCATATTCTTATTAATAATGAAGAAATGATTGAAGTCTTGTTTGTCAAAAGATACTTTTTGGGGAAAAAGCTGAGAGGCTTGTACTCATACATCCATTATGGATATTCCTGTACAGATGAGACATTTTACATTAAAGTTGCTCGCCTGGTGTTGGCAGATAAATACGATATTGCAGTGCCTGTGTTATCCCAAATTGTGATGCAATGTTTCTTTGGACATGCATGCAGACATAAGGTTGGTCATACTCCCAACTGTGAATACATTTCATGTATTTCATAATGGCTGTAATCGCCACAGTGCCCATTCCTTTGGATGACATCGGAAGTTCACTGAGGCTTTTTTGCGGATGATGCTGTGGTGTATCGAGAGGTTGTAACAATGGAAAATTGTACTGAAATGCAGGAGGATCTGCAGCGAATTGATGCATGGTGCAGGAAATGGCAATTGAATCTCAATGTAGACAAGTGTAATGTGCTGCGAATACACAGAAAGATAGATCCTTTATCATTTAGCTACAAAATAGCAGGTCAGCAACTGGAAGCAGTTAATACCGTAAATTATCTGGGAGTACGCATTAGGAGTGATTTAAAATGGAATGATCATATAATGTTGATCGTCGGTAAAGCAGATGCCAGACTGAGATTCATTGGAAGAATCCTAAGGAAATGCAATCCGAAAACAAAGGAAGTATGTTACAGTACGCTTGTTCGCCCACTGCTTGAATACTGCTCAGCAGTGTGGGATCCGTACCAGATAGGGTTGATAGAAGAGATAGAGAAGATCCAACGGAGAGCAGCGCGCTTCGTTACAGGATCATTTAGTAATCGCGAAAGCGTTACGGAGATGATAGATAAACTCCAGTGGAAGACTCTGCAGGAGAGACGCTCAGTAGCTCGGTACAGGTTTTTGTTGAAGCTTCGAGAACATACCTTCACCGAAGAGTCAAGCAGTATATTTCTCCCTCCTACGTATATCTCACGAAGAGACCATGGGGATAAAATCAGAGAGATTAGAGCCCACACAGAGGCATTTCGACAATCCTTCTTTCCACGAACAATACGAGACTGGAATAGAAGGGAGAACCGATAGAGGTACTCAAGGTACCCTCTGCCACACACCGTCAGGTGGCTTGCGGAGTATGGATGTAGATGTAGATGTAGATGTAGACATGTATGCATGCCCTAAGGAACATTGCATCATAATTCAGAATAACACAGGCACTGCAATATTGTATTGTACTTTTAAAGGCATGTCATAGAAATTCCATGTTTAAATAGGTACTGACAGAAGGAAACAGAAACAATTTTCATGCTGTGCACTGTGTAGAAACCTTACATTACGCATGAAGATTTTGAGTATACAGCTATTTTTAATATCTTCAAAGAATGGTCTATTGTTTCGAGCATTATACTGGGCTAGTAATTGTAGATATGTCAGGGCAGAACTGACAAATATAACTTGTGCAGTTACCTCAATTTCAGTCCACTTGTGGCTGGATAGTACATCCAAGAAATTGCCCAACATGTTGAATGTGTTGGTAGTGGCATACTGTTTCAAAGATGGACTACTGTATCAGATGAGCAACCACTACTGACCCCAAATAGAATTGCAACCAAAAGTGGGACCAATGTTGCACTCACAGTCTTTGTTAGGTCCACCAAGAAATATTTGCTGAAGCTGACTTCATCAAAAGACTTCCACTCCTATCTCATTCCTGTGCACCTACCTCCAATTGTAGGAGACACAATGGGAGGATAGATAGTGTAAGATTGTGTTTGGGGTGAATCAGATTTTGTTCTGTTCTCAGTGGTGACCTTATAAGGCGTGCTCAAAAAGTAATGGGAATTTTGTTTTTCTTAAAGAATCTTTATTTATTCATCAACATCAGCTTTGTTGCCATTCAAATGAATCCCCTCAGATATAATACACATATGACTGTGGTTTTTCCAATCTTGGAAGCACTTCAGGAATTCAGTTTTTGTTATGGTGTTCAAGTTGTTCAGTGATTATGTTTTTATCTCGTCAATGATGAAAAAATTACATCTTTCCATAGTTCTCTTCAACCTCAGGAATCGAAAGAAGTTGGAGGTGGCCATGTCCAATGAATATGGTGACCAAGGCAACATAACACTTCTGTTTTTTGTCAAAAAATCATGAACAAACATCGAGCTGTGAGAGGGAGCATTATTGGGATACGATTTTCACAAGTCTTTTTCCCAAAATTCTGGTCATTTTCTTCAGACTGCTTCATGCAAATGATGCATAGCTTCCAGGCAGTCTTCTTTACTGACTGTATGACCATGAGGAAGGAACTCATGATGCACTATCCCACTGTAATCAAAGAAAGCAGTGAGAAGAGCCTCCACATGTAATCAAACTTGTCAAATTTATTTTCGGTTTCTTGGGATGACTGGACCATAATTTCAACATCATAGACATATACCCATGCTTTGTCACTTGTTATAATCTTCTTTATGAGTTCTGGATCATTGTCCACTTCATTAAGCAATTCCTGAGCGATGTCTATACAACATCATTTTTGGTTGAAGCTCAACAATTTTTGAACAAACTTTGATGCTACTAACTTCATGCCCAAACCACCCAAAAAAACTGATTAGCATGAGTCAAAGGATATACCAGGTGATCAAAAAGTCAGTATAAATTTGAAAACTGAATAAATCACGGAATAATGTAGATAGAGAGGTACAAATTGACACACATGCTTGGAATGACATGGGGTTTTATTAGAACCAAAAAAATACAAAATTTAAAAAAATGTCCGACAGATGGTGCTTCATCTGATCAGAATAGCAATAATTAGCATAACAAAGTAAGACAAAGCAAAGATGATGTTCTTTACAGGAAATGCTCAATACGTCCACCATCATTCCTCAACAATAGCTGTAGTTGAGGAATAATGTTGTGAACAACACTGTAAAGCATGTCTGGAGTTATGGTGAGGCACTGGCGTCGGATGTTGTCTTTCAGCATTCTTAGAGATGTCAGTTGATCACGAAACACTTGCGACTTCAGGTAACCCCAAAGCCAATAATTGCACGGACTGAGATCTGGGGACCTGAGAGGCCAAGCATGACGAAAGTGGCGGCTGAGCACACAATCATCACCAAACGACGCGCGTGAGAGATCTTTCATGCGTCTAGCAATATGGGGTGGAGCACCATCAGCGAAGCTTGGGATGATGCGATTCTGTAACATATCGGCGTACCTCTCACCCATCACGGTATGTTACAAAATCAAAATCACTCATTTCCTCGAAGAAAAAAGGCCCGATAACGGTAGATGTGGTAAATCCAACCCATACCATGACTTTCTCGTTGTGCAATGGAGTTTCCACGACTGTTCTACGATTTTTGGTTGCCCAAATTCTGCAGTTGTGAGCGTTGACAGACCCTCTGAGCGTGAAATGAACTTCATCGGTCCACAACACGTTACTCAACCAATTGTCATCTTCTGCCATCTTTTGAAGCCCCCACACCGCAAATGCCATCAGCTTCACTAAATCGCCAGGTAACAGTTCATGATGCCGATCGATTTTGTATGGATAGCATGGAGGTTACGCCTCAGTGCCAACCAAACATTAGAGTATGGAATGCCGGTGCGATGTGCTACTGCACGAACGCTGACTTCCCCATGCATAGACGAACCCGCTACAGTCTCCATTTCTTCCTGAACTGTCTCAGCAGCATTACACCTTGTGCTCAGTCGGCCACTACGGAGTCTATCGTATACACAACCCGTGGCTTCGAACTTCGAAATCATTCTCGCCACAGCTGCATTTGTCTACGGACCTTTACCCATTCGAATCCCCTTCCTATGGCGATAGGATCGTAACACTGAACTAGCACATTCCCCATTCTGATAATACAGCTTCACTAAAAGCGCCTTTTCAGGTAACATCAACATGCTGCGACTGCTGGCGCATCTGATTCTCTCTCTCATTACAGCTCCTTTTATACACAATTGTCATGCACAGTCACTGATGTTCTGCTGTCCAGTGCCATCTGTCAGACATTTTGTGAACTTTGTTTCTTTTTAGTTGTATTGTATTGTATTGTATTTTTATTGATCCAGGCAATCATAGTATTGTACAGCTGTACATATGATATTGGATAGGTCAAGAGAGCTATTTACAGTAATTTTTACAAATTGATGTTTACATTATTTTGTAGCGAGGAAATTATCTATCATCAACAAAACAGTTAATACAAATCAAAGAGATGTGAAGTTTTACATACGATATTGGATAGGTCAAGGGAACATATTTGCAGGTAATATTTAATAAATTGATTTTACATTATTTTGCAATGAGGAAGTTAGCTATCTTTAACAAAACAGTAAATGCAAATGTTGTATGGTAAAATACAAACAGCCAATACAAATGTAATAGTAAAGTAGTCCAGTGTATTTAATAGACATGCACAGTATATAATTTTCAGACCTAATTGAACATTTATCATATTTTTTACATTTTTAACCCCTTTCAAAAAAAATGATCAACTGCATAAAAGCAATGGTCCAAGAGATATTTTTTTAACTTATGTGTGAAGGCTCTTGGGTTCTTTATTGCTTTGATTTCATTGGGTAAATTATTATACATTTTTATCCCAACATTTAAAACACTTTTTTGGTAGCAGGTAGTTCTGGACTGAATCATATGTAGGTCAGATTGCTGCCTTGTTGCATAGTTATGAATATCTCCATTGAATTTTAGTGTGCAGTCATTGTTTAACAGGTATGACTTGACAAATGAGACGATATTATAAATGTAAGCAGAGGGCAGTGTCATAATGCCATTTGTTTTGAAATGTTGTCTGCATGATTTGTTATGTCTTAGATTACATATTATGCGTATTGCCATTTTTTGCATTTTGAAAATATATCTACCTCCAGGTGAGTTCCCCCAAAATATGATTCCATACTGTAATGTAGAATGGAAGTAAGCATAATATACATGTATGAGAACAGATTTTGTGACTGATTTTTTGAGTATCCTTAAAATGTAACACACAGTTAAGAGCTTTTTTGAGATATAATTTGTGTGTGTCTCCCACTTAAGATTTTCTGCAAGCCATATGCCAAGAAACTTGACAGAGTCCACACACATAAGCTCTTATTTATTTAGAATCACATCAGGCATTTCTTGTTTTTGGGGTGAGAGTCTGAAGTTGATGTAGGTTGTTTTCTGTATGTTTATAATCAGTTTGTTCTCGTTGAACCATTTGCTGAGTGACGACATAAGCGGTTTAATTTTTTGGTTGTGGTCCTCTGTATCAGTACCCATTATTAGAATACTTGTGTCATCGGCAAATAGTGTGGTATGTCCTGTAGCAAGCTTTGTGCTTATATCATCAATGTATAGCAGAAACAGTATGGGTCCCAGGATTGAGCCTTGTGGCACACCATATCTAATAGGCATTGTGTCAGAGGAGTGGACAGTAGATTGATGGGTGGTTGTATTCTTTTTTTCAAAATGAATTTCAACTTTTTGAAATCTGTTTGACAGGTAAGATTCTAACCATTTGTTTGCAATTCCTCTTATACCTTTATTTGCTAACTTCTTAAGGATTATGGTATGGTCAATTACATCAAACGCTTTGGATAAATCTAAAAAGATACCAGTAGTGATTTCCTTATTATCCAGTGCTTTTAAGGTTTCGTTGAGATATTCATAAATAGCTGTGGTAGTTGTCTTTTGCTTTCTAAAACCATGCTGGTGTTTTGTCAATAAGGATAGTTTATTAGTAAAGTCTTCCAATCTGGTGTAAAATAATTTTTCAAATATTTTTGAGAATGAGCTGAGCTGTGCTATGGGCCAGTAATTGGCTACATCATTTTTAGAGCCCTTTTTGTGAAGTGGGGTAATTTTAGAAGTCTTTAGTAGGTCAGGGAAAACTCCGTTTGTAAAGGATGCATTTATTATGTGAGTTAGGGGTTCTACAATGGATTCTCCACATTTCTTAACGATTAAATCAGGAATATTGTCACTACCACATGAGTACTTATTCTTTAGTCCTTTTATAACTGTAAGTACTTCAGGATTGGAGACTTTGTGAAGAAACATTGATGCCTGTACCGGTGCGGTTTCTATTAGTGTTTGGTGTTGAGCATTTGGTCTGTGGCAGTTGTTCTTTATCAGGTTTTCTGCTATTTTGCTAAAATAGTCATTAAAACCATTTACTATTTTTTGGGGATCTGATGTGACTTCATCATTTAGGTTTAGTTTTAATGTTTTGTTTATAACATGCTGCTTACTGCTTGTTTCATTTTTTACAACCGTCAACAAGCCTTTCATTTTATTGTTAGATTCCTTTATAAATTCATCATTGTATAATTTTTTTGCTTGTTGGATAACTTTCCTATAGATTGCAAAATAGGTCTTACAATATGACCTAAACTGATCATCGACATCATGGTGTTTCATGTGATTTTTTAAGTCACGCTTTTTTTGGCTGGAAATCCTTATCCCTTTTGTTACCCATGAGTTTGTGTGTTTGTTTCTGATTTTCCTGGATTTCAGTGGAAATGCAGTATTGAAGTGTTGGAGAAATGTTTCATGGAAGGAATTAAATATGTAGTTTACATCATTTTCTTTATAGACCTCTGCCCAGTTTTCAGCCCTTAACAGATGGTTAAAAAGCCTTATATTATCATCATTAAATTGCCTTTGCATTTTAGTTATTGTGGGATATTGTCCTATGTAATTTAAAATCGCTGTTAGTATTTGGGCTTCATGGTCACTGTAACCTGTGCTGATGACTTCGATTAAGTGGTGCAGTTTGTCTGTGTTTATGAAAATCTGATCTAGAGCTGGTTTTGAATTTTTTGTGATCCTGGTTGGTGTGTTTACAGTTGGGGATAGGTTGAATGAATTTGTAATATTCAACAATTTGTCTTTGTTTTTTCCAGGTGTGAGGAAGTCAATATTAAAGTCTCCACTTATTAATAGATTTTTGTTTAGTGAGTGAATTTTTGTGAGTAGTGCTTCGAGGGAGTGTTTGAAGGTTTGGATGTTCCCATCAGGGGCTCTATATACATTCAGTATCAATAGGTTATAGTCTGTTAAGATAATTAAGGAGAATTCAAAGTCTGTTTCTATTTGCATATTATTGTACTTTGTGAGGCTTTTGTATCTTAAATATTTTTTGACATAGACTGCTGTACCACCTCCCTTACTTTTGTTCCGACAAGACTAATAAAACCCCATGTCATTCCAAGCATGTGTGTCAATTTTCACCTCTCTATCTACATTATTCTGTGGTTTATTAAGTTTTCAAATTTATATTGACTTTTTGATCACCCTGTACTAACATCATCAGCAATCTCTCTGATGGTGATTCAGTGATTTTTCAAAACCATTTTCTTTAGTGCTTTGACACTCTTGTGAGTAATTGACGTGCTAGGGCATCCAGGATGATTGTCATCTTCAATGTCTTCTCAGCCCTCTTTGAAGCATTTGTACTACTCATAAACTCTTGTCTTACTCACAATAGATTTGCCAAAAACCATAGGCAACATTTTGAATGTGGTGCTGTGCTTTATTCTATATTTCAAGTAAAATCTAATCCAAATTCTTTGATCCCCTTTTTCTCACATAAAAATTTGCTGAGCATTCGAAAACACATATAATCTTTTTGACTGTAAAAAAAAAAAAAAAAAAAAAAAAAAAAAAAAAAAAAAAAAAAAAAAAACTAAATATTCGAAACAGATGAAAATGCAAACATACGATGAGAACGTGTGTACCCACAAGATAATAAAATTTTTGAAAAATCAGCTGTATAAAGCCTGTGAAATTAATGAATGTATGTATAGTGAGTATAGTGATAACTGGGAAAGTGGTCATGACCCCCATTTGTGAGAGCAAGGTGAATTTTTGAGCCTTTCAGCCAAACACAGTGTTTTCCATATGAAAAATGCACTAACGTTTTGGTTAGTACACTTTTTTCCATTTTTTCCAGTAAGTAGATTCAATCCCTGAAGTATAATTCTGTTAGGTCTGCAAAATATCCATTTATGGCTGCCTTTTCATTGCTCTCAAAACATTTTCTAGTTGCTAATATATATAGATGGGAAACAGTCCTATATTTGGGAAATAAGATGAATTTTCTAGCAATCTGTGAAAATTTATAGGAAGATGCATTGTTCTAATACAAGATTATTATTGTTTTATTGTTTCAATGTATGCCTCTGCTCACATATTTATTTATTTATCAATTAGTTGGCCCAGGAGACTTATGTAGTATTCACCGATTATCATTTAGCCCTTTGTTGTGTAATTAGCAAAGAAGAATCTTAGAAAACACTGTCCATAATGTTTCTCTTGCTGCCAAATGAAATAAAACTTCATCCCTTTTTTCCAGGGCTGCTGACTTCCACCTACTGCTTTGATCAATATTTCATGCAATAGTGTGAAGTAGTGGATCTCTGTCTAAACCTCTCTAAGAGACCTGCACACAAAACTAGTTTGATTCTATTTAAAATAATCCAAACATTGCTGAGAAACTAGTGTTTGCCTTTGCTTTTGATCAGAATTCTACAAATGCAGCCCCCATTTGCACAAAACTTTCTCATAGTTCTTTTCAGTTAAAAGTGTATTAAGAATTTCTTGTGACATGGCTTTGATGTCAATTATTTCATACACTTTTATGTACTGATTTTCAGTTCTTTATTGTACACTTTCCTGACATTTTCCTTTGTGGTGGCAGTTTATCCATTGCACTTGATATTACTTTAATAAGCCGAATAAGAAAAATAAATACACAAATCTATTTGATACTTGACTTACATTATTATGCACTGTTACCAACAAAAATAAACTTCATTAATATCAGTGACATCTTTGTACCAGCCCATGACTTTTTTGTTTATGCTCATATCAGGCAATGGAACACAAAATGGTTTCATTCATCATCATCTTTTATTAACCTGACACGTTCCACATCATTACGAAGTGTCGTATTCATGATCTATGGAACAAGTATTAATCTAATCTAATCTATTCATGGTGTTCAGATCCATAGCCTGAAACAATATTGTACACGTGTGGTTTCCAGCAAGGGAACAGTGGAGTGTTCAGGATAGATCCAGAATGCCATTCAGTCCATTCTACACTCATAGAAAATTTAAAATAGGTGCTGGTGAAATTAAAAGCAAGGATTGCAAGACTGAGACTGCAAGGGGAATTCTACTGTTAAATGCAGAAGAGAGAGTGGATAAGTGGAAAAAGTACACACAGGGTTTTCAAAAGGAGGAAGGAACTTACTGTCTGCAGAATTTATCCAAAATATTGAATCCTCTGCTTGTCTGTACTCAACACGGCACGTATTTGGAGAGCGAAGAATACAAATAGAATAATCCAGATTGCTTTGGTAGTGTCCCTGCCCATGGTAATAATTAAAACTTTGGATGCTTCCAGATAGCTCTGTGTAATACTGCAAACAGCCTTGTGGAGCTAAAAAACAAAACAATCACTAAATTAAACATGAAACTATTGCTCACATTTAGGCAAGACAGTTGAGCACTAGTATGGAAATTTACTTCAAGTAATAAGCACAAGTTAAGTTTATCCTATTACAGATATGTGCGATTGTGAGTTCGCTACCGCATGACACAAGTATAGTCTAAGCAATGTAATTCACAGCTAATTTAATTTTTACTCTATCCTCGCCCCTCCATTCCCCAGAATCCGTCCAGATTTGAATTTTTTTGAATCTTTGGCCAAGATTCATGATACTTCTTTAAACACACAAGATATGGTTTTCTTGGTGGTGTTAAGAGTGTGACATTTTGAACATCAATACAAATGAACAAAGTCAGTAGATTCTATGTCATTAATCTGAAACACAGAGTACTGTGTGAGGATCACCTATGATGAAATGTAAAAATTTATATACATAACTAAAAATGGATGGCATGTTTATATACTTTTCTGTGTGACAATTTATATGTCGAAAATATTTAAAGATGACGCATATTATATGTGACTGTATCCAAAAAATCATAGCTTATGTTGGTCTGCAAGATTTTACAGGATGAGCGAAAAATTCACTATGAGTGAAAAATATTTACTTTTAGATTTCAGCTCCATCTATTGGAGGCGATTTTGAACTACAATGTGGAAACAAACATAGCACTCATTGGGCCTGCGAAAGCCTTCAAAAAGTCCCTTAAAGCAGGTTAAACACACAAAATTATAACATAAACTCACAATGTTATATCTATGTAAGTAATTTAATGTTTATTGAGTTTCAGGTGTTAACTTCTTAAAATGTAATGCTAAATAACAATATACGTATCACACTGCTGATACTACTGTCCTTTTTTTTTAAATATCTGGATGCATACCAAAGCCATCTGTTGGCTAGTAAGCCATCATAATGCAATGAGGAAGTTTCTGATTTTCTATCTACGTTTCTGAGCTATGTAGCGGATGCAATGGAGCTAGAAAAACTTATTTTGCATACTTGTAACTCTTTCTCAAATGGTGCTGACATTCTTCATGATATTCAGCCAGTTTGTAACAATTACTTCTTTCTGATTTCAGTGGTGATGAAAGCAGTACCAAATATGCTCCAGAGGATGACATAATATCCTGCATGCTTTCACAGATTCCAGTACTTGATGCATTGCTTGTAAGTAGGAAATTTATTTCTTATTATATGTATGGGAATTCTGAAGTTTGATTATAAATGCTTGAAATGAAATGTTTTTTTCAATTTCCATAGCAAGATGAAAATCATCTGAAGAGCATGAAGAGGGAGCTGAATGCGCTGTTACAGAACATTACACAGTCTGCAATGCAAAATTACCTGAAAATAGCAGTAATGAAGATTGTGTGCTTCAACCACCTCCAGAGAAGTTTACTGCTGACAGTGATCATGAAATAAAGTAGCTTTTAAAGTATATTTGTGGCTGTCAGCAGACTTACACTGGGAAACAGTGTAATGATAAATTCTCTTAGAGTGAATTTAAGCACCTATTTGAAACTAATTCTCTTTGGTTATCACAGTAATAGCTACAATCCACTCTACCTTTTCATTCTTGGACAAATACCTTTACTTTCTTCAGTTGGTACCTTAACTGTTTCTTTAAAAAAGTAGATGATGAAGGACAGATAACATTCTAGCACAAGCTAAATGATAAATGGTATTCCACTTTGAACCTCAGCCCAAACAAGACATGCACAAAACAAATTGAATATAAGTAGTCCCTAAGCCCCTATGTTCATTGGTGTGATGTAGAGATGGGCACTCTACAATGATGTGAGCCACCATCAGTGAAGCATTGCAGTCATGTTTGGGAGAAGGAGGTTGGATAGTCGAACAGGAGAAAACCATAATTCAGATGGGGATGACCAATACAAAGCCAAGATAAGACAGAAGAGTCTTTACAGGACAAATGGAAAGAGGAATGCCACACTGTATTGATCTACATGATGGCATGCAGTTTGATGGAGGGAGTAGTATCCCAACACTCCTTGCTCTGGCTGTGGTGGATTTCAAGTCTTATCTGTGCTCGCAAATCAGTGACTGATATCCACATTACCAATGGTGGCCATATGGTTGATTTCCTGGTTAAGCAACCAGTTACCTCATTCCCCAGGAATCATATATGACTTGGGATCCAGAGGAATACCACCAAGGAGTATGGCTGCCATCATAAAGAGAGTCACGGATGGTGGACAGTTTGAGGAGGTGAGGACAGAATTGCTCAGTAGCCTCAGATTGCTCATTGTGTCACTGCATACCAAAGATTGATTGTGAGTTTTCATTTTGATGAAATAAAGGGCTCTAGCAATAGCTACCAGTTTCTCTGTGAAGACACTACAGTCGCCTTGTAAATAGTATTGTTCCTGACCTTCATAAAGTGTGAGAGCATATCCCATTTTTATGCTATTTTAGAACCATCTGTATAAATGATTTCAGTGCCTTGGTATTCCTAGAAGACTGAGAGGGAGGTACATCAGAAAACACTAGGGGTGACAGATTTTAAGTCCTTGGAATAGGTCTGATTAGTGTACTAGGAAGAAAATGTAGTTAGTGTCACCTCATGGGTACATAGAGGCAAAAGGTGGAGATTTCTATGAAGAATAGGACTGTAATGATGTCAAGATGTTGATTCATCAAGTAGAGATCTGGCTCTAGACGGACCATGGTATGGTAACAAAAATTCATGATCCATGTTTTAATGTGGTACTCCTAAAAGACATTGTAGAATGTCAAAGAAGACATTAATTGTGTGGCACCTTGAAGTTGATGCTTGGCTAAGGCCACAGACAGAGCTGTACCAAATGTGTAACTCATCAACATAAAGAGCAGGAGTGACTATCACACCCATGGAATCCACAGTCTGCTAGTGGCTATAAGCTCTGAGGGAGGCCATTCCCTGGGACTGTGAAGAATTTAGTGAATCACTGGCTCTAAACTAAAACAATTATGGTGACAGAAAGTTGGGGTTACAATTCAATAAAACAGTGGAGTGAGGTTGGTGTATGGCAGTACCAAGCAGTATTGTATGCTTTATGCGAGTAAAAATGGGCAGCTGTAATTTGTTGGTACTTGGTAAAAGCATACTAGATTGATGTTTCCAACTGCACCAGATGATCAGTTTTACACTGCCCTTCCCAGAAGCCACAGATTATTTATTTACCATTGACCACCTGAGGTGGAATAGGCATTTTACATTGATAGCAGCTTACATTTCCCTTCAATAGTACCTTAAAACTAAATGAGCAGTACATATTTCAAGTAGAACCAACAAATGATAGGATAAACAATAAAATAATAAATAAATACAATCGATGAAATCACATAATGAAAACTTTAAAAATTAATGTCATTTGATTTTATATTCACAAGTTCAATTATACCTTAAAAAAGGATTAATAAGTAACCAATGTAATAGCTTGCATCTGAAGCTAGTTATGTGAGCTGACTGAGCAGGAAATGGAAATTTATTAAATATCACCATGTGGCATGGACTCAACTAATGTCTGAAGTAGTGCTGCAGGGCTGTCCATAAATCTGTAAGAGTATGAGGGGGTGGAGATCTCTTCTGAACAGCATGTTGCAGGGCATCCCAGATATGCTCGATAATGTTCATGACTGGGGAATGTGATGGCTAGCGGTAGTGTTTAAACTCAGTAGAGTATTCCTGGAGCTACTCTGTAGCAATTCTGGACGTGTGTGGTGTTGCATTGTCCTGCTGGAATTGTTCAAGCCTGTTGGACATGAGTGGACATGAATGGATGCAGGCAATCAGACAGGATGCTTACGTACATTTTGCCTTTACTGTTACAGAGTCTCCACCAGCTTGAACAGTACCCTGCTGACATGCAGGGTCCATGGATTCATCAGGTCGCCTCCATACTCTTATATGTCAATCTGATTGATACAATTTGAAATGAGACACATCCGACCATGCAATATGTTTCCAGACATCAGCAGTCCAATGTCAGTGTTGACAGGCCCTGCTGAGGCATAAAGCTTTGTGTTGTGCAGTTGTCAAGGGTATACGCGAGGGCCTTCAGCTCTGAAAGCCCATATTGATGGCATTTCATTGAATGGTATGCACGCTGACACTTGTTGCTGGCAGAGCACTGAAATCTGCAGCAATTTGTGGAAGGGCTGCACTTCTGTCATGTTGAATGATTCTCTTCAGTCATTGTTGGTCCCATTCGTGCAGGATCTTTTTCCACTCACAGCAATGTCTGAGATTTGATGTTTTACCGGATTGCTGATATTCATGATACACTCATGAAATCGTTGTATGGGAAAGTTCCCACTACATCACTACCTCGGAGATGCTGTGTCCGTCACTCATGCACCAACTATAACACCACATTCAAACTCACTTAAATCTTCATAATCTGTCATTGTATCAGCAGTAACCAATCTAACAACTTCGTCAGACATTTGTTGTCTTATGTAGGCATTGCTGATCATAGCACCTTATTATGCCTGTTTCAATATCTCTGTATTTGAATACAGTTTCTTTGACATTTCTGAGTCTGTATGAATTTTCCTAGAATTTTTACTTCTTTCAGTTCTACCTCTTTTGACAATCCTAGTATAATATGTTTTTTTTTTTTTTTTTTTTTTTTTTTTTTTCCCCTCAGGGTTACAAAGCAGTGCATTTGATGAGAACCAGTTTAGTGCTGATTCCATGCCATCTTGAATTGTATTTTGCAGAACTAATGCGTTGTCATGCTGAGCTAGCAGAGTTGTGTCATTGGCTAATAACAGAGTTGGGGACACAGTGGGGTAAATCATCGACTGCTTGTGAAACCCGTTTCAACATCTTGCAGCTGTGAGTGGCTGTTTCTATCAGAGACAAACTGTTTACTATTGTTTATGTATGATACAGTTACTGCTAATGCTGAGTCTTGTACACCATAGAATATATGTTTAACAAATAAGATGTCATGAGAAATACAGTCAAATTGCCTTTCTTAAATCACACAAAAGAAGTGAAACTTTATTTTTATTCTGAAAGCTGTTATCACTTCATGCATAATTGAGATAACAGTAACACATTTGTTTTCTTAAATAGTGGCATAATATTCCTTGTTCCTTCTCATTTACAAAGACATTTTGTTTTCATGTGGTTCACTTGACTTGGTCACAACACTATCACACTCCATTTTTTGGAATAACCTGAAAGTAATTTTCATGCACTACACTTAACTTCCAAGAGACCTCAGGGACCCAGTACTATTTACAGGTTGGCATCATCTCCAGCAATTTGTGTAGGATATTTGTAAGGTTGATTTGTTTATATCTATCAGCTGAAACTTGATTTTTTTGCCTGGTTTAGATACTGGAATGATGACACTGCCGTATCACTGTAAGGTGAAATCACCTCTAATCCAGCAGAATTAGCAATTAGCAGTTAGTGTTTACAATTGTACTTTGCAAAACAAAACAACACTAAACTAAAATAAACAAATATGTAGTGCATCTTTAAATTTATATGGAGGCAAACAACCTAAGTAAAATGAATTTAAAACTGCAACAAATTAAAATAAATCACTATCTCTGATGCTATACAGAAGAATGCAGGAGTAACTAAAGCATCAAATTTTGATACCTTCCCATATATTACATCAGAAAAAAGCACATGAAAGCAGTACATAATAATTAAAATAGGATACTGTGTCTATCTGTAACAAAAGTACAATCAAAACTACATATTCAATCAAAAGTGATAGTTGTTGCGTTAACACTTATGGTCGCACATGAGCATATCAACACAACAAAGGACTACAATATTCATTTCTGAATATCGTCTATGAAGCAGCTTTTCAGCACAAACACAAAGGTAATCCTAAGCCACTACAACACACAGTATTTGTGATCTACATGCATTCTTACTGAAAATTTTAAATATAACATGTTTCCATGCTTTGAGTATTTGATAGGATACTATTATCAGTAATATAATCACTGCAAATCTATTGGACATATAACTCGCTAGTTGAGACCACTGAGGAGGATTCAGGGAACCCAAAGTCTGGTGTAGTGCAGGTCAGAAATACCATCATGAAGGATTTGAATCTTGGAAATAAAATGCCTGCACTAGTTGCACTTTTATTTTAAATTTTGATTACCATGAGTGGTTTCAGCCACCAAGGCCATTACCTAGTGGTCATGTGTCTATTGTCATGAGAGCATGTCAATGGACATGTAACCATTGTGAGTGGTAAAAAAAAGTGTCACTGGTCCTGGCATTTTACTCCCAAGTAATACTACAATTGCAGTACTTGCACCACCATGTTCAATATACTGGCCAAGAAATTTGCACTTGCTCTTGTGATTTTTTTGATAAGTGGTGCACCACAGGGAATTTGGTCTACCTCAGGTTTATCACCACTCTGTGTGTTAGCTACATCATAGCCATGCTAAAATTTGAGTAAGCTGCACTGGTGCCTGTGTTCTGTCAACTGCTCTCAGTAACGTTGTGTGACTGGAACTGTACAGTCTCACTAGGTTTACTTTGCATCTTCTACCTCTCCACTCACAGAAAATTTTTGACCCTGTTCCATGGATTTTCTATGACTCTTTTCCTGCATTTTTTGAATCATAAAATATTCTCACAGATGCCTCCCATGTTAAACAACTGAGTAAATGTTGTCTCATCAAAATTTTCAGTATCTTCTTCTTATCCTGGAAAATTTCACCCTTCTTCAGTTTGCAAATATTTAATATTAGAGGCAAGAGAGATACTTTACTTGTTTCTTGTCCAGATAAATCATTACTGTTATTGTAGTTGGATTAGGTTAGGAAAGATCCTCACAATTTATGTCATAATCACTATCATCTTTTCCATCTCATGACATGGATTTTCATCTTCTAATTCTGGCATTGGAAGAGAGTTTATTTCTGAAAGTTCACTACCTGTCATTGCTGGCACTTAAAATAACAGACTGCTCCACAATAATTTAAGAATTGGATTGCATCTCTTCTGATTGATCCTGTGATTCTGGCAGTTCTCTCTCTCTCTCTCTCTCTCTCCCTCTCTCTCTCTCTCTCTCTCTCTCTCTCTCTCTCTCTCTCTCTCTCTCTCTCCCCTTCGGTTTCCTAACATTCAACATTAGAAGCAGGAAGCAGGGCTTCATCCACTTCTCACATGGATAAAACAGTATCACTTTCTAGCTTATTTTGGGAAATATCTTCAGCTTTAGTCACAAATTTATTTCCCACCTAGTGCCATTAAATTTCCATCTAATTCCTCTGATTCACGTCCTACATGTACATTCCATTCCTTTTTACATTCTTCATGACTTAATTTGGTGACTCCTGTTTTATTTATTACTGAGTTTCATTACTTGCGGATTACTTCATCTTCATATTATTTTATTTTCCGTTAACTGATCGTTAATTATCACCTCTCAGTTTAAAAAGATCTTGGATTTAAATCAGTTATATCTTGTGGTTTAGAAGGACTGTAAACTCTCTGGTTTTCTTAGTTTTGTAGTCAAAATAGCGTTTCTTAAACAGAGTTGAAACTTTAGATTGATTTTCATGTTGGATGGAGAATTCTTTTCTTATTTGCCAATTTTGTTCATTTCTTAGTAGAAGCTGTTTATACTATGTTGATTTGCTGTATTTTGCCTTGTTTTTTGGACAATGATTTTATGAAACATAACTAAACTAAACTACACTAAACTCCATCCGAACAGACCATGAAGGCCCAATGGCACCAACCAGCCACCGTGTCATCCTCAGCCCACAGGCATCACTGGATGCAGATATGGAGGGGCACGTGGTCAGCACACCACTCTCCCGGCTGTATGTCAGTTTTTGTGACTGGGGCTGCTACTTCTCAAAGAAGTAGTTCCTCAGTTTGCCTCACAAGAGCTGAGTAAACCCCACTTGCCAACAGCACTTGGCAGATCGGATGGTCACCCATCCAAGTGCTAGCCCAGCCTGACAGTGCTTAACTTCAGTGATCTGACAGGAACTGGTGTTAGCACTGCAGCAAGGCCATTGGCAATTTCATGGATCATAGTAAATTTTATTTTTAAGTGTCTCATTAGTCTTTTTTAAACTGTTGTTTTTCAAAAATTATTTATGTTTGGGAACAAGCTAGCAGGTCACATGCACTGTGGAACCAAGTAATAGCTTTACCCAGATGATAGAGGACACAAGGAATTTGTGTAAAGAATTTGACAAAGAGTATCAGGTTGTTGTAGCAGGTGGAGTGGGGAACAGCATTGAGGGTGACCTGGATGAAATAGGAGTAGCAATGAGTAGCAATGACACACACAAATGTGTGTTTTATTGAGGGCCTACTGAACCATGACCAGTCTGTGTCGACTTCAATGGAGATTTAGAAAATAATTCTGATAAGAAAGGTGATATGGAAACCTTGGATCCTACAATATAATATCAATAATTAACTTTTCAACATGGGTGGATAAAGCCAGTAGGGACCTAACTGATACCGTTTCCTTTACCTAAGCTTAAAGCAAGAAAATAGCAGTTTACCCAGTGACTAATGCTCTCTCTGACCTTAATGCACAGTTAGATATGATAAATAAGATAGTGTCCTACAGTATGGACAGTTCTCAGTGGAAATCAGTTAGAATAATTAATGACTCCAGGACAAATGTTTTTAAGAATACTGTACAAGAGATGACCTGGGGGGAAATTTATTATGAACCAAATGCTGACATAAAATTTAATCTCTTCCATATTAAATTGATATCATTATTTGAAAATAGCTTTTGGCATAAGATAATCAGAAAGGACATTAAACAGCCATGTAAGAAATCAAGATCACTAGAGGGATTAAAGTATCTTGTGAAAAGGAAAGGGAAATGTATCTGTTGGACAGAACAAGCAGAAATCTTACAGTAGTTACACAGTATAAAAACCACTCAAAATTACTAAGAAAAGTTGTTAAAGAAAGTGAAGGAACATGTACCTAATGTCAGAAATGAGAAATTTTGATAACAGACTTAAGAGTGTATGGAATGTAGTGAAATGAGATGCAGGACAACCAATAACAGAACAAATATAGTAAAAAGTATATGGACAAACAGATCAAGAGAAAAATCACAACAGTATGTTGAATGAGCAACTCTCATAAAATTCAGTGATATGAATGTATCACCAACATCTCCTCCTGAAATTAAGAAAATTGTACTAGTATATTCTTTCAAAAATAAAAGCTCATTTGGTTTTGATGGTGCTTTGAATAGAGCACTAAAGATTTGTTTCCATGTAATAAGTGGAATATGTAATGAATCACTAACACAAGGCATTTTTCCAGAGAGACTGAAATAGACCACTATCAAATACCACATTAAGAAAACTGATAGGAGATATACCAATAACTACCAACCTGTTTCACTGCTGATATCGTTTTCCAACATTATTGTGGAGGTGAAGTATTCTAAAGTACCTCACCTGAGCAACAGTAATATCCTCAGCAAATCACAGTTTGGATTTCAGAGGAGTTGCTCTACTGAGAGTGCCATTTACATGTTATTCACCAAATTTGGAAAGTGTTAAATAATAAAATAGTGCAGGTCAGCATTTTCTGCTGCCCATCTAAGGCATTTGACTGTGGGAATCACAGAATTTTCCTAGATCCATTGAAGTTTTATTGGACTGATTTTATAGCCAACCAATTGATAATGTCTTAGTAACTCAGCCAATGTAGTCCAAGGACATTATTCTGACTGGGGAGAAATCACTATGGGTTTCCTCAAGGCTAAATCATAGGTCCACTATTGGTCCTCATATATGTAAATTATCTTGTGTGTAATATACAACAAACAGAATGAGTTGTTTTTGCAGATGATAATAGTATTGTAATCAGTCAAAGCATACACACAGAAACAGGAGAAATGATAAAAAGTGTTCTTAAAAGTGTCATTGACTGCTTTTTTGGGAATGGTCTCACCTTCAATTTTAAAAAGACACAACAAATGCAGTTCTGCACATTGGAGGTTATTACAACAATAATAAGTGTAATATATGGCGAGACAATAATAGATAGAGTGGAAACTTCAATATTATTAGGTGTCCATGTTAATGAGAATATAAACTGGAAAAGCACATTTGGAACTCCTAAAACAACTTAGTAGTTCAGCCAGTTTTGCAGTCAGAATCATTGCAAATCTTGGGTAGAGACAAATCAGTAAGTTGATGTATTTTGCATATTTTAATTCAATAATGTGATAGGCAATAATATTCTTGGGTAGCTCATCTTCAAAAAAATAAGTCTTCATTTCTCAAAAATGTGTTGTAAGACTAATGTGTGGTGCTCACTCACTATCATCATGCAGAAATCTGTTCCAGGAGTTGGGCAATCTGACAACTGATTCACAGTATATTTATCCCTTCATGAAGTTTTTCCTAATAATACACTGCAGTGCAAAAGGAACAATGATGTCCATAATTACAGTACCAGAAGGAAAAATAACAAACATTGCTCTGCACTTAAGATTGTCTTTATCACAAAAAGGGGAGCACAATGCTGCATTTAAAATTTTTGTATAAAATGTCTAACAGATACATAAAAAGAAACTAAAAAAGTTTGTAATTCACAACTCCTTCCATTCTTTAGAAGATTTTCTGATATTTTAATGAGTTAAAGGTAGTGGCTAGGAATTCGTAACTAACATCTGTATATTTAAAAAAAAATTGTTCAGCATGGAGCCATATTTACAAATTAACTCATGATGAATGTAAAATGAGATGTTCCATAGCATTACAATTTATTATTGAAATGATTCCCGGAACATGAAACTAACTAATTATAAGGTATTTGAAAACATGGTGTGAACTGGGCCTCTGCACCCAGAGACAACAGTAGCCATGTATGTGTGAGCTGGGCACATCCTTCTAAATTTGAAGAAGGACTGTGTCTGATAGCTTGCTATATTTTTAAATGTCATCATCTGCTATTCAATGTCTCCTCTATGTAGTCCACCTGCTTAGCTGAGTGGCTATATGCTTGCCTCCCATGCAGTGGGTCTGGGTTCGATTCCTGGACAGGTTGGAAATTTTTCTGCTCATGGACTGGGTGTTGTGTTGTCCTCATCAACATTTCGTCCTCATCACCGGGATGCGAGTCACCCAGTGTGGCGTCGACTGAAATAAGACTCGCACTCAGTGGCTGAACTTCCCTGGATGGGACCTCCCGGCCGGTAGTACCATATGATTATTTCATTTCCTCTATGTAATAAGTGACAATCTATCCTAATTCATATTGTCATTATTCCATCCCAGATTTTCCATTGCTTGACATATGTAATTTAGGGTTGATGTAAAATGTCCATTTTTGACCAGTAGTTACTGAGAGAGATAGATGAGTACTCTGTAGACACAAACCAGTTAGCCATTGCTCCAGCTGGTTGTATAGATTTTTTAGCACCAAAATTTTAATCACCTTGATAATAAATAATGCCAACGGCCTTGCCACAGTGTTACAACTGGTTCCCATCAGATCACCGAAGTTAAGCACTGTCAGGCTGGGCTAGCACTTGGATGGATGACCATCCAGTCTGCCAAGCACTGTTGGCAAGCGGGGTGCACTCAGCTCTTGCAAGACCAACTGAGGAGCTACTTGATTCAGAAGTAGTGGCTCCAGTTCTGTAAACTGACATACGGCCAGGAGAGTGGTGTGCTAACCACATGGTCACCAGCATTGTGAAGCCTAGTGCAGGATTGGCTCAAGTGACTGACAGCATAGGGGAGTTATGTAGGAATTTTATGAAGGAGGATCAGGTAGTTATAGTGGGTGAAGCAGGGAACAGTCTTGACAGGGATGGGGAATATGATGTAAGTGGTGACCTGGTAAAGACAGCTACTTAGACTGGTGGCGCTAATGTGCATTTCATGCAGCTGTTTCAGCGACAAGATCAGCCTCACATTAATGTGGCTTTTAGGCACGTTAACATGAGACTGGGGAGGGCACTGATGACAGAGGGCATGGATCACATCGCGGTGGTGCCAGTTGGGTCTATCAGTAATTCGGGTTTCACAAGGCATGGACTGCACCTCAATAGGTATGCAAAGGGAGGCTGGCAAAGTGTAGTAGGTGGTGGTGATGGGATCACTCATGGAAAAATTCCTGTAGTAGTTGGTGTTAGAGCTGCACCGTTTTTAGATTGAACTCAGCTGATAGGTTGTTGTTGTTGTTGTTGTTGTTGTTGTTGTTGTGGTCTTCAGTCCTGGGACTGATTTGATGCAGCTCTCCATGCTACTCTATCCTGTGCAAGCTTCTTCATCTCCCAGTACCTACTGCAGCCTACATCCTTCTGAATCTGCTTAGTGTATTCATCTCGTGGTCTCCCTCTATGATTGTTACCCTCCACACTGCCCTCCAACACTAAATTGGTGATCCCTCGATGTCTCAGATTCAGATTCAGTTTCTTTATTAGTCATTCAGCATTGTTACATGCAATAGACTTCGTCAGTTCACTTAACCTATTAATTTTACAAAAAAAAAATTTTTACACATTTAAGTTTATATTAGGCATTTCTAAAAATTCTTCTAATGAATAGAATGGATTGGTTAACAAGAAGTTATGAACATTGTCTTTAAATAATTTGTCAGGCTTGATTGACCCATTTTTAGACAATTTGTTATATATTTTAATTGCTATATACTTATGACTATTGTTAGTTTTAGCTAATCTATTTTGTGGCAACAGCAGAGAAGTACACGTTCTTGTATAGTAGCCATGTCTTTCATTTGTTACACTTAAATTTGGTAGTTCAGCAAGTATGTAGTTAACACTGTCAAGAATTTATAAATTAATTACTGTTAAAATTCTATATTTAGTAAACAATGGTTTACAATGTGTTCTATTATCTACCTTAGCCATTACTCTGATTGCTTTCTTATGGATCACCATAATTTCATTTATTTTTCTGCTGTTTCCCCAGATTATTAACCCATACCTTAAAACAGATTGAAAAAAGGCAAAGTACGCTGTCCTTACGTACTCAAATGTCACACAACACATCAGTCTCTTCAACAAATATATAACTCTTGACAACCTAACCACTATGTGATCAACATGAGAGTTCCATGTTAGACTGTTGTCAAGTACAATACCTAAAAACTTGGCCTTTTGTTTTTCTATTTTTGTAGTCTTTGATAGACTGAACCACATATTCTGGGTCTTTTCCTCATTTAATAGCAGACCATTGGCATTAAACCATGATGTTGCATTTTCTTTTGCCAATTTCATATCACTTACAAGGTTATCAAGTGCATGGTTTACAGATAGAAAAGTTGTGTCATCTGCATACATATATGTCTTTACATCTATATTTCCTGGTAAGTCATTTATGTGTACAAGGAAAAGAAGTGGTCCCAATTTAGATCCCTGTGGCACTCCATGTTGAACCTCGAGTATGTTTGACAGATGACTTCCTGAACTCACCACCTGGTTCCTTTTATTGAGGTATGATTTGATGAGTTTTAAACTTTTATCACATATTCCATAGTACTCAAGTTTAGAGAGCAGAAGTGAGTGGTCAACACAGTCAAAAGCTTTGCTCAGATCACATAAGGTTACCTGTGCGTGCGCATGGTCCTCAAATGCCGCTAGAATGTCTCTGACTAAGAGCTCTATGGCATGTATAGCTGACCTTCCTTTTCTGTAACCAAACTGTGATGCGCTTAACATACCATTTAGTTCTAGGTACTCATACATCTGCTTATATATTAGGCCTTCAAAGATATCATCAGCACAGCTTACAAAATATTTATTGAATGTATCTCCTGGTATTGGGACTGTCTTGTCGAAGTTTCTGACTTCACCTTTAACAGTATTAATTACTGACCAGGCTGTTTTGCATTGGTTTTTACTATTTTTTATGAAATTTGTGTTGTATCTTAGTTTCGCTAATTGCAACTCTTTCTTATACAGTTTCTTAGTGATTTTTTCGAGATCCTTAATTTCATTAGAATTGTTTACTTTGGCAAGGCGCTTCAACAGCAGTAGCTTATTTTTTAGATTCTCCAGTTCTTTGGTGTACCAAAATTTACCTTTTCTTTTTTTATGGTATTTCTTTTGAGCAAGATGGGCTTTTAAAATACCTGTTAAGTAATTGTGGAATGTTTCATAAACTGTTTGGGCACTGGAATCACAGTTTTGAAATAATTTGTCCCAGTTTGTTATGCTCAACTGGTGTGTTAGTTTTATGAGATTGTGTTTTGTTAATATTAAGGTATTAGATTTTGTTAACTTTTGTCCAGCCTTGCTCTCATCTCCTTTTATAAAATGTCTTAACTTTACTGTTAACATGGAGTGGTCTGAGAAAACAAACTCCTTTACCTTGGTGGAGTACATATCATGAGCACAGTTGACAAAAGCATTATCCAAGCACGCTTGTAGTCTTGTTGGTTCTGAATTTACATGATGGAAGTTGTGCTGCCTCAGCATATTCAGTAACTTATTTACACTGGGTTTGTTACATGTTACATCAAAGCTTGAATTAAAGTCTCCCCCAATTACAGTTACATACTGTTCCATTTTGTTATGTAGCAGAGTACACTGTCTAAATTATCTAAAAAAGTTTTATCATCTGAGTCAGGGGAATGGTAGATACATACTATGGTAAGTTTCATTATATCACATATGATCCCGGTAATTTCAAAGTGTTTCTCTACACATGCCCAACTAAGATTTAGTTCTCTACACTCTATTTCATTTGAAACATAGATAACAGTACCACCATTACGGTACTGAGATCTGCAAAAACTGTTTCCATATTTATAACCTTCTGGTACATAGTATTGTATTTGTTCTGGTTTAAGCCAATGTTCTGATATACATAAGAAAGAACACTTATTCTGTGGCAATGACTCATCCAGAATTTCAACTTTATTTTCAAGACCCTGAATGTTTAAAAATAGGATGTTGTTGTGACTTATCTGTGAGTTAGCAGGCTGGTTTTTCACATTTTTATTTTCTTCTTGGCTTGAAACCATAAAAAATTATCACTGAGTGACACAGATGTATTTTTCCTTTGGCTTCTCCTTAAGCATTGCTGTGTTGCTGCTCCAGTCGTTGTTGGTTCTGTTACTGCTGCTGCTTCTGCTGATAATGATGGTGCTACCAACCGATCCCTTCTTCTAGTCAAGTTGTGCCACAAGCTCCTCTTCTCCCCAATTCTACTCAATACCCCCTCATTAGTTGTGTGATCTACCCATCTGATCTTCAGCATTCTTCTGTAGCACCAAATTTCGAAAGCTTCTATTCTCTTCTTGTCTAAACTATTTATCGTCCATGTTTCACTTCCATACATGGCTACACTCCATACAAATACTTTCAGAAATGACTTCCTGACATTTAAATCTATACTCGATGTTAAAAAATTTTTCTTCTTCAGAAACGCTTTCCTTGCCATTGCCAGTCTACATTTTATATCCTCTCTACTTCAACCATCATCAGTTATTTTGCTCCCCAAATAGCAAAACTCCTTTACTACTTTAAGTGTCTCATTTCCTAATCTAATTCCCTCAGCATCACCCGACTTAATTCGACAACATTCCATTATCCTCGTTTTGCTTTCATTGATGTTCATCTTATACCCTCTTTTCAAGACACTGTACATTCCGTTCAACTGCTGTTCTGAGTCCTTTGCTGCCTCTGACAGAATTACAAGGTCATTGGCGAACCTCAAAGTTTTTATTTCTTCTCCATGGATTTTAACACCCAATCCAAACTTTTCTTTTGTTTCCTTTATTGCTTGCTCAATATACAGATTGAATAACATCAGGGATAGGCTACAACCCTGTCTTACTCGCTTCCAAACCACTGCTTCCCTTTCTTACCCCTCGACTCGTATGACTGTCATCTGCTTTCTGTACAAATTGTAAATAGCCTTTCGCTCCCTATATTTTACCCCTGCCACCTTCAGAATTTGAAAGACAGTATTCCAATCAACATTGTCAAAAGCTTTCTCTAAGTCAACAAATGCTAGAAATGTAGGTTTGACTTTCCGTAATCTTTCTTCTAAGATAAGTCGTAGGGTCAGTATTGCCTCACGTGCTCCAACATTTCTACGGAATCCAAACTGATTTTCCCCGAGGTCGGCTTCTATCAGTTTTTCCATTCGTCTGTAAAGAATTCACGTTAGTATTTTGCAGCTGTGACTTATTAAACTGATAGTTCGGTATTTTTCACATCTGTCAACACCTGCTTTCTTTGAGATTTGAATTATTATATTCTTCTTGAAGTCTGAGGGAATTTCGCCTGTCTCATACATCTTGCTCACCAGATGGTAGAGTTTTGTCAGGACTGGCTCTCCCAAGGGTGTCAGTAGTTCTAATGGAATGTTGTCTACTCCGGGGGCCTTGTTCCGACGCAGGTCTTTCAGTGGTCTGTCAAACTCTTCACGCAGTATCATATCTCCCATTTCATCTTCATCTACATCCTCTTCCAATTCCATAATATTGTCCTCAAGTACATCGCCCTTGTATAGACCCTCTATATAGTCCTTCCACCTTTCTGCTTTCCCTTCTTTGCTTAGAACTGGGTTTCCTTCAAAGCTCTTGATATTCATGCAAGTGGTTCTCCTTTCTCCAAAGGTCTCTTTAATTTTCCTGTAGGCAGTATCTATCTCACCCCTAGTGAGATAAGCCTCTAAGTACTTACATTTGTTCTCTAGCCATGCCTGCTTAGCCATTTTACACTTCCTGTCGATATCATTTTTGAGACATTTGTATTCCTTTTTGCCTGCTTCATTTACTGCATTTTTATATTTTCGCCTTTCATCAATTAAATTCAATATTTCTTCTGTTACCCAAGGGTTTCTACTAGCCCTTGTCTTTTTACCTGATAGGTATACCTGCATAAAGGAATATACCTGATAGGTATACCTGCTTAAAGGAAGTCCCTCTAACTAAGGGCTCACCTTCAGAGGATGTAATGTTTCCAAGTAGAGAAGGAATTAGCATATTTCATCAAAATATAAGAGATATTAGAGATAAAGTTGGTGAACTGCCTATAGATTTTGACTCTGAAATTATTGGTATATCAGAGCACCACTTAAATAATTTGACAATTCAGAGGTTTATCAGATTAGCTGGCTGTTTTTCAAGGAGTTCCATGTGGGGTGAGGGAGTGGCTATGTACGTAAAAACCAGTATTCCATTTGAGTCCACAGACATATCAAGGCACTGCACTGAACAGATATTTGAATGTTGTGCAGGGGCAGTTGAATTTAGTGAAACTGAACTTCTAATTGTTGTTGTTTATAGGTCCCCTATCTCTAACTTCAGAGCATTTCTGTTCAAGCTAGAGAGGGGTCTTGATTCACTTTGTAGGAAGTACCAGAAATTCATTATATGTGGTGACTTCAATATAAATTTAATATATGATGGTCCAAGAAAAAGGATGTTGGCAGATCTCATAAATTCATATGATCTGATGCAGACAGTGTTTTTTTCCAACTAGGGTGCAAGGGAACAGTAGCACAGCTATAGACAATATTTTTATTCATTCTTCATTACTAGATGGGCATTCTGTTAGTAAAAGGGTTAATGGCCTTTCAGACCATGATGCACAAATTTTAACACTAAAAGGCTTTAGTACTCAACCAAATGTCACATTTAATTACAAAATATGTAGGAAAGTTAATCCAATAGAAATAGAGAGTTTTTTTAAACATCAGGGAACAAGAGTGGAAGGATGTTTTTTTTATAGTGCCGATAATATAGATGATAAATATAATGCTTTCCTTAACACATTTCTCATGCTCTTTGAGATTTCCTTTCCATTGCAACATTCTAAACGTGGTACTAGCAGTAACAGGCAGTGAGGGGTAGCTGGCTAGTGGCATAAGGATATCATGTAGAACAAAGTGGGATTTATATCAAAATGTTGGAAGCAGTCACAATCAAGCTACAGTAGCCCATTACAAACAGTATTGTAAGGTGCTTAAAAATGTTATTATGAAGGCAAAGAGTATGTGGTAAGCAAATAGAATAGCTAATTCACAGGATAAAATTAAAACCATATGGTCAGTTGTGCAGGAAGTGTCAGGTCAACAGCACAAGGTTGACGATATAAAGTCAGTTTGCAGTAAAAATATTTCTTTTACTGATAAATAAGATATATGTACAGTATTTAACAATCATTGTTGGTGAATTAAACAAAAATTTAGTTTCTATAGGGAATCTTTCTTGGCAAATGCCTTTACAAGATTGATGTCTGAAATAATTCTCTGTGATACAGACAAGAGGGAGATTGAGTCAATAATTAAATCAATAAAGACTAAGGACTCTCATGGTTATGTTGGAGTGCCTATCAGACTATTAAAGTACTGTGCTGCAAATGTTAGCCCTGTATTTAGCCCTATTTGTAATTTTTCCTTTTGGGAATGGTAGTTTCCTGCGCGATTAAGGTACTCAATAGTAAAGCCACTTTATAAAAAGGGAGAAAGGGATAATGTAGATAATTTTAGACCTATTTCTATGCCACCAGTGTTTGCTAAATTTACTGAAAAGGCTGTGAATGTAAGGATATTTGATCATTTAATATCACATCGTTTGCTCTCAAATGTACAGTTCGGCTTTAGAAGTCATTTAACAACTGAAAATGCTATATTCTCTTTTCTCTGTGAGGTACTGGATGGGTTAAATAAAAGGTTTTGAATGCTAGACATATTTTTTTATTTAACTAAGGCATTTGATTGTGTTGATCACAAAATATTAGTCCAGAAGTTGGACCATTACAGAATATGGGGAGTAGCTCACAATTGGTTCACCCCTTACTTTAGCAACAGACAGTAAAAGGTCATTATTCACAATGTTGAGAATGGCTGTGATGTGGGGTCTGAGTGGGGTACAGTCAGGTGGGGGTTGCCCCAGGGATCAGTGTTGGGGCCACTCCTGTTCCTTATTTATATAAATGATATACCCTCTAATATTATGGGTAACTCTAAAATATTTCTGTTTGCTGATGACGCTAGCTTGGTAGTAAAGGATGTTGTGTGCAACATTGGCTCGGTTTCAAATAGTGCAGTTCATGACCTAAGTCCATGGCTTGTAGAAAATAAACTAACACTAAATCACAGTAAGACTCAGTTTTTACAGTGTCTAACACACAATTCAACAAAACCTGAGATTTTAATTTCACAGAATAGGCATATGATTAGTTAAACTGAGCAGTTGAAATTTCTAGGTGTTCAGATAGGTGGTAAGCTGTTGTGTAAAGCCCATGTTCAGGATCTTGTTCAAAGACTTAATGCTGCTGTTTTTACTATTTGAACGGTATCTGAAGTGAGTGATCATTTGACATGAAAATTAGTCTACTTTGCTTATTTTCATTTACTTATGTCACATGATATTATATTTTGGGGTAACTCTTCTCATTCTAAAAGGATATTATTGGCTCAGAAAGGTGTGGTTTGGGCAGTAAGTGGTGTAAGTTCACAAATCTCTTGTCGACCCCTGTTCACGAGTCTGGGTATTTTGACGCTGGCCTCCCAATATATATATTCCTTACTATCATTTCTTATTAACAATATTAGCTTATTCCCAAGAATAAGCAGCTTTCACTCAGTTAATACTTGGCAGAAATCAAAACTGCATTTGGATGGGACTTCCTCAACTCTTGTGCGGAAAGGTGTGCAGTATATTGCTGCATCCATTTTCAATAAGCTACCACTCAAATTCAAAAATCTTAGCAATAATCCATGCACTTTCAAATTGAAATGAAGTTTCCTCATGGGTCATACCTATTCTGTCAAGAAGTTCCTTGAAAAATTAAGCTGATTCTTGTTGACTTGTTGATTGCATTTACTTAAACTTATGGATTGACTTTTTTTTGGGTTCATTAACATTTAGTTTTATCTGTTATTACTTTTATGTTGTAATTTCATGCACTGGCATGTTCCATGACCTTGGAGATTTGCTCCTCAGTTTGGTCCTATGGAACTTAACATATAAATAAATAAGAAAATAAATGCCCCCTCCATATCCACATCCAGTGACGTCTGGGGGCTGAGAATGACACAGCAGCCGGCCCATACCATTGGGCCTTTTGTGGCCTGTTCGGAAAGAGTTTAATTTTAGTTAGATGATAAATAATTTTACTTTTTGCTGAAATAATAGGTGGCTGTGTTTCACAGGTGCACCTGTCTGATCAACCTGTTCAGCTGGTTTCCAGTATCTGGGAAAAGGTGTTTTCATCCAGTCTTAAGATGATAGGCTGGTCGGTCAGCATGTTTTCTAAATTGGTTGTGATCGGTGCTTACCGGCACCTACTTGAAAGAACAAATTAAGTCCTGGCAGGAGCAGCACTTTACTGAGTACTGTATTAGTGGGAGCAGGAAGTGATGAATTCAAATGCTTGTATTCAGTTCCAGAAGCTGACTGTCAGAATGGTCTGGATGCAGAATAACTTTGTGAAGCAGTTTGGAACTCACAGAAATCACTGTCAGCCAGCAGCCCTCATGGACTGTCGGAGGCAAATTTTGTGCCATCTGGAACAGAGCAGGTACTTCAAAGTGTAATTCTGGAGTCTGTTGTTGGCCTCTGGGAATGAATGGAGGAGTTGTGGTGCCTGTGGGATGTAGGTGATGTTTCAAGATTATTGAATATAAAATCAGGAATGTACTGTGATCAATGAAGTTGTTATGTCTGTGCTGAAAGCTTTGATAGAGTTTGGAAGTGCATTCCCATTTGTGGGCATGTAATCTGGCTTAGTCATTTGCCATTTTTATAAACAAGTGTTGCAGTTTAGTGAGAATTCACATACATGGTAGGAAGGGGCCACATAACAGTCAGAGCCACTAGCTAGCTGGAGGAGTCATTTAATGACTTAGATGGTCTTGGTTTGGTCTAATAGGAGACAACAACATTCGTTTATTTCACTGGTGATTTGAAGTGTTAATTTGCAGAGCTATATATCATATAATTTGTCTCATGTGCTGCACATTGTCAAGAATTCATAGATTCTGACAGCAATTGTGGGTGAACTTTGCATGATGCCACAGAAGCACTAAGGATGAGATGAACGGAACATTTCAGCTTTTATAGCAACTACTGATAGATGGACAGACATGGGATGGTATTCATAGTTCACATAGATTGCTGTCCCACCTTTAGCAGCATCTCTAGTGAAGTCATCTGGTTGATGAAGGCTGTTAATGTTTAATGCACATGCACCATTAGGATTAAACAATTTCCTGTAGACTTGTGCCACATGTTTCAGTTTCTTTATGTGGAACTGTACTCATTAATTTTAAACTGAAGTATGTGAAATATTTATGTACAATATTACTTCTTCCCATTTTTCTCTTCTTCAAAGTGGAGAATCTAACTCAGAAGAAGGAGACCTGTTGGGAGTTATTCATTTATTCATTTTATTTACTAGTTATGTTACCTAGTACCTAAAAGAGGCTGTGATAATGTTACATTTGTACAGTGCTATGTATATTTTACCTCATGATGTTACCTCACTTTGCTACAATAAGTAATTCTATTTCATACCAATCTTCCTCTGTGTTTCCTGCTATTATGCTTCACAGTAGGTGGATGATTTCCGTTCCTACAATGGAGAGTATCTACTACAAGTTGCTACCACTACACTAAATCTACATCTTTATCTCACCCTGTAATCCACCACCAACTGAAATTTACTGCAAAACAAGCGATTACAACCAATACAGCTTATATTCCTCTGCATTTCATTGTCAGGGGAATTTAACACAGTTTGCATAAAATCCACATTCAGAAGGGTGGAAATATTCTGATCGTGAAATATTATAAGTAGCCATCAAAAAGTTTCTGTTTGAAGGCCATATGGTCCAGAATCAGTATGTCAGTCAGGCAAAATCACTGTGAGCACTGAGATAAACATCTCACTGATGCGCCAGGTTGAAGATACCCATTTGGTAAAACACCGTGTCCTACTGTGTGAAGTAGTTTATAACTGCCTGCTGCACATCCTCATCAGACAGGAATTGTCACCCCTCCAAGGCCTTTTTTAAGGGACCAAAAGCATGATAATCACAAGGACAGAGATAAGGACTACAGGGCGGCTGCTCATGTGTATTCCACTTGAATCAATGTAATGTCTGCATTACAGCATTTGGGATATGAAAATGTGTATTATCGTGAAGCAGCAGCATCCCTTGTTGCACCATTCCACAACAGTGATTTTCAACAGACATGCTGTCCCATGTATATTCTTCATTCTCCAGTGGATGTCTACTGGTGTTTGTCCTTCAGCAGTCAAGGAAAGAATGACCCCGTTTGGATGTATTTGGTAATAATATCACCATAGTTCATGTTCTGGCATTTATCGTATGCACATTGGAAATACATGAATACCCCACTAATCCCTTGCATACATGTTGGTGCTTATGTACCCACATTGAAGTTGAGCTAGATTGCTTATAACCTGGAGCAATGTCCTCAAATGAAAATTTTTTGATCGCTCCTCATAGCTGGAGATGAATTTAACCTAGCAAGCAGATACTAGGATGTGTACAGATTCTTTGCAGGCGGTACAGAGAGACAGTCTTGTCAAACACATTTGGCTCTTTATTTATGTTAAATAATGAGTGCAATCATCAGGGGATCTAAAGCTGATTTCTAGAACTCCAGATGGCTTTTGGTACCAATCCTCATAAATAGCTTCTAATAAAATTGTGTACCCATGGAGGTATGTCTCAGTTGTATAACTGGATTCATAATTTCCTGTAAGAAGGGCTACAGTTTATAGTACCTGAGAAGAAATCATCAAGTGAAACATAAGTGATATCTGTCATTCCCTCAAGCAAGTGTTATAGGCCCTCTACTTCTCCTGATTTACATAAACAATTTAGAAGACAATCTGAGCAGCCATCTTGGATTTTTTGCAGAGGATGCTGTTGATTACCATCTAGTAAAGTCTTCAGAAGATCAAAATGACTTGCAAGACAAGACAAGATATCTGTACATCATAAAGAAATGACAATTTATATCAAACAATGAAAAGTGAGAGGTCCTCTGCATGAGTACTAACAAGAAGCCATTAAATTTTGGTCAAAAATTAAATCACATAAATTTAAAGGTTGTTGATTCAATAAAATACCTAGGGATTATAATTACAAACAACTTAAATTGGAACTGTAGCACATAAAATATTGTGGGGAAGGTAAACTAAATACTGCATTTTATTGGCAGAACACTTGGAAGATGCAATGAATCTATTAAAGGTACTGCCCAGACTATACTTGTCCATCACTTTCTGGTGTATTGTTGCACAGTATGGGGTCCTTACCAGATAGAATTGATGGTGGATATCAAAAGAGTCCAGAGAAGGGCAACTAATTTTATATTATCATGATATAGAGGATACAGTATAACAGATATGATATGCAAGTTGGGCTGCCAATCATTAAAACAAAGGAAATTTTTACTATGGTGAGATTTTTTCATGAAATTTTGGTCACAAAATTTCTTCTCTGAATGTGAAAATATTTTGTGGACACCCACCTACATAGGTGGAAATGACCATAGTAATAAAATAACAAAAATCAGAGCATGCACAGAAAGTTTTAGATGTTCATTTTTCCCGCATGCTATTTGAGAACGGATTGGTTGAGAAATGGAAAGTGGTTCTGTGAACCATCTGCCAAGCATTTAAGTGTAAACTACAGAGTAGTCATACAGTTGTAGATGTATTTCTGAACATACTCTTTGAAAACAGTCTTGAGCAGATAGTTTGACAACAAATACACAATGGAAATATTTCCGATGTTGTAGTTCTACCTTATGAACACTGTCAGTATAGAGACAGGGATTAGAGATCATGATGTTGTTATAGTGATGATAATTACTGAAGTCAATAAATCCAGCAAGAAGGCTAGGAGAGTTTTTATGCTGGAAACAGCAAATCAGCAGTTGTTAGCATCCTACTTAGACAGTGAATGGATATCTTCTAGTTCCAATATGACAGATGTAGAGGAATTATAGGGAAAGTTTAAACAGACTGTAATTCATCCTCTGGAGAAGTAGGTGCTTGATAAGTGGATTAAGGACAGAAAAGACTCAATGTAGTTTAATAACAAAATTCAGAAAATACTGAGAAAATAGAAAGTGTTGCACAATTAGTTCAAAAAAGAGCACAGAAATGTTGACAAGGAAAAGTTAACAGAAATTTGTGTATCTATAAAATGATCAATGCACCTACTGTACAACAACTTCCATTGTCATATGTTAGAGAAAGATATTACTGAGAACTAGAGAAGATTCTGATCCAACATAAAACTGCTAAAGGCTTCTATTCAATTATTTGTCTGTCAGTCTGGTGTGGCAATAGAAGACAGCAAGAGGAAAGCTGAAATTTTAAAGTCACATTAAGAAATTGTTCCTGCAGGAGGATCCTACAGATGTATCATCATTTGACCATTACACAGATGCCCATATGGATGACATAGAAATAGGCAATCCTTGTGCTGAGAAGCAATTGGAAAAAAATGATAACAAATAAGTCACCAGGTCAGAATGGAATACCAGTTCAGTTTTATAGAGACCACTTTTTAACACTGTCCCCGTACTTAGCTTGCATTTATCATCAATCTATTGCCCAGAGCAAAATCCTAAGCAGCTGAAAAAAGGACAGGTGACTCTTGTATATAAGAAGGGTAAAAGAATGAATCCTCAAAATTACAGATCAGTGTCTTTAAACTCAATTTGCTGCAGAATTCTTGAGCATATTCTTAGTTTGAGCATAACAGATTTCTTTGAGACAGAAAACAGCACAGATTTAGAAAGCACTACTTGAGCAAAACTCAAAATCAGTTTGCCCTTTCCTCACACAATATCTTGCAAACTGTGGATGAAGGGCAACAGGTACATTACATATTTCTAGATTTCCAGAAAGTCCTCCAGTGCAGGCTGTTAACAAAGGTCCCAATGTACGGAATAGGTTCTAAGACATGTGAGTGATCTGAACACTTTTTAAGTGATAGAACTGAATATTTTGTCCAGCACAGTGAGTGTTCATCAAAGACAAGGGTTTTATCAGGAGAGCCCAGAGAAGAGTGATTGGACAGCTCTTGTTCTCTATATGCATAAACAATCGGGTGGATTTTGTGAACAGAAATCTGCAGGTGTTTGCTGATGACACTGTAGTGTACAAGAAGGTGTCAGTAGTAGCATACAGGTGACTTAGAGAAAATTTCTCTCAAGTGTGGTGAATGGAAGCTTGCTCTACTTGCAGAAAAATGTAAGCTAATTCAGATGAGTAGTAAAAACAATTCTGTAATGTTTGAATATGGTATTAGTGTTGAGCCATGCTGTGGCTCGCGTTGGTGCTGTCTGTAAGTTTCCACCCTCTGTATCGTTTAGTTGGCATGGTTGCGGTTGGTTGTCTTCTTCTCGTGTTGACTGGCACCTCTCGGTTTTGCAAGCGTTGCCTTTCTGCTAGTGGCAGCCATGGCAATTATCAATATCTAGTACTGTTGCCCTATCTTTGGGGCAATGTCATCATTTTTCCGGGTCGTGTGAGTGGGCAGTTCGGTTGGGGACGCAGGAGGAGTCAGGCCCGCACAGGGCAAGAACACACCGGGACTGCTGGCGTCATACGTGGACTGCCAGATGGAAGGGCTGTGGTCACGAGGGGTGAACGACCTCGTCGTAAACCGGATCCAGCAAGCTTTAAGTTGAGTGCATTTTAATCCAAGTGGAGAAACCTCCACTATTGTGATATCTCACAATTCTCCAGTGACTTGCGTTCATGTTGCTGCTCGTAGTGTCACCGAGATGAAGAGCAGCGAGTGCAATGCTTAGGGAGGGTGGGTCCGATTAGCTTTCCTTGACTTCTTATTACTACTTACGGCGTTCAACTTGTTACAATTTGTTACCAGTGGTAATTTTTCTTGGCTGGTGGCTGCTAACACCCCAGTTACCTGCCTTGGTGGTTAGTGTATGTAACGACAGTGTACGTTTCCTCACCTTGCCACTGTTGCCCGTTAAGGTGTGTAGTTTGACAGCTTTCTTGATTGTAGGCCAGTTGGTGATTCCTCTACTCTGGTGGTAATGATTCCTTTATCGTTCCAGGGACTATAAACGGGGTATTCTGGATGTAGTGCAGACCACCGGTTCCAGCTTTGGCGTATTGCTTCATCATTGCATTTGGATTATTGGACATCAGGTAGCTCCAGCAAGATTATCATTAGTCATTTGTTAGACTGCCCCTAGTCTGAGTTACCATCTTGTGAAGTGAATGCAACTCTTGGCTGCCTATCTCATAGAAAGAGTTTGTTGCCGTACCTTCTCAGAGGTCAATTCCTGGAGCACCGTCTGTAACTGGTCCTTGTGTTTTATTACTGTATTATGTGTTACCATACCTTGTAATGCCTACATTAAAGGTTATGTCTGTCTAGTTAATAGTTCTGGTTGCCTTCTAGAATAAATCTAGCAGTGTAAGGGATGTGTTTCAAGGTTTGCCATCATCTTATTTCACCCATTTGGTGGTCAGTTGCTTGTTTATTTTAATTAACCTTTGCTTGTATTTGCTGTTTTACACCAGATTTCTAAAATTTTTTTTATATAATTGCCATTTCTGGCATGTAAGGCCTTCAGCCATGATTATGGTCATTTGCTTTGAAAACCTTATTCACTGCCATTCCTGTTGTCTGATACCTTCTGCTGCGTTTGTGGCCACTTACCTTTTAATATTTCAATACCTGTAAGTTGTAAATTGCAGCGAGTTCTTAAAAATTCATAATTTATTGCCATTCTTGGCATGAAAGCCTTCAGCCATGATCACAGTGGCTTTTTTTAAAACCTTATTTGTATCTGTATTTTATGGTGATTTGCTAAACTGTAACACACTGAAAACACTTATTTACACAGTTGTTTATTCCTTCATTAATAACGTGTGGTATTTTTTAAATTCATTGTTGGGTCTGGGATTACTGTTTTAAAAATAAATGTGTGTAACTGTAAAATGCAACCAATAGTAACTGATTATGGCCCCATCCACAATCGTAACCGAATCCTGCATTCCCTTGACCACTAAATGGTCTCAGTGTTGTGTTACCTGACACAATCATGTAGATTAAATATTTAGGTGTAACACTGCAAAGCACCATTAAATGGAATGAGCAGATAATATTGGCTGAAGGGAGGGCAAATGGTCAACTTTGGTTTATTAGGAGAATTCTAAGAAAGTGCAGCTCATCTATAAGACTGCATACAGAACACTTTTGCAACACAGTGTCGAATACTGCTTGAGTCGAGAATGAGATTTTCACTCTGCAGCGGAGTGTACGCTGATATATCAGCGCACACTCCGCTGCAGAGTGAAAATCTCATTCTGGAAACATCCTCCAGGCTGTGGCTAAGCCATGTCTCCGCAGTATCCTTTCTTTCAGGAGTGCTAGTTCTGCAAAGTTCGCAGGAGAGCTTCTGTAAAGTTTGGAAGGTAGGAGACAAGATACTGGCAGAAGTAAGGCTGTGAGTACTGGGCATGAGTCGTGCTTCAGTAGCTCAGATGGTAGAGCACTTGCCCTCGAAAGGCCAAGGTCCCGAGTTCGAGTCTCAGTCGGGCACACAGTTTTCATCTGCGAGGAAGTTCCACTGCTTGAGTGTTTGGAATCCCCATCAGGTTGGATTAAAGGAAATCATCAAAGCAATTCGGAAGCATACTGCTAGATGTGTTACCAGTAGGTTTGATCGACATGAAAGTATTATGGAAATGCTCTATGAACTCAAATGGCAGTCACTGGAGGGAAGATTATGTTCTTTTGGAGAAACTGTATTGAGAAAGTTTAGAGAACTGTTATCTGTGACTGACCGCAGTACAGTTTTACTGCCACCAATGTACATATAGTTTAAGGGCCACAAATATAAGTTAAGAGAAATTAAGGCTCATACAGAGGCTTATAGACAATAGTTTTCCCTCATTCCATTTGCAAGTGGAACAGGAAAGGTAATTACCAGCAGTGGTACAGGGTATTTTCCACCAGGCACCATGTAGTGGCTGGGGAGTATGTATTTAGATGTAGCCCAAATCATAGTGGCAATTGAATACAGTCCATCTCTGGTAATTCCAAGCTGCTGGTTAATGATCATGCCATTCCTGATCGTCCATTGACTTATGGTGTGTGGCCTGCTGCAGCAAACATACATACTCAAGCAGGTGTCATCAATTTTACTTAATGCCCATGTCTAATAGAATGATGCTGAACTTTTGTTGATACTTTTAAGTGTGGTTCAACTATGTCAGTCTCTAACTGTTTCACTTATATAACAACAATGGAAATTCCATGATGGAGCAATATGTAATGTAAGATAAAGGCAGCCACTCACCTATAGTGAATCAATACATGGAGCACAGTAATGCATAACATAAAACAGCATTCACACTAGCTTTTGGACAGTAGCTCTTTTCACAGCAATAGTATACACATTCACACACACACACACACACACACACACACACACACACACACACACAACACCCAAACACACACTCCAATGACTAGGGTGTGTGCATTTTGATGTCTGTGTCTTTGTGTATGTGAACGTGTGTACTATTGGTGTAAAAAGAGCTAATGGTTGAAAGCTGGTGTGAATGCTGTTGTCTGTTAAGCATTACTAAGATCCCTGCATTGAGCCACTATAGGTGAGTGGTCACCTTTTCCTTATTTTATGTGTTGTTTCACTTATATATTTACCAAACACTGCCTGTCTGTTCGCTGTGATCATCTGGGAATTCAAATACTATGTGATCTGGTTTTCATTCAACAGCATCACGTTTGTGGCAACTTTTTAACTGCACTGCATGAAAATGATGGGTAGAGATAATGGCCATTAAGTGAATTGACAATTCCACATTCCCAGTGTGAAGTGTAGTACTCTTAATTTCTTGTTTGCTAGATATTGCTTGCTATTATTTGTCTAATTTTGTAAAATTCTCATTTCTTTGACCAATAACTTGCAGTTTGTTGTTGAGTTACTAAGTCCAATGGTCACAGGCCATTATTTCTAGTAATTCATCAGTTGGAGGGAACCAAAATGCCCCAAAAAATTGAGGAGATAATATTTCTTTTCACTGTTCTTATGGCCCTGGCAAGTATAAAGCCTGTTGACCCATGTACTCTTGCCATAATAGACTACTGAAGAAGGTATAAATTGTTTTGCCCTATACCAATAAGTTTATAAAATAACTAACTTAGGTTCATGGTCCATTGTAGGATTCAGCTAGTAACAAGAGTAGATTGTTGATATACTATTTTGTATTATGTCCTCATTTACTAAAGTTTCCAAGAGCAGTTAATTTCCCAAAAGTTGGGTCCAAATACAGACCATCATGGACAGCACTTGATTATTACTTTGCACAGAGGCATCTCTGGAGGTGACAAATCCATTGTCCAATTTCTGAAATGGTATTTCACAGAACTAGCCTCAGAAACATTGTACGAATATATGTTGGTAAGACATGCTTCCTTGTGAAGGCAGCTTACCTGTAAGCAATTCTCTTGTGTGTGATAATTCATGTATTAGTAATAGGAATTTTTTCAGAAAATTTTGTTATTGACTCTTTTGATGCTTATAAAGACTTCTCTCTCTCTCTCTCTCTCTCTCTCTCTCTCTCTCTTTCTGTGTGTGTGTGTGTGTGTGTGTGTGTGTATGTGTATGTGTGTGTGTGTGTGTGTGTGTGTGTGTGTGTGTGTGTGTGTGTGTGTGTGTTTACAAAAATCAAACTGCAATACTTACATCTCTTGTTTACATTCTTTGTCCAGATTTTAATCTGATACATTGTTATTCATACCTGCAAGGTTGACATTTTCCTTACAGTTGATTTGTGTAGCTCGTATTCTCCATTGATATGGTTTTATGCCAGAGGTCATTATCATAATGGAAACAGAAGCACTTCCAATGGCTGCATCAACAGGGACATATACTGCAAAGCAAATAATTCAGTGATAATGTCTGACATTTTAAACTAAATATTGAGTCATTTTTAAGTACCAAATCATGGGCAAGTTCAGAGAGTAGGTAACAGTTTATATACATGGTTTTGGTAAGATACAATGATTGTAATATTTATTATTATGTAAACAATGAATGATTTCTGGTATTATGTATTTCATAGTCTCTTCTAACATATTTAAAAAGATAAGCTTCTTTGTTCTCTTTTATTTTAGCTCTAAAAGTACTGTGCAGTTGCTGCAGACATGTGAAAGACATTTCCTTTTTGAGTGTATACAATTTTTCTCTATCTGAAATGTTGTACCTCTAGCCTGCATGTGTTGCTATTCATTTCATGGACCTCAAACGTTTTGTAGGTTAACTGTAATTCCTGTGAATTACTCAACCTGCTGAATATTAAAGAATTAACAAACTTCTTGCTGTTCAGTATGCATGGCCAAGCTTTAATAACACACACGCTGAAATCCCTGACATTCTTTGCCTGATAGATTTTTGTTAAGAAATGTTTTCTGTATCTTCAATCTGTAAAAATATTTTTATACTCTCAATTTTCTGCTGCTGAGAGCTGAAGTACATTCATTTCACTATGGTTGTTTGCTAATTTATCCAATGTCAAACACCTAAAACACTAATATTGACACACGTCACTTGTGTGGAAACAGAACATTTTATTGTAGTCCTGTTACTGCTATGTCTTATCTCATAAATTGCATGGCTATGTGTCAAACCTCTATTGTATAGCAGCATTTCTACAATTAATGAACAGCTTTTAGAGGCAACATGGCTACCAACTGGCTCTCCACGGCTGGCACCACAGCTGAAACTGTAACTAACCTCTTACAGAACGCCGGCCGAAGTGGCCGTGCGGTTCTAGGTGCTACAGTCTGGAGCCGAGCGACCGCTACGGTCGCAGGTTCGCATCCTGCCTCTGGCATGGATGTGTGTGATGTCCTTAGGTTATTTAGGTTTAATTAGTTCTAAGTTCTAGGCAACTGATGACCACAGAAGTTAAGTCGCATAGTGCTCAGAGCCATTTCTTACTGAACACTTTTACAGTTGAAAAACTGGAAACAAAGGGAATAAATAATAGCTTCAAAATTGGTGTTGATTTCGACCTAAAAGATAAAATAATGGACAACAGTATATGGCTGAATAATATTGCGATAAAACGTTTTTTATTCCGGAGGATGCCTACTGCACCAGTGTGATAAACTCCCAAGACCAAGAACATTCCATTGAAAAAGGAAATGGTATCATTGAAGAAAATGCTGTCTTAGTTATAGCGAGGGTAAATGTGCAGTGCCTCAGAACGAAACTTGATACATTATCACTGTTTGTTGATGAAGTGAGGCCTGATGTATTATGTATATGTGAACACTGGCTAGCCCAACCAGAAACAGAATACTACAGAAACATTGAATATATAGAAATGGTGAATGCATGGTGTAGAGAAACTACTATCCATGGTGGTGTAGCTGTGTATGTAAATAGTAAACTCAATGCCAATAAAATTGACTTAAGTAAATTTTGTGTAGATCTAGACCTAGAATTAGCTGCTTTGGGACTGTCAGATGCCAACATAATTGTTGTTTCTGTGTACTGTTCCCCAGATGGAAATTTTGAAAATTTCCTCGACCAGTTGGAAAGCTGTCTGTGTCACTTAGTGCACTTAGGGACAAAAATTGCTTTATGTGGAGACTTCAACATTCATATTGGAGAAGATAATGATAAAGCAAGAACTTTCATGAACTTAGTAAGCAGCTGTGGGCTATTCGTAGGAAAATCTCTACCAACAAGAGGAGCTATTTGTCTTGACACAATTGTGACAAACCTAAATAGTTGGGACTACAAAGTAAGTGTGGTGGACCCTATACTAGCAGATCACCATACAGTAATCATGAACTTATGGACAAACTCAGTAAGTACACAACAAATTCCCAGCTGGCATTAAAATTGTGTATTCAGAAATAGAGTTATTACAAAGAAAAGCTTAGATGATTTCAAAACTACAGTGTCTTCTATAGATTGGCACCAAATAATTGATGAATTGCCACCAAATTCTGCATTCAATCACATTTTCCAGACCCTTAAAGTGAAATTTGATGAACATTTTCCATTAAAACGCAAGAGATATTCAAATACTTCAAAATTTAGACAAGAAACTAACAAAGTAAAGAGGTGGTGTACTCCTAGACTAGCCAAAATAAAATGTATTGTCCAAATACTAAATGACAAGGTCAAAGCTGCGAAAGATATAGATATTAAGGATAGGCTGTACTCTAGTTATTTACAGACCAAAAGGATCTACAGAAAGGAAGTAGAAAAAGCAAAGAAGGAAAGCAATGCCAGATTTGTTGAAGCAGCTCACAGTCCTTGTAAACCAGCATGGGATCTGGTTAATGAGCACAAGAAAAAGCTCACCTCTTGCTCTAATTCTTGCAGTCCAGATGAGTTTAATGACTATTTTATAAAAATAGTGGAAAACACAGTAGATGAAATTCCTGACTTTGGAATAGATCCTGCAGCTGCTGTGAAATTTGAGAATAAATGCAGCAGGGTAATGTGGAAGAGAGTGTATCCAAAAGAAATACTAAATTGTAAAAAGCTACAAATCTTCAGGGAGCCCTGATATTTATGGCATGTCCTGTACTATGTTAAAACAATAATCAGTTAAATTGCACAGCCATTAACAGTAGTAATAAATAAAAGCCACCGTGCAGGAGAATTTCCAGACTTCCTGAAAATAGCATGCACAGTGCCTGTTTACAAAAAAGGCAGTCCACATGAAGTTTCAAGCTACAGGCCCATATCTATAATACCAGAACTAGCAAAGGTAATGGAGTCGATAATGAAAGAGCAACTATTGAGTTACTTCAAAGGAAATAGTCTCTTTTATGATGCGCAACATGGCTTTCAGAATGGCAGGTCAACAACAACAGCTGTACTTGACTTAGTTACAAACATAAGTCAGGGTTTTGAAGACAAGGAGTCTACAGCACTAGTACTCTGTGACCTTAGTAAGACATTTGACTGCATCCCACACAAGGCCCTGCTCAGAAAGCTAAAAACATATAATTTAGGGGGATCTGTCCTGTAAACTATTGAATCCTACCTGAGAAACAGACAACAGATTGTCTCCGTGCAAGGTGGGAAGAGGCTACAGCATGGCGTGCCACAGGAATCGGTAATAGGGCCCCTGCTGTTTCTTATCTTTGTAAATGACATAGGCTCCAATGGGCAAACCTTGCAGTTTGCAGATGATACAACCTTGTTTTCAAAAGGAGAGAATGTTGTACAGGCAGTCCAACAAGCAGAAGTCTTGTTCAATGAAGCTAAGGCCTGGTTTATCATGAACAAAATGAAAATTAATGAAGAAAAACCTCAGAGGATGATATGCAGCCTCAGCAATACTGGAGAACTGGGCAACACAGCAGATGTTAAACTCCTGGGCTTTCTCATTGATACCAAATTAACCTGGCAACAGCACACCAAACATATATGTTCCAAACTTTCACAGGTCCTGTACCTCTTGAGGAATCTGAAAAGTATAGTACCAGAACAGTACCTGCTAACTGTGTAATATGCAATGTTCCACAGCCACATCAGTTATGGGCTGTTGTTTTGGGGCCATTCTGCAGGCTGCAAGAATGTGCTTTTATTTCAAAAGAAAGCAATGAGGATAATTACTTTAAGCAAAAAAATAGACCCCTGTAAACCAATTTTCACCAGGTTAGGAGTTCTGATGTTTACAGCCAGTATATATTGAACTGCCTCTTCCACATAAAGAGAAACCATGATATCTACAGAAGAGAAATGTAGTTCACAAATACAGCACTCACAAAAAAGACAATATCGACATGCCAAGGTGTCGATTAGCAAAGACACAAAACAGCTTCCCAATGGTGGCCCTAAAACTGTTTAATGCTCTACCTTATGACATTCAGTCTTTACATGGGAGCAGTTTAAAACTACTATTTTGTGTAAGCTAAAAGAGCAACCCTTCTACAAAATTGAAGAATTCTTCTCTAGTAATAGCATATTGTTTACTTGAGCTGCAGCTCAGTTCCATGACTCCAACAGCAACCGTTATGTATCTATTTTATTGATGTGATATTATTGCAATCTAATTTATAACTTAAATATGTCTTGCAGTATTAAATTACTATCATAGTAGAGTTGTAGTCATATATTTTGATAATGTTGTATCTTGATGTTGTCCGTCCAGTGTGGCTGGTGAATAACGTAGAATTGGCAATAAAAGTAAATAATAGGAATGACCACCAAATCAGGCTAAGACCCTGTATCACCACCCTATGGCAGAGCATGTTGCTCACTGTAACACCATAGACTGTTGATTGCTTCACAGCCCCAGCCATCTGGAACCAACCTCCCCCCACCCCTCCTCCCCCATATAGATGCAGATATATTTGCCCCTCCCTTCCACCTGGGACCCACACTTTTCTTTTAAACTATCATATAAATGGTTCACCACTACAATTCCATCCAGTTATACCAGAAGACAAAAAGCCACTGTATCACTGAAGTATCATGAAATCTCCATGAAACTGCAATTAGCAACACTAAAAATTAAAAATAAAACACAAAATCATAGTAGCACAACTCACACCAATTTCATACTATTCAATTAAACTTATAGATTTAGACATAATATAGTACAGTCACATTGTAGACTAAAAGTACTAGAATTGTTTCAACAAATTGGATTTTAGGGACTCATCATCAGCATAAAAAGGTGTGTAAGTAAGATTTGTTTCACTTTATTCCTAAATACATTCCTACTTTTTCTAATTGATACGGGTAATTTACTGTAAAGCACACTGCCAAATTGCCCATTTTCTTACACCATGCAAACGTTTGGTCAGTCTTTGACTATTAAGGTGAATGTCTGCACTAGAATGTGTATTATGACCCTCAATAGACTCATTGGTCTTGAATATATTCAAATTTTTATCAACGAAAGTCACACTTTCTAAATATTTTCAATTCCTTGAAAACAGGCTTAGTGGAGATATGTGGAAGCATCTGTGTCATTATCTTCAAGATCTTTTTCTCGCATATAAAATTTTACTGGACACTGACCCTCAAAATGGGGTTCCATAGGAGAGAATTAAGTTTACTACGGCAAATTAATCTGTTTCTATGGTTGAGATATCACAGGACTGACTAAGACTCTGAAAAGCATAACACAAACTGCTCAGTTTCTTTAGCAGCTTCTCTCTGTGAGTATTCCATTGGAATTTATTGTCTGTCCATCCCCCAAGAATTTTAATCTCACTGATTTGCTCCACTGCTTCATCACCAACTAACATGGGCTTCAAGTAGGCAGGGCAGTTTTTGGATGCAGTGAAAAACAGATGAGCAGTTTTCTTTCTGTTTATTAATAATTTTTTTGTGTATCCAGAAAATTAGCCTGTTGGTAGACTGTCATTTACAACCTGAAGAGATGGATTTCAGAAAAGCAAGTGTGTGTCATCTGCAAACAATACAAGTATGGCATTAGGCAGCTTCAGATGCTGGTGATCGATAAATAATATGAACCTTGAGGGACACCATAATTGACCATAGTTTCATTGGTTGGAACTTTAATACCATCTTTGTTCGAGAATTCAACTGTCTGCCTCCTGTTAGTGAGGTATGATTGAAACTACATACTCTTCCGTGAGCAAAATTGCGACACTGTGTTTGCAAATGAATGTGTTCCCGCAAAAAACACAAAAAATTACAGTAAAAATTAAGTATGTATGAGTTGTATAACCGAAATCACAAAGTTAACTGAGCGTGTTTCTAGCCTTCAGTTAATCATTAGTGCATTGAGTAGTGATACCTCTGAACTTTGAAAAGAAATGAGTAGGCAAACAAAGGTCCACTTCTTTTCCGCTTAAAAATTCAAATGAGTGGACTAAAATATGAGGGGGAGTTGGAAAATAAGCTTCCCCTGTCGACTGTGGGCAGAGTTGTGTGATATTGGCGAAAGACGACATGGCAGGTGAACACGCACATGCAAGACACCAATACACCATTTGGTAGAGGTCGACCACGATCAAGCAGATAGCGCTGTTGCAGTGCCTGTGCAAAGTGGAGACCCATTGCTCAGTCTTTTCCCAGAGCTATGGAGAGAAGGTGTGTTTTGGAGTCGTAGTCAAAGGCTGAAGTGAGAGCTGTTATCCGCTATGAATGGGCATGTGGAGTATCAGGCACAGAAATTCATAACTGCCTTGTTGAGATGTATGGGTCAGGTGTGATGTCAAGGAAAATGGTGCGGAGATGGTGCCAGCAATTCAGTGATGGACGTCAGCAAGTGCAGGACATACCGAGACCTGGACGGATGCACATGGACACTACAGATGCAAATGTCAAGAATGTGGATGACATGATTAAAGCGAACTGTCATATCACCATCGATGGAGTAGCAACAGAACTTGAAATCGGATATGAACGAGTTCACAAGATCATCCACAACATTCTTTGATACAAGAAGGTGTCAGCATGATGGGTGCCCCACCAACTGACCCCGACACACATGGAACAGTGTTCAGACTGGAACAGCTCTTGTGTTACCAGGCAATGACCTTCTGTTTCAGATTGTGATGGGGGATGAAATGTGGGTCCACCATTACACACCCGAATCGAAGGCCGCACCCATGGAGTAGAAACATCCATAATCACCTGTCCCCAAGAAGTCAATACCTTCAATCCGCAGTGTCGATGGTATTGTTACCCATGACTGTACCGCTAAAGCGGAGTTATTGAACGCAGTTTTCTGAAATTCCTTCACCAGGGAAGATGAATGGAATATTTCAGAGTTCGAAACACGAACAGCTGCTGGCATGAGTTTCTTAGAAGTAGATACCTTGATCGCTTGATACGGGCAAGTCTTCAGGTGCAGATTGTATACCGATTAGGTTCCTTTCAGATTACGCTGATACAATAGCTCCCTACTTAGCAATCATATGCAACCGCTTGCTCACCGATTGATCTGTACCTGCAGATTGGAAAATTGCACAGGTCGCATCAGTGTTTAAGAAGGGTAGTAGGAGTAATCCATCGAACTACAGACATATATCATTGACGTCGGTTTGCAGTAGGGTTTTGGAGCATATACTGTATTCAAACATTATGAATCACCTCGAAGGGAACGATCTATTGATATGTAATCAGCATGGTTTCAGAAAACATCGTTCTTGTGCAACACAGCTAGCTCTTTATTCGCACAAAGTAATGGCCGCTATCGACGGGGGATCTCAAGTTGATTTCGTATTTCTAGATTTCCGGAAAGCTTTTGACACCGTTTCTCATAAGCGACTTCTAATCAAGCTGCGGGCCTATGGGGTATCATCTCAGTTGTGCGAGTGGATTCGTGATTTCCTGTCAGGAAGGTTGCAGTTCATAGTAATAGACGGCAAATCATCGAGTAAAACTGAAGTGATATCAGGTGTTCCCAGGGAAGCGTCCTGGGACCTCTGCTCTTACTGATCTGTATAAATGACCTGGGTGACAATCTGAGCAGTTCTCTTAGGTTGTTCGCAGATGATGCTGTAATTTACCGTCTAGTAAGGTCATCCGAAGACCGGTATCAGTTGCAAAGCGATTTAGAAAAGATTGCTGTATGGTGTGGCAGGTGGCAGTTGATGCTAAATAACGAAAAGTGTGAGGTGATCCACATGAGTTCCAAAAGAAATCCGTTGGAATTCGATTACTCGATAAATAGTACAATTCTCAAGGCTGTCCATTCAACTAAGTACCTGGGTGTAAAAATTATGAACAACTTCAGTTGGAAAAACCACATAGATAGTATTGTGGGGAAGGCAAGCCAAAGGTTGCGTTTCATTGGCAGGACACTTAGAAGACGCAACAAGTCCACTAAAGAGACAGCTTACACGACACTTGTTTGTCCTCTGTTGGAATATTGCTGTGCGGTGTGGGATCCTTACCAGATGGGATTGACGGAGGACATCGAAAGGGTGCAAAAAAGGGCATCTTGTTTTGTATTATCACGTAATAGGGGAGAGAGTGTGGCAGATATGATATGCGAGTTGGGATGGAAGTCATTAAAGCAAAGACATTTTTCGTCGCTGCGAGATCTATTTACGAAATTTCAGTCAGCATCTTTCTCTTCCGAATGCGAAAATATTTTGTTGAGCCCAACCTACATAAGTAGGAATGATCATCAAAATAAAGTAAGAGAAATCAGAGCTCGAACAGAAAGGTTTGGGTGTTTGTTTTTCCCCCGCGCTGTTTGGGAGTGGAATGGTAGGGAGATAGTATGATTGTGGTTTGATGAACCCTCTGCCAAGCACTTAAATGTGAATTGCAGAGTAATCATGTAGATGTAGAAGTTCAAAAGTGTGCCATCTGCAGGTAAAGTGCTACTTACCATTTTCTGGGACGCCAATGGAGTTTTGCTGCTGGACTTTCTGGAGGATACAACCATCAATGCTGAGCGGTACTGTGCCACTGTGTTGAAATTGAAAGAGGTGATTTGGAAAAAGCGGCTTGGCCTTCTCAGATCTGGCATTCTGCTGTTGTATGACAATGCGAGACCACATAAGATGACGGCAACACAAAATCATATTGCAACTCTTGTTTGGGAGTGCCTACATCATCCGCCTTACGGTCCAGATCTTGCACCAAGTGACTTTCATCTGTTTCCTCTCAGCAGAAGGCACTTTGGTAGCAATGCTGGCATCAAACAAGCCGTTCAATGCTTCTTCCACATGCAATGCCCTGATTTCTTCCTGGAAGGCTTTTTGAAGCTTATAAAATGGTATGACAAATGTCTCAAAGTACTTGGAAATTTTGTAGAAAAATAAAGATATGTCTTATCTTTAATGTCTCATTCTCTTTTTTTTCCTTTCACACACAACTCTGACCACAGTCGACAGGGGAAACTTATTTTCCAACTCCCCCACATACCATATAAAAACAAAAGTTCGAGCACAAAACAATCAGCAGAAAGTGAAAACATCAAACAACTGGTGATTAAAAACAAACTTAAAGCTTTTTCCATGCGTGAAGAGACTGAACCAATACCGTTATGTGGAAATGAATATTCAAAACCACTGTGTTGACACAATGGTGAAATATCATCTAAGTTCAGCATTAGGAAAGGCAGTGGCGGTGAGAAGCTATGCATATCATCCATTGTATGTAACAATGAAATGAATGTGAAACACACTGTTAACAGAAATATAAATCACGTAAACTGTGCATGTACCCAAATATCAAAGAAAAATAGTAAAATACATGCTTTTACAGATAGTAGTGGTAAATGAATCCCCAAAATTTTACGTAATGGTCACCAAAACTTAATGTAACTGGCACTGTCAAACCAGGAGCGCCTTTATCTGAAATTCTGAAACAATTATGAAAGCTCCTTACAGTCTGGAAGCAACTGTATTGTGATAGGTGGTGCAAGATCACTAAAACTATAATTGATCAAACATTTTTTGTACTTGAAAACATTTGAGCATAGTGTAGAAGTGACTGAGACTGGATTCTCAGATTATGAAGCAATAAAATTTAGTGTAAATAATGTACTCAGGACAAATTCCAAGGGAAGTGAGAAATACTTCTACAGAAGATTATAAATGAGGATAACATTAGGATTTTTAATTCATGTTAAAAAATTCAGACTGGGGTTTGGATAATTATGACAATGCAGATATAAAGTTTGAGTAATTTTCAGCTTTTTACAAGCATAACTATGAAACTGCATTGCCTCTAAAGAAAATTAATGTAAGAACCAGAATTAACACTTGGATAACACAAGGATAAGAAAATCTTCAGAGCAAGTTAGGAAGTTCATTAAATCAGCTAGGCAAAATCTAGCTCTGAAACAGTATGTAAAGAAAATGTATAAGAAAGTCATTCCAGCAGCAAAAAAAAATTAAGCAACAATTCATACATCAACACAAACAAGGGTAGGAAGAAAAAAGAAATCAGTTTGGAATGTGATAAATGCAAACTTAGGCAGAATCAAAGCAATAAACGTCAACATTGTTCTTAAAAGTGAAGGCAAAACTATAATTTATCGTTTACAAATTGCCACTCTATTCAATAGCCACTATAAAATTTCAGTACAAAATCTTGTAAGAAACCAAAGTCACATAATAGGTAATCATAACGCCTCTTTAAATCCTAAAGCCATATTTTTGTATCCTGTAACAGTACAAGAGGCAGAGAATGCAATCAGAAAACTAAAAAATAAATTTTTCTGTGGTACAGATGGCATTCCTGATAAAGTAATTGAACACAGCAAATATATTGTTCCTCTATTCATTGATATAATTAATGCTTCTTTCAGCACTGGTTGTTTCTCTAGAGAACTTAAGCTGTCAATAATAAAACCTGTTTAGCCAACTACAGCTTATCTGATCTGCTAAAGAGATACAACATAGTAGTCAGGTAATAAATTTTTATTTCTGAAAGCTCTAACACCAGTCAACTGAAAAATCTAATTCAATACAAAGAATACTAATAAAAATCAAAGAGTAAAGCAGAGTGTCCATGTGCTCGTCATCACAGAATAATGCTGTGTTTCATTGCGCATTCACAGATTTTCTTCTGACGACTCCCTACACAGCCCCCCCCCCCCCCCCCCCCCAAAATCCACAATAGAGCAGAGCTCCGGGAAAGTGGGGGTATTCATATTTCACCCGCCATCAGGCTCTTGTGTGTACTGAAGGCATTGCTTGGACTTCTTCAGCCTCTGGTGCTGGGGTAGTGACAGTGCTACTTCCTCTCGTGGCACTGAGACAATGTCATCTGTATCCAGTAGTGTGGTAGGTGACACATTGTGTTCAGTGTGTTCATCCTCTTCAGTCAATAACATAAGTGCTGGTTTGGCACGTTCCAATGATACCACTTGGGTCTTCCCATTTTGTTCTATATGCATGGTGTGTTCATCTCAGGAGAGAACTCTGCAGGGCCCAGAATATGGGGGCTTGGAGCAGTGACTTGACAGCGTCTGTCTGTAGCATCACACGTGTACATGACTATAGATCTTTGTGCACGAATATAGTTACCGCCCCATGTCTGAACACAGCAGATGGGCGAAGCCTGGCCAAATGCTGAAGCACCATTTGCAGTACATAAGGAAATTTGGTCTGTCATGCCCCGGTTTGATCAGTGAAGAATTCTGTGAGCAGTCTTAAGGGTTCACCATAAACCAATTCTGCAGTGGATGCTCCTAAATCTGCTTTTAATGCTATACGAAGGCCCAACAAAACCAGTGGCAAAGCTGATGACCAAAACTGTGTGAGGCACATTAAAACAGCTTGTAACATCCTATGCCAGCGTTCCACCATTCTGTAGCTTGTTGCATGGTAAGCTGTGGTATGACGATGGTGGAAACCACAGAGGTTGGCCACAATTCGAACTGATGCCCCTGGTCTGTGGTGACGTGTAAATGGCAGCCGAAACATGTGATCCATGATGAAAGAAATACCCATGCCTCTGTTTCTGCACAAATGTCCAATAATGGAACTGCCTCCGCCCATATAATGAAGTGCCCCATTGCACTAAGGAGGTAACAGTATCCTTAGTATCCTTCCAACAGCAATACAAGTCCCATGATGTCCAGGTGCACATATGTGAAACGTTACATTGTAAGTGGGAGGTCTCCTACCGCTTTGTGCACATATCGTCCAACCTTGGCCCTCTGACAGTCTAAGCATGTTTTTGCCCAACTGCAGCAGTCCTTCATTATAGTGGGCCACACGAATCTATCCGTCATCAGTTTGATGCTGGCGTTTATTCCTGGATGAGCCAGCCCATGGATGCTGTCAAATAATTGCCATCGCAATTTCTTAGGTACAAAAGGTCTCGGTTTTCCCTGTGATACATTTACCAAACTCACACACATTCACCAGCAGGTTGTATTTGCTGCATACATAACGTGGCTGTACTGTCACAATGGAATTTGGCGAGTTGTTGGTCTGTCTCTTGCACAGCAGCTAGCTCCTTATAGTCAATAGCCTGAGAGGTTGATTCCAACCAAGACAGGAAATCGGCCATGATGTTCTCAGCTCCTTTTATATGCTGCAGGTCTAACATGAACTGGGCAATGAATTCAAGTTGTCTAAATTGTTGTGGTGAGCAGCCATCCTTGTTCCTACTGAAGGCAAAGGTAACTGGCTTGCAGTCTGTGAAAACCGTGAATGGCCTGGCATCCACTTGGCTGGAAATTTCTGACAGCTTCATAAATTGCCAAAAATTCCCTATTGTAAGTGCTCCATTTAACTTGTGATAATGTATGCTTATAGAAGAAGCCCAGGGGCTGCCAGTGGCCTTTGACATACTGGTGTAGAGCTGTGCCAATGGCTAGCTAGCTAGCATCCACAACAATTGCCAGTTGTGCCTGAGGAACCAGGTGTGCTAACTTGAGTGCCTGACATAGACACACCTTGGTCTTATAGAATGCCATCAACATCTCTGGTGTCCATTGCAAAGGTCGTTTGCCCACTGCATCCTTGCCGGCTAGTGCTGATGTCAAAGGTGCCTGGATGGATGCAGCATTAGGCAAATGTTGTCTGTAGAAAATAAGTGCTCCAAGGAACCGGTGTAGTTGGTGATAATCGATGGGCGAACCATCTCCTCAATAATGGTAAGTTTATCTTGCAGTGGGCTGGTACTGGCTGTTGTCTCTGAGTATCCCAAAAATGGCACCTGACATCACTGAAATAAACACTTTGATTCATTGACCAAAATTCCGTATGCATCAGTGTGTTGGTAAACAGTCTTTAGATACAGTTTGTGCAATTTATCAGATGTGGAAAAGACCATGATATCATCGAGGTATGCAAAGCAGTATGGTAAACCTCTTAGTACTTCATTGACATACCACTGCCAACATTGTGCTGCATTTTTCAAACCAAACAGCATACAGATGTATTCGAATGAGCCAAATGGTGTCATGACAGCTGTCTTTGGTATATCAGCAAATACTACTGGTATCTGGTGATATGCTTTCTGGCAATCAATGACACTAAAAATGGTCGCACCTGCCAGTACATGCATAAAATCCCTAATATAATGGTACTGGATAGCGATCAGGAATAGTATGGGTATTGAGTGCTCAGTAGTATCCAGGACCAGTCTTTCTTCTCTACTAGATGAAATGGTGATGACCATGGGGTGTCGGATCTATGGATGACTCCCAAGTGCAAGAATTCTTCAAGTTCTGCCTTCACTGCAGTGAAACGATCAGGAGCTAACTGGTGCAGGTGCTGAGATGTTGGTTGACCAGATGTAGTCCTGGTGTGATGGACCGTGTTGTGTTTAACTGTCTGAGCACACAGCATGGATTCACAGTTTGCTACATGTGGCATCACTCCCTGTCTGTCATCGAATGTAGTCAGAGAACCTGGTCCTAGGGTGCCTTTACTGCTCTGCTTACCCCAACAGATGCTCGACGAGCCAATGTCTCCTTCAACTGCATAATGAATCAAGAAATCTGCACCCAATATTGCATCTGACACATCGGCAATCACCAAAGTCCATGTAAAACGATCTTGGAAACTGAGGTCTAAGTCTATCTGGCATATTCCGTAAGTCATTATTGAAGTCTGATTTGCTGCTGTGAGCTTCAATTGAATTGGAACAAGCTTAACACCACAACTTCCAACAGGCAGTGCACTGACATCTGAGCCTGAGTCGGTTAGATAAGCATGGCTAGATTTAGTGTCTGTGACAAAAAGTCGGTGGGACAGCGAAGGTAAAGAAGAAAGGTTACTCACCAGTAGTTTCCTGTCAATGCTCTAACCTTGCAGTGGTAGGTGTTGGTGCTTGAACTCGCAACCGGCAGTGCCTATGGCCGGCTGCTGTTGCCATTTGGGTGAGTGCAGGGTGATGTGCATCGTGTTGCCTTGTTTCCAAAGCTACGGTGGTATCAGCCGATACGTGCCATAGACACACTGCTATCTTCCTCACTCTTCTTGTATGTGGCTGCTTTGCCTCTGAGGAACGCCAATATCTGTCGCCGAAAGTCGTCAATGTGATTTTGTAGCTCGTCCAATTGTTGAGTAACATCCATTTGTTGGCGTCGTTGTATCGCTGCAGCTTCCTGAACGTCTGTACTGCTGCGTTCGAAAGTCACAGATGATGCCTACATCTAAAGAGGCATAGATCTTGTCTGCTAGTGAAAGCAATGATGAAATATTGCCTGCATCAGAGAGCACCACACCCATTCTAACTGTCTCTGGCAACTGTATGTGCCATACATGTTGCAGTGTCATAGCTGGCAACACAGTGTCACCGACTAAGCTTCACTGGTGCCACCAAAATCCCGAAGTGCCTGTTGGATACGTTGTTCCAGCAGCTGATGTAGTCGCTCAAGGAGTAACTGTTTATGTGTATACTTCTGTGTGTCGGGTGGGTGGAGTATTATTTTTGTACTGATTGTTGCTGTTTTACTGTCGAACGCAGTAACAGCGATCATAAATTTGGTATCTTCATTTACAATGCCATGGTGCTGGATCGAGAACTGCAAGATCGAGAATTGCAAGCCATAATTCCAGTTTATCAGGAATGAACTGTGGTGGGTGTATCTTCATCTTGCTAGTGTTATTTGCCAAATGGCAGATGCAATAGAAAAGTTCAACACAGTGCTTTCCTTGTCTTCAATGTCTCGTCATAAATCTTTGATGTGTTTCAACAAAGCATCGCGCTGATACATAGTACTATGTGTGTCACACGGACACGCCGACTCTGCAGTAGACGATACCAAACGGTGCTGCATTTGCTTGTCTAAAATGGAATTCAGTATACGGGGTCATCACTTTAGCCAACTACAGCTTACCTCCATCTGCTAAAGAGATTCAATGTAGTAGTCAGGCAATAACTTTTTGTTTCCTAAAGATCTGACACCAATCAACTGAAAAATCTAAGTCAATACAAAGAATACTAATAAAAATCTACGAGTAAAGCAGATTGTCCATGCGCTCGTAGTCACAGAATAATTCTGTGCTTAATTGTGCATTCACAGATGTTTTTCTGATGACTCCCACACCAGTATATAATAACAGTGATTCTTATGATGTAAAAAACTACAGACCTTTGTCAAAGTTGTCTCTTCTCTCAAAAACTGTTGAAAGAATAATGTACGAAAGACTCTCTGCTTTTTTGAACAAAAGTGGAATATTTGTCAGTGAACAAAATGGTTTTAGAAAAAATAGATCAACAGAAATCACTATTTATAATTGTTCTAAATTCCATTCATCATAATGAAATAAACTGTGGATTGTTTTTGGACTTATCTAAGGCAATTGATGTTATTGATCATAAAATTTTGCTTGACAAACTATACTGCTATGAAGTCCTTGGCAGTGTTCATATGTGGTTTAAATCATACTTACCTGATAGGTACCAGAAAGTGGAAATAGTTAATGAAGGTAAATCCTTCTTTTCTGGATATGAGAAAGTTACTCATGGAGTACACCAAGAATAAGTGTTAGCACCCCTGTTGTTCTTGATATTCATAAATGACTTACCAAGTTATTTAATGCAAGCTGATTCTGTACTATTTGCTCTTTGTCAAAGCTCAGAATGTGACTGACTTAACACAAAAAATAGAAATAACAAATGATGAAGTAGTTAAATGGTTTTGAGAAAACAGTCCATTTGTTAATGAGAAGAAAACGGTATGGGTGAATTAAAGGCATGCATCAAATAAAGTAGTCCCTAACATAATAGTGAAGTTAGGAAAACAGAAAATATTTAAAACTTGAAATACTAAATTTTTAGGAATTTGGTTAAATGAGCATCTTGAATGGGGTAAACATATATAACGGCTCAATAAAAAACTAATTAAATGCTGTTATGTATTATAAGAATGCTCAAAAATTCCTGCAGTGAAGAAATGGTGATGAGTGCCTATTATGCATTTATGCATAGTCTAGTGCGATATAATGTCATATTTTGGGGTTTTATGAGTCTAGCAAAACACTCCTTTACTATTCACAAATGAGCAATAAGAACCATAAAAGGGATTGCACCTAGGGAGTCCTGTAGGGAAAAATTAAAATAACTGAAAGATATAACTCTTCCATTCACCAGTAGCAATGGTAGAAATTTCATCTACTGCTGACCTTCCATCAGTGGGTCAAGCAGCGCAAGAACCTGCTCCACCTGATGTGTCTCCACCATGATCAGTGGTAACAGAGGCAAGCAAAAGAGGCACAATAACTAGGAAACGCAGAACTCTACAGAATTTTTGGTACCCAGCCTCAGTTCCAGGACTAACTTAAGTCAAAAATCTGCAAGTACACTGCCTATAATCTCTAATTTTGGTTGAAAACAAAACAGTGACATCAGAACAAAGAGTTTAGGAAACGACAAAGTTTGTATTTTTCATCCGTTTGCATTAGTGACATTCGTGCAATAAACAATACCCATATATTTTGTCTTACTGATCATCATTTGACAGAAGGTATTGAAATGGTGCAACTATATAAGTACAGTCTAGCAGCTTATTACACTACAATCATGCTCATAAATTAAGGATAATGCTGATACGTGGCGAAAAAACGCTCTGGTGGGTGGTTTGTGGGTTTAAATAAGCTCAGGGTATGACCATGCAGTGCATCTGACCTGCGGTTCTCGCACAGTGGCACTGGCAGCAGTCCACATACGCAGAGGTGTGTTGGTGCATGTCAGAGTACGGTGCAGCGAGTAAGTGTGAAGATGTTTTCAGACATGCTAATGGTGACTGTGTGTTGAAAATGGCTCAAAGAACACGTATTGATGACGTTATGAGGGGCAGAATACGAGGGCGACTGGAGACTGGTCAAACAAAGCAGGTCATTGCACGGGCCCTCCATGTGCCACAATGTTGGTCTCAAGATTATGGCAACGATTCCAGCAGACAGGAAACGTGCCCAGGTGCTACAGTATGGGACGTCCACCATGTACAACACCACAAGAAGACCGATATCTCACCATCAGTGCCCACAGACGGCCACGGAGTACTGCAGATAGCCTCACTTGGGACCTTACCGCAGCCACTGGAACAGTTGTCTCCAGACAAACAGTCTACAGATGACTGAACAGACATGGTTTATTCACCTGGAGACCTGCAAAGTGCATTCCACTGACCCCTGGTCACAGGAGAGCCCGTAAAGCCTGGTGTCAAGAACACAGTACATGGTCATTGGAACAGTGGTCCCAAGTTTTGTTCACGGACGAGTCCAGGTATAGTCTCAACAGTGATTCTCACGGGGTTTTCATCTGGCGTGAACCAGAAACCAGATACCAACCACTTAATGTCCTTGTAAGGGACCTGTATGGAGGTTGTGGTTTGATGGTGTGGGCTGGGATTATGATTGGTGCATGTACACCCCTGCATGTCTTTGACAGAGGAACTGTAACAGATCAGGTGTATCGGGACATCACTTTGCACCAGTATGTCTGCCTTTTCAGGGGTGCAGTGGTTCCCACCTTCCTCCTGATGGATGATAGCACATGGCCCCACTGAGCTGCCATCGTGGAGGAGTACCTTGAAACAGAAGATATCAGGCAAATGGAGTGGCCTGCCTGTTCTCCAGACCTAAACCTCATGGAGCACATCTGTGATGGTCTCAGTCGACATATTGCTGCACATCTTCAAACCCCTATGACACTTCAGGAGCTCTGACAGGCACTGGTGCAAGAAAGGGAGGCTATATCCCAGCAGATGCTTAACCACCTGATCCAGAGTATGCCAACCCATTGTGCAGCCTGTTTACACATGCATGGTGATCATATCCCATATTGATGTCAGGGTACATGTGCAGGAAACAGTGGCGTTTTGTAGCACATGTGTTTCGGGACGGTTTTCTCAAATTATCATCAATACCGTGGACTTACAGATCTGTGTTGTGTGTGCCTATGCTATTAGCACCAGTTTTGTGTAGTGCCATGTTTTGTGGCACCACTTTCTGCAATTATCCTTAATTTATGAGCATGAGTGTAGAAGCACAATGGATAAAGGTGGAGTAATAAAGTATGTTAAAACTAATGTAGTGTACAAATCTGTGGATGTAAAGAATTATCATGTTGATCAACATTTTGAGGCGTGTTGCATTGAACTCCATGTTAATTCTCCGCCTGTTAATGTGATTACTGTTTACACAGCACCCTCAGGAAACCCTAGTATATTCCTCAAGCAAATAGAATCACTTTTAACTTGTCTGTTCTCAAAAAAAACAAAGAAATTATCATGCTTGGTAATTTTAATGTAAATTTCCTTACCTGGCTCATTAAGGGAGTCAAAATATACTGTAAAACAAAGAGAATGCTTTATGTCTCTCTCAGAAATACAACAAACCTCAGGAGTGTCATGAAAAAATGCAAGAGCATTTTTATTAAATCTGAAATTAATAATTCAAATAATAAAATAAAAACTGTTTGGAAGATGTTCAAAAGAGAGACAGGAAAAATTACAGAAGATACAGACAGTATCAAAGTGTGTCATAATGGATCCATGGCAGCTGAAGGTGATATAGTTGCCAATATCTTCAACAACAAATTAGTTGTAAAGGGTCTAGAGTTGAAGCCATGACTCTTCTACAAAAAGCAATACAGAATAAAATTAGTCAAATGCATCTACCCTCTATTACAACCAAAGAGACTGAGGCAGTAATAAGGCAAATGAAAAATAAAAATTCCACTGGTGTGGATAATATATCTGTCAGAGTACTGAAGCAGTGCTGCAAATTTATTCTTGAAGTTCTCTGTCACATATTTAATGAGTCTGTAAATCAAGATGCTGTCTCTAATGGACTCAAATATGCAAGTGTGAAACCACTGTTCAAAAAAGGTGATAAAGCTGATGTTTTCAACTACTGGCCGATTTCATTGTACATTGATAGTCTGCGTGACTGTGAGTGCATCATGCCAGAGCTAAGTGAATTCAATTGTGGGGAAATTGTTGGTGCTTGTATGTTGCGTGCTTCCATCCCCAAGGTAAATGAAGTGTTTGGTGTTTCAAGAGGCACCATATCAAAGATTTATACCTCTTACAGGGAAAGCAGAAAAAAATCATCCATGAAGTCATAATGCAGATGAAAGTGTGTGTTGTGCAGCCATGAAAGATGCTCATTGAAGAGGATTGTGATCAAAACTAAGAAGATAACAGCTGCAAAAGCCACTGTAAAACTGCATGTCACACTTGCAAACCCTGTCTGGGCAAAACAACATGAAGGGAGCTCCATAAGAATGGAATTGCAGGATGAGTTGGAATTCCAAGACCACTCACCAGTGATGCAAATTCCCATAACAGAAAAACATGGTGCCATAGCATGGACTATGGAGTAATGGAAGGAAGTTATTTAGCCAGGTGGATCTGGCTCCACACTGTCTTCAACTTCTGGCCAAGTTTACATCCCGAGAGTGAAACACGGCAGGGTTCAATGAGGATTTGGGCAGCCATCTCATGATATTCCATGGACACCATGCTTACTCTGCAAAGTCACATTAATGCCATGGATTATTTAACCATTTTGGCTGATAAGGTCCATCCGATGGTATAATGTTTGTTCTTCAACGGTGATGCTGTGTTCCAAGAGAACAAAGCTCACATTCCCCATGACTGGTTTTGTGAGCATGAGGATGAAGTATCACATCTCCCCAGGCCACCACAGTCAACAGATCTCATTATTATTGAGACTTTGTGGTCTACCTTGGAGAGAGGGGTACATGCTCACTATTCACCACCATCATCATTACCTGAAGTTATCGCTGTTTTGCAGGAAGAATGGTATAAGATTTCCTTGAAAATCACACAGGACTGGTATTTATCCATTTGCAGATGACTGGAAACTGTTTTGTCTGCCAACATTTTTACTGTACCATATTAGGCATGATAATGTGTTGTGTTTTTGGTGTTTCCACATTTTTGCCTACTCTGTTCTATCTGTCAGTACATAGTCAACCATCATTTTAAACTTGAGCCATCGTTCCTCTATATCCTGTTGTCCTGAGCTAAGAGTTTGAAGTTCCTCACTGATATATGACACTACTGCTTCTTAATCTAGTTTACTGACATATAAACATTTCTACTTGTTTAGTGCCCTTTGTGCTTTGGTAATCTCTGTTGCTACAACTGCCTTGTATTACGTACAACTCCTAGGTGACTCATTTATCTTTTTTTCAATTTAATTTAATTTTCTTTATTTATTTCCTACTAACAGCTGCAGATGTCATTTCTCAACGTAGTGGGGTAATGTAGATCATCCGATATTTTTCCAATTTTTTTGTGGCTGTTTAGGGACTAAATAACTTGTGTTCATTATCTGAACAATAGTGCTGACTGCTGACTGATATTTACTTTATTTTATAGTTAAGTAGAGGCCGTTTGACTATTCAAGTAATTTGTTTGCTATTTTCAAGGCTGTGCATAGATATCTACTTTGAAAGTGGTACATTTTTATTCACAAGAGTTTTAGGTTCCCAAATATCTATGTTGACTTTGTGGTGGTGATTCTGAGGACTTTATTAAACATATAGCTTGCAAAATTATGAAACATACCACTACCAGTATTGGTTGGTATTGTGTATTTTACATTGGCACTATGCTCTTTTGCACCTGCCACTTACACTGTCCCATTTTGAAAAACTGTAGCCAGCTTCAAGATGGTTAGTGTCATCCACACCAGTGTCCTTGGATCCTCTCAATTGTTAGATGGAAGATGTTGTACTATAAGCGCATGGAAACAATATAGAATAACCAGAGTTTGGGTTGACTGTTAATTTTGTTTAATTATACAAACAAATACAGGCTCCAAACACAATACACTGTAGATTTTACAGTGATGGCACAGGAAATGAAATATTGTGTTCTCTGGCAAAAAATGCAATTTTGTTGTGACACATTTTATTATGAATCACACTCTTTGTTAAGTGTTTTCCATTGCGTACATCCAATCACTGAAATCAGATTATGTAAAGTCTGCAAAGTAGCCATCTATGGCTGCTGTAGCTTCTTTGATGGACTCAGTATGTTACATAACAACAAATCAAAAGTTAACTAATCTCATGAACAGGGTGGATGTCAAACGCATTTTACTGTTTTTGAGTTTTCCCATTGACAAATGCACTTTTGTTGTCAGATGCACTGTTCTGATGTAAGATAATTGTTGTTTCTTTGTTGCATTTTGGAATCTATGCCTATTTTCACATATTTGTTTTGATTTGTTGGCCCAGAAGACTTGTGTAATATTTGTTGTTCAACCTCTTGCCAGATAATCTCCCAGAAAACACTGACCATAACAATTCTAGCAAATGAAATAAATCTTGCAATTTTTGGTGCATGGTGTCTTGCTTCCATCCAATGTTTTGGTTGTTGTCTTGCTGTTGGCATGAACTGGCAAGCCAATGTTTCACCCTAAGTTATAACATTAACAACTTTCTGCCTTGACCACATTTTTTATTATTTCCAAAATCGCCTTACGCATTTTGACATTTCATCATTTTCAAAGGCTATCTAGCACCTACTATCAATGTTCGCGCTACATCTTTGCTGACCGGTGTGCTGGCAACAGCTTACGCCAGCACAATTCATGTACACTGAAGAGCCAAAGAAACTGGTACACCTGCCTAATATTGTGTAGGGCCCCCACGAGCATGCAGAAGTACCGCAACATGGCATGACATGGGCTCGACTAATGTCTGAAATAGAGCCAGAGGGAACTGACACCATGAATCCTGCAGGGCTGTCCATAAATCTATAAGAGTACACGTGGGTGGAGTTCTCTTCTGAACAGCATGTTGCAAGGCATCCCAGATTTGCTCAGTAATGTTCATGTTTGGGGAGTTTGGTGGCCAGTGGAAGAGTTTCAGCTCAGAAGAGTGTTCCTGGAGCCACCCTGTAGCATTTCTGGATGTGTGAGGTGTTGCATTGTCCTGCTGGTATTGCCCAAGTCTGTTGGAATGCACAGTGGACATGAATGGATGCAGGTGATCACCAGGATGCTTACGTTCGTGTCACCTGTCAGAGTTGTATTTAGACGTATGAGGCGTTCCATATTGCTCCAACTGCCCATAGCCCACACCATTACAAAGCCTCCACCAGCTTGAACAGTCCCCTGCTGACATACAGGATTCCATGGATTCATGAGGTTGTCTCCATACCAGTACATGTCCATCTGCTCGATACAATTTGAAACGAGACTTGTCTGACCAGGCAACATGTGTCCAGTCATTAACAGTCCAATGTCAGTGTTGACGGGCCCAGGCAAGATGTAAAGCTTTGTGTCATGCAGTCATCATGGGTACACGAGTGGGCTTGGCTCCAAAAGCCCATATCAGTAATGTTTCGTTGAATGGTTCACATGCAGACACTTGTTGATGGCCCAGCATTGAAATCTGCAGCAATTTGAGGAACAGTTGCATGTCTGTCATGTTGAATGATTATCTCCAGTCCTCATTGGTCCCATTCTTGCAGGATCTTTCTCTGGCTGCATTGATGTCAGAGAGTTGATGTTTTACCGGATCCCTGATATTCAGAGGTACACTTGTGAAATGGTTGTACAGGAAAATCCCCATTTCATCAACCTTGGAGGTGCTGTGTCCCATTGCTCATGCGACAACTATTACACCATGTTCAAACTCACTTAAATCTCGATAACCTGCCATTGTAGCAGCATTAACCAAACAACTGTGCCAGATACTCATAGTCTCATATAGGCATTTCTCACTGCAGCACTGTATTCTGCCTGTTTATATATGTCTGCATTTGAATATGCATGCCTATACTAGTTTTTTGGTGCTTCAGAGAACATCACAAAACTGGTATCAAAATATATGAAAATATTACATTTCACAATACATCACAAAACTGGTATCAAAAGATATGAAAGTCTTACATTTCACAATTTATTAGAGACAGTATAATGAGTAGAATATAGATTTATAGCTTACCAGTGTTATGTTGATCATATAAAATTGTTCAAACAGTGAAAACTCCAGGTAGGAATATGAACAATGTAGGAAAAGATAGATTGCTACTTACTGTTAAGTTGCAGGCAGGCACAACTGAAAGTCACTTACAAAAAGCTTTCGGCCACAGCTTTCATTAGAAAAAGAGAAACACACATCAGTCATATTCACAAGCAAATGCATTTCATTGATGTGTCCAATTGTGAACAGTGATGCTGCACTAATGTATAAGTTAAATAGGGTTCTCAATAAAAGACTTAGAGAAGTTTACACTTTTGAGAGGTGCTTTTCTTTGAGGAGCTCATACCATTTTGTACAAAAGACAAAAAATTTAGTCCTTCCAGAGAATGCTTCTCTAGCCTCCTTGGATGTTGTTAACCCATACACTAACAAACCAGTTTCCAAAACCATTTATGTTATCAAGTGTAATTTGTTAAAACATGAAAGTATTGGCCAAGAATAGAATAGAATTGATTGATATATCAGAGTTTTACTTGTCTTTCAACTATTTCACTTTAATGGAAAATATTACCATCAACCAGTAGGCCTAGCTACGAGAAACAGTTTATTAGGCACAGCAGCCCAGACTTTTATGGATCAATTGGAAAACAGTTTTGTTACTAAATACCCAGAAATCTGGAGTAACATTCTCACTTATAGCAGATACGTGGATGATACTTTTATAGTCGTAAAATGTAATGATGAAATGATCAAAAAGATGTCTCTAAAATTTATCAATATGCACCACAACATAAAATTTACAGTTGAACATGAAGTTGGACAAGCTATAAATTTTCTTGAGTCAGCTAGGTCCACCAACAAACTGGCATTTGGAACTTTTAGGAAGGCAGCATTTACAGATGCCATTATACCAGTGGACTCATGCCACCAAAAACTGTTTTTCGTCTGTGATAAATATGTTAATGAAGCTGCTCTTAAATGAAAATTACATTGAGAAAGATTTGAATATTTTAGAACAGATGGCAAGGTTGAATGGTTATGATAGTAACTAAGGTAAGTTTATGTACAGTAAGCTTATAAATAACAGAAGCACTCAACATAAAAAAACAACAAAAAATAAGGATGAGTATGAAATATAAAGGAACATTCACTGAACACATAATAAATAGATTCAGGAGGCATAATATCAGTTTGGTGGTAAAAACTAACAGGAAATTAGGGAACACATTATGACACTCAATTTAGGCCAGACATGAAAAGTATGAGGGCATAGGAGTTTACAGGATTAAGTGCGGTGATTGTGAAAAATTTTATGTAAGACAGACTCATAGAACCTTCACAAAACATATTAGAGAGCATACATATGACAGCAATGAAGGCTACGAGGTGCGGCTAGAAAAAAAACTGGACTGATGCTGGAAAAAACATTTATTTACAATTATTTACAATTTCATGTTATCTCCTTCAATGTACTCTCCTCCTCGGTCTCTACACCGCTCCATACAAATTTTCCACTGTTCATAGCAATGCTGCAGATCATTTTCGGCAAGTCCATACATTACTTCCGTCGCTTTTTCTTTTACTGCTTCAACAGTCTCAAATCTAGTTCCTTTCAAAGCTGACTTGACTTTAGGGAAAAGAAAAAAGTCACAGGGGGCCAAATCAGGTGAGTAGGGTGGATGATCTAAGATGGGAATGTTGTGTTTTGCCAAAAACATCTTCACTGACAACGCACTGTGAGCTGGGGCATTGTCTTGGTGAAGGATCCATGACTTTTTTCTCCACAAATCGTTCTGTTTTCTCCATACTCGCTCACGTAGGGTAGCCAGGACGCTAATGTAGTAATGCTGATTCACTGTTTGTCCCTCTGGTACCCAATCAACATGCACAATCCCTTTGATGTCAAAAAAAAAAAAAACAATCACCATTGCCTTGAATTTCGATTTTGAAATTCGTGCTTTTTTTTGTCGTGGAGAACCAGGAGTTTTCCAATGCATCGGTTGGCGTTTAGTTTCGGGATCGTAAGTAAAAAACCACGATTCATCGCAAGTAATAACATTTTGTAAGAAGGTGGGATCACTTTCAATGTTTTCCAGGATGTCAGAACAAATCATTCCTCGGCGTTCCTTCTGTTCAATTGTGAGACACTTTGGAACCATTTTTGAACACACTTTGTTCATGTTGAAACTTTCATGAAGAATCTGCCTAACACTTTCCTTGTCAACTCCTGTTAACTCAGACACTGCTCTGATTGTTAAACGGCGATCTTGTCGAACAAGTTTACCGATTTTTTCAATGTTTGCATCAGTTTTTGCTGACAGTGGTCTGCCAGTGCGAGTGTCATCACTGGTGTCTTCGCGGCCATCTTTAAATCATTTAAGCCACTCAAACACTTGTGTTCATGATAAACAATCATCGCCGTACACTTGTTGTAACATTACAAACGTTTCACTTGCAGATTTTCCTAGTCTGAAACAAAATTTGATGTTAACACGCTGTTCTTTCTGTACACTCAACATTTTCCGACGCACAGACAAAACGTCAACTACTTAAAACAGACGCCACGGGCAGACTGAGTGCAGGAGGCAGATGAAACTCGAGCAGTAGGCGGAGCGAGAGTCACGTGACAGGCCACGTGACTTTCAGCCTTATTGCATTCGTTTTATTGTTTCACCAGTACTAGTCCAGTTTTTTTCTAGCCACATCTCGTATATGAAAAGGCATCTTTTATAAAACAATCACATGTTAGGCAAAATTCAAATTAATCTTTAAGTCCTGCACAATACTCCTAAGGGGCTGTTGTTAAACATGCTTAAGGAATTGGAGATTTTACAGAGTATAACAAAATTTTCATCAGAAATACTAAACACACAAATAGATTTTACCAAAAACTTGTTTTTCAGTCTACCTACAGAGAACTTATAGTTCTGCAATCGTCCTAGGTCCTTGGCAGATGGCAACTCAATGTAGTTTACCTCTACATAGTATTGTTTTTGCGATAAACATTTTACCATTCTGTACTTTACCCATAAAGCTGTACACCTTTCTGTGGCTCTTTCCTGTGTTTTTCATTTTACGCAAGATGAGTAAAAGTTTAATCATTAACTACATATGTAGTGTAATTCACTTGTATTGGTCATAGGCTGATAAAGTATTTGTAAGTTGTTGCTCAGTTCTTGAAATTGCATTACACAAATTGAAAACTCTCCGCAACAGTGCTAATACAGCTGTTCCACAACACTTTTGCATTATTTCATTCAAAGTAATTTATTAAAACATTTGTAGTCACAGGATTACAAACAGTTTTAAAGGATTTTTCAGTGTGTCAAGATTTACCTTGTTTACCCTAACCCCCCCCCCCTTTTAATTGCTCCATGGGATTTTACAATGTTTGTTATTCACAGAAAACAATTCTGTAGTCATAGGACCACAGAAGCTCTTAAGTACATTATTTTAAGTGTGCCAGTTATAAACTAAACTCTTCCTGTCCTCTACTAATCCCTATAATTTTTATTATTTTTTATCAACTGGCGTATGTACAATTACAGCTTTTGGTTTGTTATATACTTATACCTATTTCTTTAAGAGTTATTGTTGATTGATGGAAAAAACTGTGACATATAATGTAAGTAAAAGGAAACAAGTTATGTAACGTAGCATAACTGACAGTGTACCATTAGTAGTAATATTGCACTGGTTTTCATATGACTGTATTTTGGATGGTGGTTTAGTGAAACTGATGTTTGTAGGTTAAGGAATTTTAATTAGATAAAGCAATATGGGATGGTTGCCATATACTATAGAGGGAACTGATGTATGGGGTTCCAAAATAGTGCCTTCTCAAATTGTTTGAATTTTCTGTATAGTGCTTAAGCTTTTGCTTCCATTGGCAGGAATGACAATGCATGGGTGTCACCTGTTCTTCATAAGTGAGTGCTTGTCCCAACTGGTATTTCTTGGTACTTACATGCTGTAAGTTGTCAAAAAATTGTTTGTTGAAAGACAGTAGGCCTCATGTACCCTAACACTACCCAGTGAACTCTTCCAGTGCATTATTTTCAACCACTCAAAAGACCTGTTACACATTTTTTTGTAAAGAAATACCTTTTTGTAAAACATTGTACAGTGTTTCCTGATGAAATTGTTTTATAAGATATAATGATGAAAATTTAGTTGTAAACAAATAAATGTGGCATGTTTCATGTATCCAGCACAGCCTAGTGGTTCATCCACTTGTTTTCCAATTAGTCCCTTGGTAGTGGTTTGCACTAGTCTCATGATTTAGACTGTTAACAAGACACAACATACTAATGAACAATTTTATATAATTTATACGACACTGGTAAGCTAGAAAGCCATAGTCTACTCATTATACTATATCTCTAGTTAATTGTCAAATACAACCTTTCTACATATATTTTGATACAAAGTTTGTATTGTATTTTATAACCTTTGAAACTGACATAATGTCGAAATGCATAAGGTAGTTTTGGAAATAATAAAAATTGTGGTGAAGACATCAGAAAGTTATTAAAGTGGATACAGATGGCCATTTCATCTCATAGCATTTTCATGCAAATTGTAGCCTCAGTTATAAACTGGTTCACAAACTCAGCTGAATCTTTTTAAAATCATCCAAACATCACTCATAAAACTTTTGCTTTAAGTCAACATTCAGCATGTGTGGAATTCATTTTACACAACACTTTCTTGTAGTTAACTCTTCATGCAAATGTATTATTCTCTTCTCTGCCATGCCTTTGGTGTCAGGTATTTAATAAATGCTAGGTGGCATTTTTTGGATTTCATTTCCAGGACAGGTACAGGCGCCTTTGAATCCAATTGCACATTTTGTAACTACTGAAAATGTTGATGTGGGCTCCTTATAATCCCCCATCAACTTTGGGTGAATAAATCACCCAAAACCAAAAAAAATAGCATTGCACAGTATTACTGTTTATCAGTCTGAACAAACACACACAACTTAACTGACTTATAAAGTTGTATAAACATAATGATTTTGCTCGTTATGATGACACTTGACTTACTGAATTGAAAAAACATATGCCAACATAATAAAAACAAAATTTTATTGCTATCAGTGCAACTTGGGTGCCAGGATTAAACACTTTTTTTCTTGTTACAGTAATGTGTGAAAATAACATGAGATAGGAATTGTACTTCTTGTTGATCACTACAAATGGATCACAAATTTAGATTGGGCAAGTATTATGACAGGAAATGAACCACTGACTCATCATAGAGACCATCCTGATATTCACTTTAAGTGGTGTAGGAAATAATGGAAATCTAATTTATATTGACCAAATGGGGAACTCTGTCCCACCCAGCATGCAAGTAGAGCATTGTAGCAACTGCACTACCTCACATGAGAATTTGATCATGTGGAAGGGTTTTCATTGTAGTATGCATATGAATAAAATGCCATTGAAGTATTAGTGTGATGATTTAGAATAAAACTAAAAAATAAAGCTGTTTATATGGAATATTTCCTTAGTCTTATGACTTCATAACAATAAATCATTACTGAAATATTTTTGTTTGAATTTCCAGCTAAATGAGCCATGTGAGATGTTAGTATTGATATTTGTGACAACACTTATTACCTGTACTGAAAAGGATTGGCACAAACAGTTACAACCATTATAGTATCATTACTTACTGTGTTGTCCACCATTTTCTCCACATAGTTCTGATAATCCAATGCCATTTGGTAGTGAGGTGGTCACAATAAAACGGTCATTACGGCATATACCAAGTGTTCTGTGTGGCCCACTGAGAGAAAACTGTTCAAAATCCATGCTGCAAGTAAGTTTCAGCCATTACTTTTGTGGTATCATGTAAATGCAATTTCATTGTTTAAAAATATCATTAATTAATTTCTCTCTGAGTGACAGTTTTCAGATATGCTTGAGATAACTGCATTACATCATTTTTAGCTCTACATTTATAGGTTGGAAGTTTTGAATGCTATAATTATATAGCTGGGAATGTGGGGGGGAGGGGGGGGGGAGGGGAGTGGGGAGGGGAGTAGCAGGTGCACAGGCTAGGTCTGTGATGCACAGGCACTGGAGCAGTGGGCTGCGGCACACGATGGAGGTGACTTGGAGACAAGGATTTGCATGGGTTGACAGGACAGAGGAAGAGGAAACTGCTGAATCGAGGGTGTGGACATTGGGTTAACAGAGACTGAGGCCATTATGGTTATGGGAGTGAAGGATGTGTTGGAAGGATAACTCCCATCTGCACAGTTCAGAAAAAGATGGCAGTGGAAGGGAGGATCCAGGTTGTGAAACAGCCATTGAAATCAAGCATGTTGTGCTCAGCTGTAGGTTTTACCACTGGATGGTCAGCTTTGTCATCGTCCACAGTTTGATGGTGGCCATTCGTTCTGGTGGACAGCTGGTTGGTTGTCATATCAACATAAAAAACTGTGGAGTGATTGCAGCAGAGTTTGTATACAACATTTTTGTTTTCACAGGTGACCCTACCTCTGATGGTATACGATAAGCCTGTGATAGGAGTGGACTAGGACATGCTGGGTGGGTGAATTGGGAAGATTTTACATCTGGCTCTTCCACAGGGATATGATCATATCTAATAATTTAATAAAACATGTGGGTCTGGAAATAAATGAAGCACTTTTTGATATTGCAGACTGCTCATTCAGAGGTGGAGTGTTTCCAGGAAAAAATAAAAATTAACTAAGTAGTGCTAAAACACAAAAAAGGTGACAAATATTAGTCAAATAACTCCAGACCAGTATCCCTAATATCTGATTTTTCAAAAATATTATGGCTGCTTATGCAGAGTAGATTGATTAAATTCTTACAGAAAGACAATATTCTGGTACTGTCACAACAAAGTGTCCAAAAAGGGAAATCTACAGAAATAGCTATTGACTAACAGAGTCTGTCACAGAAGCATTGGACGAAAGGAACTCGGTATCTGCTGTGATGATGATATTTGGTTTGTGGAATGTGCAGCTGTATGGTTATCAGTGCCCATGCAAATTCCCAACCTTTTCACTGTCTAGTCTCACCACTTTTCCTGAATGATGATGAAATGATGAGGACACGCAAATATCCAGCCCCTAGGGCGAGAAAATCCTCGACCTGGCAGGTAATCAAACCAGTGCCCCCTTGATCCAGAGGCAGCAATGCCAGCCACTAGGCCATGAGCTGCAGATTGTCTGCTATGTTTCTAGATTTACCTCAGGCTTTTAATACAATCACCTTTACATTTCTACTTGAAAAAGTTGAAAGATGTGGCACAAGTGGACATGCAGTGCAATAATACAGTCATATGTTGGCAACAAAAAGCAGTATGTGGTGACAGAATCTGGACACAACCTCTTTACAAACAATATTAATGTCAGTGACAAAAAACAGAAAATTCTTTATTCTGATGACATTAGCAAAAGTAGAAAAAAGTGTGGAAACATCTGAATGAAGCACATTTATTTCAACAAACAACATGGTTGTGGCTCACAGAGAATGACTTAATTATAAATCTAAAATGAACAATGTTCACGGTGCTCACCAATAAAGAAAAAGAATGTCACATACATTATTTATAAATGAAACAAAATGGGAACAAATAACTTCTGTAAAATTTTTGGGAATAGTGTTAAACAATAATCTCCAATCAAGAGAACATATAGACAACGTGTACTTAACATTAAGTTCTATAATATTTATTATGAAATAACTTGCACTTTATGCCAGTAAACAACTTCTATGTACAGTATACCATGGTCTTTTTACACTTACTCAACAATATGGAATTAGTGTGTGAGGAAACTTCAGCAGCAACATAAAAGGAATTTTTGTACTGCAAAAGAAAGGCATCAAAAATACTGATATTTCCATCTATATAGGCTACATATCAGTATAACAGTTTTGTTAACAAAGGACTACATATATCACTAGAAAAAACACAGATGTCCATTCACATGACACAAGTACTCAGTACTCAGGCATAGAACTGGTAAAGTGTCTACCTAAGGGACTAAGGGATAGTATGAGTAAGAAGGCATTCCAGAAATGTTTTAAGGATTATTTTATGCAGAAAGAATTTTATAGTGTAGAAGAATGAATATATAAATAGTGAATAATGTTTTATTATCATTATATTTGTATTACAGTTACCTGTGGGAAAGTGAGTGTGGAAACGATATTTATAACAACATATAAAACTACACATAAATATAAATTATTGCATGTATCATATGTTTTTGTATGTTTACACTGTATTCACCTGATTAAATCATTACTTAAATAACTTTAGTATATAAATATAAACAGAGAGGTAAATGTATATATAAAATTACTGTCATATTTGCCTGTTTTGTATTTTAAATTGTAATATGTAGGCTGAATATTTTAAGACATTAGATTAAGCTGATCTATCTTATATAAGAAGTGCATACTCTGCACATAATGTAGTAAAATGTGACCAGATAAAAATCAGTCAATCACATACTCCCTTTCTACTTCATTTTGATCCCATTTACTTTCTCACTACACATCTACATATTTTGTCAATAATCTGCATACATATTTCTTTTGGTAGCTCCTTTTTAGCTTCCAAGATTCATTTCCCATCAAACTAAACTACGTGGCAATTGGTATGCAAATGCTGTTTACGATCATGTTACTGATGAAAAATTATTGAATGATGGTGTACACTATAATGAGGTACTATACAGGGCAAGGCAATTAAAATAGAATAACATTAGGAAAAGGATAGATCGCTATTCACCATAAAGATGAAACACTGCGTTGCAGACAAGCGCAATGAACAGACTGTTGCACATTTAACTTTCAGCCAAAGCCTTCATCAGAAAATAAACTGCACACACATTCATACCAGCAAGCACACCTCATGCACATGTGAGTGCCATCTCTGGCAGCTTGTGCTTGCTCATATGAATATGTGTGTATGTGTCATTTCTTTTCATAGAAGGCTTTGGCCAAAAGCTGAATCTCTTTTTTGCACCTGTCTGCAACTTAACGTGCCGTCTTTATGGTGAATAGTGATTTATCCTTTTCCTTATATTGTTAATATTTCAACCTGATGTTTCCACTGTTCAAAAATAGATAGCATATGTGTAGAACGCTCTGAACTCAACAGATTCACTATCCTGACACAGTATCATTTATTAATTACATAATGTTGACTAAATAGACCTTCCTGTGAACATTTACACAGAAGTCATCCTCAAATTTGTGTGCTGACACAGTCTTTATAAGATTAAAAGTTTAACTCCTTCCTATTAATCAACAGATAATCTTTTCAGAAAAACACTTTACTCTTTGAGTACAGACCTTTTATTATTATTTTTGTTCTGAAGGGCATTTTACTTTGATAGATCACTTCTGTAGCTTGTGAGTGGGTTAGATATTGAACCATGTGTAATTCTATAATTGAATTTTCCTCCACTCTGAACTCTGGTGCAGCCTGTTATAATCACCACATGTTCCTGTTATTAAAGTATAATTCCAATCATGCACATCAAGTGTCATTTATATCAAAAGTGTTAGTTCCCTATATAAATTTTTATGTGTTATAGAATCAAAAGGTTTGGTAAAATCTCATGAAAATCCAAAAAGATGATTTTTCCTTGTTTAACTATTTATATTCTTCGTTTTGTAATACTGTTTGACTTTATGAACTGGCATTCATACTATGTAAAACTAAGTACATTGTTGTATTCCAAATTTTAGGAATGTCTCCTGCTACATACAGTGCACAGTATGTTTATATTTTTCAGTAATATGACAACTTGTCAAATAATTAGCAGGTAACTGCATTTGTGAACTGGTTTGATCACAGATATATTAAATTTTTTTTGGAAAAACAATTTAAGATTTAGCATTTTTTAATGGCATTCTACTTTCATTCCTTATATGTTTGTAATTTATTAATTTTGTTTCTGTCAGACTTGCAAATAATGCTTTTATTAGTGCCTAGTTCTGAACAATTTTGTTCATTCTCAAATCATTACTTACATTAGAAGAGACAATGTTACTAACAAAAATGAATTTATAAAGATAACAGACATTATCACACTGTTTTATAAATTACTGCTATGTCATAAGCTAATGCTTTACTGAATCATGAATCCTCTTCTCAGGAAATGTAGGATTTGCCTATTAATTCATGAAGATAAATATAATAGGAAACATCTAGTAGAATGTAAATGATTTTGGAAAAGCCAGAAGCAGAGTTCGTTTTGTTTGCACATGACCCAAGTATTGCAATAAATACACTCCTGGAAATTGAAATAAGAACACCGTGAATTCATTGTCCCAGGAAGGGGAAACTTTATTGACACATTCCTGGGGTCAGATACATCACATGATCACACTGACAGAACCACAGGCACATAGACACAGGCAACAGAGCATGCACAATGTCGGCACTAGTACAGTGTATATCCACCTTTCGCAGCAATGCAGGCTGCTATTCTCCCATGGAGACGATCGTAGAGATGCTGGATGTAGTCCTGTGGAACGGCTTGCCATGCCATTTCCACCTGGCGCCTCAGTTGGACCAGCGTTCGTGCTCGACGTGCAGACTGCGTGAGACGACGCTTCATCCAGTCCCAAACATGCTCAATGGGGGACAGATCCGGAGATCTTGCTGGCCAGGGTAGTTGACTTACACCTTCTAGAGCACGTTGGGTGGCACGGGATACATGCGGACGTGCATTGTCCTGTTGGAACAGCAAGTTCCCTTGCCGGTCTAGGAATGGTAGAACGATGGGTTCGATGACGGTTTGGATGTACCGTGCACTATTCAGTGTCCCCTCGACGATCACCAGTGGTGTACGGCCAGTGTAGGAGATCGCTCCCCACACCATGATGCCGGGTGTTGGCCCTGTGTGCCTCGGTCGTATGCAGTCCTGATTGTGGCGCTCACCTGCACGGCGCCAAACACGCATACGACCATCATTGGCACCAAGGCAGAAGCGACTCTCATCGCTGAAGACGACACGTCTCCGTTCGTCCCTCCATTCACGCCTGTCGCGACACCACTGGAGGCGGGCTGCACGATGTTGGGGCGTGAGCGGAAGACGGCCTAACGGTGTGCGGGACCGTAGCCCAGCTTCATGGAGACGGTTGCGAATGGTCCTCGCCGATACCCCAGGAGCAACAGTGTCCCTAATTTGCTGGGAAGTGGCGGTGCGTTCCCCTACGGCACTGCGTAGGATCCTACGGTCTTGGCGTGCATCCGTGCGTCGCTGCGGTCCGGTCCCAGGTCGACGGGCACGTGCACCTTCCGCCGACCACTGGCGACAACATCGATGTACTGTGGAGACCTCATGCCCCACGTGTTGAGCAATTCGGCGGTACGTCCACCCGGCCTCCCGCATGCCCACTATACGCCCTCGCTCAAAGTCCGTCAACTGCACATACGGTTCACGTCCACGCTGTCGCGGCATGCTACCAGTGTTAAAGACTGCGATGGAGCTCCGTATGCCACGGCAAACTGGCTGACACTGACGGCGGCGGTGCACAAATGCTGCGCAGCTAGCGCCATTCGACGGCCAACACCGCGGTTCTTGGTGTGTCCGCTGTGCCGTGCGTGTGATCATTGCTTGTACAGCCCTCTCGCAGTGTCCGGAGCAAGTATGGTGGGTCTGACACACCGGTGTCAATGTGTTCTTTTTTCCATTTCCAGGAGTGTAGTATGTCAAGTGTAGTTCTAGAAAGATCTGCTAATGATATTACCATGGATATTAATAAATGGTTTAAAGCCAACTCACTGACATTAAACTTCGAAAAGACTCACTATATGCAATTCAGAACCTGCAAGAGGTTTCCACCCAGCATATGCATAAAGTATGAAGAAGAGCAAATAGAAGAGGTTGACAGTCTTAAATTCCTGGGATTACAACTTAATAATAAATTCAGTTGGGAGGAGCATACCACAGAACTGCAGAAACGCCTTAACAAATCTGTATTTGCAATTCGAGTGTTAACAGACATAGGCGACATAAAAATGAAAAAGCTTGCTTACTTTGTCTACTTTCATTCCATAATGTCATATGGTATAATATTTTGGGGTAACTCTTCAACACAAACAAAAGTTTTCAGAGTCCAAAAGCGTGTAATACATATTATTTGTGGAGTAAATTCACGGACGTCCTGTAGAAACCTCTTCAAAGAGCTGGGTATACTAACTACTGCCTCTCAGTATATTTACTCCTTAATGAAATTTGTCCTAAATAATGTATCTCTTTTTCCAACAAACAGCTCAGTTCATACATACAATACCAGGAACAAAAATGATCTGCACAAGGACTTAAAAGCACTTTAGTTCAAAAAGGGGTCCACTACTCAGGAACACTCATCTTCAATAATTTGCCAGCAAACATAAAGAATTTAGCTACAAATAAAGATCAGTTTAAAAGAAGCCTGAAAGACTTACTAGTGGCCAACTCCTTCTACTCCATTGATGAATTTTTTGATAGAAACGAATGATGTATTGTATATAATCATACTACTAGTATTGTTATTTCAGCTAAAAAAATTATGTATTGAATGTACTCATACTATTAGTATTGTTATTTCAGCTTAAAAAAAATGACATGTTCCACATCCACGAGGATCTCCTCAGTACGGATCTATGGAACGAAAAACTAATCTAATCTAATCTAATCTATACCACCCAGAGAATAGCAGAAACGTTGAGTCATCAACAGGTGCACACAAAAAAGGAAACCAAAGACACACACACACACACACACACACACACACACACACACACAGACCATATTAGTTTCCACTAGCATATTTCTGATCAGATAATGTATCCAACTTGATAGTTCCTGGTCTGATGAACAAGCGTTACGAATGGGCTGAACTAGAGCTTGCAAGTGACCTGCTTAGAGCGTGAATTACACTTTGTTAGTATATATACTAACTGCCCAGACCACTTTGCACTTAAATTACCTTGAAAAGTGCAAATTATAATGCAGCTTGCCTACATACAGGTCCAATGGCAATGACTTTGAACATATAACATCATCAAGAAACAAGCAAATCCCACCCCTCCTCATTAGTGATGCCATTGAGCCAAACATCTCCCTTCCCCCATCTTCAACCAATCAAAATCCAAGACAGCTGGACTAGCACAGTTGTGCTAGTGAGCAAATTTAATAAAAATACAAAATGGAAGAACTATCCCAGTTGTGGTTTGTTCCTCATACCACATCCCCCTCCTCTCTATCCAGTCAGATTGTAGTATTAAAATTATGCATAAAAATTGTGTCAAGTCACTGCTCAGTGAAAGTCAAAGCCGCGCGGGATTAGCCGAGCGGTCTCAGGCGCTGCAGTCATGGACTGTGCGGCTGGTCCTGGTGGAGGTTCGAGTCCTCCCTTGGGCATGGGTGTGTGTGTTTGTCCTTAGGATAATTTAGTTAAGTAATGTGTAAGCTTAGGGACTGATGACCTTAGCAGTTAAGTCCCATAAGATTTCACACACATTTGTACATTTTTGAAAGTCAAAGATAATTGCACACACATACATACCTCGGTATTTAATAAGTATTACATTAAAATGATATGTAAAAATTATGTCATGTTACATTATTTCTGTGAAATTCAAAGATACACGTACACAGTCTGTCACATTAATGTGACCAAGTGGGCTGGCGCAGTGGTTAGCACCCTAGACTCACATTTGGGAGGATGACGGTTCAAACCTTCATCTGGCCATCCTGATTCAGGTTTTCTGAGGTTTCCCTGAAACACTTCAGGCAGGTGCTGGGATGATTCCTCTGAAAGCGCATAGCCTATTTCATTCCCCATCGTTCCCTAATCTGAGCTTGTGCTTCGTATCTAATGACCTCGTTGTTGATGGGATATTAAACACAGATGTGATCATCTGTCAAAAGCCTATGTAAGCACATTTTGCAGCGCCGATGTTCAGGAAGAGAATCAATGAATTTCTGGGAGGTACCAACAGGGATGTGGGGAAATGCTGACTCGAGTGCCGTGACCAGCTGCACTAGTTATCTCAGTTGAGGAACGAGGCGTAACAGACCAATCAAGGTGGTCCACAGAGCCTCAATTGGGTATAAATCAGCGGAGTTTGGTGGCCAGGGGAGCACGGTAAACTCATCCTGCTGCTTTTCAAACCGTGCACGTACACCGTGAGCTATGTTACACGTTGAATTGTTCTGCTTGTGGATGTGACTGTGCTGAGCAAAAACACTCTCATGTAGGGGTGAACATGGTCTTCAAGGTTAGATGCATACATATGTTGATCCACTGTGCCTCCCAGAATTAGATCACCTAGGCAATGGCACGATAACATCCCCCAGACCATAACGCTCCCTCCTCCGGCTTGGAACCTTTTGACGATTGTTGCAGGACCGTACACTCCTACGACCGTCTGTTCGATGGAGCATAAAATAGGATTCATCAGAAAAGGCCACTTGTCGCCACTCAGTGGGCGTCCAGCTATTGTACTGGCGTGCAAATTCCAGTCTACATCATCGATGAATGGCGCCTGCTGTGGAGGCCCATTAGCAGCGACGTTCACTGAACAGTCGTTGAGTAGACACTGTCGGTAGCCCCTGGATTCAACTGGTCTGTCAGGTGCTGACTTTTTGTCGCTCGAAGCAGACGTGAAACTTTGATCGGCCTTAATCTGCCCAGCTGGACTCCCACGATCACAATCAGTCAACTGACTCATTGTAGCAATATAACTAGATTACCAACGATATGCAGTGTTATCGTACTATAACTTGCTGCTGCCTACCTCCCCAGTCTCCTGCTGTCTTAGTTTACAGACGGACTGCCTTAGATTTTTCCTGATATGTGAGAGCTGCGACTGCGCTGATACATCTACTGCTGGGCAGAGGCTGCTCGTCAGTGTCTTCAACAAGTCAACTTCAAGCAGTTTACCGTCTGAAATTCTTTTTGTTGCATAGCAAATTTCAGTGTGCTTTATCCAAGACTTGTCGAGGTTTAATAGCACTAGAGAACCACAGTTTTCACATTGCTGCCTGTTTCTTTTTGCTGAAAATAGGATCTTCAGTTTTCCGATGTCCCGAATCTAGTTTACACCCTTGACATCACTAATAGTACATCGCGTTTCGCTTTCCCACGGCATTGCGAAATCTTTTTCAGCCTGAGAGCTTACCAGTTTCTTCATGTTCATTCTTTTCCTGGGATGGATGCCAATGACGGTCAAGTACATGTAAGTAATAAAAGGAATTATAAATTTCCGTTGATGCCAACGGCCTTACCGCAGTGGTGACACCGGTTAAGGTCAGATCACTGAAGCTAAGCGCTGTCGGGCTGGACTAGCACTTGGATGGGTCTCCATGCAGTCTGCCGAGCGCTGTTGGAAGCGGGATGCACTCAGCCCTTGTGAGGCAAACTGGGGAGTCACTTGACTGAGAAGTAGCGGCTCCGGTCTCGTAAACCGACAAAACGGCCGGGAGAGAGGTGTGCTGACCAAAAATTACACGAAGCGAAATGTAGTGTGAGGAGGGCTATGCGAGAGGTGTTCAATGAATTCGAAAGTAATGTTCTATGTACTGACTTGGCAGAAATTCCTAAGAAATTCTGGTCATATGTAGGTGGATCAAAACAAAATGTCCAGACACTCTGTGACCAAAATGGTACTGAAACAGAGGATGACAGACTAAAGGCTGAAATACTAAATGTCTTTTTCCAAAGCTGTTTCACAGAGGAAGACTGCACTGTAGTTCCTTCTCTAGATTGTCGCACAGATGACAAAATGGTAGATATCGAAATAGACGACAGAGGGATAGAGAAACAATTAAAATCGCTCAAAAGAGGAAACGCCACTGGACCTGATGGGATACCAGTTCGATTTTACACAGAGTACGCGAAAGAACTTGCCCCCTTCTTGCAGCGGTGTACCGTAGGTCTCTAGAAGAGCGTAGCCTTCGAAAAGATTGGAAAAGGGCACAGGTGATCCCCGTTTTCAAGAAGGGACGTCGAACATATGTGCAGAACTATAGACCTGTATCTCTAACGTCGATCAGTTGTAGAATTTTGGAACAAGTATTATGTTCGAGTATAATGACTTTTCTGGAGCTAGAAATCTACTCTAGGAATCAGCTTGGGTTTCGAAAAAGACGATCGTTTGAAACCCAGCTCGCGCTATTCGTTCACGAGACTCAGAGGGCCATAGACACGAGTTCCAGGTAGAGGCCGTGTTTCTTGAATTCCGCAAGGCGTTTTATACAGTTTCCCACAGTCGTTTAATGAGCAAAGTAAGAGCATATGGACTATCAGACCAATTGTGTGATGGGATTGAAGAGTTCCTAGATAACAAACGCAGCATGTCATTCTCAATGGAAAGAAGTCTTCCGAAGTAAGAGTGATTTCAGGGGTGCCGCAGGAGAGTGTCATAGGACCGTTGCTATTCACAATATATATAAATAACCTTGTGGATAACTTCGGAAGTTCACTGAGGCTTTTTGCGGATTATGCTGTAGTATTGTAACGATGGAAAATTGTACTGAAATGCAGGAAGATCTGCAACGAATTGACGCATGGTGCAGGGAATGGCAATTGAATCTCAATGTAGATAAGTGTAATGTGCTGCGAATACATAGAAAGATAGATACCTTATCATTTAGCTACAAAATAGCAGGTCAGCAATTGGAAGCAGTTAATTCCATAAATTATCTGGGAGTAGGCATTAGGAGTGATTTAAAATGGAATGATCATATAAAGTTGATCGTCGGTAAAGCAGATGCCAGACTGAGATTCATTGGAAGAATCCTAAAGAAATGCAGTCCAAAAACAAAGGAAGTAAGTTACAGTACACTTGTTCGCCCACTGCTTGAATACTGCTCACCGGTGTGGGATCCGTACCAGATGGGGTTGATAGAAGAGATAGAGAAGATCAAATAGAGAGCAGCGCGCTACGTTACAGGATCATTTAGTAATCGCGAAAGCGTTACGGAAATGATAGATAAACTCCAGTGGAAGACTCTGCAAGAGAGACGCTCAGTAGCTCGGTACGGGCTTTTGTTGAAGTTTCGAGAACATACCTTCACCGAGGAGTCAAGCAGTATATTGCTCCCTCCTACGTACATCTCGCGAAGAGACCATGAGAATAAAATCAGAGAGATTAGAGCCCACACAGAGGCATACCGACAATCCTTCTTTCCACGAACAATACGAGACTGGAATAGAAGGGAGAACCGATAGAGGTACTCAAGGTACCCGCCGCCACACACCGTCAGGTGGCTTGCGGAGTATGGATGTAGGTGTGAATGGCACTCCATATCCTCATCCAGTGATGCCTGTTTGCTGAGGAGGACACGGCGGCCGGTCGGTACCGTTGGGCCTTCATGGCCTGTTCGGGCGGAGTTTGTTTTACTTTAATTTCCGATAATGCGAGCCTTTTCTGCATCATTATTGTTTCACTGTTAGTCTGTGGAAAAACGTATGTACATAAGACCAGACACGTTGAGCTGTCTTAGGACAAGGGAAACATGACGGTAGTTTATGCAAATGTATATATTTTCTCATCTTATGCCTTGTGTAAGGAGATTGGTTGGTTGGTTGGGTGGTTGGGGGGAGGGGACCAAACAGCGAGGTCATCCGTTCCATCGGATTAGGGAAGTATGGGGAAGGAAGTCGGCCGTGCCCTTACAATGGAACCATCCCGGCATTTGCCTGAAGCGATTTAGGGAAAACACGGAAAACCTAAATCAAGATGGCCAGACGCGGGTTTGAACCGTCGTCCTCCAGAATGCGAGTCCAGTGTGCTAACCACTGTGCCAACTCGCTCGGTCTTATCTCAAGTATAAAGAGTGTATTGCTACAGAATTCTGCTTCAAATTACCATTCACTTCGAATATAAAAAGTTATGCAAATTCCAGCAGTATCAAATAGTGTATAATTATGTGTACTTTGCATACAGAGTACGAGTATTTTAAAATATTCTTTCCGAAATGTTAGATATGTATGAAACTTCCTGACATACTTGAGATGGCCCCGGGCTTGAACCTGGAACCTCGCTTTTAGTGGTCAGTGCGCTTACTGAATGACTTTTCTAGGCACGACTCACCAAACGCCCTCACAGCGAGGACTTCTCTCATACTTTCCACACTTCACAGTAGCTCTACTGCATATCTTCTTGAAGGAACGATATCGTGCAGTGCTACTCCCGACGTCCTATCCCAGAAAGAACGCAGGAAAATTTTTGTGGTATTTGGAAAGTACGAGAAATGAAGCTGAGAGGGCGAGTTTGGGTCATGCCTGGACAGCTGTCAGTAAAAACCGGGTTCGTTTCCCGGTCCGGTACGTAGTTTTAATTTAAGAAAAGAATACAGATAATTTTAATGCCAGGAAGCTCCAAAAGAGCACATACACCGCTGTAGAGTGAAAGTTCCATGATTTGTGAAAGGTGTCTAGATACAATACAGTTACATTTTTATGCACTACAAACTCTTACAAACGCTTAGTCATTGACAGATTAACAAAAGTAAAAATGATGGCAAATAATCTTCTCTTACCGTACTTGACAGATATCTTCATCCAGTACATCAATCCTGAAGTCACAGAATGTCCCAGCTCTGTCTTGATTTGGGTAGCTGGGATTCACGAAGTATGATACCACTTCACTTGTTACATTTCGACAACTCTTTTCCACTAAAACAGAAATTTCAGAGGCTATGATAACAATTTGGTCGTCGTAGTCTTTCCCGAGTGCCCAAAGTACACTACGGGCCATTAAAATTGCTACAACACGAAGATGACGTACTACAGACGCGAAATTTAACCGATAGGAAGAAGATGCTGTGACATGCAAATGATTAGCTTTTCAGAACATTCACACAAGGTTGGCGCCGGTGGCGACACCTACAACGTGCTGACATGAGGAAAGTTTCCAACCGTTTTCCCATACACAAACAGCAGTTGACCGGCGTTGCCTGGTGAAACGTTGTTGTGATGCCTCGTGTAAGGAGGAGAAATGCGTACCATCACGTTTCCGACTTTGATAAAGGTCTGATTGGAACCTATCGCGATTGCGGTTTATCGTATCGCGACAATGCTGCTCGCGTTGGTCGAGATCCAATGACTGTTAGCAGAATATGGAATCGGTGGGTTCAGGATTGTAATACGGAACGCCGTGCTGGATCTCAACGGCCTCGTATCACTAGCAGTCGAGATGATAGGCATCTTATCCGCATGGCTGTAACGGATCGTGCAGCCATGTCTCGATCCCTGAGTCAACAGATGGGGACGTTTGCAAGACAACAACCATCTGCACGAACTGTTCGACGACGTTTGCAGCAGCATGGACTATCAGCTCGGAGACCACGGCTGCGGTTACCCCTGACGCTGCATCACAGACAGGAGCTCCTGCGATGGTGTACTCAACGACGAACCTGGGTGCACGAATGACAAAACGTCATTTTATCGGATGAATCCAGGTTCTATTTACAGCATCATGATGGTCGCATCCGTGTTTGGCACATCGCGGTGTACGCACATTGGAAGTGTGTATTCGTCATGGACATACTGGCGTATCACCCGGCGTGATGGTATGGGGTGCCATTGGTTACACGCCTACACGCCTCGGTCACCTCTTGTTCGCATTGACGCCACTTTGAACAGTGGACGTTACATTTCAGATGTGTTCTGACCCATGACTCGACCCTTCATTCGATCCCTGCGAAACCCTACATTTCAGCAGGATAATGCACGACCGCATGTTGCAGGTCCTGTACGGGCCTTTCTGGATACAGAAAATGTTCGACTGCTGCCCTGGCCAGCACATTCTCCATATCTCTCACCAATTGAAAACGTCTGGTCGATGGTGGCCGAGCAACTGGCTCGTCACAATACGCCAGTCACTACTCTTGATGAACTGTGGAATCGTATTGAAGCTGCATGGGCAGCTGTACCTGTAAACGCCATAAACGCCATTCAAGGTCTGTTTGACTCAATGCCCAGGCGTATCAAGGCCGTTATTACGGCCAGAGGTGGTTGTTCTGGGTACTGATTTCTCAGGATCTATGCACCCAAATTGCGTGAAAATGTAATCACATGACAGTTCTAGTATAATATATTTGTCCAATGAATACCTGTTTATCATCTGCATTTCTTCTTGGTGTAACAATTTTAATGGCCAGTAGTGTAGTTATTTAAAATAATTCCAGATAAAAATTTGTGTAATGCCATTATGATCAATACAAAGTACTTGTAAAATGGGAGAAAAATGAATGTGTGAATTTTAAAATTTTGTTATTATAACAAAGTTTCACTCATTACTGTAAACACATTTAATCCATTTTAAAGATATAGAGAACTCTGATGAGTAGCCTTTGTTATGCAAGATACACGAATCAATCAAAATTTGTTGTGTCTACACAAAAATTCATGCTATAATGGTTCAAATGGCTCTGAGCACTATGGGACTTAACATCTGAGGTCATCAGTCCCCTAGAACTTAGAACTACTTGAAGCTAACTAACCTAAGGACATCACACACATCCATGCCAGAGGCACGATTCGAACCTGCCACCGTAGCTTCATGCTATAGTTATGTGTTCTGCACGGTATTCTTTTAAATTCTGAACGTTAGTATTTTTGCTTGTTGTGTCATCAGACGAGAGCAATGTTGAAAATTGTAGGGACTCAGCAACGAGACACATTTTGCACTGGGAACACGTGGGAGGTATTCGTGAGTTTGGAAGGTAATATAGACAAGCCCTATTCTACAGAGCTTTATCTCACAGTTATCGTCGCCGCAAATTATCTGACACAAATGTTAGGAAGTCCCTTAGCTACATCTTAGTGGAGGTTGAAGGCAGCGTCCACGGTAGATGCGAATGCCTAGCCCTCAAGTTCGCACCGTGCAGCTGTTAATACGCATAAGATAACCGTCTTGATGGAACGCCTTATGGATGCGAACAAACGTGAATGGGCTGCTCCCCAATTGGCAGTGCGAGCCAATGTTTGCAGCCCTGTAGACTAGACTTGAATTCGTATCGAGGAACACAAAAACTGACTGCTAAATGAAGATTCTGACTGCAGACGTGATGGCTCTGCTAGCAAGTAATCCGCTCGCAAATATCTCAGGATCCGAGATTTAGGACTTACAAGGGAACCTCCCCATCGCACCCCCCTCAGATTTAGTTATAAGTTGGCACAGTGGATAGGCCTTGAAAACTGAACACATTCAATCGAGTAAACAGGAAGAAGTTGTGTGGAACTATGAAAAAAAATAAGCAAAATATACAAACTGAGTAGTCCACGCGCAAGATAGGCAACATCAATGAGAGTCTAAGCTCGGGAGCGCCGTGGTCCCGTGGTTAACGTGAGCAGCTGCGGAACGAGAGGTCCTTGCATCAAGTCTTCCCTCGAGTGGAAAGTTAAATTTTTTTTTTTCAGACAATTATTATCTGTCGTCCGTCCGTCCGTCCGATGCGAGGTAACTGCGCCGTAGTATGGGGACGCCACACCTAAACAAACATCGAAACACACACCGTCAGTCGACTACAGCGCACGGAAGAGAGAGTATTCCTGCTAACGAGGCTCCCTGGCTGGCAGTTGACTGTTCGCTACTGTGGACGAGAGTCCATTAAATACGTGAGATGTATTGCGTGGGCAATATGAATCCAGCAAATATAGCTCGCGACTTCAATAACAAGGTCAATGAATATTTTCCGAACCGTAAGGAATCGGAAAGTTCCTTAAGGGATCGAACGTATAGAATATATCAGAAGTGTTTTCCTGTGGAGGAATCGGTTGACCTATGACCTTGCGATCAAATGTTTTCGGTTCCCATTGGAGAGGCACGTCCTTTCGTCTACTAATCGCACGGTTTTGCGGTGCGGTCGCAAAACACAGACACTAAACTTATTACAGTGAACAGAGACGTCAATGAACGAACGGACGGATCATAACTTTGCGAAAATAAGGAAGTAAACTTTTCACTCGAGGGAAGACTTAAACCAAGAACCTCTCGTTCCGTAGCTGCTCACTCTAACCACGTGACAACGGCGCTCGTGAGCTCATACATTGCTTGATGTTGCCTATCTTGCGCATGGACTACTCAGTTTGTATATTTTGCTTATTTTTTCATCGTTTCACACAACTTCTTCCTGTTTTCTCGATTGATCTGTGTTCAGTTTTTCAAGGCCTATCCACTGTGCCAACTTATAACTAAATCTGAAGGGCGTGCGATGGGGAGATTCCCTTGTCAGGCCTGTCGATAGACTGCTGTGTGCCTAGCTCTACATATACCGGGTAGCCCTCCTAAGAGACATAAGGCGCCTTTTCTCTGATGTTTCGGCCGATATTTGCAATTTGCAAAGTTTAGCCGGAGTTGACCAGGCAAATACTGCTCATCATGTTTTTTCATGCGGCGCCCATTGTCGACGGAAAGCGTCGGTTTGTTTCCCGGTACACACAAACTGATTTGAAAAGTAGAATTTGACGTGCCCATTCTATAGAGCGGCCAAGAATTAATTTGGTGCGATATTTGTTTTATCGATATAATCAGTTCTCCAGAAGTGACCGAGCAGAGCTGCTGCATGGTGGTAACATTCAGTGCGGACCAGGGCAGTGGTGTCGCTGACGGAGAACTGGTTCTCTTGATACATATCGATGAACCAAATATCTCACTAGACTACATTGTGACCGCTCTATAGAATGGACACATAAAATTCCCTTTTTGAAATAATTTTTTCGCTAACGGGAAGAAAACCGACCCTCATCCCGGCGACACAGAGATGAAGCGCGTGATGAAAAGTATTTGTTTGGTCTGACTCCAGCTACACATTGAAAAAACGAAACTGCAGCTGCCAAAACAGCAGAGAAAATGTGCTTGATGACTCATAGAAGGAACACCCGGAGGAGGAGGAGATTAGTGTTTAACGTCCCGTCGACATCGAGGTCATTAGAGACGGAGCGCAAGCTCGGGTGAGGGAAGGATGGGGAAGGAAATCGGCCGTGCCCTTTCAAGGGAACCATCCCGGCATTTGCCTGAAGCGATTTAGGGAAATCACGGAAAACCCAAATCAGGATGGCCGGAGACGGGATTGAACCGTCGTCCTCCCGAATGCGAATCCAGTGTGCTAACCACTGCGCTACCTCGCTCGGTGAACACCCGGTATACAGGTTGGTCAGAATGTCTAAAAATCTAGCAAGAGTTTCTGTTGAGAAATAACTATAAAGAAAAAAAATTTGACACGCTGCGCCGATTCCGAGCTATTTAGCATTGAAGTTAGCCACTCAGGCTGGCCAAATTCAAGCGACCCAACAGAGACGGTGTAGCCAAACGTGTACGTCGTTTGCTTTTCTATATGCGAACAAGAGAACGATACAATGATTGGACACGGGATGGTAGAGAGGATCGAACCCGAGCCAAAGTCAGAGAAGTCTCGTGCGCTATCATCTACACCAGACCTGTTCAGGATGCGGCGGCTAGGTGAGGAATAGCGCTCCCGCTCTCTTGGCGCTTGGGGAGTAAGCGCTCGCAGTAAAATTGTGTGGTCAGACATTATGAAGAGCAGTGGAAAGGCAAAGAAGCGCAGCCTTCGAAGAGATAGCAGGTCAGCAACTGAAAGCAGTTAATTCCATAAATTATCTGGGAGTACGCATTAGGAGTGATTTAAAATGGAATGATCATATAAAGTTGATCGGCGGTAAAGCAGATGCCAGACTGAGATTCATTGGAAGAGTCCTAAGGAAATGCAATCCGAAAACAAAGGAAGTAGGTTACAGCACGCTTGTTCGCCCACTGCTTGAATACTGCTCAGCAGTGTGGGATCCGTACCAGATAGGACTGATAGAAGAGATAGAGAAGATCCAACGGAGAGCAGCGCGCTACGCTACAGGATCATTTAGTAATTGCGAAAGCGTTACGGGGATGATAGATAAACTCCAGTGGAAGACTCTGCAGGAGAGACGTTCAGTAGCTCGGTACGGGCTTTTGTTGAAGTTTCGAGAACATACCTTCACCGAGGAGTCAAGCAGTATATTACTCCCTCCTACGTATATCTCTCGAAGAGACCATGAGAATAAAATCAGAGAGATTAGAGCCCACACAGAGGCACACCGACAATCCTTCTTTCCACGAACAATACGAGACTGGAATAGAAGGGAACACCGATAGAGGTACTAAAGGTACCCTCCGCCACACACCGTCAGGTGGCTTGCGGAGTATGGATGTAGATGTAGATGTAGATGAATGTAATTACGTTCGGCGTAGCCTTAGACACGAACATACAGTGTTTTAAATGGATAGCAACCATTTCTTTTTTTAGTTGATGAAAAGTGGCATGACATATGGTCAGTGCAGGGTGCTTTATGTTTATAGTATCTACATCTACATCCATACTCCGCAAGCCACCCGACGGTGTGTGGCGGAGGGTACCTTGAGTATCTCTATCGGTTTTCCCTTCTATTGCAGTCTCGTACTGTTCGTGGAAAGGACTATTGTCGGTATGCCTCTGTATGGGCTCTAATATCTCTGATTTTATCCTCATGGTCTCTTCGTGAGATATACGTAGGAGGGAGCAATATACTTCTTGACTCCTCGGTGAAGGTATGTTCTCGAAACTTCAACAAAAGCCCGTGCCGAGCTACTGAGTGTCTCTCTTGCAGAGTCTTCCACTGGAGTTTATCTAACATCTCCATAACGCTTTCGCGATTACTAAATGATCCTGTAACGAAGCCCGCTGCCCTCCGTTGGATCTTCTCTATCTGATCTATCAACCCTATCTGGTACGGATCCCACACCGGTGAGCAGTATTCAAGCAGTTGGCGAACAAGTGTACTATAAACTTCCTGGCAGATTAAAACTGTGTGCCGGACAGCGACTCGAACTCGGGACCTTTGCCTTTCGCGGGCAAGTGCTCTACCAACTGAGCTACCCACTTGGGTAGCTCAGTTGGTAGAGCACTTGCCAGTGAAAGGCAAAGGTCCCGAGTTCGAGTCGCGGTCCGGCACACAGTTTTAATCTGCCAGGAAGTTTCGTATCAGCGCACACTCCGCTGTAGAGTGAAAATTTCATTCTAAGCGTACTATAACCTACTTCCTTTTTTTTCGGACTGCCTTTCCTTAGGGATTCTTCCAATGAATCTCAGTCTGGCATCTGCTTTACCGACGATTAATTTTATATGGTCATTCCATTTTAAATCACTCCTAACGCCTACTCCAAGATAATTTATGAAATTAACCGCTTCCAGTTGCTGACCTACTATATTGTAGCTAAATGATAAAGGATCTTTCTTTCTACGTATTCGCAGCACATCACACTTGTCTACATTGAGATTCAATTGCCATTCCCTGCACCATGCGTCAATTCGTAGCAGATCCTCCTGCATTTCAGTACAATTTTCCATTGTTACAATCTCTCGATATACTAAAGCATAATTCGCAAAAAGTCTCAGTGAACTTCCAATGTTATCCACAAGGTCATTTATATACATTGTGAACAGCAACGGTCCCATGACACTCCCCTGCGGCACACCCGAAATCACTCTCACTTCGGAAGACTTCTCTCCATTGGGAATGACATGCTGCGTTCTGTTATCTAGGAACTCTTCAATCCCATCACACAATTGGTCTGATAGTCCATATGCTCTTACTTTGCTCATTAAACGACTGTGGGAAACTGTATAAAACGCCTTGCGGAATTCAAGAAACACGGCCTCTACCTGGAACTCGTGTCTATGGCCCTCTGAGTCTCGTGAACGAATAGCGCGAGCTGGGTTTCAAACGATCGTCTTTTTCGAAACCCAAGCTTATTCCTAGAGTAGATTTCTAGCTCCAGAAAAGTCATTATACTCGAACATAATACTTGTTCCAAAATTCTACAACTGATCGACGTTAGAGATACAGGTCTATAGTTCTGCACATCTGTTCGACGTCCCTTCTTGGAAACGGGGATGACCTGTGTCTTTTCCAATCTTTTGGAACGCCACGCTCTTCTGGAGACCTACGGTACACCGCTGCAAGAAGGGGGCAAGTTCCTTCGCGTACTCTGTGTAAAATCGAACTGGTATCCCATCAAGTCCATCGGCCTTCCCTCTTTTGAGCGAGTTTACTTGTTTTTCTATCCCTCTGTCATCTATGTCGATATCTACCAATTTTTCATCTGTGCGAAAATCTAGAGAAGGAACTACAGTGCAGTCTTCCTCTGTGAAACAGCTTTGGAAAAAGACATTTAGCATTTCGGCCTTTAGTCGGTCATCCTCTGTTTCAGTATCATTTTGGTCACAGAGTGCTCGGCATTTTTTTTTTTTGATCCATCTACCGCTTTGACATAAGACCAAAATTTCTTGAGATTTTCTGCCACGTCAGTACATAGAACTTTACTTTTGAATTCGTTGAACGCCTCTCGCATAGCCCTCCACACACTACATTTCGCTTCATGTAATTTTTGTTTGTCTGCAAGGCTTTGGCTATGTTTATGTTTGCTGTGAAGTTCCCTTTGCTTCCGTAGCAGTTTTCTAACTCGGTTGTTGTACCACGGTGGCTCTTTTCGATCTCTTACGATCTTGCTTGGCACATAGTCATCTAATGCATATTACACGATGGTTTTGAACTCTGTCCACTGATCCTCAACACAATCTGTACTTGGGATAAAACTTTTATGTTGAGCCGTCAAGTATTCTGAAACCTGCTTTTTGTCACTTTTGATAAACAGAAAAATCTCACTACCTTTTGTAATATTTCTATTTACGGCTGAAATCACCGATGCTGTAACCGCTTTATGATCGCTGATTCCCTGCTCTGCGTTAACTGTTTCAAGTAGTTCGGGTCTGTTTGTCACCATAAGGTCTAATAAGGCTCTGAGCACTATGGGACTTAACTTCTGAGGTCATCAGTCCCCTAGAACTTAGAACTTCTTAAAGCTAACTAACCTAAGGACATCACACACACCCATGCCCGAGGCAGGATTCGAACCTGCGACCGTAGCGGTCGCGCGGTTCCAGACTGTAGCACCTAGAACCGCTCGGCCACTCCGGCCGGCGGTCTAATGTGTTATCGCCACGAGTATGCGAGGGTGCCCTGACATGGTTAGTGTGTGAACATAGAGAGAAAAGTCAAATGACAACTACATTACTATATCTTCCATACAGAAGATTATGGGCAACTGGAAGGCGAACAGCGAGAAGTGAAAGTTCAAAAATTAAGAAAGCGCTAGCCGGCCGCGGTGGTCTAGCGGTTCTAGGCGCTCAGTCCGGAACCGCGCGACTGCTACGGTCGCAGGTTCGAATCCTGCCTCGGGCATGGATGTGTGTGATGTCCTTAGGTTAGTTAGGTTTAAGTAGTTCTAAGTTCTAGGGGACTGATGACCACAGATGTTAAGTCCCATAGTGCTCAGAGCCATTTGAGCCATTTTAAGAAAGCGCTAGTAAGCGATGCGGCTGACGAAAATATTCCTCATAATGCGAGCGGAGAAATAAACATCTGAATAATCTTACTTCGAATTTCCCCTATGATTTTTATTTTGAGGAGGAACACCCAACAAATGAGCCTGTAGTTCAAGCAACTTATATTGCCTTTCAGTTTGAAAAGCGTTTTACGGTTTCACTGATTTTCAGTTGATGCAGACATCATGGAAACTGAGCTACAGTCAGAACTGTGACAGATGCGTGATAAGTTTAATAATAATCTTAGCGTCGCAAACTTTCATTTCTTCAACATAATTTTCCACGATTAACCAGTCTGCAGGTGGGGCTATGTTTCGATCTACGTACCTGTGCGAGCAACTTTTTAACGTATTGAAGGAAAGGAAATCTACCTACATACGCTTACTCATAGAACTCTTCGAATCAGCGGTGCTCAGGAAGTGGTATTAGACATTAATGTATTAATGAATAGCAAAATAAGTGGTATTCATTGACATTTTAAGCCTTAGAAAATAAATTTTCCACGAAACGCCTTAATCAGCCAGCGTTTGACAGTGCATCTCCGTAGAACAGTACATTCTCGTTGCTGAGCAATCTTTTTCCGATCCTTCCCTCCCCTGTCTTAACCTCGCCCCTCCTTTCGTCACCATATGCCGCGGTGAGTCAGCCGATTTCTCACTGCCCCGTGAGCGCGAGCCAGCTCGCACGGGTAGATCGATGAACAGGCCTGATCTATACTGTGAGAACAACTGACACTAATTGTATCTGACGGGCCATATTTGCGCGCACAACGGCCTGATTGGCTAACTTCAATTCTAATTAACGCGGAAACGGCGCAACGTATCGAATTTTTTTTTGAACAGTTATTGTTCGGCACAACATATTCTGCAACACCCTTACAAGTTTGAATGTTAGTGGCTACCCTGTGTAACACTATTCTAATCTCTCACGAAACTCTTGGGCTCCTGGTAGGCTATTGTAGCACACGCAGGGTGGTCGGAGGCCCTACTAACGTATGCGGATTACTGTGACATCCAGGTGAAAGAATACTTGTAGTGGACTAAGGGGATTCAGGAAATAGATTCGGACCACGGTGCACGCGCTGTTTTTCCGCGCCCGTACCTTGCTACACGGTGATTGACTACATAGACAAAAACCTTGGCGTTATAAACCCCACTATCCCTCTAACTTTATTTCGGGTCAATCTACAGCTGCATGTATACTTCTGGTAGCACAACAATTTCTCCCTATCCCTGTTCCATTCGTGAATGGTGCGTGGGATAAACAACTGCTGATATATCTACATATGAGTTCAACTGCTGTGCGGCGGGTCCCGGCGGAGGTTCGAGTCCTCCCTCGGGCATGGGTGTGTGTGTTTGTCCTTAGGATAATTTAGGTTAAGTAGTGTGTAAGCTTAGGGACTGATGACCTTAGCAGTTAAGTCCCATAAGATTTCACACACATATGAACATATGAACAGTAAACGATCTCGTGATGGAACATTGGATATTCTCTACTCTTCTACAAGGGGCGATCAAAAATTTTCGTCTGAGGGCGTTGCTGCAGCGCATATGCAAAGTAGCACAACTTCCATGCGGGTATATAAGCACCGACATGCAAGCAAGGGATTACTGTAGCTTTTGTGTCTGAGTTACGTGTGGTACATGAGGACGACTATGGCGGCGTTTTTATCCAATGCGGCCAAACAAGATCAACGTGCTGTTGTTTTTTCCTTGGCTGTCAAAGAACACACTGGTAAACATACGTCAGAGAATGAAAACTGTGTATGGGGAAAGTTGTCTACCGAAAACCACCGTTGTGGAACGGTGCCCCATGTTCCGTGCTGGCCGCGATTCGATAGTGGCTAGCGTTGCTGCCTCTGAATCTCGAGGTCCCGGGTTCGATTCCCGGCTGTGTTGGAGATTTTCTCTGCCAGAGGACTGGGTGTTTGTGTTGTCCTCATCATTCCATCATCATTCGTGAAAGTGGCTAGATTTGACTGTGTACGGACTGGGAATTTGTACGGGCGCTGATGACGGCGCAGTTGAGCATCCCACAAACCAAACATCATCATCATCATCATCATCATTGACGCAAGACACCGTCCCTATATCACAAATATCATAACGCAAAAGTTACGCCAGCTCAAGTGGGAGATCCTTCAGCTCCCGCCCTATAATCCTAATCTCTCTTCATTTGATTTATCACGCCTTCGGTTCCTTGGAAAAAGCCTTGAAGGAACGACGATCCTGTGGGACGAGGATGAGCTTCGGGCGGTTAGAGACTTCTCCCAGCGGCTAGAACAGTTGTTTGTTGAGCATCTCTGTAACGCTCTCTCGGTTAGTACACGATCTCGTGACGGAACATAGGATATTCTCTACTCTTCTACAAGGGGCGATCAAAAATTTTGCGTCTGAGGGCGTTGCTGCAGCGTATATGCAGAGTAGCACAACTCCCATTCGGGTATATAAGCACCGACATGCAAGAAAGGGATTATTGTGGCTTTTGTGTCTTTCTGAGGTACGTGTGGTAAATGAAGAAGAGCGAACTATGGCGACGTTTTTATCCAATGCGGCCAAACAGGAACAACGTGCTGTTGTCTTTTCCTTGGCTGCCAAAGAACACACTGGTAGACATACATGAATGAATGAATACTGTGTATGGGGAAAGTTTTCTACCGAAAACCACCGTTGTGAGACGGTGCCCCACGTTCCGTGCTGGTCGCGATGCTATAGTGGCTAGCGTTTCTACCTCTGAATCGCAGGGTCCCGGGTTCGATTCCTGGCCGTGTTGGAGATTGTTCTCTGCCAGAGGACTGGATGTTTGTGTTGTCCTCATCACTCCATCATCATTCGTGAAAGTGGCTAGATTGAACTGTGCGCAGACTGGGAATTTGTACGGGCGCTGATGACGGCGCAGTTCAAATGGCTCTGAGCACTATACGACTCAACGTCTGAGGTCATCAGTCGCCTAGAACTTAGAACTACTTAAACCTAACTAACCTAAGGACATCACACACATCCATGCCCGAGGCAGGATTCGAACCTGCGACCGTAGCGGTCTCGCGGTTCTAAACTGTAGCGCCTACAACCGCACGGCCACGGCGCAGTTGAGCATCCCACAAACCAAACATCATCATCATCATCATCGACACAAGACGCCGTCCCTATATCACAAATTCCATAACGCAAAAGTTACGCCAGCTCAAGTGGGAGATCCTTTAGCTCCCGCCCTGTAGTCTTAATCTCTCTCCATGTGATTATCACTCCTTCGGTTCCTCGGAAAAGGCCTTGAAGGAACGACGATTCCTGTGGGACGAAGATGAGCTGCAGGCGGTGACGGACTTCTTCTCGCAGCAGGACATGGTGTTTCACCATAAGGGCATCTTCAGCCTGGTGCATCGGCGCGATGATTGCCTCAATGCTCACGGCGATTTTTCCTAACTGGCGTACCGATTCTAAAGTGTACGGCTTTCAAACTGAAACTTTTTGATCGCATCTTATACTAATCCAATCTCATCAGTAATCAAGAATCGGTTTTACAACTGTTTTGCAAGTCACTTGTTTGATGAATGAATTATATTTCCTCAGTCTTCCGGTAAATCTCAGCCTGACATCTGCTTTTCTTAGAATTAGTTGTGTGTACTCATTCCAATTTAGGTAGCTCCAGACAGCTACTCCTAGGTAGTTTATGACGTTAATGTTTATAGTGATTTATCGGCAACAGCATTATAGAAAAAATTGATCTCTTCATCTATTTATGAGCGATACGTCTCGTTTGTTTGCTTTTAATTTCAACTGCAAGTCCCGGCACAACCATCGATCCTCCGCAGGTCTTCCTGCATTTCGCTGCAGTCCTATGACGTTGCAACCTTCCTGAACACAACAGCACTGTCTGCCAACAGCTTCATGAAGCTTCAGGCTAGGGTTGTAAAGCTACCGTCGGCTACTGTAGACTTTCAGGAGTAAGCGAGACTATCGTAGTTTTCCTAATAGCCTTGGTCAGTTACGACCGTAACCGCGTTAATCTCATTTCAATCACTGTGTCTGCATATGCGATTAGTGTCTTAGCATTTTCGCCTAGAACCAGAAGTGATGAATCGTTCATTAACTGAGTGAAGATATATAAAAGACTGCGTAACATACAGAACATCTCTGCTCTACTTAATCAGCCTCCTATCTGTTATTTAAAATTAAACAGTATTTATAACAAAATTAAAACTGTCAATGTTTAATTCAGGTTTTATACAAAAATTGTTGATTTGTAACGTGAAACAGAGAATGTGAAAAAATAAACAAAATGCAATACAGATGTATCGTGTGGCGCTATAAATCGCAATTTCATCAAAAAACAGTAAAATTAAAAAACCACAAAAAAGCATATCAAACAGCACAATAGCTCTTCCTTGAGCTTGTAAAAAACAGGTTTCTGTTTCCAGAATGGGATTTTCACTCTGCCCGTCCTCACAGCTTTACTTCTGCCAGTACCACGTCTACTACCTTCCAAACTTTACAGAAGCTGAAGTCATGCTTGGGTAGCTCAGTTGGTAGAGCCCTTGCCCTCGAAAGGCAAAGGTCCCGACTTCGAGTCTCGGTCCGGCACCCAGTTTTAATCTGCCAGGAAGTTTCAGGTTTCTGTTATTTATAAACAACTTTCGCACTTACGAATAACAACAGGAAACTCTTGCCTTTGATCATGATGAAGAAAGTTCCGTTGAGTACAAACAACAACAATAATTATATAGATTTATTACGTTTGTGCATAAAAACTCTGCATGCATCAAAAGTAATTGCTTTGGTTACATAAAACCGCAGAAGTTATACGATCAAATAATTTTTATGAGTTCAATATGCAGTTTATACTTTTACGGATATAAAATACGCAATGGACTAACACTGAGTGATGTTCAATTCTGATTATGTGGAATACAAACAAAATACAAAAAGAAGTCGTCAACTCCCAGTTTCTCTCAATACATATATTTATGTTTCTTCCCCTACCAATGCTACCAATACAGCCGATAATTCTACCATTTACTACGTCATTTATGTGCTGTACCAAAACTACCGAACCATAGTTTTGGTAGAGCGCAGATCTATTTCAGACGTTACCCATTACATGATTTATTTACACTGTAAGTAATATCGGCCTAATAACAGTCCCTTGGGGTAATCTTCAAATTACCGTTACATGTGTTGATTTCGTCATGTTAAGAACAACGCATTGTGTTCAGCCTGCTAGGAAGTCCTACATGCAGCCACATTCATTCGTGTCTATACCAAAATGGTAGGAATTTTGCTTTTGTTTTCTATACCCACCAACAGCCTTGCCGCAGTGCTAATATTGGTTGCTGTCAGATCACTGAAGTTGAGCACTGTAGGGCTTGGCTGGACTGGTGACCGTCAGGACTGCCGAGCGCTGTTGTCAAGGCTGGTGCACTCAGCTCTTGTGAGGCCAGTGGAGGAGTCACTTAACTGAAAACTAACGGCTCCAGTGACGAAAGCTGACAACGACCGGGAGAGCGGTGTGCTGACCACACGCCCCTGCATACTCGCATCCTGTGATGCCTATCGTCTGAAGATGACACGGCAGTCGGTCGGTACCTCTGGGCCTTCCGATGTCTATTCGGATGGAGTTTTATATACCTACAACGCACTCCGTTTGGTGCATTTACCAAAAATTTACACCAGAATAGCTGTACCACAACAAACCTAACACTAGACGTGAAGCACTAGGATTTATTCTGTGGCTGTACGACAGCAAAGCTGCTTCGTATAGGCATTAATGTTACAATACTCCTGAACGTTTTCGAAGCTGGCGTGCAACTGAGTACTTCCTATATAGTGCGTGGGTCCGTCGCATCCTAGTTCTCTATCCGAATTGGATTCCGGAAACAGCGATCGTGTGAGACCCAACTCGCTTTATTTGTTCATTAGACCCAGAAAATATTAGATACAGGCTCCCAGGTAGATGCTATTTTCCTTGACTTCCGGAAGGCGTTCGATGCAGTTCCGCACTGTCGCCTGATAAACAAAGTAAGAGCCTACGGAATATCAGAGCAGCTGTGTGGCTGGATTGAAGAGTTTTTAGCAAACAGAACACAGCATGTTGTTCTCAATGGAGAGACGTCTACAGTCGTTAAAGTAACCTCTGGCGTGCCACAGGGGAGTGTTACGGGACCATTGCTTTTCACAATATATATAAATGACCTAGTAGATAGTGTCGGAAGTTCCATGCGGCTTTTCACGGATGATGCTGTAATATACAGAGAAGTTGCAGCATTAGAAAATTGCAGCGAAATGCAGGAAGATCTGCAGCGGATAGGCACTTGGTGCAGGGAGTGGCAACTGACCCTTAACATAGACAAATGTAATGTATTGCGAATACATAGAAAGAAGGATCCTTTATTGTATGATTATATGATAGCGGAACAAACACTGGTAGCAGTTACTTCTGTAAAATATCTGGGAGTATGCGTGCGGAACGATTTGAAGTGGAATGGTCATATAAAATTAATTGTTGGTAAGGCGGGTGCCAGGTTGAGATTCATTGGGAGGGTCCTTAGAAAATGTAGTCCATCAACAAAGGAGGTGGCTTACAAAACACTCGTTCGACCTATTCTTGAGTATTGCTCATCAGTGTGGGATCCGTACCAAGTCGGGTTGACAGAGGAGATAGAGAAGATCAAAAGAAGAGCGGCGCGTTTCGTCACAGGGTTATTTGGTAAGCGTGATAGCGTTACGGAGATGTTTAGCAAACTCAAGTGGCAGACTCTGCAAGAGAGGCGCTCTGCATCGCGGTGTAGCTTGCTGTCCAGGTTTCGAGAGGGTGCGTTTCTGGATGAAATATCGAATATATTGCTGCCCCCTACTTATACATCCCGAGGAGATCACGAAAGTAAAATTAGAGAGATTCGAGGGCGCACGGAGGCTTTCCGGCAGTCGTTCTTCCCGCGAACCGTACGCGACTGGAACAGGAAAGGGAGGTAATGACAGTGGCACGTAAAGTGCCCTCCGCCACACACCGTTGGGTGGCTTGCGGAGTATAAATGTAGATGTAGATGTAGAAGACCACGGGCAAACATCTGTGTCCGATGACGGTGTGACGTAATAGTACCCGTTCCTCTCCACCGGCGGTACATATTCCACCTTTGCAAATGGACAATGTGCTGTGTGACAGTCTACCTACGTAATTGGTTCCCAGTCTGGGGATAATTAAGTAAAAGTTTCTGAGGGGTAAAAACAAAATGGATTCCATGAAGCGTTAGCGAACACACTAAATTAATTTGCTAAAAGTAATCTTTATTATCAAAATTTTTGTAGACTCTATAACACATCGTCGTCATCATCATTCTCATCAGACATTTGATAAAAGTCTACTCTAGATATTTCCATGCATATTTTGTCATGTCGTCTACTCGCTCGTAACTACCATAAATTTGTCTTCCCAGTATTTTCTTATTCCATGGAATAGAGACAAGAATTTCCTTTCGTCATCTGGTTAATGTATAAGCCACTTCAACGTTTTTTTAGTCACTATCATAGTTTTGTGCCACTCTAATACATTTTTGAATCTTTTAATTTGCCTTCCTGTCTCTCCCAGTAATGTTCAGCAGTAATGTTCTCCATTAGTCGATGAGCTACTCTCAAATTTTTTATGGTCTTTGTGTATAAAGATCGTCTCACTTTCATGAGTCAAAACTATTAATACGAACTGCTTGGTAACGGTAAGTTTCACACACAATAAAAGCTTAATTTTAAAAATGTATTTATTTTACCAACAGCACTGAAGGTCAGCTTTACTCGTCTACTGAATGCTTGTGCTGTCCATCCAGTTATCACTTTCCATCAGTAATAACTTCGAAAAGTCACTATTTCTTTCACATTTGGAAAACTGGTCTGGGTTGCAAGACCAGTTTCAGTGGATGAAGGAATTTTCAGTTACTGAAAAATGAGCCAAAGTACAATTTCTTGGACCCTACAATGGTAACGCACTCTAAACAGATTTTCATACAACACAGGTAGCATTGCCTTAGCGATCGGTTTGTCGTTCGTTAGTAGCAGTTTTAATTTGAAGGACTGTTAAGAATACCGATGTCATTCGGCATGTCCTACAGATGTGAAAATAGGCTTCCGACTACAGTGACAATGAAAAGTGAAGAACTGAATCAACTTAGTACATGACTTCCGATGTGCAGTGCTTAAAACCAAAACAAAAATGAGGAGGAATTTTTAGGAATAAGCAGAACGAAACACCACCATTGACTAATTACTTTGAAGAGCCAAAGAAACTGGTACACCTGCCTAATATCGTGTAGGGTCACCGCGAGCACGCAGAAGTGCAGCAACACGACGTGGTATGCATTCGACTAATGTCTGAAGTAGTGCTCCAGGGATCTGACCCCAAGAGTTCTGCATGGGTGTCCATAAATCCGTACAAGTACGAGGGGGTGAAGATCTCTTCTCAACAGCACGTTGCAAGGCATCCCAGATATGCTCAATAATGTGACTTTTCAATCATCTTCATGTCTGGCGAGTTTGGGGGAAGAGTGTTCATGGTGCCACTCCGTAGAAATTCTGCACGTGTGGGGCGTCGCATTGTCCTGCTGGTGTTGTGCAAGTCCGTCAGAATACACAATGGACATGAATAGATGCAGGTGATGAGACAGGATGCTTACGTACGAGTCACTTGTCGGAGTCGTATCTAGACGTATCAGGGATCCTATATCACTCCAACGGCACACGCCCCACACTATTACAGAGCCTTCACCAGCCTGAACAGTCCCCTGCTGGCATGCAGGGTCCATGAATTCATGAGGTTGACTCCATACCCATACACGTCCTTCCGCTCGACACAATTTGAAACGGGACTCGTCCGACCAGGCAACATGTTTGCAGTCATCAACAATCTAATGTCGATGTTGACGGGCCCAGGTGAGGCGTAACGCTTTGTGTCGTACAGTCATCACGAGTACACGAGTGGGCCATCGGTTCCGAAAGCTCATATCGATGATGTTTCGTTGAATAGTTTACACGCTGACACTTGAAATCTGCAGCAATTTGCGGAAGGGATGCACTTCTGCCACGCTGAACGATTCTCTTCAGTCGTCGTTGGTTTCGTTCTTGCAGAATCTTTTTCCGGCCGCAGCGATGTCGAAGATTTGTTGTTTTACTGGATTCCTGATATTGTACACTCGTGAAATGGTCGTACTGGAAAATCCCCATTTCATCGCTACCTCGGAGATGCTGTGTCCCATCGCTCGTGCGCCGTCTATAACACCTCTTTCAAACTCAATTAAATCTTGATAACCTGCCATTGTAGCAGCAGTAACCGATCTAACAACTGCGCCAGACACTTGTCTTATATAGGCGTTGCCGACCGCAGCACCGTATTCTGCCTGTTTACATATCTCTGTATTTGAATACGCATGCCTACAGCAGTAGGCTTGAGTGTATTTTTTGATTTGCAGCTATTTGGACATTAACTAAGGATTATAATTAATTTCTCACTCTAAAAATACACTGTGCAACACAGTTAAATGGTAAGTTTTTAGAAACCGCGTTAGTATCTCCCACTGCCACGTAGAAGTTTTAAATTTGACTCAAAGGTATCTACGATCTTCCTCTGTACTGGGGCAGAAGCATGGTGACCTGCGACGTCACCCTCAGGTTTGGTGAAGCTACAAAGAAGAACGTGTCGACACATGCGAAAAGAAGGTCACAACTCACAAATCCATATGACAAGCAAAGTATGTTAATGATGTCACATTGTCAACAAACTTCACCACAATTCTGCCCAACGCCAATGTGGACGTCTCACATGATGGGACTAATACTAATTCCTACCCACATTTCACCCATTTTTTGACGCCTTTGTGATGAAGGTCAGAACTGACTCCCAGCCTTAAAATCACGCAGTTATCTTATGGGTAGCTGTGGAAAACATTTCAGACACACCGTCGCTCAGAATCGACTCGAAACTGTCTCAGAGGGTGGCATAATGACGTCAATGAAACTACCCCTCTAAGGTAAGCAAAGGATTGGAGACTGAGGATCAATGGCTTGACGACTAATTCCAAGGCTTTCATCCTCAGATCCCCAGGGTGTATGGACTATAAACTTCTTCCTTTCCTCTTTCCTCTTCTTCATTCTAAATTATATTTTTGTATTTCTATTTCAGAATTTAAACTTTATGTAAATTTTTGTTAAACGGTTTGGGAAAGCTGCCATAAAGAAAAGAAAGATAAACAGCAAACAAAGATAACCAAGTAGAAGAAAACAAAATAAAAGAGAAAAATAAACAAGATCAACTATGACCCGCCTCCACGTGGCGGGACACGGGCAACGGTGCGATCGGATGCGGGAACTGGTGTGGAGGTTCAGCCATATCAGCGCCCATATACCGATCGCAGCGGCTAAGTGGTCAATAAAGATCCACCTTAAGTAATTAGGTGGTGGGTCGTAAAATCAGGGCGGCAAGTGAAAAAAAAAAACTACTCCTCTCCTTGGGGGATTGATTCCCACATATTTCCCGGTCAAACACGACAGCTCGGAGTGCAATGAGCAGCAAGACAATGGTCTTGACAACGTTTGAGACTGCTGACACTCACATACAATTCAACCCTTCAACAGCCCTGGTGTCACCTGCCCACCTATATTGAGCACTTTAAAAATGTACCTGTATAGAGACCAGTCTGTGACACAGTGCTAGACGCCTTCAAGCAGGCGACCCCTTGCCCCTCTCTCCATCTCTGGATGGCTGGAAGAGCAACAGGGTAGTCTACCTGCAGGCAAAAAAAAAAAAATAGTTCAAATGGCTCTGAGCACTATGGGACTTAACTGCTGAGGTCATCAGTCCCCTAGAACTGAGAACTACTTAAACCTAACTAACCTAAGGACATCACACACATCCATGCCCGAGGCAGGATTCGAACCTGCCACCGTAGCGGTCCTGCGGTTCCAGACTGTAGCGCCTAGAACCGCTCGGCCACTCCGGCCAGCTACCTGCAGGCACCTAGGACTCTTGCATGGGCTGTCTCTGTACATGTACATTTTTAAAAGACTCAAAAAAGGTGGATGGATGGTAATGAGATATTGGCGATTTGTGGCGGGAGATGGGGGGGGGCGGCGGTGGAGGGGGAAGGGAGGACGATCTCAGAGGGTCTCTCTGCCATTTCATTCATGCATGTGTCTATGTGCATATCAGGACGGCCGAAAAGTCATAAGCATCATTTGCTGCATGGGATTGCGTTCAAATTTCGTCGAATGGTTTTGAACGGTTCCTAGTTTCTCTACCCTGTACGCCAGAGCAAAAATTGCAGTCGGGGTGCACTGCAAAGGGCGTGCAGTCAAGTGAAGTGGGGTCGGAGCCCCACTATGCCCTTAGGGAAGGCTTGTATCGTCTGTGGGGTGTCAGCGGTGCCAAAAGTTGTCAAGAACGTCGTCTTGTTGCATTCAGATTTCGTCGAATGTCTTTCTAGATCGCGAAATGCGTGGGAATCAACGGCCCAAGGCTACGGGTGGTTTCATTAACGTCCTTTATGTCACTCTCTGTGGCCTTTTCGTGTCAATTCTGAGCGGTGGTGTGTCTAAAATGTTTTCCTCGGCTACCCATAAAATAATCAACGCTGGGAGTCGCCGTTCTGATCTACATTGCAGAGGCGTCAAAAGAAGGGGTGATATGTGGGTAAGAGGGTGTGTCACGCCCTTCGTATCGTGTGACACGTTCACAATGGCATTGGGCAGAAGTGTGTCGAAATTTGGTGCCAATGTGACATCATTAACCCACATTACAGCTCACATGATCTTCTTTTCACTTGTGTTGACACCTTGCTGTTTGGAGCGTCGCTTAGCCCGAGGGTGACGTCGGAGATCGCCACTCTTTTGCAGCAACTCAGACGAAGATTGTATGCATCTTCAAACCAAATTTCAAACTCCTTTGTAGCAATGGGAGACAATAATGGGTTTTCGAAAAAGTGATCCTTTAACGGTGTTGTCCAATTTAGGATTGCTAATTCTTGTCCAGGCTAATTTAATTAGGTCCGAAACTTTGTTTATGGTGTCAGATGATATGGGATATAGTTCAGAGGTAATTGTTCAGAAAGAAATGGGTACCACTGGCCTATTCCTTCCATGCGACGTTCGTCCGTTGATGTAAGAGCCAGACAGAACAGGGCAGGAAGGAGAAAGAGGTCGTCCCATTTCAGATAGGAAAAGTCCGACGCCGCCATTCTCTGTAAATACAAACTTTATTTTACCACGTTACATTTGCTTTCCGATTACAAAAGATCCTAAACAGTTGTATAGTAATATTGATTGCTAGTGTTTTAGCCGTAATACATGTTTTTATTTTCTTCTTAGGTTCTGCACCACTAATACCAATAGCTACACACAAATGTGATAACTCTGAAAAAAATCTCATGCTCTGCACTGATTCACTGAAGTCTTACAGATTGTTACATACCCAACACTAACGGATTTCTCCGACCTAGATAATACTGCAAACACCCACTTATTACACTGAAGCACCAAAGAAACTGGTATAGGCATGCGTATTCAAATACAGACATATGTAAAACAGGCAGAATACGGCGCTGCGGTCGGCAACGCCTATATAAGACGACAAGTGTCTGGCGCAATTGTTACATCGGTTACTACTGCCACGATGGCAGGTTATCAAGATTTAAGTAAGTTTGAACATGGTGTTATAGTCTGCGCACGAGTGATGGCACACAGTTTGAGTTATATGGGATCCCTGATCAGGTTACACGTAGGTAAACATCCTGTTTGTTCACCTGCATCCACTCATGTCCATTATGCGTTCCGACGGACTTGGGCAATTCCAGCAGGACAATGCGACACCCCACACGTCCAGAATTGCTACAGAGTGGGTCCAGGAGCACTCTTTTAAGTTTAAACACTGCCGCTGGCCACCAAACTCCCCAGACATGAACAATGCTGAGCATATCTGGGATGCCTTGCAACGTGCTGTTCAGAAGGGATCTCCAACACCTCGTACTCTTACGGATTTGTGGACTACCTGGCAGGATTAGTGGTATCAGTTTCCTCCAGAACTACTTCAGACATTAGTCGAGTGCATATGTCGTGTTACCACACTTCTGCGTGCTCGCGGGGGCCGTACACGATATTAGGCAGGTGTATCAGTTTCTTGGGCTCTTCAGTGTATTTTTACATGGCGTTTCTAACGAACGCCAATTGATTCAAACCTATGTTATCAAAATTCTGTCAGTACTAAATCTAATCATATATGATTTCTCTAACAGTCTTTGTTGATCATAAAATGATCCTGATCGCATCTGCGTGGCTCGTCTATCACCGGAAGAGCGTCGTATGGAAGATGTAGGTTTGCTGTGCTGCGGCAACAAATTGAAACCTAGTTAGTGCTCTACCTCTAGTGTTAGATATGTGTTTGGTTTGATCAACCAAACAGAGAACAGCTATTCTGGTAGTTTAATAGTGCTTACACATTCCTTGAAATGCACCAACGGCTGAACCGTAGGAACATGTGTTATGAAGTAACAAAAGGAAATTGCTACTATTATTGTATAGTTATGAATGCATTCACAACCTCAACAGAACAAAAAGAAGTCCCAAAAGAGACAGAGGAGGAGATTAGTGTTCAAGATACGTTCGACAATGAGGTCATTAAAGACGGAGCACAAGCTTGGACTGTGGAAGGACAGAGAAGGAAATCGACTGTGCCCTTTCAGAGGAACCATCTCGGAATTTCCTTAAGCGATTTAGGGAAATCACGAAAAACCTCGCTTGGTCAAAAGCGACGCGCGGCGAAGCCATCCTAGAAAACTACGGATCACCCGTAGTGGTGCATGTGCAGGGTAAAATACATAGGGTGTCACCACGTAAGTCACAAAGAGCAAAAAACCGCACATTTATGTGTAGATGCGAGTGGTGTATGCATTCTGTGCAAGGGCAAGTAGAACGTCTGTGGTATATAGCCAAATGGCGACGTACTATCGTACTCAAAAGTATCCGAACCACCTGAACCGCATGCCGCCTGATTTGCATGCGGTCCACATAACGTAACTGTCTTGCGGGTCCTCTAATCACTTTTTGGTACAATAGTTCAAGAGCAAAATCAGAGAAGTATGTTGAAAATGTAACATTCATAAAATTCTGTCATACAAATGTATCACCAGCTTATCCTTATGAAATTAAGAAAATGATACATTCTCTCAAAATACAAGCTCCGTCTTTAATGACCTCATTGTCGAACGTATCTTGAACACTAATCTCCTCCTCTGTCTCTTTTGGGACTTCTTTTTGTTCTGTTGAGGTTGTGAATGCATTCATAACTCGTGCACTGGTGGGGAGCGCCAAAGATGACCTCGGTTTGAGGAAGGCCGGCGTGTACCAGATTCCGTGTCAATGTGGCAAGTCGTATATTGGTCAGACGATGCGTACCGTCGAGGATCGATGCCGTGAACACCAGAGGCACACTCGACTGATGTATCCGAGCAAGTCGGCGGTCGCTGAACATTGCTTGTCGGAAAATCACGCCATGGAGTATGACCGCACGAGGATTCTGGTACAGACGTCGAGATACTGGGACAGCGTTGTTAGAGAGGCCATCGAAATTCGCACCAATGACGATCTCATAAACCGTGACTGTGGCTATAATCTTAGCAAGGCTTGGGAACCAGCGATTGGGTTAATCAAGAGTAAATCGAGCAAACGTATAGTTGTGACGACCACGGCGGACAGAGCCATCACACCGACGTCATCTCAGACGTCGTCGCAATCTGTTCCACCGCGCGACCGTGGCGCGGGGCGCGGACGGCGGAGGGAGCGCGCCGCGGGCGGAGGGTATTTAAATCGGCCGCCGCCGCGACTGAACCCAGTTCCCTCTGAGCAGCCATAGCGTACGGATCTCCGTGCCGGCACATTCACAGGAGCTCAGTCCGTCAGTTCACCTGATGATGGCGACATGTTTGATCGCCGAAATATTGTGCCCGTTGGACACTATAGACCGGCAGCACACCCGTGGATATTTTGATTACAAGCTCATATGGTTTGATGAAGTTTCCAACAGAGTACTAAAAATTTATTTCCATGTAATAAGCCCAGTCTTATCCGAAATAATGTAAAGCATCTCTAACTCAACGCATTTTTCCAGAGAGACTGAAATATATCGTTGTTAAACCCCTCTTTAACAAAGGTGATAAGAGTGATGTCAATAACTACCGATATGTTTCACTGCTGACATTATTCTCCAAAATTTTTGAGAAGATGATGTATTCTAGAATAGTATCTCACCTTAGCAACAATAGTATCCATAGCAAATCCCAGTTTGGGTTTCAGAATGGCTGCTCTACTGAGAATGCCATTTAGACATTCACTCACCAGATTTTACAAGCAGTAAATAATAAAATAGCTCAGGTTGGTATTTTCTGCGACCTCTATAAGGCATTTGACTGCGTGAATCACAGTATTCTCCTAGATAAATTGCCGTTTAATGGGCCTGATGGTATAGCCAACCAATGGATTATGTCATATCTAACCAAAAGATTGCAGAAAGTTTTACTTAGTAATTCAAACAATATAGTCCAGGGACGTAATTCTGATTGGGGACAAATCATGAGCAGCGTTCCCAACGGTTCAATCTTAGGTCCACTACTATTCTTATGTATGTAAACGATCGTTCGTCTATTAAACAAGCAGAAATAGTTCTTTTTGCAGATGACAATAGTATTGTAATCAATCCAAGCACACGCACACAAACAGAAGAAATGGTAAACAAAGTTCTTAAAAGTATCATTAACTGGTCTCACTCCCAATTTTAAAAAGACACATCATATTCGGTTGTGCATATCTAGAGGTACTACACCAATGATAAGTGTAACACATGATGAGCAAATAATAAATAGGCTTGAAACTTCAAAACTCTTGGAGCTCCGTCATCATCATCATCTTGGACAGTTTCCAACCACTGGCTGGGTCTGTCGGGAACACAAGCCTCTCCACCGTGTTCTGTCTTTCCACCATTCCCCCTCTTCCACCTTCGTCCAGTTCTCTCCTCTTCTCATCACACATTCCTTCACTCCCTTCACCCATCTATCTCTTGGTCTTCCTCTGGGCCTCTTCCCCTCCAGTTGCAGATCAAACATCCTCTTTGGAATTCTTCCCTCATCCATTCTCTTCATGTGTCCATACCACTGCAGTCTTGATTTTTCTATCCTGTCCTGTACTGGTTCCTCCTTTAGTCTTTCCCTCACATACAAATTTCGCAATCTGTCTCGTCTTGTTACACCCAACCTGCTCCTCTGGAACTTCATTTCACTAGCCTGTATTCTACTTTTGTCGCTTTTGTGCATTACCCATGTCTCACTTCCGTATGTCAATATGGGGACAAAGTAGGTTCGGTATATAATTCCCTTGGATTTCTGTGGCACCTCCTTGCTCCAAATAAGGCCCCTAATGCATTTGTAGAACTGCCCTGCTTTTCTGCATCTTTCATTTATTTCCATTGCGTTTCCCCCCTTACTTTCAATCACGCTTCCCAGGTACTTGAAGTTCTCTACCACTTGTAGTTTTTCCCCTCCACAAGTTATATCCACATTTGGCCTATTCTTCTTCCTTGTTGTGACGATTATTTCACTTTTCTTTGCAGAGAAATGCATTCCATATTGTGCTGCCGTTGCCTCCCATGCATCTAACTGCTCTTGCACCTCCTTCACGCAATTTCCCCATAACATCAGGTCATCGGCAAAAAGCACTGCTTTCATTTTATGATCTCCAATTGCATCTGATACTTGCTGTAGGATTTCATCCATAACAATAATAAATAATAAAGGCGAAAGTGCACTTCCCTGTCGCAGCCCATTTTCCAGCTTGAACCATGCAGTACGTTCCCTCCCCACTTTCACACAACTCTCACTTCCCTCATACATTTTTCTGACTTTTCGTGTAATCTCTTCATCCATCCCTTTTGCGTTCAGCACATCCCAGAGCTTGTCCCTACAGATACTGTCATACGCCTTCTCAATATCCAAAAAGGCCATGATTAAGTCCTTCCCGTACTCATAGTGCCTTTCCTGCAGTTGCCTTACCGCAAATATGAGGTCCGTTGTTGATCTTCCCGGTCTGAAACCGTACTGCTCCTCTTGCAGTCTACTTTCAATACTGCTTCTTATTCTCTTCTCCAGCATCTTTTCATAGATTTTTCCACAGTGGCATAGCAGGGTGATTCCTCTGTAGTTCTCACATCTCCTTTTATCCCCTTTCTTGAAGATCGGGACTATAATTCCTTTCTTCCAATCCTCAGGAATTCTGTTCTCCTTCCACACCACCCTCAGCACTCTGTATAGCCACTGGGTTCCTACTTCTCCTGCTGCTCGTATCATATCCACTGTTACTTCGTCCCAACCTGGTGCCTTGCCCCCTTTCATCCTCTTTATGGCTTCTTCCATTTCATTCCAAGTTAGATCATCAATTTCCCCACTATTATAATCGTCTGCTGCCTTAGGCTCTCCATCGCTGTTAGTTACCTGCTTGGCAGCATTCAACAGATCTTCAAAGTACTCCTTCCAAATCTTTTTGAGCTCATGCATTTCCTCCACAACTCTTCCATTATTATCCATGATCCTCAGGCACTCGCTTCTGTCATTCCTCTTATTTCTTACCATGGTGTAAAGTACTTTTTTGTTCCCTTCACTGTCCTCTTCTAACATTCTTGTCCATTTTTCCATCCACTTCTTCTTCTCCGCCCTTACTATGGTCTGTGCCGCTTTCTTGCTTTCCTTATATTTTACCCTAGCTTCCTCTGTTCGGGTCTGGAACCATTCTCTGAAGGCTTTGTTCTTTCGAAGTACTGCCTCTTTACATATGTTGTTCCACCATGGGGTTTCCCTACTTCTCCTCTTTGTGCTAGTTCTTCCGCACACAGTCTCAGCTGCCTCAACTAGAGCCCTCTTAAAATCGCCCCATTCTTCTTCCACTGTTCTCTGATCTTCCTTTGGCAGCTTCTTCCTGATCAGTGTCTGGTACTGGGTCCTCCGTTCATCCTCTTTCAGCATCCATGTCTTCAACCTTTTCTCCTGTATATCTGTTGCCCTCCTATCTTTTTTCTCTCTTAGGGTGGCTACCAACAGCCGATGGTCGCTGTCTAAGGCCTCAGATGGTATGACCTTAACATCTGTGAGGCTGCTCATCATCTGCCTATCCACTAGTACATAGTCTACTACTGAAGTTTGGGACCAGTCCCCACTGTACCAAGTTATTTTGTGACTACTCCTCTTCTTGTACCACGAATTTGCGATCGCCAGCCCATTCCTCTTGCAGAATTCCAGCAACAATTTTCCTTCTCTATTTCGGTTCCCCCAGCCCTCTGGTCCCATTATCTCCTCGAATCCTTTCCTGTCTGTGCCAACATGTGCATTGAGGTCCCCTATTATAATCTGATTTCCTCCATTTAGCTGCTTTTGCATGTCATCTTCAAATTCCTCCTTCTCCTTTTTTGTACACCCCACCTGTGGGGCATATGCTTGGATGATTTCAATGCTTTTTCCTTTCACCCGTACTCTGGCTTTTATCATTCGATCATTGATACCTTCCACCTCCTCCTGCAGACCCTCTCTGACCACTATTGCCACTCCATTTCTTCCCCTCTCATTCCCTATCCAGTACAGTTTACATCCTTTACTTAGTGGTTTTTCACCAACTCCTCTCCACCTAGTCTCAGCAAGTCCCAAGATGTCCAATTTCCTCCTTTCCATCATTTCTACAATTTCTTCTAACTTCCCAGTTAGAGTCCTTACGTTTAAGGTGCCCAGCCGTAAACCATCTCGTAATCCTTTTCCATTGCTTGGTCCGTTTCCTTTAAATCCGTTCCGTGATCCGAGGCATGTTCCCTTTTTGAAAGCAGTTGATTTATCCACTACTGGCTTGCTAGGCCTATCGCAGCTTCACCAGAGCCCCGTTAGCCGTCACGTTTCAGGGTTCCCATAGGGCCTTCTCAGCTACCGTAGCGGTCCTGGGGCACACGAAGGCCCCGCTGTACATCGCCCCTAAAGGCAATCCCCTACTTTGTGCCGTTGCCCATCTCCCACGACTTGGACGAGGGGTTGGACTTATGGGAGACTCTTGGAGCTCCGTACTGATGAGAATTTAAACTGAAAAAAAAAAACACATTTTGGAACTTCTAAAACAACTTAGTTCTGGCATATATGCGCTTAGAATCATTGTAAATCTTGGGGAGAGAAAAATCAGGAAGTTGACATATTTTGCGTATTTTCATTCAACAATGTCGTATGAAATAATATTCTGGGGTAACTCATCTTTAAGGAAAAAAGTCTTCATTGAGGGAAAACATGTTGTAAGAATATCCTCATGAAGTCTGTTTTAAATAATCCACTACAGTTCAAAAGGAACAATGAGTTACACAATTAAGATACCAGAAGGATAAATGAAATTCAACATTAATGTTATCTTTAGCACAACACGGGGAACACAATGCTGCAACAAAACATTTTTGCTCGCTTACGCAGTGATATAAAATGTCTGACAGACAGCAAAGTAAAATTTGATAAAAAGTCTTATTCCGTAGAAGAATTTCTATTACTGTAATGGGTAGGTGGTGGGTAGGAATTACTAACTCACGTCTGTATATCTTTTTTCTTTTTGTAACAAAAAAAACATTAGAAATGTTCTGAATGTAACCATATGTACAAATTAATTTGTTATGTGAATCTATAATGACATATTCCCCATCATTACGAACTGTCGTGCAAAATTATTTCTGGAACATGTAACTAACAAACAAACATTGGGATCTGAGGAAACTAAACACTTCACTCTACCATATAAATCATTTCTCGGGCCTTATTCAAAAGTAATTTGTTTACGAGTTAGAGATTTTTCAAGAATGTCTGAATAAAGTTATGTGATAACCCGAAATATTCTTGCTCTCTAAAAGGTTTCCCAAACTCTATTAATCGTCATTCGCTTGGTGAGTGGTTTTGTATAAGATGGTTAATGATCTTACAACTTACAAAAACCATGATTAACAGGGTCAAACGGTCTATCGTCACCGTCAACAACGCATCACTAGTAATTTCACTGTATTCTTAATGGCAAGTGGATATATATGCAACTCAAAAGTCGCCTATCACCCTTTTTATCTAAAAAAAAATTATATAAAAAGATCTTCGTTATTCATGAGCAGCTAGATGTGCATGTGTTTGAACTTTAACGAAAGCGACAACCTGTCTTATTCTGGATCTGGAATCAAAACAAGCACCTATAGGTAATGTAACTATGCAAAGCTATTGTACCTGACCGGAACTCGAACTCAGGACTAATTTTCACTGATGACTTGGCATAAAGAAACGAGATATGCTTCCTTTTTAGCCAGTATCAACTGTGAAGTATGATCTTGATATCACATTACGAAAATTTTTGTGCTGAACTGGGACCCCTATCTAGAAAGTATTGTCTCTGTTAATTAACCACGAAAGATATTACATATGGTTTGATTCACAGGTAAGTAATTTGAAATGACGTGACGTGAAGTACTATGTTGAACGGGGGTTTCGAACACAAGAGTCTCATCGTATTGCACAAGCACAGTCAAATGTCGGATATCGAATCTTCGCAACAGCAGCGATGTGTTTTAATCTGAAGTGACTAGACAAATGAATAATTTTTGCCTTCCTGGGATTAGAATCCAACACATATCACAATTGTTTCCTAGCCACGAATGCACTTATAAGATAGGTTTCTTTCACCAGCACGAAATGTGTTCAGTTTTGAACAAGATGTAACGTGACGAGGAGTTCATGCTGACTGGGGATCAAAACCCTCACATATCGTTTTTGACTACATACGAAGGGACTACAACACTGCCGACTACCACTAAATTAGCAATTTGACAATAATGTTACTCCTATAAAAGGATCTTAATTTGACCGTAATCGTACATAATGGAAAGGTATTGGACTGTTTTCCTTTATCGAAAGATTACAAGTGAAAGAAAAGAATATCAAATCTTAGAGGATTCGAAACAAGGTTATACAAGCTATAAAGTGGAACGCAATTTGGTAAAAGAAAGCGGTCATCAGCCCAATTAGACAAATTTGTACCAAGTAGTAGCACTGTTCATAAAGAAAATTAACTATTGGTATTTACTTTACTTGGTAAAGGAAATACTATTTTTGATATAGTGTAGTACACTTTAGCAAGCAAATGACCAGTGGTCTGACATGAACAAAGCAGCAGGGATATTAAAACATTTTGGACAAAAACTGGTTCTCAGCAACACTTACTATCTGTATGTTAAAAGCACGAAATTAATGATCATTACAGGTAAGTGATTCCTAATGCTGGATGACTTATAACTTGGACAAGGGGTCCTTTTATCAGGTTATTATTGAAAAATACTGTAATTGAAATGGTTTTCAGATAATTATGTTATTTGTTCTGATTACTATTTATTTTATCAGGAATCAAATACTTCTGTATACTAGATAGAGTACAAATAACAGATAAAAGTCCCTGAATCTGTAGTAGTATGAACAGTGATAACCAGTTACTTTCTGTGGCACAGAAATGTTATGAGATTCGTAACTGCTCTTCATTTGTACTGTTATTGTAATATAGAAGCTAAAGCTGGCTCAACAGCTAGCATGAGGGTCCAGAAAAATCTACCAGCAGACTCAGATCAGGGCTGTCTAGGTATATTACAATATAATACATAAAAATTTAAAGTAGGGTTAGAATCCTGATCTTATGTATATCATCAAAGCATCAGTCTTAAACACGACCCAGCGTGATGGCACAGTGGTTTGCACACTGGACACGCATTCGGGAAAACGACGATTGTAACCTGAGTCCGGCCATCCAGATTTAGGTTTTCCGAGATGTCCCTAAATCGCCTCAGGCAAATGCCGGGATGGTTCCTTTGAATGAGCACGGCCAGTTTCCTTTCCCATCCTTCCATAATCCGAGCTTGCGCTACGTCTCTAAAGACCTCGCTGTGGACGCGACTTTCAACACTAATTTCCTCCTCGAGTCCTAAAGACCACGTGACACATAGCAGCGTCACGATTTTGCTGTAACTCAGTTGCACCACACTTAGTGGGCACTCTGACTCCCTAGAGTGCATCACACCCTGATCGATACATATTTTTCATTGTTCGATCGAATCACCGTTAACCAGCTGCCTTAGCTACCCATTGTGTTCATTCGACTTGATTTTGTAATCAGTCAAATAAAATCACGTTACGACCATCTACACAAACTTCCGAAAATTTAGGATGTGGAAGTTTCCACAGGAACTGTTACCTTCCGTTGAGCTACTCTGCTGAGCGACGTGTTCGTGCCATACGTCGCGCAGTGCAAAAGAAAGTTGAGACACCTGTACCCGATTTTTCATTACTTTAATAAAACACACCTCGTCTGTCTGCTACTGATATCAATCTGTTGGAAATTCAGAAACAATTTACTTCATTTTTAACCCTCTAATAAGAGCAAAACTTTGGGCAAACATTTCCGTGAAAGAGCCTGTGACTGCCTGTTCTGACCAATTTCTGTTCGACCGGGCACGCATTTCAGCGTGAAATATTTTCGATAAACTGAGGGTACACCATGCAGTGACAACAACATTGAAGCCAGTGCTCACGCAGCAATTACGTTGTGAATACTAAGTATGTAATCTGCCATTGCGGGCAAAATTTAACCGAAAACGGTGTTTGGGGCATAAATTCGTGGCTATTTTGTTTGTCGTGATGACACGCGGATTGTTATGAGCATATTTATCAGTCGCCACTTTTTTATTTGAGTTTCTTATATTGTTCTTCTGGTGACATCTCGGACATTGCATATTTGAAGCTTATGAGTAGCTTTGTTGGTGGGTTAAGAAACGGAGGGTTAAACGGAAAAAAGTTTAACATTTATGACATTTTGTTTTGCTTGGATTAATGAGGATTGAAGGAAGTGGAAGGAGCTTGAACATTTGTGCTGTGATGGGGTGAGTGCTATCGAAGAAATCACCTTAGAAAATAATTTTATCGTTTCATGTGGGATCATATTGACATGAACAATTCGCCACATTCAACAGCCCAACTGCTGAAGCTCTTTCACATGAGAGATGAAACGTTGCGAGACTGAACCAACGCAGATTTGGCTTTACAGCGCAATGTAGTTACCGCAGACCTAGCGAGAAATTACGGCAGTCATTCCTCCCTCATTGTCCTCCTGATCACTGAGACAGAAAAACCGCAATGAAAACATGAAATTAGTTGTAGTTGCTGCGAGTAATGACCTTTCTGGATTAAAGACATACATTTGATAATTAGACGACACACTACAAGTGCTAATCATTTAGGATATTTAATTGAAATATCGATAAAGTATCACGGGAACTTAACAGGATAATTCTGTCACACACTAGGAAGTAACTAGACTATCACAGGGTTGACAGACATATTCTGCAATGTTGCCAAGTTCCACTCATCCTCTCAGCAAGAAGGAATACGTTTCCACAGCCAATGTGAATCTAGAGCAGGCTAGCGGGAGTAAAGTTTGCGCTTTATAATCTGTATAAGACAACCGAAAAACCACAGATTAAGGGTAATTAACTAGACGGCATTCCTTTTCATAGCTGTCATTAATTTATTTTTGTTTTAGTCTCTATGTTATCGGAATATTCATATGAGAATTATCGAGAAGTAATTGTTAGAATAGACTGCTGCGTAAAAAGTAAATAATAAAATAACTTAGCACTCATTCCAATGTGCAGCACAATGACAGCAAGTCCTTAAATAAAAAGAAATTTTTCATCATGTCTCATCAAGCTCTAGTATGAGCACATCTAATTGCTGGTGGAAAATAAGTTTGATTTTAAATCTCTCCATTGGCTGTCTGCAATAAAGATGTGCGCCGTTTTCAACTCCCAGTGAGACACAGAACTTTTCGTCACATCATTTCATGTGTAAACATACCATTCCTAGTCAAGGGTGAAAAAGAATTCGATAGTTAGCATCTCTTCGACTGCAGTCAAAAACCTTATGTGAGGGGCTCGATTCCCAGTTAGCACTGAACTCTTCGTCACTTTATTTCTAGTTCAAAAATGCGCACATCTCGTTACTGATGAAAGAAACCTTTGTTTGATGTCCATTTGTGGCTAGAAAGAAAATAACTGTGATAAGTGCCGAGTTCGAAACCCGGAAGGGTAGAAATTATTCGTTGGTCTCCTCGTTTCAGTTCAGACATCTCGCTACTGATACGAACATTCGATATCTGACATTTGATTGTGCTTAGTAAACAATCCGATTAGGTACTGGGTTCGATACCGCGTCCTACATAGTACTTTAAGTCACATCAATTCAATTTACTTGTGAATCAAACCATATTTAATATCTTTCGTTGCTAGTTAACTAGGACGATACGACTCCCATCAGCATAAAAATTTTGTAATGTAATATCAAGATCATATTTGCTGACTGATATTTGCTAAAAATCATTATTTCATCTCCAACGAACTCCCAGCCTGCTGTTGTCACAACCCTTTAGTGCCCTAGGATTTTGAGAATCGTAGATCATAAGCGGTTTTAATTTGCAATCCTCTGCAGCATCCTCTGCGAAAAAAAAGCTGCATCAGATCTTGGCAGCCCTAAAACTAGGTGCTGTTTTTTCTTCAGTAGAAATAAACGTGCGACTAGACACTTGTTTTCAAAATAAATCTGTTTCATCAATGTTGAAAATCTGCTTTGCTGTATAGCCTTTTTCTGTCACAGTTTCTTTAACCTCTTTTTAAATTCCTCGGATCCGACTTCGTCTGCCGCAGCTGCTCTCTCCTATCATTTTAATATTGTGAAAGACAAAATGATGCTTGAGCGATCAAACCAGTCTGAGCTGGCCGAGATAGGTACTGAATCGTCATGTTCATTCGGTTAATCTGCATACAAGCTCTTAGCTTTATCTTGAATAGCAACTCAAGAGAGATGCATGTGCATGTGCATGTGGTGCTCAGTCCAATATCTTAGCATTTTTTTCCATTCTTTTCATCGCCTCCGACCGAAATTTGGTTACGCCAGTCAGAATTAAGTCAGTTGAACAGTGAGTAGTCTTTCGAATCGATTCCGCATTGTCACGAACATTTCTCACAGTGGATTCACTGTCAGTGTCCCTTATCTTTCTCATAACGATTCAAAACTTCCCTCTTTGCTTCTAATGAATACGACCTTTCCCTCGACAGGCACGCTTTCATTCCCTTTACCCGAAATTTTAAATACGGACCCTGTCGAGTGCAACTTCACAGCTCTGCTGTCACGTACTGATGATTCACGTCTCGAGAAACACGACAGAAGATGCGCGTTGTGATGCGCTTTTGCATTACTGCTTCCGTGTACTGCTAACAGATGACAGCACTGAACTTATAACTGAAATCGCGTAATTGCGAAAACGGTGGAAACGAATCCGCGTATAACGGGGTTTAACTGTACATCCATATTTGTAAAACTATAGAAAGGGACTGTAGACTGTCAAAAGAAAACATAGTTTTCCGGAAATACGGAAGCGTCCGATCCCGCCCGTCTGCTTTGACCCATGACGTCACAAATATGGCGGAAACAAAAACAAACACACACACACTTTCCACAAGAAGCCTAATGACACTAACGGGACAAGCGCGGGAAATGGGGTGTTTTGGGTGGGGGGCAAACTAAATGTAAACAAATTTAGACGCTTTGCGTAGCTACAATGTGTAAGTGAAGACAGCCATGCATGAATACCCACCCACCTCCCCAGGGGTCGTAACCCCTGCAACCCATAGAAGATGCTTCAGTAGCTGATTAGTGTTTTTTGTCTTTAAAAAAAAAATCTCACGGGATAGAACGAACAGATCAGAAAGATAAATATAATAAACTAAAACAGAAATTGGAGGAAACAGATAATTTAAATAAGTAATAAGTGTTTTTAAATTTAAAAAAAATCTCACGAGATAGAACGAACAGATCAGAAAAGTAAATAAAATAAGATAAAACAGAACTGGAGACAGCCACACTCAAACCAAACTCCGCGCCGTCATGACGTCACACACGACAACACCCTTACGTCACGGGTCAAAGCCGACGCGTGGGATCGGACGCTTCTGTCGACCCAGTTTTCCTAGTAGCCTTGGTGAGTTAAGATCGTATGCGCGTTACCGTCCAACCCGGTAGCTGGGCGGTCAGTGCGACAGATTGCCACGAGAAGGGCCCCAGGCTCCATTCCCGGCTGGATCAGAGATTTTCTCTGTCCTTACGTTCGTATAGTTATAACTAACATTTCACTGTTGAGCTGTATGAATGGATACCCCCAGAAAGCCGAAAAAACTGAAAAAACAAAAACTGCCCTAATTATACGTTAGGTGTGTTGCTTACTTATAGGGCGTTGCCTCATTTCGATCGCTTTCTTTGTGTATAAAATCAGTGTCTTGTTAGATTCCTCTAGAAACCGCAAGCGGTGAATCGTCTACAAATTAGAGCCTCGTAACCCACGACACATTTTTGTCCTACCTAGTTATCTTTTTGTCAGCTAGTAAAAGATAAACAGTATTTACAGCAAAATTGACATTGTCCATGTTTAATTCAGATTTTATTCGAAAATCGTTGATCTGTATCGTGAAACAGAGCGATGTTGTAGCAAAAATAAACAAAAAATGCAGATTTATCATGTAGCGCTAGCAAACACAATTTTCTCAATAAAGGTAAAACTAAAAAAGAACAAACAACAACAAAAATCTTATCAAATATCGCTTCAATACCTCGTTGAGCTTGTATAAACCCTGTTTCTGTTATTTATGAACAACTTTCGCACTTGCGAATGCTAACAGGAATGTCTTGCCTTTGATCATTAGGAAGAATGTTCCGTTGAGTGCAAAATAACAATAATAATTATATAGATTTTGTTTGTTTGTGAGTGTAAACTGAACTTGCATCAAAAGTAATTACTTGGGTTACTTAAGAGCGGAGAAGTTACGCGATAAAGTAATCTTTATTACTTACGAAACGCAATTTATATTTCGTATGGATATAAAATACACAATTGGCTAACACTGAGCGATGTGAGATTCTAATTACGCGAAAAAAAACACACACACAGACAAACAAAAAACCAAAGTGAAGTCATCGGTTTCCAATTTCTCTTACATACATTCATTTTCGTTTCTTCACCTGCCAGTGCTACCAGTCCTACCGATAATCCTATTTACTACGTCATTTATGTACGGTAACAAAACTATCGAATAGTAGTTTTAGTAGAGCGCAACTCTAGGTGTATCGCATTTCTTTGTGTCTAGTCAGTAGTGAAGCCAGTCCTGTGTTCGAGTTCCGGTCAGGTACAACAGCTTTGCGTAGTTGTATCGCCTGTAGGTACTGGGTTTGAATCTTGATCCTGGACAAAACAGTTCGTCGTGTCCTTTAAAGTTAAAACAAATACACAACTAGCTGCTCATGAATAACTTAGATTTTTAATGTCACATACATGGCTCTGAGCACTATGGGACTTAACATCTGAGGTCATCAGTCCCCTAGAACTTAGAACTACTTAAACCTAACTAACCTAAAGACATCACACACATCCATACCCGAGGCAGGATTCGAACCTGCGACCGTAGCAGTCTCGCGGTTCCAGACTGAGCGCCTAGAACCGCTCGGCCACCGCGGCCGGCTTTTAATGTCAGTTTTTGTCAGATAACAAGGACGAAAGGTGACTTTCTACCAGCACATAGATCCACATGCCGTCATGAATATAGTGAAAATACTAGTGATACTTGTTGATGGTGACGATAGATGGCTTGACGCTGTTAATCATGATTTTTCTAACTCGTTAGTTCATCAACCACCTTACACAAAACCACTCGCCAGGCGAGTGACAATTAAAAGGTGTTTGGGAAAACTTTTAGATGGCAATAATAGCTAGAATTGGCATACAATTTTTATTCACACTTCCTTGAAAAATCTCTTATTCGCAAATGATTTTAGTTTTGAGTAAGGACTGAGGAATTATTTCTGTGGTAGAGTTACGTGCATTACTTGTCTCAGATCCGAACGAGAGCAGTAACATTTTAGAAACATCACTTATTATAAAATTTGAGTTTACAAGCGCTAAGGACTGACTCATCTCTAACAAGATGTTTCTTGTTATTTGTATTTGAGCCGTGGCGAGACTGGCGCCAGGGATATCTTTGGCTTAGGCACTATCGATTCCCTCTGGCAGAAGTTTGTCTTTGGAGCCTGGGTCGGCTGAGGATATACCGGGCAGTACCGAGTGGAAGGGGGAGAACAACGTTGGGCACGGCACGCGGAAGTGCGCATATTAGCGAGACGTGGGATAGATGATAGCGAGCACGGTGTGCCTGAGTACGGGCGGCAGTTAGCGCTTGATCGTACTGGGGTCAGTAACAGCGGGCCGGCTCTGTGGCTTCTTAGCAACCTCGTGAAGCTATGCATGTGCTCGCTCCCGTGAAGGAACACGTTGTTGCTATCGGACTAAGCAACGTCTGGCGTCTTCGCCACATTGATCCAGCTGCTGGATCAAGTTAAGTAATTCAAGTCCTACCAAAGATTAGTGAAATATAAGGATGATTGCTCTTGAGGCAGCAAAGTGTTGCAAGGACTGTGATGTGATATTCCATGCTTCTTATTAAGTGTGTGCTTCGCTCCTTAATAGTATTGTTCTTACTTCAGTTGGCAAGTGTCAAAAAAAAAAAAAAAGAAAAAAAATACGTGTACGCAGCCTTACCGAGCGATCTATATTCTGTGTATAAAGATTGCTGTGTGGTACCTTACAGGCCCACATGAGGTGCTTCATGTGATGCTTGCGTTTTAATGAGCCAGTTTCGTTTGCATCATTAGTGTACGTGGGTCTGCTTAAAGGAATGAAATTACTTTGATTATTGTTAACTTTATCGAAAGTAAAAATTAACAATAATAAAAGTAATTTCATTTATTATTGTTAATTTTATCGACCCCCATGAACCATGGACCTTGCCGTTCTACGGATCGGAGCGTGGAATGTCAGGTCCCTTAATCGGGCAGGTAGGTTAGAAAATTTAAAAAGGGAAATGGATAGGTTAAAGTTAGATATAGTGGGAATTAGTGAAGTTCGGTGGCAGGAGGAACAAGACTTTTGGTCAGACGAATACAGGGTTATAAATACAAAGTCAAATAGGGGTAATGCAGGAGTAGGTATAATAATGAATAAAAAATATGAATGCGGGTAAGCTACTACAAACAGCATGTTGTTGTTGTTGTTGTCTTCAGTCCTGAGACTGGTTTGATGCAGCTCTCCATGCTACTCTATCCTGTGCAAGCTTCTTCATCTCCCAATACGTACTACAGCCTACATCCTTCTCATTCTGTTTAGTGTATTCATCTCTTGGTCTCCCTCTACGATTTTTACCCTCCACGCTGCCCTCCAATACTAAATTGGTGATCCCTTGATGCCTCAGAACATGTCCTACCAACCGATCCCTTCTTCTGGTCAAGTTGTGCCACAAACTCCTCTTCTCCCCAATTCTATTCAATACTTCCTCATTAGTTATGTGATCCACCCATCTAATCTTCAGCATTCTTCTGTAGTTCCACATTTCGAAAGCTTCTATTCTCTTCTTGTCCAAACTATTTATCGTCCATGTTTCACTTCCATACATGGCTACACTACATACAAATACTTTCAGAAACGACTTCCTGACACTTAAATCTATACTCGATGTTAACAAATTTTCCTTCTTCAGAAACGCTTTCCTTGCCATTGCCAGTCTACATTTTATATTCTCTCTACTTCGACCATCATCAGTTACTTTGCTCCCCAAATAGCAAAACTCCTTTACTACTTTAAGTGTCTCATTTCCTAATCTAATTCTCTCAGCATCGCCCGACTTAATTCGACTACATTTCATTATCCTCGTTTTGCTTTTGTTGATGTTCATCTTATATCCTCTTATCAAGACACTGTCCATTCCGTTCAACTGCTCTTCCAAGACCTTTGCTGTCTCTGACAGAATTACAATGTCATCGGCGAACCTCAAAGTTTTTATTTCTTCTCCATGGATTTTAATACCTACTCCGAAACAGGGCCCTGGGAGTAGATAACATTCCATTAGAACTACTGACAGCCTTGGGAGTGCCAGTCCTGACAAAACTCTATCATCTGGTGAGCAAGATGTATGAGACAGGCGAAATACCCTCAGACTTCAAGAAGAATATAATAATTCCAATCCCAAGGAAAGCAGGTGTTGACAGATGTGAAAATTTCCGAACTATCAGTTTAATAAGTCACGGCTGCAAAATACTAACGCGAATTCTTTACAGACGAATGGAAAAACTAGTAGACGCCGACCTCGGGGAAGATCAGTTTGGATTCCGTAGAAATATGGGAACACATGAGGCAATACTGACCCTACGACTTATCTAATAAGCTAGATTAAGAAAAGGCAAACCTACGTTTCTAGCATTTGTAGACTTGGAGAAAGCTTTTGACAATGTTGACTGGAATAATCTCTTTCAAATTCTGAAGGTGGCAGGGGCAAAATACAGGGAGCGAAAGGCTATTTACAATTTGTACAGAAACCAGATCCGAGGGGCATGAAAAGGAAGCAGTGAGACAAGGGAAGGGAGTGAGACAGGGTTGTAGCCTATCCACAATGTTATTCAATCTGTATATTGAGCAAGCAGTGAAGGAAACAAAAGAAAAATTGGGAGTAGGTATTAAAATCCATGGAGAAGAAATAAAAACTTTGAGGTTCGCCGATGACATTGTAATTCTATCAGAGACAGCAAAGGACTTGGAAGAGCAGTTGAACGAAATGGACAGTGTCTTGAAAAGAGGATATAAGGTGAACATCAACAAAAGCAAAACGAGGATAATAGAATGTAGTCGAATTAATTCGGGTGATGCTGAGGGCATTAGATTAGGAAATGAGACACTTAAAGTAGTAAAGGAGTTTTGCTATTTGGGGAGCAAAATAACTGACGATGGTCGAAGTAGAGAGGATATAAAATGTAGACTGGCAATGGCAAGGAAAGCGTTTCTGAAGAAGGGAAATTTGTTAACATCGAGTATAGATTTAAGTGTCAGGAAGTCATTTCTGAAAGTATTTGTATGGAGTGTAGCCATGTATGGAAGTGAAACATGGACTATAAATACTTTAGACAAGAAGAGAATAGAAGCTTTTGAAATGTGGAACTACAGAAGAATGCTGAAGATTAGATGGGTAGATCACATAACTAATGAGGAGGTATTGAATAGGGTTGGGGAGAAGAGAAGTTTGTGGCACAACGTGACTAGAGGAAGGGATCGATTGGTAGGATATGTTCTGAGGCATCAAGGGATCACCAATTTAGTATTGGAGGGCAGCGTGGAGGGTAAAAATCGTAGAGGGAGACCAAGAGATGAATACACCAAGCAGATTCAGATGGATGTAGGTTGCAGTAGTAGTGGGAGATGAAGAAGCTTGCACAGGATAGAGTAGCATGGAGAGCTGCATCAAACCAGTCTTAGGACTGAAGACCACAATAACAACAATTTTATCGAAGTAGTTTTCTGTATAAGTTTGAGTATTAAGAAGAGGGAGGTATGTTTGGTTCCTTGTTGTCGCTTCTGATTTATGTTTCAGAGATCGGAAGCAGTGGGCAACCGAAGTGCAGAGCCTCCCCTTTTAAATTACTAGCGGGCGTACGGGCGGGGACTTCGCCTGAGCTCGCGTGCGCTGTTTGGTTCCGATTTCATGAATTGGTTCTGAACGATCCGTTGTCGTCGCACTCCGTATACTAGAGCAAAAATTAAATTCGTACTACCCTCCAAAGGGGTGAAATCATGTTCAGTAAGGTTGCGAGTCAGATGACATTCAGATGGGTAGCAGTCCCACAATGTCCTTAGAGTAGCGTAGAAACGCCGAAAGGGTGGCAGTAGTGTCGAATGTTGTCAAGAATGTCGTCCTGTTGCTTATCACACTGCGAGCTGACGTTTTCGACCGCGCAATGTGTGGGAGCCAACGCCCCAAAGAAAAAGGTGGTTTCATTGACGCACTTTATACTACCCCCTGAGACCTTTTCGTGCCGACTCTGAGCACCGGTGTGTCTGAAATGTTTTTCTCAGCCACCCCCAAGGAAACCGCTTGATTTCACCACTGGTTGTCAGGGTTCTGGCCTCCATCGCAGAGCCGTCAAAAGAAGGGGTGAATGTGGGTAAGAGGGAGTGCGACGGCCCACCGTGTGACACGTGAGCGGTGGCGTTGAGCAGAACTGTGGTGAAATTTGGTGTCTACGCGACATCATTAACCAACCTTACAGCCGACGTGGACTTCTGAGCTGTGGGTTTTTCTCACATGTGTCAACATCTTGCTGCCTGACGCGACGCTGAGCCCGACCGTGACGTCACAGGGCGCCACCTTTTGCACCGTTACAGGAGAAGGTTTTAGGCACCTTTGAGCCACGTTTCAAACTTTTGTGTCGCAATGGGAGACAATCGAGGGGTTTCAAAAAAGTTATCTTTTAATTTTTTTGCGCAGTGTAGTTTTAAAATGACAACAAAAATCATTGCAGGAAATTAATTCAGTTTGGCGTTTCTATATTTATATCTAGATCTTCATGATTATTCTGCAGTTCTCTATTAAGAGGCTGGCAGAGGATTCATCGAACAACGTTTAAGCTACTACTCTACCGTTCCACTCTCGAACAGCGCACGGGAAAAACAGATACTTAAATCTTTCCGTGTGAGCTCTGATTTCTCATATTTTATTACGATGACCAGTCCTCCCTATGTAGGTGGACGCCAACAAAATATTTTCACACTCTGAGGAGAAAATTGGTGAGTGAAATTTGATAAGAAGTTTCTGCCGCAGCGAAAAACGCCTTTGTTTTAATGACTGCCACTCAATTCGTGTTTATTATCCGTGGCACTCTGCCTGTCCGGTTAAAAAGCCATCTCCTCATCCGGACGTTAAAGTGATTTATAGCTCCATGTGGCGTCTGTGGTAGGTTGCGAGTCACATTGTGACTTAAAGACTTTTCAATAGTGCTCTGTTGTCCGATTAAGTCTCAGCAGTAAAGCGATAACAGTGGGTTTGACAGTGGCAAAATGACATACTCGTAGACAACATAATAATAAAATATATTTGAAATTAGGCATGGCATCTCAAATAACATAAAGTAAACGGGCAATAACATCATGCGAAAGAACACACAGTAAGCATATCAAGAAGAAATATGAAGACCATAATACAAGGGGCTAGATGCAGTGATAAAGCGAAACAGTAATGTCATAGTCTTATCGCTGCATCACACGTCTTTGTGTGGCAGAGGTAATGGTGTTGAGAGGTGCACTACGTCCTAGCTGAACTAATGGTAATGTTGGTGAGGACACCAAAACGTTTCTGTTAGCTGGTGTGAAGGAGGTTATAATGAGTTTGAGTCAAATGTAATAATTTCAACTCTGGTACCGTTAAGGCGGTAATCGAACTCCATTGCTCGGATATAGTCGATAGTGAGTGATTCTATGTGCTTTGCTGATGTGTTTATTAGGAACTGGTGTCTGTGTAAAGTTAAGTGAGTGCGTTTGGTTTACTAATAGTGGAATAATAATGGAAAAATCGCGATGAATGTACTAAATGGTGTATGAATTCTCAACTACGTGTATAGCACGAGGTAAGCTAATTGCTTATAAACTGTACTCCACAACATTGCACGAGTTCAGCAAGTGAATTTTATGAGGTAATAAAGTGAATGAATGAAACGCTTTTCTCGTTAAACGGTAAACGGAGTGGTAGCGCGACTACAACGAAAGTGTGAAAAGCTCTCGAACGTGCCACTAGTTGTATCTTGACTCATTTGGTCCTCTAAAACTCAACAAGACAATGTGAGATGGAGTAACTAATACTGTGTAAAGATTATCTTGATTTCGCTAAAAAAGTCTGTGTAGACATGTGGGACTGTAAAAACGTAACAATCGTTTCCTACCTTCTTGGTGTAGCAGATGATGAACTTTGCATCCTATTTGCCTGGCGGCTGTATCCTAGATACTAGCAAAATCGTGGTGGGAGTTGATGATGACTATGGTTTCAGAAACAGGCCGGAAGAATGCAGCAGCGGTGTTGATTCCTTGCGGGATAAAATTTACCTTAGGTTGTATTTACCTGGAAATTGTGGGAAACGGGAATAATAGACATTACAGGGCCGGGTTTTGAAAAGTTATCTTCATATTAGATCGGGTGTAAAGCTGAATGCTGTTAGAGTAGTCGGGGTTATTTGTTACGTAAGTGATGGATCACTGTTCGTGTAAGTGACCTGTGACTACCTGGATAATAGGATACTACACTACTAGCCATTAAAATTGCTACACCAAGAAGAAATGCAGATGAGAAACGGGTATTCATTGGACGAATATATTATACTAGAACTGACATGTGATTACATTGTCACGCAGTTTGGGTGCATAGATCCTGAGAAATCAGTACCCAGAACAACCACCTCTGGCCGTAATAACGGCCTTCATACGCCTGGGTATTGAGTCAAACAGACCTTGGATGGCGTGTACAGGTACAGCTGCCCAGGCAGCTTCAACACGATACCACAGTTCATCAAGAGTAGTGATTGGCGTATTGTGACGAGCCAGTTGCTCGGCCACCATTGACCAGACTTTTTCAATTGGTGAGTGATCTGGACAATGTGCTGGCCAGGGCAGCAGTCGAACATTTTCTGTATCCAGAAAGGCTTTACAGGACCTGCAACATGGGGTCGTACATTATCTTGCTGAAATGTAGGGTTTCGCAGGGATCGAATGAAGGGTAGAGCCACGGGTCGTAACACATCTGAAACGTAACGTCCACTGTTCAAAGTGCCGTCAATGCGAACAAGAGGTGACCGAGATGTGTAACCAATGGCACCCCATACCATCACTCCGGGTAATACGCCAGTATGGCGATGACGAATACACGCTTCCAACGTGCGTTTACCGCGATGTCACCAAACACGGATGTGACCATCATGATGCTGTAAACAGAACCTGGATTCATCCGTAAAACTGACGCGTTGCCATTCGTGCACCCAGGTTCGTCGTTGAGTACACCATCGCAGGCGCTCCTGTCTGTGATGCGCAGCGTCAAGGGTAACCGCAGCCACGGTGTCCGAGGTGATAGTCCATGCTGCTGCAAGCGGCATCGAACTGTTCGCGCAGATGGTTGTTGTCTTGCAAACGTCCTCATCAGTTGACTCAGGATGACTGTCATCTCGACTGCTAGTGATACGAGGCCGTTGGGATCCAGCACGGCGTTCCGTATTACCCTCCTGAACCCACCCATTCCATATTCTGCTAACAGTCATTGGATCTCGACCAACGCGAGCAGCAATGTCGCGATATGATAAACCGCAATCGCGATAGGCTACAATTCTACCTTTATCAAAGTCGGAAACGTGATGGTACGCATGTCTCCTCCTTACACGAGGCATCACATCAACGTTTCACCAGGCAACGCCGGTCAACTGGTGTTTGTGTATGAGAAATCGGTTGTCAACTTTCCTCATGTCAGCACGTTGTAGGTGTCGCCACCAGCGCCAACCTTGTATAAATGCTCTGAAAAGCTAATGATTTGCATATCACAGCATCTTCTTCCTATCGGTTAAATTTCGCGTCTGTAGCACGTCATCTTCGTGGTGTAGCAATTTTAATGGCCAGTAGTGTATAAACATCACTTGTCTGAAGCTAACAGTGTGGTATAGCTACAGGCCTATGTATGGAACATTGGTGAAAGAGTGTTCACTATGTGCGCAGGACGGGTCAACTGAGCTGCAGTGTAAACTGTGCTTGGCGTGCTCTGTATCGAAAAGAGTTAAACAGTTATGGTGCGTACAGCATCTGCTTCGACTGAGCTTTACCATTGACTGCAGTAAGCTTGCTAACAGCTGTAAGTGGTGTCCCATCCATACACTCCATACAACATTTGGTCGATGTAGGCACGTGTTAAGTAACGGGGCAAGTGTAGCATAATGCGCAGTACGATCTTCGTGCGCAGGGTATGAAAGCGGACGAGTATGGATGGCTCAACAGAAAGGAAAAACGGAAGGAAAGGTTACACGAAGTAGTGGCTATAATGTTAAAAGAACTCGCAACTCACTCGTGCTGTATGGATGTTCATAATTTAGTTTCCACAGTCGGACACCTGTGGGTTTATCGTCTGTCTGCTTACTATTGATCGATGCATAGATCGATCAGGGCGTGGTGGCTATCACACAAATCTGTGATAGACCACACCATCTTTCGTAGTACCAGCTCCAGGCTTCAGTTAACTCCGGCGCGAGCACAGATTTATGAAGGGCACACAGCTTCGTATGGTAGGGACTGACGTCACGGGGGCACCACAGCTGGGACTGCCGGGCGAGGGGAGAGAGACGGGAGGAAATGAATGCGTCGGCTCCACATGGTGGCTGAGGGGTGTGTTATCGGGTGTGCGGAGAGGGGAAAAGACGGGAGCGCACCCACAAGACACGTACACGAGGCGCCCGAAGAGTGGGAAGGGAGAGCAAGGGTGGGATACGGGGTTGACCCCGTCTTTGCACAATGGTAGCGAAGTACGAGTCTGCCGGGAGGTACAAACATTTGACAGCTGCCGTACTAACACCTCATTTGGTAATCTGGCAGTAGCAACATTGGTCGTATTATTAATTAATTTTAAGGACAAAATGACGCCACAGGCTTCTCTAATCATCCTCAACGGTCTCTCCTTTAACTGACAGTCTGGCAGCATACAAAAATGTTGGTAGTAGTTGAATGGAATGAATCACAAAATATGTTCCTAACTATTTGATTGCCAAGATAGTTTTATGAACAGCATTGCGTGCTAGTAAGTGACACTAAAATACAAGGCTGTATTTAAAATGTCGGTAGTCAATATGTTAGAATTTTTCGCTATTACGGTACTTGTCTTGGTTTCTTTGTTTTGGTACTCAAGTTGAAACCAATTCAATGGTAATACTAATGTATTCCCAGGACTTCGCTTTTATTGGTTTACAGAGCGACGTAACGAGATGTATCCATCTGGCTAGTGTAGTAAGTACGAAATCGTTTCAGTGGCGTGGCGTAGATATCTGCCAACCGGTGCGAACCCTAAACTTGCCGCTCCGCCGGCCGCGGTGGTCTCGCGGTTCTAGGTGCTCAGTACGGAACCGCGTGACTGCTACGGTCGCAGGTTCGACTCCTGCCTCGAGCACGGATGTGTGTGATGTCCTTAGGTTAGTTAGGTTTAAGTAGTTCTAAGTTCTAGGGGACTGATGACCTCAGCTGTTAAGTCCCATAGTGCTCAGACCCATTTGAACCTTGCCGCCCCACAATTTCGCAATTGAGAAAAAAAGCAACAGAGACCTCTGACAACGCGCAGCAGTAGTTTCTTAAAGCTTCTAAAAAATAGAGACGTTGCCATTTATGTTCTGTGCATAACTTGTTGGATCTCCGCTATGTTTTCCGTTATGCTGAACAAATCTTTTTCGTAGGGTATGTGTGTATGACTTATCTGTGTGAGTTGTCTGTAAATGAAAAGAAAAGCTTCATACATACGTTCAATAAGTAACGCAACACGTATCTTTCCCTGCTAACTTTGGTTGAAGAAATGCAGAATTTGTTGTGCGACATTGTGGAATATTCAGCCCCTTTAGTTTCATGAAGCTCCGATTGGTGGCGAGGCTATGCGTAGCTTTCAAAATGGCTTCTGTAACGGTGGTGATTTCCAAGCATTGTTTCCTTTGGTGGAAAACCAGAGCATCTCAGGTACCCACAGGCGTTTTCAGAATGTCTACGGAAACCTAACAGTGAACAAAAACCTCGGAGAGTCGTTGGGCGACGCGTCTATCATCGCAACAAGATCGCACACAGCTGTGACTCTTGCAATGTTGGAACGTGCAGACACTCTCGTTCGAGGTGTTTATAGATCACTATCAGACACCTCGCTGCACAACTGGACGTCTTTGTAGGTAATGCTGACACGCTCGTCCGTATTCCTGGATTTCCGGAAGGCTTTTGACACTGTACCATACAAGCGGCTCGTAGTAAAATTGCGTGCTTATGGAATATCGTCTCAGTGATGTAACTGAATTTGCGATTTCCTGCCAGAGAGGTCACAGTTCGTAGTAACTGACGGAAAGTCATCGAGTAAAACAGAAGTGATTTCAGGCGTTCCCCAAGGTAGTGTTATAGGCACTTTGCTGTTCCTTATCTATATAAACGATTTGGGAGACAATCTGAGCAGCCGTCTTCGGTAGTTTGCAGATGACGCTGTCGTTTATCGACTAATAAAGTCATCAGAAGATCAAAACAAACTGCAAAACGATTTAGAAAAAATATCTGAATGGTGCGAAAAGTGGCAGTTGACCCTAAATAACGAAAAGTGTGAGGTCATCCGCATGAGTGCGAAAAGGAACTCGTTAAATTTCTGTTACACAATAAATCAGTCTAATTTAAAAGCCGTAACTTCAACTAAATACCTAGGTATTACAATTACGAACAACATAAATTGGAAAAAACACATAGAAAATGTTGTGGGACGGCTAACCAAAGGCTGCGTTTTATTGGCAGGGCACTTAGAAAATGTAACAGACCTACTAAGGAGACTGCCTACACTACGCTTGTCCGTCCTCTTTTAGAATACTGCTGCGCGGTGTGGGATCCTTACCAGGTAGGACTGACGGAGTACATCGAAAAAGTTCAAGGAAAGGCAGCACATTTTGTATTATCGCGAAATATGGGAGAGAGTGTCACAGAAATGATACAGGATTTGGGCTGGAAATCATTAAAAGAAAGGCGTTTTTCGTTGCGACGGAATCTTCTCACGAAATTCCAATCACCAGCTTTCTCCTCCGAATGCGAAAATATTTTGTTGACACCGACCTACATACGGCGGAACGATCACCACGATAAAATAAGGGAAATCAGAGCTCGTACGGAAGGATATAGGTGTTCATTCTTCCCGCGCGCTATACGAGGTTGGAATAATAGAGAATTGTGAAGGTGGTTTGATGAATCCTCTGCCAGGCACTTAAATGTGATTTGCAGAGTATCCATATAGATATAGATGTAGATGTACTCAGGCGTGTGCCCACTTGGCTCCTCGACGCCTAGCGGAAGACGTATAACGAGCAACGATGGATCATCTGTGCTGAGTTGCTTGGACGTTAAGAAGCACATCGTGACAATTTTTTGTTGAACATCGTCACAGGCGATGAAACTTGGGTTCACCACTTCGAACATGAAACAAAATGGCATTTCATGGAGGAGCGCCACACCACCTCTTCTCCGATGAAAAAGTTCAAAGTCGCACCCTCAGCCGGTCAAGTTATGACGATGGTCTTCTGGGACTCTGGAGGGATTATTCTGTTTGACGTCCTCGCTCATGGTGCGAACATCAGCTCTGAAGTATATTGTGCTACTTTAAGGCCGGCCGGTGTGGGAGAGCGGTTCTAGGCGCTTCGAGGCGCTTCAGTCTGGAACCGCGCGATCGCTATGGTCGCAGGTTCGAATCCTGCCTCGGGCGTGGATGTGTGGGGTGTCCTTAGGTTAGTTAGGTTTAAGTAGTTCTAAGTTCTAGGGGACTGATGACCACAGATGTTAAGTCCCATAGTGCTCAGAGCCATCTGAACCATTTTTTAAATTAATGTCCTCCAGACTAGAGATTTAGAAGACCTAATAAGAAACCCCTGCAGAGTCTAGAGCACAGGTGGGCATCATGCCTAGTTTGGGGAACAGGTGGCAGGTTTTTTGAGAGCTGTGATTTTCGAGGGTGTGTGTTTATATATAAACTTAAGCATGACCTTAAAATAAACTTGCCCTGAGACATTTAAGTCTGTAATTTATCTACGATAACGTTGGAAGCTGAAGAAGTGAATTAAAATTTGTGCTGCGGCTGGGACTTTTTTTCCATTTTGTTCAGTATAGTTCGTTGCGTTTGGTCTGTGCGGGCGTCACATGGCGCCGTTCAAGTTGATCGTTGATTCTTTTACTCAGTTTTTTTATTACAGAGGACAATCGGCCCTCTGACGAACACGCTTTTTTTAATGTCTTTTGTTCGCTTTTGTTCGTTGAATCTGCTCGGGGCAGACGTCGTAAGATATCAGTTTAAGTTCGTTGTTGATCGATTAACTCAGTTTTTTTATTACAGAGGGCAGCTAACCCTCTGACCGAACACACTGAGCTACCGTGCCGGCTGGCTCGAACCCAGGTCTTCTTGCTTAGTAGGCAGATATGCTGACCATTACACCACCGCAGCATTATAGTAAACATAATTACACGAACTACCCAAGTCAAATACCCTCCCCAACACAAACTCCAATTAACATCTCCCCTTATATTGCCACTATTACCAGGGCTCTCCGATATTGGAATAGCACCCCAGCATTGGACGTGCTGCACTACATGTGATGCTGGGGTGCTATTCCAATCTCGGAGAGCCCTGATAATAGTGACAAAATAAGGGGAGATGTGAATTGGAGTTTGTGTTGGGGACGGTATTTGACTTAGGTAGTTCGTGCAGCTATGCTGTGTTCGTGTAATGGTCAGCATATCTGCCTAGTAAGCAAGAAGACCCGGGTTTTCCGGGTTTGAGTCTTGGCCGTAGCACAAATTTTAATTCACTTCTTCAGCTTCCAACGCTATCGTACATAAATTAGAGACTTAAGGGGATACGGAATCGGATTTTGGGTTAAAAAATCGAATTTTTTTTTATTGGCGTATTGTATTCTGCCATGTTTCCTCTCTAAAATGACGTATCATACATAGCTCTACTACAATTATAACTATTTTATTTTTATATATTTGTGAGATCGGGTATTGCGCTTTAGTTATACACGTCTCTCGTGGCTGACCATGAACTTTTTGGCAGTACCTTTAAAGTGACATGAATTCAAATATCCCGGTTTCCAGCGACTATTTATACACTAGTTGCCCGAAAATGTTTCTCTCTGGTTTCCTCAAGTTACTCTTTGACTTTGTGGCAGGACTGTTTTGTAAACAGTGTGATATAAGAAAGTAGTTGTTGTTGAGTTATTTCGTATTTAGTGCTTCATTTTTCGCAGTGAAAATGCCTAGAGCTAAAGCAAAAGTATTTAAAAAGCGTGTGAACTGGCAAAAGAAAAGAAATAATGATTCATTAGCAAAGCAAAGCAGTTCATCATCATCACTGTTGGAAAATGTGAATCCACTTATTACTGATTTGCCGAACGAACTTACACCAAATGAAAACAGTGCTTCTCATAAAAAACTAAGAGATTTGGAAGAGAAATATAATTTACTTGATAGAGGGAATGAAGTTTTTGAACTCATTGATACGAATATATTGTGTGAAGCTCTTGAAAACAGTTTGTGCTGCAAAAAATGTCATGGAAACGTTTCTCTGTAAGTAGAATCCCATGTTGGCCTGGCTGCCCAGTTTAATTTAATATGCAGTGTTTGTAAATACAGCTGTAAGTTTCCAAGTTCGGTTTCAGTAACTGTAAATAATGGATACAAGAAAACTGAACTTTATAGTGTAAATATTAGGTTAGTTTATGGATTGCGAGCAATTGGTAAGGGCAAAGCAGCTGGTGATATGCTATGTGGTGTTCTAAATCTTCCAAGTGCACCTTCAAAGTTTGAAGCTTACAATTATGTACTAGGATCTGCAGTTGAAGATGTAGCACAGAAGTCAATGCAGGTTGCTGTGGAAGAAGCAGTGGAAGAAAATGACGGCAGTCGTGACCTCACAGTGGCGTTTGATGGCACGTGGCAGAAAAGGGGCCACACCTCCAACAATGGTGTTGTAACAGCAACTAGTGTTGATACTGGCAAGGTTATTGATGTTGCAATAATGTCTAAATACTGTAGGTGCACAGGCAGGCTGAAAAATGAACACAGTGATGACTGTATTGCTAATTATTATGGTAGTAGTGGTGGCATGGAGGTTGCTGGGGTGAAGAAAATTTTTCATCGCTCTTCACAGTGGTATAATGTTCGCTATGTCAAATATCTGGGAGATGGTGACTCTAAAGCATTCAAAGAAGTTTTGGAAAGCAAACCATATGGGAACAGTGTAAATATAAGCAAACTTGAATGTATAGGACATGTGCAGAAGAGAATGGGTGCCAGGCTGAGAAGGTTAAAATCAGTTATGAAAGGGAAAAAACTAGATGATGGGAAAACCTTGGATGGCAGAGGAAGATTGACTGATTCCATAATAGACCACATTCAGAACTGCTATGGCCTTGCAATCAGGCAAAATACAGGCAATCTTGAAGAAATGAGGAGAGCTATATGGGCTTTATATTTCCACACCGCATCCACGGATGAGCATCCACAACATGGTTTGTGCCCCAAAGGTGAAAACAGCTGGTGTAAATACAATAGGGGACTAACAACAGGAGAGAAATACATTCACCACCACAGTCTACCATCAGCCATCATGGCAGAAATAAAGCCCATTTTCAGAGATCTGGCTGACAGAAGTCTTCTGATGAAATGTCTTCACGGAAAAACGCAGAACCCCAACGAGTGCTTGAATAGTGTGATATGGCATCGTCTCCCAAAAACAGTGTTTGTCGGAATTAATACACTACATTTTGGTGTGTATGATGCTGTGGCAACCTTCAAGCTTGGAAATATAACTAAATGCCAGGTCCTTCAAAAGTTGGGTATGTGTGTTGGTTCCCGTACGGTAAGTGCTATGTTCTTTTTAGATCAGCACAGACTAAGGCATGCTGATAATATAATCAAGACATTAGTGAAAAAGGCAAGACAGGTGCAGAGGGGTGCCAAAAGAAGACTTGAAGATGATTATGAAGACTGTGAAGGGGGTATTAGCTACGGATCAGGAATATTTTAATCTTCTTTCTCCGTTTCCCGTAAGTTTACTTTTTACTTCATCTAGGAACATTATCTCAGGTACTGGTCAACCTAGAAGTCTGAAATTTTTATGACGTAGTGACATAGGTCCCTATTACATACTGAAACAACGATTTTTTAATTACTTGATTTACAAAAGACTTAGGGGTGATAGTCTAGTAAAAAGCGATGGAAAAAATTTACTTAAAAATAAATGTACAATATCTCTGTAAGAAAATACTTTGACAATAAACTGTTGTTTCAGTATTGTTGTAACATACGAATGCACATACAGTAATATTTTTACCTCTCTGTCTCCAGTAGTTTGTGAGAAAATGTTCCCTATAGTAGGCATATATTAACATTGCGGGGATAGGTGATTCCGTATCCCCTTAAGTGCCTCAGGGAAAATTTAATTTAAGGTCTATGCGATCACATGTAGTACAGCACTTCCCCATTACGTCCAATGGTTCAAAATGGTTCTGAGCATTATGGGACTTAACATCTATGGTCATCAGTCCTCTAGAACTTAGAACTACTTTAACCTATATAACCTAAGGACAGCACACAACACCCAGTCATCACGAGGCAGAGAAAATCCCTGACCCCGCCGGGAACTGAACCCGGGAACCCGGGCGCGGGAAGCGAGAACGCTACCGCACGAGCTGCGGACTACGTCCAATGCCGGGGTGCCATTCCAATGTGTGAGAGCCCTGGTAATAGTGACAATAGAAGAGGAGATGTGAATTGGAGTTTGTGTTGGGAAGGGTATTTAACTTGGGTAGTTCGTGCAGCTCTGTCGGCCATAATGCTGCGGTGGTGTAATGGTCATCATATCTGTCTGCCTGCTAAGCAAGAAGACCCGGCTTCGAGTCCCAGCCGCAGCACAAATTTTAATTCACTTCTTCAGCTTCCAGTGTTATCGTATTTAAGCATGACCTTTGTCTTTTGGTGATAGCCATGTGTTAGGTTGTAGAGCTAATAGTTTATTGAAGAAAGCTTTCGATTTAGAGGGTTTTAGCTAGGGCTAAAAAAGTGGCTATCTTGTATCGAATTAAAGCAAATCTTTAAGTATTGCTCGAACCATTGACAAAATGTAGTTAAGATTGCTTCGCGTAACGAAATAAGAGTGCGTCTCACGTTACAGGAACGAGGGCAAAGGACGTTCTCACAGACGTCACGAAAACAGGAAGAGGAAAGTTGCAACTTCACTACGTTTTGGATTCGATTGTCTTTAACGTCCTGGGCATCTTGGCACTCACAGAACAATGAATTCAAATAAAGCTTCGCTATTGACATCAAAATCAAGAAAATTGTGTGTATAAGTACCTCTTAAATTGTTTTATTGTTTGTAACATCCTTGTGCTTCATAATAACAATTCGTTAGATCCCCTCACACACGCCAGCGACATTGCTTGCAATCGGTCACTTTCCTCGCACCTATCACACACAAGAGATTTAGCAAGCTGTTTCAATCATTATTTCTAACGTCACTCTATCTTGAAGTTCTGTCACGGAAAATGTATTGCTGCGTTTAGGAGCGGGTGCCCTGATATCGGTATGTTGACTAATACACGCAAAAAGTACTAATAAACGGAATGACATATATTAAACCTGCTTTGGAACTCTTTTATAGAGAACTGTAGGATATCTTGCAGAGTACATTACATTTTCCATTGACATCAGGTATGTTGCGCACATCCTTCCAGTCTATTAGCAAATATATTTTAAAGCCTGAAAGCCTCCTACTCCTCTTTGAACTAACCTGAGCACGTGACTAATATGACCTCATTGAAAAGTACCTGAAAACATTTCCCTTTTTACTCAAAATTTTTACCCAAGAATGAATTTGAACGAGTCCTGACTTCGATTTGATTGACATATTCAGAAGCGGCAGGTGTTTTCCTAGCGCAACGAAAAATTTAAGAGATGCTTGAACATATATTTATCTGAATGCAACATTGTATTCATACCTTCTAATTTCTAGGCAAAATCTGTAAGTGACTTAGTGTTCTCTCTTATAGAGAGGACACGTGATATGAGGATATAAGGTCTCACTTTGTGAACACTAGAACGTATTAACAAAAGAACCTGAAATACAGGGTGGTCCCGAATTCATGGTACAAACTTTAATGGTAGGTACAGGACATTGTAACAAGGATTTATTGTATAGGAATGTATAGTCGCAGGTGACGCGGTGAGGCGTAAACAGGGGAAAGAGAAATGGAGTGATCGGTTGGTGTCACTGCCGGTAGAGGGCAGTAGATGAACATGATGTATCGCAGTAGGGACAAGCGCCATTCACAATTGTGCTGCCGTAGACGATGGGTGACTTTACGTATGCAGAAAAAGCAGACATGCATTACATGTACGGCCGTGCAAATGGTAACGCCAGAGCTGCGTTACGAATGTATCGCGCGGAGTATCCTAATCGACGAATGCCGGATCATAGAATTTTTCAACGGTTACATCGTCAACTTTGTGAAACAGGTACGTTCGACGTCAACAGACATGACGCTGGTCGATTAAGAGCTGTACGCTCTCCAAGACTGGAAGAACGCATCTTGAACATAGTGGCTGATAGACCCGAGTCAAGCACAAGAACTGTTGCGCGTGACGTACATGTGAGTCATCAGACTGTATGCAGAGTGTTAAATGAAAATCGCTTACACCCCTTCCATTTTCAAAAAGTACAAGCATTGAATCCGGCAGATTATCCTCTTCGCGTGAACTTCTGCCAGTGGTTGTTGCAGCAATGTGCGTTGCAGCCGGATTTCGTAGGTCATGTGCTATTTACAGATGAAGCGACATTTTCACGCGAGGGTGTCTTTAATGCGCACAATTCCCATGTGTGGGCAACAGATAATCCACATGCAACGCGTCCACATGCGTATCAACAACGTTTCGGTATTAATGTGTGGGCTGGTATTGTGAACGACTTTTTGATTGGGCCATACTTACTACCCACGCGACTCTGTGGCGAAAGCTATCTTATTTTTCTGCAAGAAGTGTTACCAGAACTGCTGCAAGATGTTCCGCTCGCCATTCGTAACCGCATGTGGTTTCAGCACGATGGAGCGCCAGCACACTTCAGCACTGCTGTACGGAATTACCTGAATGCCACGTTTGGTGCTAGATGGATTGGGCGTGGTGGACCAGTCCCTTGGCCACCCCGATCTCCTGATTTCTCTTGCCTCGATTACTTTTTATGGGGACATCTTAAGAGTCTTGTTTATGAGACTCCAGTTGACTCAGATGAGGATCTCGTTGCTCGCATATCTGTAGCTGCTGCAGGTGTGCGTGAAATACCAGGCATCTTTGAACGTGTACGCCAATCGCTGCACCGACGCTGTCAAGCATGTATCGCTCATGGTGGACGCAATTTTGAACACTTACTGTAAACATGACACTTGTCAACAACGATTTCAATAAAATCTTTCGTTTTCCTTTCGGCCGTTATTTCCCCTGTTTACGCCTCACCGCGTCACCTGGGACTATACATTCCTATACAATATATCCTTGTTACAATGTCCTGCACCTACCATTAAAGTTTGTACCATGAATTCGGGACCACCCTGTATAGTAATCGCTCCAAACGTATTCAGGATCAGCATGAAGTCACGACGTTTACGGGAGCACCAATTACATCTACATCTACATCTACATACATACATACTCTACAAGCAACCGTATGGTGCTTAGCTGAGCATACCCTGCCCCACTGCTAGCCATTTCCTTGAGCGTTCCACTCGCAGAGCGAGGGAAAAGCTACTGTCCGTATGCCTCAGTACTAGACCTACTCTCTTTAATCTTATCTTCATAGTCCTTACGCGAAATGTACGTTGGTGGCTGTAGAATCGTTCTACAGTTAGCCTCAAATGCCGGCTCTCTAAATTTTCTCAGTAGTCCTCCTGGAACAGAACGTTGCCTTCCCTCCACTGATCTCATTTGAGTTCCCGAAGTATCTGCGTAATACTTGCCTGTTGTTCAAACCTACCGGCAACAAATCTAGCAACCTACCTAAGAATTGCTTCGTGTTCCTTTAACCCGACCTGATGCGGATCCCAAACACTCGAACAGTATTCAACAATGGATCGCACTAGTGTCCTATATGCGGTCACCTTTACAGATGAACCACACTTTTCTAAAATTCCCCCAATAAACCAAAGTCGATCATTCGCCATCCTTACTGCTATCCTTACATGCTCGTTCCATTTCATATTGCTTCGCATCGTTGCGCCTAGATATTTAATCGATGTGACTTTGTCAAGCAGCACATTGCTAATACTGTACTCGAGCATTATAGGTTTGTTTCTCCTACTCATCCGCATTAGCTTACATTTTTCTACATCTTGAGCTAGCTGCCATTCACAACACCAAGTAGAAATTTTGTCTAGGTCGTCTCGTATCCACCTACAGTCACTCAACGACGACAGCTTCCCAAATACCACAGCAGCATCAGCAAACGTCAGACTTCTGCTTACCCTGTCCATGAGATAATTCATGTAGAGTCTTATATCGTAGGAAGCAAGGGAGAGGATGTTGTTATGGGTAACAGTATTCTCTTTCTACAACTCAAATGCATGTGGATTAATATGGTTCTTTATTGATATGACTTGAATACTTAACTTTAATAGGGTCCATGTATTGTGGTACAAGCTCATCTGTAACAGTCCTCTTGCAGACAATATTGGTAATTTTGCTATTATAAACTTATTTGGCTCTGCTGTATGCACTAATCTGCGATACGAACAGAGCCCGCACTGCAACTAACTGATAGACGCCAAATTAGAGTGTGAGTGAGTGCGTCAGTGACAGTGAGTTAGTGAGACCCTCCGGTCAGCGGCGGCGGCCTAAATACATGCTGCCCTGAGGGCGTTGGCGGCCTGTTGCTTATCTGTGTGTCTCTGGCCTCTCTCGTGATCGGCGCCCTTGATCCAGCGCCTACTATCGATATTCGCGCTACATCTTTGCCGACCGGTGTGCTGACGACAGCTTACGCCAGCACAATTCACGTACACTGAAGAGCCAAGGAAACTGATACACCTGCTTAATATCGTGTAGGGTCCCCACGAGCACGCACAAGTGCCGCAACACGATGTGGCATGGGCTCGACTAATGTCTGAAGTAGTGCTGGAGGGGACTGACACTATGAATCCTGCAGGACTGTCCATAAATCCGTAAGAGTACGAGGCGGTGGAGGACTTTTCCGAACAGCACGTTGCAAGGTCGCCCAGATATATTCAATAAAGTTCATGTCTGGGGAGCTTGGTGGCCAGCGGAAGTGTTTAAACTTAGAAGGGTGTTCCTGGAGCCACTCTATAGTAGTTCTTCAATTCTGGACGTGTGGGGTGTCGTATTGTTCTGCTGGAATTGCCGAAGTCCTTCGGAATGCACAATGGACATGAATGGCTGCAGTTGATCAGACAGGACCCTTACATACATGTCACCTGTCAGTCGTATCTAGACCTATCCCATATCACCCCAACGGCACATGCCCCACACCATCACAGAGCGTTCACCAGCCTGAACAGTCCATTGCTGACATGCAGGGCCCATGGATTCATGAGGCTGTCTCCATACTCATACACGTCCATCTGCTCGATACAATTTGAAACGAGACTCGTCCGACCAGGCAACATGTTTCCAGTCATCAACAGTCCAATTTCAATGTTGACGGGCCCAGGCGAGGCGTAAAGCTTTGTGTCGTGCAGTCATCAAGGGTAGACGAGTGGGCATTCGGCTCCGAAAGCCCATATCGATGATGTTTCGTTGAATGGTTCGGACGCTGACACTTGTTGATGGCCCAGCATTGAAATCTGCAGCAATTTGCGGAAGGGTTGCACTTCTGTCAAGTTGAACGATTCTCTTCAGTCGTCGTTGGTCCCGTTTTTGCAGGATATTTTTCCGGCCGCAGAGATGTCGGAGATTTGATGTTTTACCGGATTCGTGATATTCACGGTACACTCGTGAAATGGTCGTACTGGAAAATCTTCACTTCATCGCTACCTCGAAGATGCTGTGGCCCATCGCTCGTGCGCCGACTATAACACCATGTTTAAACTCACTTAAATCTTGATAATCAGCCATTGTAGCAGCAGTAACCGATCTAACAACTGCGCCAGACACTTGTCTTACACAGGCGTTGCAGGGCCGTCTTGTGCCTGTTTACGTATTTCTGTATTTGAATATGCATACTTATACCAGTTTCTTTGGTGCTTCAGTGTATATAGAAAATAACAGCTGTCCTATCACAACTTACCATATACCGACAGCAAAATTCATGTAAAGAATTGGAAAGGGAAAAAAACAGTGATGCTCTGCCAATATGTCAAATGGATTCAATACAAAACATCTTTCTTAAATTGAAATTTTACTCTGCATGAGATTTGTTAATCTCGACGTGGACAATGTGGCTCTTAAATAATATTTTAATAATTTCAACTTAGAGAAGCTTCTCTCAGTGCTAGCGTTACTTATGGCAGCTGTGAGGAATATTCTCAGCATTATAAAATTACGTTAGGTAATCTTCACGTTTGGACTCCTAAATAATTTCTGATAAACACAGTGGACCAGAGTCTATGAGAATCTGTTGTAGTGCAGAAGCCCGTATTCGCACGCACTTACGCTTAAACTCTTCTTTGTCAATATCTTGAGGAGCTTGGTCGACGTTGCATTCCTCATTATCGACAGACAGCCCAGTATTGTTGTAGCTCTTAAGAAGGCATATTTTTCGGGCAATTTCTTGAGCGGCTGCAACCTTTCTCGAATTTCAGCGGCTACTCTATCTAACGCAGAGAACAGTTTTCATTTTAACTTGTCTTCGTGCGATAAGCCGACATCTCTACTTCCGTCGCCAGAAATCCTCCTAATTCAACTTGGAAGTTCAATTGAAATGTCACGTTCTTCACACAAACTTTAAAAGTAATTTAAAGTCTTGTCTACGAATTCCTCTGCTTTATCTCCCAATATCGCCTATAAGTGCGCCTACTTTCTGAACAGAGTGATGTACGTTAAGTTCCTCCGTTTGCAAATGATTTTGAGTATCATTAACTTCGCACAGCAGTGGTTGTCAGAGACCCACGATACATAGAGAGGAAAGTGATTGCTTCACGACCAACAAAGTTCCTTGATCCGTTCGCGTGTTCAAACCTTCGTCTATTTCTGTTAGCTTCTCTAGCGTTGTCGAAATTTCTGTGTAATGATTTCATATCATGTTTACTGCATCGCCTCTTGCGCTTCAACGCGCGTCCTGAACCCTCTTCAAACTCTTGCCTGTAACAGCAATCAGAAATTCCCATCGATGAGTGGACACAGAAAACAAAGCACAACAACGTTCCAACGTGCCGAAGAAAGTCCCCTAAATTCATCTCCACCAAAGCCACAGGCACGCAAACAAGGTTCAATAAGTGGCTTAAACAGGGCACAAATTCGGCATTAGGACTGATATATTTTATTCGTTGCTGCACATCTGTGCCTCTGCTGGTCACCTTAGCAGCACTGCACAAGTTTGTCCTCTACAGTTCATAATGTGGAGCCCATCTGCGTTGAGCGTGCTTAGTATCATCTGAAAGACTCACTAATACCTTCGGCTGTTTTGTTTTTCGTTTCATTAAAATCTATAAAAGATTCCTCGACTCGTGCTTCCGATTGTCAATCATAACGTCTCGTAGCACTTGGTTTGTTTGATGTTTGTGGGAAATACTCGGGGTACTGTTCAATATCATGGAATAATACTTGCCTTTTGAACCTGACCTATAGTTTTTTGGCCAACTGTATCCTCTAAAATTTTAATAAACTCGTTTTGAATTTCTGGTGACGTATAAGTAGAACGCCAACGGCTTTGCCGCAGCGGTAACGCCAGTTCCCGTCAGATCACCGAAGTTAAGCGCTGTCGGGCTGGCACTTGGATGGGTCACAATCCGGTCTGCCGAGCGCTGTTGGCAAGCTGGGTGCACTCAGCCCTTGTGAGGCAAACTGAGGAGCTGCTTGATTGAAAAGTAGCGGCTCCGGTCTCGGAAACCGACATACGGCCGGGAGAGCGGTGTGCTGACCACATGTCCCTCCGTCCTCCTATTCGGGAGGAGAGTTATAAGTAGAACAAATTTTTAGCCAATTTTTCTTCTTACTAAATATACTCGGAAAACAGGATCGTCCTTTGCCAGTAGATGCACTAGTTCCAAAAAGTTGTCTCTGTTGGTAATGGTGTAATTTTTCTTGTGGCCACGTGACACCAAATATCGTTTTGCCAGGAAACTTGTTACATCAAATATTCTGTATAGAATTTGATACTGTATTTTTATTTCTTTTGCCACGACTTCTTGCTCTTTTTTGTCAATAGTCTACCCTTTTTGAAGTCTTGTTTCCAACTTCTTCCATTTGATAAAGTTTTGGTTGTATGTAGCGCTTTATTCATGGTTGGCGTCTAAGAGGCTCTGTTTCCATCAAGTATTAAACCCGTTGGAGGAGTAAAGCTTCGATGTGTTCAATGAGTTTGTGTTCTCAAACAAACGACAACAGAAGCAAAATAATGGCACTTTAGAAGGAGAATAAGTCATCTCAGTGCATAAAACATTTTTACCATTTGTCAATGTGCGGCAAAACCATTCACGCACTAGCTGTCTCCCAGACAATATTATCGGTGTGTCAGACCCTGAATCGTGCATGGTACTGTTGGTTCTTCAGTGAACTCTGTGTATTAATGTGCTGCAAGCTCCGGAACCACGTCGGATTAGTAGCAATCACATGTTTGAATCTACACTCATGTTCAGAGAAAACAGAACACCCTGAGCGACTAGAGAGACAGGACGTTCATAATCACAGAACGTGTACATTAATATGTTCTGCAGAAATGATTAGCATTTGAACCATGTCGGCTCATTGGTTCAAGGTCAACATAGATATCTCGGCGCAACACCACAAATGGTTAAAATGGCTCTGAGCACTATGAGACTTAATATCTGAGGTCATCAGTCCCATAGAACTTAGAACTACTTAAACCTACCTAACCTAAGGATATCACACACATTCATGCCCGAGGCAGGATTCGAACCTGCGACCGTAGCGGTCGCGTGGCTCCGAGCTGAGGCGCCTAGAACCGCTCGGCCACAACGGCGCAACACCACCTAAAGGTAAAACGTGCCTGAGGCTCTCGTCGCTAGAAACTGAAGATAATGGATCAGTGTGACTTGAGGAGATGTATAGGATGCCTCGTAGACGTAAATCAGTGAGTTTTAAAGAGGGCGCATTATTGGTATAAGATAATGTGATGCATCCATCCGGGAAACTGCTTCTCGTGTGCCGGCCGGAGTGGCCGAGCGGTTCTAGGCACTACAGTCTGGAACCGCGCGACCGCTACGGTCGCAGGTCGGAATCCTGCCTCAGGCATGGATGTGTGTGATGTCCTTAGGTTAGTTAGGTTTAAGTAGTTCTAAGTTCTAGGGGACTGATGACCTCAGATGTTAAGTCCCATAGTGCTCAGAGCGATTTGAACCATTTTGCTTCTCGTGTGGGATGATGTGTTTCGGCAGTGCAACGGGTGTTTGCAGAATGGTTCAAGGAAGGCCATAGAACACGACGAGATGGATCAGGTCGCACCACCCAGACCACACCCCGAAAAGATCGACACCTCATCCGAATGGCATATCAAGACAAGATCTGAGCCCTCCTCGGTTCTGGCGCAAGAGTGGAACACTTTACCACATCGTACACTATCAGTGGTGACAGTACGCCGCCGTATATTACGGCATAGGTTAAGTGCGCGTCGTCCACTGCTCGCCTACTTTTGACAAATGTGGAGAAACATGTCAGACGGGAATGGTGTATGGAACTACGTCACTGCCGGCGGGGGTGGCCGAGCGGTTCTAGGCTCTACAGTATGGAACCGCGCGACCGCGACGGTCACAGGTTCGAATTCTGCCTCGGGCATGGATGTGTGTGACGTCCTTATGTTAGTTAGGTTTAAATAGTTCTAAGTTCTAGCGGACTGATGACCTCAGAAGTTAAGTCCCATAGTGCTCAGAGCCATTTGAACCATTTTTTAATTACGTCACTGGGGACAGGAATGGCATCAGACAGTGTTTTCGGACGAATTCAAGTTGTTTTTGCTTGAAAATGATGGCCGCATTTTGGTTCGCCACGGACTGGGGGAGCGCCATGACGGTGACTGTATTCGCACAAGACGTACAGTGCCAACTCAGGCCTTATGGTGTGGGGTGGTACTGGGTACTACCATAGATCACAGTTGGCGCGTGTCCAGAGCACTGTGACCAATGTGACCTAAGTGAATGACATCCTGCGACTCGCAGCCATACCCTTTCTGCACAACACCCCAGACGCCATTTTTCAACAAGACAATGCACGACCACATGCTGGACGAACCCGTGCCTTCTTGGTGTCACAGGATGTCAGCATTTTGCCCTAGCCCGCCAGATCACCAGGCTTGTTACCAATCGAAAATGTGTGGGATATAGTGAAATGACGCATGCAGCGCTGTGATTCAATGCCAACCACCACAGTTGAACTTTGGAACCAGGTGAATACAGAATGGATGGATATACCACAGGACGCCATTCGCGCCTCATACGCGTCGGAAGCATCACGCATGGAACAAGTTATCACGGTCCATAGCGGACCCTGTGCCTATTTGGTTACAGGACACATGCTGAAGCAAGGTGACATGCTAATCATTTCTTCAGAATATATTAATGTACATGGCCTGTGAATATGAACGTCCTATCTCTAGTCGTTCAAGGCATTCTGTTTTTTTCTGAACATTACTGTATATTTTCAGGCTATTTTCCAATATCGTTTCCGAAGATATTTGACTCAGTCGACATGGTTACAGCTTTTTTCTGGTATCGCAGTTTCAGCAATCACATCGTAAGGACGCGAAGCTGACAGTTTTTAGTATCAATTACAGGTTCGAGCAAGTCATCAGTGCAGGTTACTTGTACTACTTCCATTTCTTTTTTGTTTTGATCAGCACAAGGCTCTGAAGAAATCAGACGTGATGGCTTTGGCGTAGATTCCCGTGCCTCCAAAGAAGATTTCGCAAAGCTTTGTACAGCTCCTTCTTTCTTTCCCAAGTAACTTTGGTTTCTAAACTTGCTTCTGACCGACATGTAGGAAGATTCCACCTCGGTTCTGATCAAAACAGGGGCCAGCAATACTAGTATTAATAGATTTCTGCTTGCTCTAGCGATCACTTCAGCCATCATCTGCCGACTATACATAATACTATATGAAAGTTTTCAGAAAAGCAACTGAGATAATATTGACCTGTCGAAAATGCGAAAAATAATATTGGTATCGACAAGTACTGTAATACTAGAGGAGGATGCTCCGTAACGCGGGTATGGCGAATTGGTACCAACTGCAATCGTAAATTTTATGAGTATTTAGTTATCTACGGTTAGATGTGGAGTGCCTGCAGCTCATAAAACACGATATTATGTCGTACACAACAGGGTGGGATCTAATTCTAAGCGTTTCTCAACCATATCACTATGCGTACGTGTGCTGTCCTTTTACTAGTGTTGTCAGTAGACTGCAGGGGAAAATAGGATAAGACACGCTGTTCACTTGTTTCACTGTACCTCTGTACTAAGGTAGATCTTAAACTAAGACGGGGTAGATATAACGTAGACAAGGCAGAACACCGAAACACTATGAATCCATGCAGAAAATGGCATCTAGGCCCCATGCAGTAATGTACAACGTGAGTAGCAAAACACATAGGTACGTAATTTGTGGGTTGGAATAGCTCAAGCCTTAATAGCATTCCCTAAGCGGAAAAACCCGACGCGTGAGTGGAAGCGGGATAACATCTGCTTTGATTTTCTACCGTGTGTAATTTTCATTCGTTTCTAATTCTTGCATTCGGTATTGCAGAAATATCTCCTCACAGACACTCACTATCTCACCTCCTGCTTAGATTTGCATTACTCTTCGCTTCGATGGCGGGCAGTAAAAGGGATGGGTTGCCTTTTCTACTACTTCCTCGCTGAGCTGGCACAACATGTGGTGAGGAAACATTTCCTTAGCCTTTTGCCTCGGATTGTTGGCTTCGGGATTGTTCTGGTTGCTATACTTCCTCTTTCTGTAAGTACTAAGACCCTGACGTGGCTTCCTCGGGAGTTGAACAGTGGTGGGTGCGTTTACGCCACGTCTGTTTTTCTGGTTTGGCTGGTTGCGGGCCGATACAGTGCCATGACCGAAAGGTTGTCGACCCTGTATCTGGGCACAGTGCCTCCTCATATGGCAGAATTTACAGCATGTTCGACAATAAGGAGCCGGGCAATGTCTAGGGACGTGGCCCGTCTGGCTGCATACGCAGCTACACTCCTGGAAATGGAAAAAAGAACACATTGACACCGGTGTGTCAGACCCACCATACTTGCTCCGGACACTGCGAGAGGGCTGTACAAGCAATGATCACACGCACGGCACAGCGGACACACCAGGAACCGCAGTGTTGGCCGTCGAATGGCGCTAGCTGCGCAGCATTTGTGCACCGCCGCCGTCAGTGTCAGCCAGTTTGCCGTGGCATACGGAGCTCCATCGCAGTCTTTAACACTGGTAGCATGCCGCGACAGCGTGGACGTGAACCGTATGTGCAGTTGACGGACTTTGAGCGAGGGCGTATAGTGGACATGCGGGAGGCCGGGTGGACGTACCGCCGAATTGCTCAACACGTGGGGCGTGAGGTCTCCACAGTACATCGATGTTGTCGCCAGTGGTCGGCGGAACGTGCACGTGCCCGTCGACCTGGGACCGGACCGCAGCGACGCACGGATGCACGCCAAGACCGTAGGATCCTACGCAGTGCCGTAGGGGAACGCACCGCCACTTCCCAGCAAATCAGGGACACTGTTGCTCCTGGGGTATCGGCGAGGACCATTCGCAACCGTCTCCATGAAGCTGGGCTACGGTCCCGCACACCGTTAGGCCGTCTTCCGCTCACGCCCCAACATCGTGCAGCCCGCCTCCAGTGGTGTCGCGACAGGCGTGAATGGAGGGACGAATGGAGACGTGTCGTCTTCAGCGATGAGAGTCGCTTCTGCCTTGGTGCCAATGATGGTCGTATGCGTGTTTGGCGCCGTGCAGGTGAGCGCCACAATCAGGACTGCATACGACCGAGGCACACAGGGTCAACACCCGGCATCATGGTGTGGGGAGCGATCTCCCACACTGGCCGTACACCACTGGTGATCGTCGAGGGGACACTGAATAGTGCACGGTACATCCAAACCGTCATCGAACCCATCGTTCTACCATTCCTAGGCCGGCAAGGGAACTTGCTGTTCCAACAGGACAATGCACGTCCGCATGTATCCCGTGCCACCCAACTTGCTCTAGAAGGTGTAAGTCAACTACCCTGGCCAGCAAGATCTCCGGATCTGTCCCCCATTGAGCATGTTTGGCACTGGATGAAGCGTCGTCTCACGCGGTCTGCACGTCCAGCACGAACGCTGGTCCAACTGAGGCGCCAGGTGGAAATGGCATGGCAAGCCGTTCCACAGGACTACATCCAGCATCTCTACGATCGTCTCCATCGGAGAATAGCAGCCTGCATTGCTGCGAAAGGTGGATATACACTGTACTAGTGCCGACATTGTGCATGCTCTGTTGCCTGTGTCTATGTGCCTGTGGTTCTGTCAGTGTGATCATGTGATGTATCTGACCCCAGGGATGTGTCAATAAAGTTTCCCCTTCCTGGGACAATGAATTCACGGTGTTCTTATTTCAATTTCCAGGAGTGTATTTACCACTTCCGTAAACACGTGCCGTAGCTTACTTCTCCGTGTGGGTGGAGCCACAATTCTATAAGCCTCGTCGCAAAGACAGATAACTCTGATAACTTCATCCGGAGGGGGGGGGGGGGGGGAGGCAATCTTAAGCTGAACCCCTATGTGAGGGCTTATCCCTTTGATAATGACATCTATTGTATGGTATACAAGGTGCGACAATAAAGTAATGAATGAGACTGATCTGAAAAAAAAATGTTGCTTACCGTTTTAGTCAAGTTTAGTGTTGTCACCTTCAAAGTAGTTCCCATCTGATTGCACACACTTTTCCAGCGCTTCTGTCATTGAAGATAACATTTCTTGAATTCATCTTCTGTAATATCCTCCAAGAACCTCGTCACAGCTTTTTGGACATCTTGTCTTGTTTGAAAATTGTGACCTTTGCCCCCGTTTTGACTCTTGGAAGTAGTAAAATGTCGCATCGAGCGATATCTGGTGAATAAGGTGGCTTTGGTAGTACCGAAATTTGTTTTGAGGTTAAAAATTGCTGTACTGACAGAGCAGTATGGGATGGTGCATCATCATGATGCAGATCTTCAGTTATTATTAGACGAACCGTTTCTCGATTGATGTTCAGTTCTTCTGCAACCATTTTCACGGATAATCTTCGATCAGATAGTATCAGTTCACGCACCCTGGTCAAGTTGATATCCGTCCGTGAGGTTGATGGTCGTCCACTGCGGTCTTAATCTTCAACATTCGTTCTGCCTTCACTAAACATTTTATGCCTACGAAAAACTTGAGCTGTTGACATAACCTCCTCTCCATAAGCCTTCTGAAGCTTACTGTAAGTTGTCGTCGGGTTTTGACTCAATTTAACGCAAAAATAAATGGCATACCATTACGCAATATTATGCGGTTTCATTTCCGTGACGAGAGACACAAGCACGTGTTAACTTATTGCAGCACAACTCGCGACTGAGCAGTTGCATCGATGTGCCGCTTGGACTAGAAGCAGCTTATAGACCAAGGTCAAAGACATTGTGCCTACGCAAGCCTGCAGGGTTGCCACAGCTTGCGAAGAAAATCAGTCTCATTACTTTTTTGCCGCAACTCGTAAGTCTTGCATTAGATAGTTCTTATGCAGTTGTCAAATTGTTCAAAATCTTCCACAGACCTTTCTTGACGGGTGAACAGTTTACCACGATAGTAACTAACACCACGCTTATCGAAATACCGTTTTGCTAACCTGCGTGCCAGAACATCAAACTTCCATGCGTTTTTTAACACTTCTACGGTCTCCACAAAAACTATAGCATCGCCCGCGACCTTCATGCGGCTGATGGTAAACATACATTCTCGCTGCGACGAGAGAAGGTTTCTGCATAGTATGGCAAGAAGCGGCTCTGGCACAGAAATCGCAATTACACGCGTGGACTGCACGCCGTAACTTCACTGCTGGTGCGACGTGGCCCGTCAACGTACGTAAGCACGTTGCCTGACATTCAGTGTTCTGTTCTGGCGTATGACGCTACCTTGTGGTAGTGGAAGAAGGACTAACGGTCTGGACTACAGCGTCTGCCACACAACTAGTATTGGTCGTACGTGACGGCGCCCGGTCATAATTTGTCGCATATTTTGCTTACTAAGGTGGGGAAGCATCCCACTCCTGACACCAAATTGTTCAGGACGGTCAGGAGCGGACGGGTGAGGTTTAGCAGTTCCTTCGTTTTGAGGCAAAAAACCTTAATGAATATATATTCCCCCTCCGTATACAGCGTCACCTGGAGGAAACCGCCGGTACAGAGTTGCTGAAACAGGGGGCTGAGAAGAATCTATCAGGAGACAGGGTAGATACGTCTGTTCGGTTCGCTAGCCAGCCGAGAAGAGAGCGTGGTCTTCGTGGCTACGTCTTCTCTTCGATGGTCTCCCCAGGGCCTCACGTAACACTTCCCTTGGACACTATTCGTTCCCTCTAGGCAGACCGCGGAATTAGCAGCGTCATGCACTCAGCACGGTGTTCACGTGAACAGTTCGTAGCGTGACCGTAGTCGTTAGCCGTGGTTCTCCATTAACTGTACTTGAGAGGCAAAAACTAGAAACTTTAAAAATGGTTTTCTCTTTGCCACAGTTCCTTCTTAGCTAGCGGTCCTGCACAACGATATGACTGAGAAGAGCTTAAGCTTAATCTGAGTGTGTTTCTAAAATGAAACTTTAATTCGGAAAGGCAAAGACCTGGGTTCGAGTCCTGGTTCAGTATAAATTTTAAATCTACAAGAAATTGTCTCGCGGCTCTAGGCGCGCAGTCCGGAACCACGCGACTGCTACGGTCGCAGGTTCGAATCCTGCCTCGGGCATGGATGTGTGTGATATCCTTAGGTTAGTTAGGTTTAAGTAGTTCTAAGTTCTAGGGGACTGATGACCACAACTGTTAAGTCCCATAGTGCTCAGAGTCAGCCATTACAAGAAATTTTTGTAACAGTACACACTGAATTGCATAGTGAAACATTCAGTCTGGAGACGAGAACTAAACTGTGATCTGACCCTGGATACTTATTTGTCCGTCGCTGACATAGAAGACCGCAAACCTTGTTTCCTTCCCGTCTGGGCAAGCTGTGCAGTGACTAGAGTACATGTAAAGCTTACTGGGACAGGGTAAATGCTAGCTACAATGAAGTCTATAATTCGGTTGTAATACTGGCATTTTAATTTGATATCCCCCACAACTGACAAAATTTACAAAAACATTTGAATTTCCTTGTCTACCCGCACACTCCTGAGAATGACACATTAACAATTTGCAATTACGCGCCACCTATTACCGGCAGCTACGTTGATAAATACACGGCACCTCTCAAGGGTAACTACCAAATCAAGAATAGTAGGTAAGTTGTTGGAAATGGTTAAGCGTTGGTGAAAATCTCGCTTATGAGCACACAAAGAGCTCTAACCGCAGAACTCTGCACGGAACACGCGTTGGTGCAGTGCTGCGATACAGACAGTATATCTCCCTCCGAAGAAGATAGCCAAGACGCCGTCTCCAAGTCCGTACCGCTCGTTGGCTGAAGGCGAAGTCCACTCTCTCCACAATTCTCCCGTCTCCCACGTGTACGAAAACGCGGCGGAAGAATACTCAGTTTGGGCCAATGTCGAACGCTCTATCATCGCCGAAATCCCTCCAACGGCATTTCTGAGATCTACCCAATGATCGAGTAGGCCATAAGGCCCCTAGACAAACGAAATTCCCGTCTTTGCCACGTGTTGCCCAGCACAGGTGGCTCCGGATGCCGGGCTATTCACAAAAGCGCCGTATTGTCCCGCTACCTGCCACCCACGGCGGCCCGGCGAACTACGGCCTGCTGCAGACTTTATATACCACAATTCTCAACTTCCGACACTTTTCACCAACGCTTTAAGTTGGTGACTTAATCATGCAGACATGCAGGGAATACTGCTCATACTGCTCGAGAGTGCCTCATATTTGTCATCATTCAATAGAGCCATGATCTGATGCCCTTGCCACTCCCTTTATTATTAATACTAATAGTGGTAAGCTAATGTGTAAGTTCCCATGTCCTGGCACCTTACAGCCCTTATCCGCCATGTTCATTCTCCCCAGAAGAATTTTGCAGGAGACTTTCTTTATAAGAAAGGGAGGGAGCTACTGACAGCTTGATGATTTGAGTTGATGCTTTATGAGTCCTCGAACAGATCACTTGGTAGTATGACTCTCGGCGTAGTTCAGTTTCTACAGGGGCTGGACAAAAAGTATGGAAACATTGGGAGAAATGCAAGCTTGAACATAAGCGCAGATGCTAGTTAAGCCTGCAGGTGGCGCTGTTGTATCTGAGCACGAACGACATCTGCGCTATGTCCCCAATGCATTGCAAGCGTCTGTTTTGGTCAGAACAGTGATTTGTGTAGTTGTGAGTGCATTACGTCGGAGCTGAGTGAATTCGAACTCGGGCAGTCTGTTGGAGCTCGTGCGATGAGTGCTTCCGTAACCAAGGCAGCCGAAGTGATTGGTGTTTCAAAAGCCACCGTATCGAAGATTTAAAACGCATACGGGGAAAGCGGGAAACCCTCATCCGGTAAGTAACAACGCCGACGAAAGTTGGTATTGAGTGACCGTGACAGACGGTTGCTGTAAAGGATTGCGACGAGAAATAAGAAGACGACAGCTGCAAAAGTCACTGTAGAAATGAATGTCGCAGTCGCGAACCCTGTCAACATCAGAACACCACAGTGGAAGCTCCGTAAGCTGGGAACTGTACAGCGAGCTTGAATTCAAAGAACTGTGGTGTAGATACCCGTAACAGGAAAACGTTGTACGAAAGCCATAAAATCTGCATTATTGAGTAGTGAAATGAAGTCATGTCGTTGGATGAGTCTTGTTTCACATTGTTTCCGACTTGTGGACTAGTTTACGTCTGGCGTACGCCGTCCTGAGCCTACGATGCAAACTGCTTGCTGCCAAGAGTGAAAAGTAGCGCAGATCGATGACGATTTGGGAAACCATATCATGGCATTCCATGGGTCCCCTGGTACTCTGCAAGGTCACATTACTGCCAAGGGTTATTTGACCGTTGTGGCTGATAAAGTGGTCTACTTGTTGCCACCTACCTCCAAAGTCGTTACCTCAGCTTGCCACTATTTTGCAAGAACAGTGGTATACGATTCCCTTGAAAACCATACAGGACAATATTTATCCACTACGAGACGACTGGAACCTTCTTGGGATGCCAACGGGCTTCCTACAACGTATTAGGCATGGTAACGTATTTTTGGTGTTCCCATATTTTTGTTCACCCCCTTGCATCCGCCACTGTTTCATTCCAGAGTACACTCTACTGCGCAGTGAAAGGCTGATTCTGGAACTGAGACCTACGTAGATAGATCTACAGTTTAGGCTTTCATGGCCGGTGTCTATTTCAGTTAATACTTTCGGGCTGAGAGCCGTGATTGATACATAAATCTACTCCCTAACGTTTCATCTCCGACTGTGGGAGACATCATCGGAGGTAAAACAACTGCAGCAAGGACTCGCGTGCCCCCTGAATTTATACACTACCGTTTGTGGAAACTGCAGCACCAAAAGGGAAACGCATAAATTTAATACCACAGGTTAGATACATGACAAGTAACCAATGATGACCTTTTGAAATCTGTACATGTCCTTTAAGCCCCACTATTCAGTATGTCGTGTGGCTACCACGCGCCGCAATTAGAGCTGCTATACGCCGGTTCATTGAATCAATAAGATTCTGAATACATTCCTGAGGGATTTCCCTCCACGCAGTTTGCATCCGAGTCCACAAATCCGTGACACCAGTTACTGGAGGACCGTGACGCACCAGGTGCCAAGCAACCATATCCCAGACACGTTCGATGGGCGACATGTCTGGCGACGCCAGGGAAGCAATGGTATCCGTCTTTCTTTGAAGAAGGTCTGTATATTCCTCGCAATATATGGGCGGGCATTGTCCTGTTGAAATGTGGCCTGTGGAGGTGCCTTAAGCAGGGGGAGTACCTCAGCTTCCACAACATCCGTTAGGTACCGGTTGCTGTTCAAAGTGCCCGGAATACGTACGAAGCAGACAAGTTCACACCTGTTACAGTGCTCCAGCGACGAGCCAACACTGCAGATGACGCTGTACGGTCCGTAATGGCCATGCGGACAAGATGACGGTCATTCTGTGCTGTGATCGTGTTCCGTGGTCCATTTCCTGCTCGTCGCTGCGTACGACCTTCCTCTATCCACTGCTTCCACACACGCATCACTGTCGTAGCAGCATGCCCTGTGCGAGCGGAAATGTCACGGAACAACCCCGTTTCCTGGAGACCGAGCATTCTGCCCCGTTCGAACCCGCTCACATGCCGATATGGCTCCCTTTGACGTCGAAGACGCATGCTGGCACTCACTGTATTGTTTCCACCTTGTGTGACAGCTCTGCACGGACTACACTAGGCGCAACACCGACCCTGTCCGAGACACACGAGAAGGCTCGGCTTGGTCTACGTGTACCCCATCTTGCTGCAAAACGTATCATATATTGCTTGCACACCGTCGCCACTTCCACCAAGTGTGGCGCTATTCGGGTAGTTCCTTCTCGGTGTTGCACTTTTCACAAACGGCAGTGTAGTCACATAGAGGGCACCACCATTCGTCACACGATGCCGTCTGCGTGATTATTAATCTGGGTGGCGCAGTTCTTCTCGTTTAAAAGTATTCGATCGTCATTCTGCTGGCGAAAAATCGACACCCATATTTTACCTAACTTTACACCTCCTTCAGTTCTGTTAAAATTATTATAATGTTTAGACTCATAGAACCTCTACACATGAGCTCATAATAATGCGTTGTCCTTTCTTCAACGCTTCCCCCAGTGCATGTCCCCGTATTAGTGTATATTTTAACTCCCATCATCTCTATTTACTGTGTTTTTTATGTCCTTTTTATATTTTTGTAAAGCCATTTGGCTGAAGAGCGGTGGACTGTGCTGCTGCCAACCCTCCCCTGCCCCAAATGGAGTAGGGAAATGACATTACAAAAAGAAAAAAGGAAGAACGTAAACGTTCGCCTCACTGAATTTTGTTTCTTAATTTCCATCTCTGAAGAAATGCTCTGTTGCGGTCGATTTGTCAGCATGTTCTAGGCTGGCGAAAGTTAATACTTCTTTTTAGGTGTCAGTGTTTATCTGCCCACAATCACATGGAATTTTGTATATGTTGCTAGTGGATGCCGTAATCTTTTGCCGTTGTTATGCATTGTTTAACTTCCTTGAGGACATGAAGATCGCGGCAACCACATACTTACTTAATAAATTCACGATTCGATCCGTAATCTTGTTAATAAATGGTACGAAAACTTCACGAATTGACGGCCGTTGTCGCTGATCATTCCTAACTTTCTACCATCTTGGGTATAGTGTTCGATTCATCTCCCTACTGGAGTAAACATTTTTCAGCTCATCTTGTAAACAAACCGACTCGCAAGTTTTATCGGTCCTATTGCCAAGGTTTAATGATACCTCTTTTTTGTCTTGGGTCATGATTGGATTCCTTATCGATCAGCGTGTGTAGCTTTCCTGTGCACCTTATGGTCCAAAGGCGCGAGTTTGATCACAGATACATACAGAAAATTAAGTTACCTATTGTTGTCCTTCATAGAAACTGAATTTTTGGGTTGACACTATTGACATTCAACTTCTTTTCTCGGTGTCTACATATACAAAAATATCATCCGCAGGGATGAACCGCTAAGCTGGTCTTTTATTGACTGCCTGCATCGCCCGTCGTTAGAAAATCTCCATAAACAAACTGGCAACAGCTTGTGCAACAAGCGGACCATCAGATCTATTACTGACCGATTTTCATGAGTCTTAGGTATGTTGTAGAGGGACGCGCCCTGAGTACCTTGTTAGTGACTTATCGTTTGATGACTCCTAGATTTCGAGGCGTGCTACCTGTAATATTTAATCACGTTTCGACTACGGGAGCGTAGCGCCACAGCTAAGGTTCACAGCTTCCACGCTGGCGGTACGGATTCACATCCTACACGGATTTTTTTTTCAGTTTCATCATACAGAATATTATTAAATAGTATATATCATGCAAAATTATTCAGAAACGGTCATATCCGTCGTAGTTCAAATGGCTCTGAGCACTATGGGACTCAACAGCTGTGGTCATAAGTCCCCTAGAACTTAGAACTACTTAAACCTAACTAACCTAAGGACAGCACACAACACCCAGCCATCACGAGGCAGAGAAAATCCCTGACCCCGCCGGGAATCGAACCCGGGAACCCGGGCGTGGGAAGCGAGAACGCTACCGCACGACCACGAGATGCGGGCATCCGTCGTAGTAATTACATTAATAAATCAATCATTACAGCACACTTTCTTCAAATTTGTATTCTGTTTGTGTTCATAGTTTAAATTCGAAATATTTGAACAGCCACGAAGAGTTCGTAACGATAGACGAAGCAGTAGCAGCTGTGTCAGGACTCCAGGTACAGACGAAAGTACTCGTTCCTAATTTTGACCTCGATTGTCTAATTATTACCGATCAAACCTGCTGGCAGTCCTAATTGATCCCTTGTGGAACAAGGAGCGTCAACCGTTCCCATGCGGAAAAAGGATCTGAAGAAGATTAGTCATTCCTTCACAGCACAGCATACTATAACTGCGCTAGGAAAGATATTTCCGTACGTTTTCTTATACAGTATATACAACAAGCGTTCAGGAAAGTTGATCGGATTCTTCAAAAAAGAGTTGGCGAACTGACTCACAGACTGAAAAATTTAACTGTGACTTGCACGACAATAGGGAATTTCACGGAAGTGCTGTGCGAAGAGATTTTAAAATCTGTCATTTCTCCTTGTGTGGGACAAATAAAGTTTCTTCACATTATTGATTCGTGGGGAGGGCAGACTAATCATAAACTTTGATTAAGTATTTGAAGATAAAAGGAAAGCACTTGCACCTGCACTATAAAAATCATCCCAACCACATGTACTCCACTTTTCAACCCTGTGATGTTTATGTTTACAGGCAGGCTACAATTTTCACGAAAAAAATTAAAAATACTCCAAACTTGATTGAGACTAATAGAAATCGCGTCGAGGGAAAATTCCATAAAAATATATTATTTGATTCTGCATCAATTTAGTTCTTGCTTTCACAGAAATGGTCAAATACACGCGGTTAGCATCGACGTTGATTGAAGGACACTCTTTTTGAATTTAAACGAACTGTGTTTTCCGATATCGCTTCTGAAAAATCCGTGTGCTCACATGACAGTAGCTTTCATTAAATGTGCGTGCTGCTCTACGAACTTGTGTTTCGATTCCTTCTACGACAAATACTAACCGGAATTCTGTTGTAGCATAGGAAGCGATGTTATTGATAGCGAGTAAGACGAGTCTCTAATCTCTTCTGCAACAAACGGAATATACATTTGAAGGAAGTTTGCTGTAATGATTGATTTATTAATCGAATTACTACATCGGAAAGGACTATTTTTGAATAATATTGCATCAAATATAATATTCACTGATATTTTGAACGATGCAACTGGGGAGAAAAGAAGCGCACGGAGCAGGATTTGAAGTCGTATCTCCAGCGTGGTAGCCGTGAACTTAGCCGCTACGCTAGGCTTACTACGAGGGTCGTTCAATGAGTAATGCCCCACATTTTCTTCTCAGAACATATTTATTGTTAAGTCAGAATTTGGTGACAATATACATCAACATATCTTGTTATTTTTTTCTACATAATCTCCATCACATTCTATGGCCGTACGCCAACGTTATGGAAGAGCATGTATTCCCTGCTGGTAAAAGCTCTTGTTCTGTAGGCGTAGCCATGTTTTCACTACGTGACAGACACTCTCGTCATATTCAATGTGTGTTTCCCGTAGAGAATCTTTAAGCGGCCCAAAGAGATGGAAGTTCGAGGGTGCCAGGTCTGGACTGTAGGGTGGATGAGGCAATGATGTCCAACCCAATTTGGCAATGTGTTCCCGGGTTCTCAGACTTGTGTGTGGGTGTGCATTATCGTGTTGGAGCAAGATTTCTGCTGGATTCTTGTCCGATCGAACACGTCGGAAACGGTTCTGAAGTTTATTCAGACTCTTCACGTATGCCCCTGAATTGATGGTTGACCCTCTTGGCATCACATACACGAGAATGACGCCCTCACAATCCCAGAAGACTGTCGCCATGACCGGCAGAGGGGGTTGTCTTGAATTTCTTCTTTTGTGTCGAATGAGGATGATGCCACTACATGGACTGCCTTCTTGTTTCCGACGCAAAGTGGTGCACCCAGCGTTCGTTCCCCGTAACGATCCGTGACAGAAAGGCGCCTCCGTCGATCTCAAAACGTTCCAACAATTCAGATGAAATGGTCTTTCTTTGAATCTTTTGGTCCGCTGTGAGCATTCGTGGAACCCATCTTCGAATATCCGAGAGTCTCGATCATTACAGACGCACTTCCAATGCTGATCGACAACTGTAGAACCAGTTGTCGACTTGTCGGTACGAATAATGGCATCCGCACGATTCAGCATGTCTGGAGCAGTGGCTGACCACGGAGCTCTGTTTCCGCATTTCCTGAGGCTGTAACTTTCCTTACTCATCACCCAACTGTACTGCTATCAACCGCAGCATCGCCATGCACTGCACACAAACGTTTATGGATGTTCACCACGGTTTCTTTCTCCGCACACAAGAATTCAATAACAGCACGCTGCTTGTGAGTCGTATATAGACGCCATTTTGACTCTGTACTACGGCTCTGCCATCTGCCAGAACGGTTCGCAACTTCACTGGCGCACAGAACAAACATCAAATGTGAAGCACCAATAAGGAAGTTTGTCTATGTACATTAATGGATTTTTAAAAAAATGTGGGGCATTACTTATCGAACGACACTCGTACCTCAGCAGATGACTACAGTTAAGGATATAAAAGGTATGCATAAAATTTCAACATCGATTTTCCCGGAAATTAGACGATGTCGCATGAAAGGTCGCCAGCATGATACTCAGGACAGGTCCCTTTACAACATACGTAAGACTCATCAAAATCCATGATTAACGGGTCTGATGGTCCCCTTATAAAAGAGCTGCCCACTGGCACCATATTAATTTGCTCCTAAAATGCATTGCTGTACCTGCAACAGGTTGCAGTGATACAGTGTCTGAATAAAGCTACAATTTCGATCTGAAAAATATGTGGTACATATAAAATACCTTCGTTCACAGGAGTCTTCATTAATAAGGACACAATATCAAAACTGACAGGAATACCATTTGAGCTTACGTTCATATCTCCTAGTTTTTCAATAAAATGCGATGAGTTTTTGATATAACTGTCAGTTCTACCAATGTATGGCTTCAGCAGTGAGGCAAAATACCTGGCCACCTCGTAGATGGGAGGCCATATAGCACTCACAACAGGTCTCAAAGGATCTGAGAGGCGGCGGGCAAATAAACATAAATCTCTGCCGTATGTAAGTGCCTGAATGCGATGGAGAACACACTGACCATAAATACCAGTCTACAAGTCCACATTACTCTTCGTACTCACTGAAAGAAAACGCTCCTAGTTGCTATTTACTCAGTGGGATCAGGAACTATGACTAAAAATAAAAGTTTTGAGCTTTAACTAATTGACATATTCAGGAAAAGTTCACACTCATTAACATAATAATATTCCTGATAATAATAAATTCCCTATCGGAAACAGCACTTTTAACATCGCGTGTAGGCTTTCACGGCCGGCGTCTTCCGTAATTAAAACTTCCGGACTAAGAGGCCGTGGTCCAATAGTAGAAATACATCTCCCTGACGTTTCGTTGCCAGCTGTGGGCAACATCATCTGAGGTGAGTCTACGACTGGCTGCTAGGCCGTGGAGGTCCTGTTTATATAGAGCGCGTAGAGGGCGCCACCACTCGCCACGTGTTGTCAACAGTAAAACTACCTCTGGCTGGCGTCATTACTCTCGATCGAAGGTAATCGATTGTCACATCTTTGGTACAAAGTCGATCGCCATATCTTATCTAATTTCAAGCCTTCTTCTTTCCTGTTAAAATTGTTGTGGTGTTTAAAAATCTCTACAGCCTCTCTATACATACGTGCATAATAATGCGATGTCTTAGCTAGCACGCTCGTCTCACTAAATTTTATTTCATGGTCACCCGTTTCAAAAACATGTTCCGCTACAGCCGATTTGTCCGTGTGTCCCAGTCGACAGTTCCTTTTATGTTCAGTTAGGCGAGTATTGATACTTCTTTTTGTGGTTCCAATGTAAACCCTCCCACAACTACACGGAACCTTATACACACCAGGAGTAGCTAAAGGGTGTCGTGCATCTTTCGCCGATCTTAAGCATTCACTAATCTTCTTGGTGGATCTGAATATTGTTTCAACTCTGAACTTGGCCAGCACTTTCCCGATACGGTCCGTAATATTGTGGATGAATGGAAGAAAAACTTTCCCCACCCATGGTTGTTGTTGTTGCACGTTTTCGGACATTTTTCTTTTGGGATGGAGTGCTCGATTTATCTCCTTGCCGGCGTACCCATTTTTCTGGAAAGCGGTTCGCAAGTGGTTTAGTTCCTCTTTCAAATAAGCTGGCTCACAGATTTTATTAGCCCTGTCCACCAATGTCTTGATAATACCCCTCTTCTGCCTGGGATGATGGTTTGAATCCTTATGAAGATATCGATCGGTATCCGTATCTTTTCTGTAGACTTTGTGACCCAGAGTCCCATCTGCTCGTTTAATTACTGAGACGTCCAAAAAATTAATCTGTCCATTACTTTCGGTCTCCATAGTGAATTGTATTTTTGAATTGATGCTATTCAAATGCTTCAAAAAACGGTTCAATTCTTCTTCCCGTGATTCCATATGACAAAAGTGTCGTCCACATACCGATACCACTTCAAAGGCCTTTTCCTGGCTGACTGCAGTGCTTGCTGTTCAAAAAATTCCACAAAAATATTAGCAACGGCTGGACTTAGAGGGCTACCCATTGCCACTCCATTAATTTGTTCATAGAACTCATTATTGCACTGAAAATAAGTCGTGGAAAGGCAATGTCTAAACAAAACTACTATATCAGTAGGAAATTTGTCAGATATGCAAGCAAGAGCTTCGTTGACAGGAACCATGGTGAACAGAGACACCACATCAAAGCTGACAAGAATATCACTGGGGCTGACGGTAATCTCCTTCAATTTTTCGATGAAGTGCATAGAGTTTTTAATATGATGATCAGTTTTTCCAATAAACGGTTGTAACAAGGTGGCAAGATGTCTAGCCAGCTCTTGAGTAGGGGATCCAATAGCACTTACTATCGGTCTCAGTGGGACATTAGGTTTATGCACCTTAGGTAGCCCATATAATCTAGGAGGATAAGCTTCCGTTTTGCAAAGATCTTTTTTATCCTCTGAAGGAATAGAAGACTTTTTTTATTAATTGATTGGTAACTGCCAACACTTTCGTTGTAGGATCCTTTTTCAACTTTTTATAAGTGGTAAGATCCAAAAGGTCACTGATCTTCTTGTGGTAGTCTTCACTCTTCATCACCACGGTAGCATTTCCCTTGTCAGCAGAAAGTACAATAATACTCTTGTCCGTATTAATCTCCCGTAATGCTTTCTTTTCTCCTTGAGACAGATTACTGCTAGGTGGCTTAGCTTTACGTAGTATCCTGGCTGTTTCCATCCTAACTTCATCAGCAGTGTGTGATGGTAACAGCCGAATCCCCACCTCTATATTAGCTACAATATCCTCCGTTGGAATCTTCAGTGGAGTAATTGCAAAATTTCCTCCTTTCGAGAGAACAGAAGTTTCTTCCCTGGATAATTCTTTTCCGGACCAATTTATAACCGTTCGAGAATTGTCTATAACCGGTGTTTCTTGTCTGCTCTTCTGTAGATTATCAAACTTCTTCTTCTGCCTATTAGAAGACCTTCTGCACTATGTTCCATGGATCTAAATGTTAGCCCATCCACCTTATTCCAATCGCAAACCTGCATTGTATTGCTAATAAATAGATGGAGTTTTAATAGTTGACTGCATGTTACCGCCAGTCCTCGACGTGTTTGATGGATCCGTTCTCGTAGCATTGCCAGTTCCATGCGTGAATAGATACGGCTAGCTTACGCTGAATGAAACAATCTTCTCACCTTCAAAAACTTCGGAACTGTACCGGTGTCACGACAACGTAGCAAGAAAGTGAGCGAACAAAGTTGCTGGGCCTTCTTCTTGCGTAGGCTCTCCAATCGCCGTACCATAACCGACATATCCTCCCCGTAGAGGCGTCTAGTCATAGCGTGTAGGCTTTCACGGCCGGCGTCTTCAGTAATTAAAACTTCCGGGCTAAGAGGCCGTGATCCAATAGCAGAAATACTTCTCCCTGACGTTTCGTTGCCAGCTGCGGGCAACATCCTCTGAGGTGAGTCTACGACTGGCTGCTAGGCCGTGGGGGTCCTGTTTATATAGAGCGCGTAGAGGGCGCCACCACTCGTCACGTGTTGTCAACAGTAAAACAGTGAGACGAACGTGCTAGCTAAGACATCGCATTATTATGCACGTATGTATAGAGAGGCTGTAGAGATTTTTAAACACCACAATAATTTTAACAGGAAAGAAGAAGGCTTGAAATTAGATAAGATATGGCGATCGACTTTGTACCAAAGATGTGACAATCGATTACCTTCGATCGAGAGTAATGACGCCAGCCAGAGATAGTTTTACTGTTGACAATACGTGACGAGTGGTGGCGCCCTCTACGCGCTCTATATAAACAGGACCTCCACGGCCTAGCAGCCAGTCGTAGACTCACCTTAGATGATGTTGCCCGCAGCTGGCAACGAAACGTCAGGGAGAAGTATTTCTACTATTGGACCACGGCCTCTTAGCGCGGAAGTTTTAATTACTGAGCACTTTTAACAGTTCAGAGATGACCTATACGGGAAGTTCCAAGTAAAATGATCTATCAGCCTGACTTGTAATCATCAAAGTTAACTGCTCGCCACAGAAGTGGACAATAATCTCACCACTTGCCATGCGGTTTTGTCAACACCACGGGCACCACACAAACAGTTACTTCCATGAAATCTAAGCGAGCCAGGATGGTGCGCAGTCCTCGTGAGTTCACTTCCTACGTTTACCGGAAACGCTTTTGGTAGGTGCCCAGCTCTGACGTCATCCGAAGCGCAACGTACGTCAGCTTTGACTGACGCGGACGAATTAATATCTCGGTGCGAAGCGTCGCTTCTCACTGCCTCACTGGCTGTTATTTATATATGAGCGCAGTGGACCTCCGATCGTAACACCTGCTATCAACCGCTGTAGGCACAGGTAGCAGCATCTAAATGACCCCTTTCTTGGCCGCGTAATAATTAATATCACTGTCATGATTACAACTTCATGATTTTTATATAATTAAAGTCTGTATTAGTTACTGAAAAAGTTCTAGCTTGAATGCGTGTAAACTTTGCCAGCTAGAATTTTTAGAACGGACCTCTGAACTGCCTCTTTTAGATTCCTTGTAATGATTGTTATTTACAATAAAGTCTTGAAACTTGGTACAGTTGTATTATTTCGTCACTGTAATCAAGTGCTGTAGTTAGAACTTTCTGTCACAAATACAAATGATACTTCATCCATTATGAATGAGGACGTTTCTGTTTCAAATTTGATTTTCTGTAAATAACTTGAAAGCTAATAGAGATAGCTTAATGGAGTCACATAGTTGACGTTTCTATATCAAACTGAGGCTGCATACGAATTTTCATCTTTCTAAGTCTAATATTTAGTGCTTTTCTAATTTTCGTAGAAACGTTGATTTTGACCAAAATATTGGTACAACCAAGCTGAGACTTGTAAATTTTGGTTCTGATATACATTTGCACATTCTGGACAGTTTTTAGCTTCCTAGCTTCATTATTTAGCGCCTCTTACTTTTTTTGTTAAAATAATATAGTTAGCAAAACGTATTCATCTGCTCATTCTGAGAATTAAGTATTTTAACATTAATATACTGAAGCATACCCTGATAAAGTTTGTAAAAGTTATTTTAATTTTTAATTTCATTCTTAAATTACGGCGCAATTCTTTGTATGCCACATAAAGGCGTGTTATGATGACATTGCACTATTAGTAGTGATCTGGGGTAAGTCCCAACTCACTCGCTCACATCTGTATCTCTCTCAATGATACAGCGCTTGATTCACTACAGGACCTCTGGCTTGTGCACGTTTGGTAAGACACACAGTCTGGATGGGTAAGCTTTTGTCCTGTAGAGTTATTTCGTATCGTCAGAATAAAAAGATGTTTTTATCAGTTTATTGGTAATTTTTAAAATTTTCGTTCTAGGGCGTTTCCGAAGCTTCATATAAGTAGTCATATCTAAAATATTATTAATCTCTTTGTGATAATCTTCACTCTTCACTCTTCATCACAACTATGGAGTGACCTTTCTCAGCGGTAATTACAATGATATTACCCGCACTGATATTCCTCAGCGCCTTCCTGTCCAGTTGTGACGGAGTACCGTTAGATGACTTTCATTTAAACAATATTCTAGCAGTTTGTGTCTTAATTTTGTCAGCGGACCGTTTTGCTAACATAAGGATTCCTACCTCTATATCTCCTAAAATGTTCTCCGTGGGAATCTAACGTTCAAGACTATGGAACCCAGTGCAGAGGTGTCAGTTAACAGGCAGAAATGCAGAGGTGTCAGTTAAGACAGAAGAGGAAGTATGCTAGCTTTCCGAAGAACAAACCAGAAAGTTTAATTGCTGACTATTTTCGATCCGCGATTAACTCTTCTGGTAGGGAATCAACTAAATATGAAAGTTCAGTTCTATCTAAAAGAGGTAATTTCGCTGTGACGCTACTAAGTTCGGGAGCTCCTCGAGCCCTTGTTGCAGTTGCCCTTTTACGTCCGAAGATTTCTCGCCCACACTCGGAGACGAAGCGTCAGGGAACAGTTTTATGTATCGACCACAGTCTCTCAGAGCGGGGGAATTAACTGAAGTTGCGTAGACGGCTTGTATAAGCAGTCGTGAAAGAAACGAATTAAGGAACATTAGAGTTTAAGGTCCGTTTGACGACGGGATCATTCAAGACCGAACACAGGCTGGCGCTAGAGAACGGTTGGGAACGAAATTGGCAGCATTTTTCTTATGAAAGTTAGGGAAACCACGGAAAATTTAAATCTGGATGGCGGCTGTGGATTTGCACTGCTTTCCTTCAGAAGGTGAGTATAGTGTCTTAACCGCTGTCCCACTTCTACAAGAATAGGTGTTATATCAGCACCAGTACCAGTCGCGTTTATTTAAGGGTTTTAGCTTATGAGTTATATGTTCATCTCACAGCTGTCAGCAAAGGTCAGTGCAAGCAGTCGTGGCTAGTTCTGGTTATCTGGAGTTGTACCATGTTGCATTACTTCACAGAAGCAGAGATTCCTTAGTTCCAGTGACTATATAAGGTTGTGTTATAGGTATAATGGAAAAACGTTCCAAACGTTTTGAGAATCACATCGGCGAGATAAGTTTCCCAACATTTTGTGACTGAATATAAATGCAGCAAACTACAAGCAGTCGTTTCTTGAAACACTGGTTCACTGCCACAAACTAGTTTTCGAGCCTTTTCAGGCTCGTCTTCAGATGCGTCCCAAACGATATTTCCATTTTATTTCCGTATTCTGTAGTGTGATGCTGGTACTAGCTTGTAATAGAATGTTCGGTATTATGAGATGAACAGCACATGATACATTCTGGTGGATTTATGGCGACGAAAGTATTTACATTTTTAGTGAAAAGTTATTAACCTGTGGCCAATAAGCAATTAAAATGGAAGCTACCAGGTGAATAGTAACCACAATGACGCCCACATTGGCGTGAGCCAGTACCGAGCGTCACGCTACGGAAATAAAAGTGTAAATTCCATATGGGTCACATCTGAAGATTAGCCTGAAAAAGCTCGAAAACTAATTTTTGGTATAAACAAATCTTTCAGAAACTGACTCGTTTCCTACATTTATATTCAGTACACCGTCACAGGTTGTAGAACATCGATAATGGATAAGTTAATTTTGTGATTGTTTAGTTTGTCCTCTTTGACGAAACGGTACTTTCGAGCAGTGAAGGAGAGATCCTTCATGGAAATGTTGAGTGATAAACTTACGAAACATGTCAAAATCCACTGCAACACATTCGCATTCATTCTGAGACTCAAGTTTCGAATACGCTGTGATACAGAATATTACTCATTCCCCGTACATAAGACAGAAGAAGAGATTTTCCTTGGTTACCCTCTTTTATTGTGCAGTGTTTTTCGAAGCCCAACTAATTTTAATCGACGTAGTTAAGTTTATAAAGTCAGTCAGTCGTATGATTATTCGAAATACAATCCAAAGCTTCAGATACAATACGTAAACATCTGATTAACTTGTAAACGCAGCGATATTTTTCACTGCTCTTTTTTTTAAAATAGATATTAAACAAATATTAAACTTTCTTTTCCATTGTGTTGGGTATATACGTTATGGAAAACTCCTGAACATATCACTTAGAACCAGGATGTTTGTTTCGTAAGCATTTCTTATCATACCTTTGTGTGGAATCTAATTTTAAACCATTTCAGAGCAGATTGTGATGACTGGTTACCATACTTACAGAACTCCTTTACTGGCGAACTCACGGTATGAGGGTTGCAAATGCTATCGCTGTTATGTCGCAGGGATTAAGGATCACCATGCGTCCATCTTAATTATAATTTCTGTTGTTTCCTAAGTCACTTGAGGCGTGTGTTGGGATGTATGTGCTTTGATAGCCGATAGGCTTCACCGTCCATCTTGTATTGACCTGACGTTGCTCCTCACACCGTCTCACGGTGCTACGATAAACACATCCTTCCAGCGAATGCTTACACAGTTATCACGGAAAATTAAACCTTTAGTCATTAAACCTTTCACCCTTTGGCTACCAATTTTATATCAAAAACATTAACGTATAGTTATTTTAATTAATTTCTTAGTCAAAAGCAACAGCATGAAAAAATATTTCTCGCCGTTTCGTTTTCCAAGTGTGTTGAGGGGAGGGGGGGGTATATTGTAACCCACACTACAGGTGTTGGATAAGAACTTCTTTTGTGATGCGGCAAGCGTCAGTTCTTGGGTGCAAGTCGTTGACGCTGTGTGTCCGGCAGCCCGCTTTGCGAATCTGGTAGTTAGGTTGTCTGTCTGCAGGTGCGAAATAATTCGGTGTGACTATACGGTGGTGAAGATTAACAATGAAACTTGAGGACAGTACAACCTACAGGTGCAGTTGTAATTATAAGAATTCTGCTAACAAATAGTAGGTTTCCCGTTACTAGAGGAAAACTGATGCATAACAGTAGAAAACTCCAATATCCAACAGATGCCAACTGGTTCACTGATAACCTATCATGGGACACACATTCCCCGTTGCTAGTCAAAGCGTTAAACATTTTACCGACTCGTTCTATTGTGGTCTTTAGTCCGAAGGGTCGTTTGGTGCAGCTCTCGACTCTAATCTATCCTGTGCAAATTTCTTCATCTCTGAATAACTGCTGCAATTTACATCCATGTCAACCTGCGTGGCCAGTTTTTACGCCACACACTTCCCTCCATTACCGAACACACTATTCATTGATGTCTCTGAATGTGTCCTATCGACCAGCCCCTTCTTTTAGTCAATTTGTGCCACAAATTTCTTTTTCCCCAATTCAATTATACCATCTCATTTGTTATTAGATCTGTCCATTTAAACTTCAGCATTGTTCTGTAGCACAACATTTCAAAACCTTATATGTTCTCTTGTCTGGACTGCTTATCTTATACGATTCACTTCCGTGCTATATTTTATGAAATCTGTAAGTGGTATGTAATAAATAATGCATGTCCAGAAAAACTGTATCTGTGTTTTATAATAACGGTATAGGCGCTGAATGCCAAATAAAATTGTAAACCATTTTAGTTGCCAAGGAAATTATACTTTCATAATTTCTGACTCTCCCGTAGTATAGGTAAATTTTGGAAATTTTTGGTAAGGTCCTATGGGACCAAACTGCTGAGGTCATCCGTCCCCATGCTTGCTCATTACTTAACCTAACTTAAACTAACTTACGCTAAGGACAACACACGCACCCATGCCCGAGGGAGGACTCGAGCCTCCGACGGGGGAAGCCGCGCGATCCGTGACAAGGCGCCCCAGACCACACGGCTACCCCGCGCAGCTCGTAGTATCGGTGCTGTAAAATTATGAACTACTGAATTATGCTCTATCTACTAGCGGTTAGACCGCCTGCAGCCGTCCCGTTATCAATTACCGGTACCGTCAGCAATTTTTCCTTCGTGAGAGGGCTGAAACGTGGTCCACTCAACCTCATAATGCCAACTGAGAAGCTGCCTGAACGAGAAGTAGCCGCTGCAAGGTCTGCAAAGCCGGTAACGACTGGGAGAGCTGTGTGTTTACCCCAAGCCACTCCGTACCGCAACCGATTGACGCTGTTAGATGAGGATGACGCGGCGGTTGGTCGGCAGCGGCTGGCCCATCAGGGAGCGTTTGTTTTTAGTAGAGTGTAGCATCCGCACTCGCTGTCGCTGTGTTGGTGGTGACGACACACGTGGTATCAGTCACATGGGACAAACAAGCTCACGAAGACTGGTCAGAGCCAGATGTAAGACATGCAACTCACACTCGATGGTCTACCATACGAGCTGCATTTGTTTGAGCCAGATGACTTGGAAGACATACAAGCATCGTCGTGTTTGTGAAGTGTCCTTGAAACAATTCTGATACCGAAACTTCATGGCAGATTAAAACTGTGCGCGGGACCGAAACTCGAACTCGAGGCCTTTGCCTTTCACGGGCAAGTTGGAAGGTAGGAGAAGCTGTGGGGACGGGGCGTGAGTCGTGCTTGGGTAGCTCAGTTGGTAGAGCACTTGCCCGGGAAAGGCAAAGGTTCCGAGTTCGTGTCTCGGTCCGGCACACAGTTTTAATCTGCCAGGAAGTTTCATATCAATGCACACTCCGCCGTAGAGTGAAAGTTTCATTCTAGAATTCTGATACTACTGCTGCAGTGCCTGCGTGGAGCTGTAGGTGAACGAAAAGATGTGACGCTGGATCCCTGTGTATCGGTCTCCTGTGAGAGACGATGACATACTTATTAAAGGCACTATCCATCTGATTATAAATATCTGTAACAGGAAGGTACCTCTAGCACCTACATAAAGGGTCTCCTATTGGAAAGCGGGCAGCATCTCCTCATGTTACTTGCATCCAAAAGCGAGGAGGTGGTTCCAGCTGATATGACTGTTCACCGGTTGCTGGTGTCTGGCATTGAATCTGAGAGTGATTTACTGCACTTCAGAGTGTTGGCCAAAGAAGGAGGCTAAAATCAAAGACAGTTACAATAATTCATGTTTTGTGTTACATCAGCTATCCAGTCGGCTGAGACATATAAATGATAATATAAATCAAATGATTTCGCAATTGCAAGTAAGGACAACCATCAGTTGTAGAATGGCATGATGACAATGAAAATTTGTGCCGGACCGCGACTCGAACCCGGATTTCTCGTTTATCGCGAGCGGTACCTTACCATTTGGCTATCCACACACGACCCACGGCCAGAAACCATCTTTCATATGTCGTCAACCATGCGTCTGCGATCTGTGCTCTTACGTCAAAAATGTTCAAATGTGTGTGAAATCTTATGGGACTTAACTGCTAAGGTCATCAGTCCCTAAGCTTACACTCTACTTATCCTAAATTATCCTAAGGACAAACACACACACACCTATGTCCGAGGGAGGAGTCGAACCTCCGCCGGGACCAGCCGCACAGTCCATGACTACAGCGCCCTTGACCGCTCGGCTAATTCCGCGCGGCTCGTACGTCCATTATATATATTTCTGAACAGGTTTGACGTTGTACTTGAAAGTCGCTTGCTTGGTATCACCAAATAAATACGGTATTGCAGTGGCTGTGTTATTCTGATTACGATGCAAAGCTCTTTTGCATCGTAATAAGAATAAAATAGGCACTGCAATATCGTATATATCGTATCGCAAATATCGTGTAAATGGTGATGTTGAAATGAATCAACGTGTCGGTGAACATCTCTTTCTCAGCTTGAAATTAACGGCGCTAACAGAAACAGACTCATAATGATGGAAATTTCTTATTGTTCTTGTTTCGATTCGCGTCTTCTCTTGGACTACACTTGAGGTTAGATAAACGTGAATTATTAGAGATTTGGTGCTACTTTTGCGGTAGTATACATCGTTTGAAGATGCACTTCGAATACTAAGAGTTATCAAAACTTCTTTTCCAAAATGGACTGCCCAAATCTGAGGTATAAACCTTTTCCCAAATGTTCATATAGTTGAAAATAATGTAGCTCTTTCAGGTATGTTTCTCATCTCATAATTTCGTCACATTTTTAATCTCTTTGCAAAATGTAGCGAAAGGAAAACTAAAAGATGTTTTTCTTCAGGAAAATGTTTTCAGCATGGAACGTGGTATGAAGAAAAACGATACTTGTGGGTATTTCATAATCACGAGCTGTGAACGCTCTCTCGTGATGATTACATTTTCCCCTGTTTAGCTGTACGGCCGGCCGAAGTGGCGGAGTGGTTCTAGGCGCTACAGTCTGGAACCGCGCGACCGCTTCGGTCGCACGTTCGAATCCTGCCTCGGGCATGTATGTGTGTGATGTCCTTAGGTTAGTTAGTTTTCAGTAGTTTTAAGTTCTAGGGGACTGATGACCTCAGAAGTTAAGTCCAATAGTGCTCAGAGCCATTTGAACCATTGTTTTTTTTTGTTTAGCTGTTCCCTGTGTTCTTATTTATCTAAGTGTCGTTATCAATTATAATGAAACTTTTTCTGTCTTTTCCTTTCCTTACATGGGTACACACGTGGAATTTATAGGTCTAAGTAGAATAAAGCTTAAATCCCTTTAGCACATAATTCATCGAATAAAAAGCAAGGACTGTTTTCGTACCAACTCCTTTACTGTCTCTTTGAGCGTATCTGAGAAATTTTTGAATGGTATTTTGTTTAACTATCTCGCTGAAAAACTGGTGACTAACTGTCGCGAGCTCCACCTATTCCCTAACAGAACTGTCAATAATACGTTAGAATGTCATTAAAACTTCTAGAGAATTATTATTTTAGTTCATCTGCTCCGACGTGGGCGGCCACTAATGAAGCTGTCGCCATCAGCAGCTTTAGACCACAGCGGTACTTCCTACGTGCCTTCGACGTCTTCTTTCATCAGAAGCGCTTAGATTTTCAAATATGGCATCTTGGGATGACTACTTCGCACAGTTTCAAAACGGTCTGGTTTTAAGCTATACACTTCATAACGCATAGATTATGATCGTAGCTGCCGTGCTATACGCATTGTTGATTACGTCACAATAAAAATACTTTTACCTCCGAGCACTCTGGGTTAAATGGCACTTACCAAGTTCGTTTTTTGTTACAGAAATAAGCGCTTTCGACCTCTCATTACCAAGCACACTGCGTTATTTAGAGCCCGACCTGGCTCCAAAATTCTGCCGCTAGGGTAAGTCATATCAGTTTCCATCAAAAAATTCCATTCAATTTTTTCAAATACCACTGCCTATGAACAAGATAACATTCACAACCCGTTTTCACCCACATCGACTTCTGTTACCCTCTCAGCCATTTAGTAACCATGAAGGCTCACTGTTACGCCACCAAGCCTCGGAACTGCTATGCGAAAAATCCAAAAACACGAGGTTTTGATGAATACAAGAAAAATTAGACATAACAATATAAAAAGTTGCTAAACACAGTTCTGGTACTGACTAAATTTGTAAAAACGTGTCCATCAAAGGAAATTGATCTTTCTTTCTTAACAAACAAAGAATATTCAAATAATGTAAAACTTAACAATAACTCACTGATTGATTAAAAATGTGAGCATGGTTAGGATTTAGCACAGAAGGTCGAATTAGGGATGGAAATTAGCCTTGGCCTTTCCAAGGGAAACATCGCAGCATTTGCTTATGCAATTTATGGAAACCACGGAAAAGCTAAATCTGGATGACCGTCCTTCCGAACGCGAGGCAGTTTCTCAGCCATCTCGCTCGGCTACTGTTCAGTTTTGAAATGTTGCAAACACGGTGAGTTAAGGCAGTCTGGTTATTATGCATCAGCAAACCAGCTTTTTGTTCTGCTTCGTGATAATTATTCGACACGGATAAAAACGAAATTTTATACCGCAGTGTGTATAATATTGATTACCCTACGATTTATAATTAATGATATCTACAAAATTCCTGCCTAGGAATTATCCAAGCAACACTTGCATGAGACGTAGTGAAATTTTAAACGGTGGGACTTCACGGCAGATTTACTAATGATTGACACTTTTGAATTGACAAAAACTGCGTTATTTCATTTGCAAAATGGTTCAAGTGGCTCTGAGCACTATGGGACTTAACATCTGAGGTCATCAGTCCCCTAGAACTTATAACTACTTAAACCTAACTAACCTAAGAACATCCCACACATCCATGCCTGAGGCAGGATTCGAACCTGCGACCGTAGCAGTCGCGCGGTTCCAGACTGAAGCGCCTAGAACCGCTCGGCCACATCGGCCGGCTATTTCATTTGAAACCACACAGTTACACACAGAATGGTTTCTTTTCGAAAATTGCCTTTTCCGATGTGTAAAAAGCGTAAAGTGGCTTCATCAGTTTACGCTATTACATTATTTACTTCCAAGAGATAACGAAGCCATGGATTTATTTTGATACAGAAGTGTTTAGTGAATCGATTGTTATAAAAATTTGACATTTTTATCTTCATAATTAAGCGTATTTGGTGATGGTAATGTGGTCATTTGCCTGAACGTTTTGCCTGTTAGACACAGAAATCCGACCGTACACTCATGAATTATTTTGTCAGCTATATTCCCATCTGTCGCCACTCTATGGTTATGACAACAACATTTGATTAAGCGCCGTACAGAACCATATTCCTGACTATACGCCGCGATAAACTTGTGTTGTGTTCTTTTCTAACATCCACATTTGATGAATTTGGCCATCTTTTTACGAGTAGTACACGGTGGCAAACTAAAACTGGTCCGGAAAATATTTATGAGACTGACGCTGAAATGACCCTTGTTAACGAGAAGGAGAACTGCTTAACTGAAGTAGTAAAACAACAGGGAACTCGCATATTAGCAACAACGAAGGTTGTAGCCATCATTGTGTGAATACATCAACGTATTGGTGAAGGGAGTTGTTGCCTAAAGCCCATATTTACTCCTATGGTATCGTGAGGCAAGACGTGCACATATCTTGGTTAACGACGAGGCAATAAAAAGGACTGTTCATTTGAATGACACGATTCCAGTTTTTCATCAAAATTTTCGTTTCTTACTCAAGCTATCTCATGTAGTCAACCTAACTAGATACTAAAGTAGTTTTCACATCAGAAAAGTCTTACAAAATAAAGTTCTTCCTACCACTCGTCTTATACTGTTTCTACGGGGACTGATTTCGAATACGAATTATCGTCTGACACGTACATCAAGTAAAGCACTTACCCTTTTATAGATAACCAGACTTACTTTCCTGCCAGTTCTGCACGACTAAATAAAGGAATGTGGCTCTGCTGTTGTCGCTTGAGAACTTTTATGGTCGTCCAGTTGCGCAGAGTCGTTGGAATGGCGGTGTGGCTATTTTGAAGTGACCGCAGGAGAGGAGAAGCCTCGCCTGGAATGCCTACTTACGGCGTCACTTGTAGGGACCGTTGTCATTTCGCTGATTGCGGCATTCCGTTGCTCGCCTCTCCGCGTGCAATTTCCAGTGTTACAAACAACTTTCTGGGTTTCTACAACTCAGTTAGAGTTCCGCAATTCCGTGATCCCAGGCTGGCAGGAATCTGGGCAGTTAGCGAAGGGGCCTAAGCACCAGTCCTCCATGTGGGGATAGCGTGCGTGCACGGAGACAAAGAATGCTCGGCCAAGTTCTTAACGTCTGAACTATAACCTCATCTCCCGTAGCCCACAGGACACTTCCGTGCCTCGTGGCAATGACTCAGCTGAAAAACTTCGCAATCACAGCTCGTGAACTGCACGCTGCCCGTCGACTGTCAACGGCGACGTTACTGGACGCCATGTGGTTAACACATCACTCTATTACGTCCCTCTGTAGCCGAGACAGCTAATGAACAACACTTCATGTAGAGGCAGCCGATGAGACCTCGTTTTGGAAGTACGAGGGTGGGTCAATAAATAAGTAGCAAAGTGGGATAGAGACACCACAGCTGGGAGTAACAGCCTGAAATTTATTTTCCTTTTCAGTATACCAATTTAAACCTTTATTCCGTCGCTCGACAAAGCGTTAAAAGCCTGCAGCATAGAATTCTTGTGGCAGCGTTCGCGTCTAAAATGTGACCTCTCGATAGACACTACTGGCCATTAAAATTGGTACACCACGAAGATGACGTGCTACAGACGCGAAATTTAACCGACAGGAAGAAGATGCTGTGATATGCAAATGATTTGCTTTTCAGAGCATTCACACAAGGTTAGCACCGGTGGCGACACCTACAACGTGCTGACATGAGGAAAGTTTCCAACCGATTTCTCATACACAGTTGACCGGCGTTGCCTGATGAAACGTAGTTGTGATGCCTCGTGTAAGGAGGAGAAATGCGTAACATCACGTTTCCGACTTTGATAAAGGTCGGATTGTAGCCTGTCGGAACTGCGGTTTATCGTATCGCGACACTGCTGCTTGGGTTGGTCGAGATCCAATGACTGTTAGCAGAATATGGAATCAGTGGGTTCAGGAGTGTAATACGGAACGCCGTGCTGGATCCCAACGGCCTCGTATAACTAGCAGTCGAGATGACAGGCATCTTATCCCCATGGCTGTAACGGATCGTGCAGCCATGTCTCGATCCCTGAGTCAACAGATGGGGACCTTTACAAGACAACAACCATCACAGACAGGAGCACCTGCGATGGTGTACTCAACGACGAACCTGAGTGCACGAATGGTAAAACGTCATTTTTTCTGATGAATCCAGGTTCTGTTTACAGCATCATGATGGTCGCATCCGTGTTTGGTGACATCGCGGTGAACGCACATTGGAAGCGTGTATTCGTCATCGCCATACTGGCGTATCACCCGGCGTGATGGTATGGGGTGCCATTGGTTACACGTTTCGGTCACCTCTTGTTCGCATTGACGGCGCTTTGAACAGTGGACGTTACATTCCAGATGTGTTGCGACCCGTGGCTCTACCCTTCATTCGATCCCTGCGAAACCCTACATTTCAGCAGGATAATGCACGACCGCATGTTGCAGGTCCTGTACGGGCCTTTCTGGATAGAGAAAATGTTCGACTGCTGTCCTGGCTAGCACATTCTCGAGATCTCTCACCATTTGAAAACGTCTGGGCAATGGTGGCCGAGCAACTGGGTCGTCACAATACACCTGTCACTACTCTTGATGAACTGGCGTTTGCGATCTATTTACTGACTCACCCTCCTAGTCAGCACTGAAGGTTTTTTTTCCGGCAAAGGCAGGACTGGTGGGGTCGTCAAGTTCCTCATCAGCAGACCTTGCGCCAATGTCTTGCGTCAAATTACAAACCTCTATACACAGTAATGATTTTACTTTGGTGTGGAGTCACAGTCATATACATTCAAAGGGCGATTATATCTTTCAGAAAGTTTTATAACAGGTTTTATTCCATAATCTAGATTGCGGCCATAGACCATGATAAAGTACATATATATATATATATATATATATATATATATATATATATATATATATATAAAGCATTAAACTTGAGTAGAGCACAAGTCATTGGAAAATATGTATCTTCGGTTATACAAATCAATTTTGTCAAAAGTAAATGCGAGAGCATTTGTTTAACAGGCTATGACCAAATCACAGGTTTTAAACTTCGCTACACTGGATCTAAGCAGCTACTAACATAAACATCAATGCTATTGCTATATTAATTTTATTTTTATCCAACTTACCAGTATTGTAACGTTTATAGATTTTTAAATTTTATCTTCTATATAAATTTTAACAGATGGTTGGGCACTTTCACTAGTTATGCCCGAGTCAGTAATTTTTTCATTAGTTTTATATTTTGACGATGTACATTTAACTATCTTTTATTCTGTTACGTATTACCATTTGTTCACGCTCGGGCCAGTCAGTCAATTCCTACGCTCTAGGTGGCTGTACTTTTCCTTGTAATATGACGGCCGCTAGTTTTCGTGCGCGGCTGCCTTCTACCTACACGTCACTCCGTATCTCGGCTTCACGTGCGGCTATCACCTGCCCACAGCCTCGTGTTAAGTGTGCGGCGTCCACGTGCCTCCCGGTGTAAGTTCTCTTACGATGTTTGTTGATGTTATCTTAGTATTTTCTTCCTTTTATCTTCATATGACCGCTCACTTTTCTTAGGTTGTTTGGTTGACTATCTGGTGTGACGCCCGTGTTTCTTTCTGACTAGCCCGACCATATGAACTTCATACTTGTAATTGGACAGTGAATTCCCACTATTATTACTACAAACAAATGTTACACAGTCTCTTATTATAGTTTCATTTCCCTTTTTCAGTGTTGTGCACCTGAAGATGGGATAATCGCCCGAAAACGGTAGTGATTTTGAACCAATAAAAATATTTATAACTGAAGCGGTTATTGTCCGCAGCTCGTGGTCGTGCGGTCGCGTTTTCGCTTCTCACGCCCGGGTTCGATTCCCGGCGGGGTCAGGGATTTTCTCTGCCTCGTGATGACTGGGTGTTGTGTGCTGTCCTTAGGTTAGTTAGGTTTATGTAGTTCTAAGTTCTAGGGGACTGATGACCATAGACGTTAAGTCCCATAGTGCTCAGAGCCATTTGAACCATTTTTTTGAAGCGGTTGTTTATCTGATAATACGAAGATTTTTAGTCGGATTTTCCCTATCACGAGCGTCACGGCGTCGAACCTTCACCTCTTTGGCGTTTTGACAAGTGGTAACAACGTAATGGCGCCTTGGCTGACCTTCAGGTAGTAAGTTGGTACCCGAAGGGTGGAAACGCATTACCTTTTATCAAATATCCTGCCGTTGCATCGTCTCCCAGCGCGTACAGGCCTGCCCGACAAAAACTTTCTTCTTCAGATCAGTGTTTTACAACAAAATACTTAAAACACTATCGAAGTTCAGACTTAAAACCACAACTTTAACAAGAGGCCCATGTCACTGCGCACATGAGGGCGTGGCATGCCTCAGATCTGCAGTCTTTGTGCGGTTGCATTTAGTCTCTTTGCATCTCGAAAATGAAATTAGCGGAAAAATATAATGAGCTATCACAAATTTGTGCCGTTAGAGGTCTGATGGGAGTTTTAAAATTACAAAGGAGCTAAACTGAAGCATAATACGTAAATTGTGACAACCACAGGTTAACTATTATTTTCATAAAGAGGAGGGTTCCTTCTTCTGCACATGTAGTTTTGTTTGCATCGCCAAAAATTGTTTATGAGGAAATAAAAGAAAAAGTTGAAAATAATATGAGGTATAAGTCAATATAAAGTGAACAGACATGGGTAGATCCCTACAAGTGGGATTAAATTTTGAAAGTGTCTAGATGGTTGTATAGGTTAGGATCGCAGGTACCACACCCCGCAACCGTTCACACTAGTGGGCCCTCGTTTGCGAAGAGTCGACGAAAAATATTTTGTAATTTCACGTGATACTCTAGAGCTTTAAATGTAGGAGTAATACACAGACTGACAGCGTAACGTAGTGGTTAAAGTGTAGTCCCTCATATGGAGGTTTGTGGGTTCGCGTCTTCTCAGGTGCTTTGAAATTCATTATTTTTATTCCATATCGAAATGATTTTGAACGTTATTTTTATTCAACTAATTAGTTTAAATGTAACTTTTCTAATCCACATCCACTTCGTTTTAATCATCGTATTAACTTCCTGATTGGCTCTCATTTTTGTTCCTTTCATTCTTCTTTCATTTGGAATTTTGTTCATATAATTTTAATTATTGTTAAGTTACGTATTATTTTTGATTTAATTTCTTCCGTTTCATCATCTTATATTTTATTCCATGTTATTACATTCTTTATTTCCGTTCCTCATATTGCTTGAATTTACTTATAATCCATCCCTTCGTTTAAATCTTTATCTGAGTTATTTTGTCCAAGTGGAACAAGAAGTTATGCATTAAATGTATGTACGACGATCACTATCTAAAAGGGTCTATATGTTGCATGGACGAGGTGTTTTTGGTGGTGACCGATTTGATTTTGCCTTAACAGATGTCGAAATGAAACCTTACGGATGCTTTTGTACGTGTTGATGCAGCAGTCACCGGCTAATAAAAATGGTTCAAATGGCTCTGAGCACTATTGGACTTAACATCTGAGGTCATCAGTCCCCTAGAACTTAGTATTTCTTAAACCTAACTAACCTAAGGACACCACACACATCCATGCCCGAGGCAGGATTCGAACCTGCGACCGTAGCAGTCGCGCGGTTCCGGACTGAAGCGCCTAGAACCGCTCGTCCACAGCGGCCGGCCACCGGCTAATAATTTGGGAAGTTTCCCACCTATTAATGTTCCCGCTTACAGGAAGTTTCTGGCCTAAAAGCCGAAGTGTGACTCATACAGACACTTCTGGTAGTTTCTTTTATTGATAAACCAATATATATTGGTACTCTTCGTATATGTAAATTCCTCCTTGATACTGCACGTTGATATCGGCAATAGCTGAGAGGCGTATGCATATGAGTAGGTATATCATTAGTGTAGATTGTCTTTGAAACCATGTGACTTTGGTTGTATAATTACTCAACGTCTCGCTTACTCGCGCTGTTGCAACGTGCCACGTGTGCGATGCTACCACATGAAGGAAGGTGTGGGGGCAGGTGGCTGGGTATTTTAATATATCTATGGTACATATAGAATCCCCTTGGCCGGCCGAAGTGACCGTGCGGTTCTAGGCGCTGCAGTCTGGAATCGCGAGACTGCAACGGTCGTAGGTTCGAATCCTGCCTCGGGCTAGGATGTGTGTGATGTCCTTAGGTTAGTTAGGTTTAACTAGTTCTGAGTTCTAGGGGACTAATGACCTCAGAAGTTGAGTCCCATAGTGCTCAGAGCCATTTGACCCATTTTTGAGAATTCCCTTAATGTAAACAAGAGTCCATAACATCAGTACACTACAGGACTCTGGCTATGCCTACGTGAGGCATTTATTAAGTGATACAATAAATGTATCCATTTTTGTGATGAAATACGCATATATTTTGGGATGCAATACTCATATTATATTGCGCCTGTAACGAAAAATGCATTCTAACACCACTGCACACTCAATAAAATACATTATTTCGTCTTTTGTTTCTAACCGATAGTTTGTTATGTTTAAATTTTATGGTACAAAAATAAAAACAAATTCACATTCACATAGATGGCAAACGGAAAAAGAACGGAAGGAAGAAAATGAGTGCAGATCGTAAACTTAAAACGATGATAAAATGGCGTGACAAATGATTAGAAATAAGAAATGCATTTAAACTAATTAACTGAATAAGAATAATGATCAGAGTAGCTTCGATAAAGATTAAAATATAAAAACTGCAGAGCACCTACAGAGATTCGAACCCACAACCTCTTGCATATGAGGAATGTAACTTAGACGTACCAATACACTACTAATCCGTACAAAGTCTCTATTTATAATGATCTAGAGGATTACGTGAACTGACGAGGGCCCACCAGGGTGAATATACCTGGGACCCCAACCTACATCACCGTATAGATAGTTTCAAAAAATCGATCCCACCTCTGTAGATCTCTTCTTGTGAGTGATATTTGAGCACTAAATTAATATGTACCATGTAACCAAATTCAGCTGACCAAGCACAACATTCTTAGGACAACGTAATGTTTCACGGAGTTGGTCATGAATAAAATTATTTCAGTACCCACACCGATGCAGTTAATTGTAAAATACTGTCACATAAAATATCCCGACACCTCACTGAACACGTGCTGAGGGATGCTAGACAATGCTGCTAGTGATATGCAGGATCGCCGAATGCTGTGCGCAAACTCCTGTCCCTCAGCAGTGCTCCTGTCCCCCCCTCCCCCCCCCCCCCAATCGCTCTCGGCCGAAGTTGTGGCTTCACTTGGCTGAGCACTGGCTCCCACCCTGTATTGAGAGTGGAGCTACTGTCTCTGTTAATAAGGCTGTCGGTCACTCGTATTTCAACAGCCTTCTTTGGACGACATTCCCAAAACGACCGAGTCGGTCTTAGTACTTTCGTTTGTCCATCTTTCATTGAGTTCCTTGTAGCAGATTTTATTGGCTGTTTGAGTTTGGTGTGTCCCTTGTGCTTCTGGCATCTTACTTTGAATGTCCGCACAGTCTACCGGTTGCATACCTTACCGAATTTGCATGGGATACGGTAGACCCCCGGTTTATGGAGCGCTAAGTCATCCTGACTGACAAGGAAAAGGGACAGGATGATAGGACATCTGTTAAGACATCAGGGTATGACTTCCACGGTACTAGAGGGAGCTGTAGAGGGCAAAAACTGTAGAGGAGATAGAGCTTGGAATACATCCAGCAAATAACTGAGGCCGTAGGTTGCAAGTGCTACTCTGAGATGAAGGGGTTGGCACAGGAGAGGAATTCGTGGTGGGCCTATCACACCAGTCAGAAGACGTATGACTCAATGCAAAAAAGGTATATCATAGTGCCCGGGTTTCCGGAGGTGGACGAAAAGATAATTTAATGTTACGCCGATTAAAGACTGCCGATTTTGTTCGATATATTGCGTTAGTACAGCAGATACGATACACGTTTATCCTCCACGTTGTGTTCCATTTTCCTGGTCTGTACCTTCAGCCTGAAAGCACTTCGGACTTGTCCCTCGCCGTATCCGTTCTTCTAGAATACGTCCTTAATCTGGTTGAGCTTCCGTAGCAGGCTCTCATCGTCCAATTTTGGATGGGCCCAATAAACCAGTGTACGTAGCACAACCTCATGGTATGAAGAAAGATGGCAGATGAAAGCGTGGAGTAGGGTGGAGAGCGATAAGAGTATAAAGGAGGCGTGATGTACGAGGGTTATTCGGAAAGTAAGGAACGATTGGTTGCGAAATGTAAACCACAGTAAAAATCCGATGATGTTTTGCACAGGTGTGTTGGGCAGTGTCTCTAGTATGCTCGTCGATCGCGTTACGTCGTTCTTTTTAGTTCTGAGCACACAGGGAGCACATAAAGATACCTATAACAATAGTGTCTCCCGCCAAGTCCGAGGGCCTGGTGAGAAATTTCGCCTGAAGCTATGCAGCCAACATTACATAACTGTCGTGCGTTTTCTTCTTCAAGACAACTCTCAGCCGCATTCTGCAGGGGTGATGATGTTCCTGCGTAGTTTTCAATCGGAAATGTATCATTACCCACAATACAGCCCGTAATTGTCTCCCTCTGATTTTCATCTCTGCTCACATGAACCTCTGGCTATGATGATAACGTTTTGGCACAGACAACGAGCTTTAGGCCAGCGTAGAGAATTGGCGGAAAGCACTGGCGGCTGCCTTCTATAACGAGGGTATTGGAAGGTTTGTACAACGCTACGACAAACGTCTAAGTCGAATCGGCGACTATGGCGGCAAGTAGCTGGAAGTTGTAGATAACTGTTGCAAATAAAACAGCTTTGATTTTCACTGTGGTTTCCATTTCGCGACCTATCGTTCCTTACTTTCCGAATAGCGCTTGTATTTAAGAAGCTCATCCTACAGGTATCATCTGAAGATAATGCCGAGGTACGCTTTCAATATTTCGTGTTAGGTAAACTACTGAACCCTTCTAGACACCCGAGAACAATACAAACAGCTGATTTGCCAGAAATCTTAAGATCATGTCCCTGTTGTCTGTTGAGTGATGAGAGAGGTAACTAGAATCCTACCGATCAATTCCTCTTCAGTTTCTACTGGGAAATTATACACCAATGATTTAATGTAAACCCCTAGCAAAACACCCATGGAAATGTGGTCTGTCGATCGTACTGAACTTGGGACTGGGCCTTTGCCAACCAAAAGATGAGGTTATTGTTGTTCAGGTGCTCACGCACATTCGTATTGGAGGGGGCTGGCCCCCAGTCGTGTTGGAAACACATCACATCGAGGCTAACAAGAAGTACCGGTTAGCACAGCGAACTCGCATTCGGGAGAACGGCAGTTCAAATACCCCTCCAGTCATCCATATTAATGTTTTCGGTATTTTCCCTAAATTGCTCCAGGCAAATGCCGAATTGGTTCCTACCAAAGGGCGCAGCCGATTTATTTCCCTATCCTTTACAAATCAATCCGAGCTAATGACCTCCCTGTAGACGGAACGTTAAACCCTAATTTTCTTTTCTTCCTTTCTTCGACAACCGTTGCATCACAACTGAAATGAACACCACTCAAATGAGGCGACAGGAGGTGATTCTTATTAGTTTATCTTGTACAGTTCCATCCAACAAGTAGTTGTAGAATCGTTGTTAGTGATCCGAGACGACTTTGGCGTATGGATTTTCATCTCTCTAGGATTCGCTATTGCGCCAGCTGTAAACACTGTCACCGGCGTCATTCGTAGACTACAAAAACTGTAGCTATTCCCGCACTGTGTCACTGTTCCATACAATCTATTGACGGCGCTGAAGTCTGGGTTCAAAACCATTTGGTCCGAGTGAAAACTCACGTCGATTATAATAGGGGTATGATTACAGATAAATCGCTACATTCCACACTGTTCATCGGTATGTGCATTCCAGTGGCATTCGTCGTGTTCATATTCTTCAATCGTACGATGCCACGCCATCTTCTCTTATACTGGTGTGCCAACAATTACTGATTGCGAATATTTTTCCTGCTTTCCATGTGTTGAACGACCCAGTTACTCGTATATTTCCGCGGCGATAAATGTCTTTCAATTAGACTGATGCCCGTTGTACGCTATTTGTGGTAATTGGTGCTCCACCAGTACTCTCCATGTTGTGTTCTTCGAAGTATCTGTGTATCGGACAATGTGATGAGTGCTTATTGACAAAATGTCTCCCACATGACCCCACGCCATTTCAGTTTCTATTCTAATATTAACTAGTTGACCATCTTCTCGTAACTTTCCACTCTCGGTTATAAATGTCCTCCTGCTAGGGTGACATATGATGTGAACGATTTCTACACACATTCTTTCTCATTTCCGGTTCTTCATCCCACTGCAATATACACCGCCCTGTTCATCACGCAAAACATCTAACAGTCTCGAGTTTTTAGGTCTTGCTTTAATAAAGCTGACGATTTCTACTGCGTCGTCAAGAGCTTTCTGGGGCACTTTTCCAAACCTGTAACCGTTAGAGCCTCTCTATATATGCTGCAATTTGTCTACTGAACCAAGACCAGACATAGTATGTGCGCTATCAGTCGTCAAACATACACATTTCGACCAGTCTACTTCATTTTCTTCCATAAATTTGTTAACAGATTTGAAATTCTCTTTTCGCTTGTTATTGTGGAAAAATACTAGCAAAACAACAATTTTTCGTCTGTACTGTCACTCAACTCATAACGACCAAAAGCAAATAAATTAGCCTGGTCAGCAACGATTCTACTTTCATCAAGATGGAACGAAAAATATCTGCTTTATTCCAAAGCAGTAATGACAGCTTCTTTCACATTTTCCGACGTGTCATCAATTCTTTTCTTCGCAGTTTTATTTCATACCGGAATTTCATTTATTTTTTGTGTAGTTATTACTTTTGCTGCAGGTATGCGAAATTCTTCTCCAATGGTGTGAGTTGACCTTTTCTTTGCAGTTAACAAATACAGCCCATAAGACACTCTGGTATTAGTACGTTCAGCTTTGAAGATTTTTCCATGATGGATTTAGTGAGAGCAATTTTTTGTTGTTGAAAAAAAAAACGATAGACTCCCCTAAATATTCAGGATGTTCAGTTGATAGATGCTTCCAACTTTTGGTAGTTCGATACATTCATTGGATAGCGTTTCGAATCAAATCACCCACTGAGTCATAGGCTCTTCTTCGGCGCCAGAATACACAAACACGAGTTTTAAAAAGAGTTATATTTACGAAAATGTGTTTTAGGCTCTTTTACTGTTTTGGCATTGCTTGGATTCGGCATTGGCAATCTCACTTCTCACGGTATATGACGTGGTTGGTTCTTCATCATCTCGCTGCTTCGTCTTACGTCAAGGCCCGTCCGAAAACAAGCATCCGTATTTGACGTGCAGTAGCAGTAAGTAGTAGGGGACAGAACCCTACGATACAATGCACAATCACTGACTATAGGTGGATTTATACGTATACGTGACGCAGCACTGCACTGGACCGTGATTTCACCGACGTGGTGGGCATGTAAATGACAGTGTTCACACTCGCCCGTAGCGTGACCGTGGCAGTGCAAACCATGCTCCCGCCATTGCAGTATCTACGTGGCACTCATTCTCTTCGGTTTCATACCAAAATATCTCTCTATAACGAGTTTTCGTACACTGTCACAAAAATTCTGTGTTGTTGTTAGATGCACGAGCGGTTCTAGGCGCTTCAGTCTGGAACCGCGTGACCGCTACGGTCGCTGGTTCGAATCCTGCCTGGGCATGGATGTGCGTGATGTCCTTAGGTTAGTTAGGTTTAACTAGTTCTAAGTTCTAGGGGACTGATGACCTTCAGAAGTTAAGTCCCATAGTGCTCAGAGGCATTTGAACCATTTGTTAGATGCATTTCGGACACACTGGGAAACTATGACGTTAAATACTAATTGTGGGTCAAGTGTGTCTTAGAATTTTTTTCTGTCCTCATTGTTAGTTATTATTCGTGAGACTTAGGCATTTTTAAGGAAAATAACGGGGAAAATAGTAATTACAAATCACTACAAGCTCAGTCATTGCAGTCAACCATACAGCCTACAATACACTGATGTGACAAGAGTCATGGGATGGCGAGATGCACATATGAAAATGGCGGTAGTATCGCGTATACAAGGTATAAAAGGGCAGTGCACTGGTGGAGCTGTCATGTGGAAAAACATACGTGTGTATGGCCGCACAACGGCAATTAACGGAGTATGAATGCGGTATGGTAATTGGAGCTCGAAGCATGTGACATTCCATTTCAGAAATGGTTAAGGAATTCAGTAGCTCAAGATCCTCAGTGTCAAGAGTGTGCCGAGAATACCGAATTTCGGGCATTACCTCTCACCACGAACAATACTGTGGACGACGGTCTTCTCTTAACGACCGAGAGCAGCGTCGTTTGCGTAGAAAATGGTTCAAATGGCTCTGAGCACTATGCGACTTAACTTCCGAGCTCATAAGTCCCTTAGAACTTATAACTACTTAAACCTAAATAACCTAAGGACACCACACACATCCATTCCCGAGGCAGGATTCGAACCTGCGACCGTAGCGGTAGCTCGGTTCCGGACTGTAGCGCCTAGAACCGCACGGCCACTCCGGCCGGCGTTTGCGTAGATTTGTGAGTACTAACAGACAAGCAATACTGCGTGAAATAACCGTGGAAGTCAATGTGGGACGTACGACGAACGTATCCGTGAGGACAGTGCGGCGAAATTTGGGACTAATGGACTGTGACAGCAGACGACCGACGCGAGTGCCTTTGCTATCAGCACATCGCCTGCAGCTGCTTTCCTGCGATCGTGAACATGTCAGTTGGATCTTAGACGACTGGAAAACCGTGGCCTGGCCAGATGAGCCCGGTTTTTTAGTTGGTAGGAGCTGTTGGGTAGGGTTCGTAAGTGGCGCAGGCCCCACGAAACCAAGGACCCAAGTTGTCAACAAGGCACTGTGCAAGCTAGTGGCGGCTCCATGATAGTATGGGCTGCATTTATATGGAATGGACTGTTGTGTCCTCTGGTACAACTGAACTGATAATTGATTGGAAATGGTTATGTTCGGCTAAGTGGAGACCATCTGCAGCCATTCGTGGACTTCTTGTTCCCAAATAATAATCGAATTTTTATGGATGACAAAGTTTCATGTCACCGACCCGCAATGGTTTGCGATTGGTTTGAGGAACATTCTGGACAATTCGAGTGAATGATTTGGCCACCCAGATCGCCCCTACACGAATCTCATCGAACATTTATGGGACATAATCGAGACACTAAGCAGATTCAGGAGGATGTAGGATGCAGTAGGTACTGGGAGATGAAGAAGCTTGCACAGGATAGAATAGCATGGAGAGCTGCATCAAACCAGTCTCTGGACTGAAGACCACAACGACAACAACAACAATCGAGACGTCAGTTCGTGCACAAAATCCTGCACCGGCAACACCTTCGCAATTGTGGTCAACTATAGAGACACCGTGGCTCAGTATTTCTGCAAGGGATTTCCATGACTTGCTGAGTCCACGTCACGTTGAGGGCTGCATTACGCCGGGCAAAGAGAGGTCAGACACTACGTAAGGTGGTATCCCATGACTTCTGTTATCTTAGCGTATGTCTCCAAATACACTCCTGGAAATGGAAAAAAGAACACATTGACACCGGTGTGTCAGACCCACCATACTTGCTCCGGACACTGTGAGAGGGCTGTACAAGCAATGATCACACGCACGGCACAGCGGACACACCAGGAACCGCGGTGTTGGCCGTCGAATGGCGCTAGCTGCGCAGCATTTGTGCACCGCAGCCGTCAGTGTCAGCCAGTTTGCCGTGGCATACGGAGCTCCATCGCAGTCTTTAACACTGGTAGCATGCCGCGACAGCGTGGACGTGAACCGTATGTGCAGTTGACGGACTTTGAGCGAGGGCGTATAGTGGGCATGCGGGAGGCCGGGTGGACGTACCGCCGAATTGCTCAACACGTGGGGCGTGAGGTCTCTACAGTACATCGATGCTGTCGCCAGTGGTCGGCGGAAGGTGCACGTGCCCGTCGACCTGGGACCGGACCGCAGCGACGCACGGATGCACGCCAAGACCGTAGGATCCTACGCAGTGCCGTAGGGGACCGCACCGCCACTTCCCAGCAAATTAGGGACACTGTTGCTCCTGGGGTATCGGCGAGGACCATTCGCAACCGTCTCCATGAAGCTGGGCTACGGTCCCGCACACCGTTAGGCCGTCTTCCGCTCACGCCCCAACATCGTGCAGCCCGCCTCCTGTGGTGTCGCGACAGGCGTGAATGGAGGGACGAATGGAGACGTGTCGTCTTCAGCGATGAGAGTCGCTTCTGCCTTGGTGCCAATGATGGTCGTATGCGTGTTTGGCGCCGTGCAGGTGAGCGCCACAATCAGGACTGCATACGACCGAGGCACACAGGGCCAACACCCGGCATCATGGTGTGGGGAGCGATCTCCTACACTGGCCGTACACCACTGGTGATCGTCGAGGGGACACTGAATAGTGCACGGTACATCCAAACCGTCATCGAACCCATCGTTCTACCATTCCTAGACCGGCAAGGGAACTTGCTGTTCCAACAGGACAATGCACGTCCGCATGTATCCCGTGCCACCCAACGTGCTCTAGAAGGTGTAAGTCAACTACCCTGGCCAGCAAGATCTCCGGATCTGTCCCCCATTTAGCATGTTTGGGACTGGATGAAGCGTCGTCTCACGCAGTCTGCACGTCCAGCACGAACGCTGGTCCAACTGAGGCGCCAGGTGGAAATGGCATGGCAAGCCGTTCCACAGGACTACATCCAGCATCTCTACGATCGTCTCCATGGGAGAATAGCAGCCTGCATTGCTGCGAAAGGTGGATATACACTGTACTAGTGCCGACATTGTGCATGCTCTGTTGCCTGTGTCTATGTGCCTGTGGTTCTGTCAGTGTGATCATGTGATGTATCTGACCCCAGGAATGTGTCAATAAAGTTTCCCCTTCCTAGGACAATGAATTCACGGTGTTCTTATTTCAATTTCCAGGAGTGTATTATTAGATCCGTGACTGCAAACAGAATACGGTGGCGTTAACGCTTCCTCTGTTGGAGTTTCGTATAACACTGTCAAAGACAATGAATGTCCTATGTCAGCTATAACTGTGCATAAGTAATGTACAGACTGCCTTTTCGATGTGTTCAGTAATTTTACCTTTAAAAATTACAGACAATACTCACTAACAATTTTTTCTCCTCTGTCTCTCTCTCTTTCTCTCTCTCTTTCTTTCTCTCTCTCGCTCGATCTCTCTCTTTCTGTATTTTGCGACGACGTAGCAATAAAAACCAGTATACGTGGCGAAATACCGGAATCTCAATATCAGTTCGACAAATCTGCACAAATACATATTCTGTTAGCAGCCAAATATGAAGAAAACTCTGTGAATACTAACTGAGCATTAACTTGATGGGAACTGAGCGAGGTGATGTAGGTGTTAATGCCCTAAACTGGTATTCGAGAGACCCGAGTTCAGTTCTTGTGTCGACCATACAGACATCGGTTTAATGCGGACACCCATACAAATGCCAGGATGGTTCCTCAAAAGGGTCATGGCCGCTTACTTCCTCTCCAGCAGTAAGAAATTCGAGGAAAACTCCATCTCTAATGATATTAGCTGTGGACGGAACGTAAAACACAAATTTCCTATCCTTATTTCATACTGTGTGGATGTTAAATGAACAGATTCAAGCGAGTCGCTCTCGTGAACAACTGAGTCCCAGAATACATGAAATGTATTCGTAACTGCGAATACGAACAACCATCAGCTGTAGAAGGGAATGACGGCAGTGAAAATTTGTGCTGGACCGGGACTCGAAACGGGATTTCCCGCTTTACGTGAGTGGTCGCCTTAAACGCGTTGGCCATCCGTGAACGACTCACAGCCACGCTCAAACTTCCAAATATCGTCGTTCCTGCTGCTTAACCTATATTCGTACCCGTATTATACAGGGTGGTCCATTGATCGTGACCGGGCCAAATATCTCAGGAAATAAGCGTCAAACGAAAAAACTACAAAGTACGAAACATGCCTAGCTTGAAGGGGGAAACCAGATGGCACTATGGTTGGCCCGCTAGATGGCGCTGCCATAGGTCAAACGGATATCAACTGCGTTTTTTTAAAATAGGAACCCCCATTTTTTATTATATATTCGTGTAGTACGTAAAGAAATATGAATGTTTTAGATGGATCACTTTTTTCGCTTTGATTGATGGCGCTGTAATAGTCACAAACATATGGCTCACAATTTTAGACGAACAGTTGGTAACAGGTAGGAGTTTTAAATTAAAATATAGAACGCAGGTACGTTTGAACATTTTATTTCGGTTGTTCAAATGTGATACATGTACCTTTGTGAATTATCATTTCTGAGAACGCATGCTGTTACAGCATGATTCCCTGTAAATACCACATTAATGCAATAAATGCTCAAAATGATGTCCGAAACCTCAATGCATTTGGCAATACGTGTAACGACATTCCTCTCAACAGCGAATAGTTCGCCTCCCGTAATGTTCGCACATGCATTGACAGTGCGCTGACGCAAGTTGTCAGGCGTTATCGGTGGATCACGATGGCGAATATCCTTAAACTTTTCTCACAGGAAGAAATCTGGGGACGTCAGATCCGGTGAACGTGCGGGCCATCGTATAGAGCTTAGACGACCAATCCACCTGACATGACATATGCTATTCAATACCGCTTCAACCGCACGCGAGCTATGTGCCGGACATCCATCATGTTGGAAGTACATCGCCATTCTGTAACGCAGTGAAACATCCTGTAGTAACATCGGTAGAACATTACGTAGGAAATCAGCATACATTGCACCATTGACATTGCCATCGACAAAATGGGCGCCAATTATCCTTCCTCGCACAATGCCGCACCATACATTAACCCGCCGAGGTCGCCGATGTTCCACTTGTCGCAGCCATCGTGGATTTTCCGTTGCCCAATAGTGCATATTATGCCGGTTTACGTAACCGTTGTTGGTGAATGAAGCTTCGTCGCTAAATAGAACGCGTGCAAAAAATCTGTCATCGTCCAGTAATTTCTCTTGTGCCCAGTGGCAGAACTGTACACGACGTTCAAAGTCGTCGCCATGCAATTCCTGGTGCATAGGAATATGGTACCCTGTTTCCTTAAATAACGTAACTATCCGGCGAACGGTCCGGACATTTGGATGCTGTCGTCCAGGATACCGAGCAGCATACATAGCACACACCCGTTGGGCATTTTGATCACAATAGCCATACATCAACACGATATCGACCTTTTCCGCAATTGGTAAACGGTCCATATTAACACGGTAATGTATCACGAAGCAAATACCGCTCGCACTGGCGGAATGTTACACAATACCACGTACTTATACGTTTGTGGCTATTACAGTGCCATCTATCACAAAGCGAAAAAGTGGTCCAACTAAAACATTCATATTTCTCGAATATGTAATAAAAATGGGGGTTCCTATTTTAAAAACGCAGTTGATATCCGTTTGACTTATGGCAGCGCCATCTAGCGGGTCAACCATAGCGCCATCTGGTTTCCCCCTTCAAGCTAGATAAGTTTCGTTCTTTGTAGTTTTTTCGTTTGATGCTTATTTCGTGAGATATTTGGCCCGGTTGTAAGGTGTCAGGCAAATCCAACACCTTCCATGAAAACCCTGACATGATAAGCAAATCCAGTAGTATGTCACATAGCTCCGAATAAATCGTGACATTAAATTAACCAAAGTAGTACGAGTAACGAGTGAGCAAATGGAATACCACAGACTTACACAAGAATGCCTAAATGCATGTCATACCTTCCCACCGTGAGACAGACGCAGTTCCGAGGGGAGAAACGAGAACAGAAGCCGAGAGCAGAACCGTGTTAAGCTGGAAGGCCCTTCAATTGCCACGTTGCCAGCTAACCGCTATGACCACCCCCCAGCCCACGTTAAAAGCTAGAGCCCTCCAGAAGAACAGTATAGATCTTACGATAACACAAAAAGGGCCACACCAACCGCAAGTTTTAGCGTGAGACTTTTTCACGTCTTTGTTACGTCAGGACCATGCCCCAGCCCATGTTAAAAGCTAGAGCCCTCCAGAAGAACAGTATAGATCTTACGATAACACTAAAAGGACCACACCAGCTACAAGTTTTAGCGTGAGACTTTTTCGCGTCTCTATTACGTTGCAAACTTTAAAAACATTGCCCCACCACGAAAAGTATAACGTTTCTCATTGGATAGACAGAATTTTTGTAGGCGGAGCTTAAGGTTAACATTGAGACCCTGATTGGTCAAATGAAAACACAGCCAAATAGTTTTTTTAATCCAACTTCGGTAAATTGTAGTAAGGAGAAGTTAGGAGAGAGTTGCTTCCGTGACGTACGCGATGCCGCATAACAGCGCATAAAGCTTCACTCAGAACTGCAGAAGTCTCATCTGTTACACCCCCTTTTTGCGTAATAGTAGTGTCGATCGTCAATTAAAGCTCATGGTGTTCACATTTGCCACTTGAAGTAAAAATCTGAAACACAATGACTTTTTGGTATATAGTTATTGAGAAGCCACATCAGCCACTGTAATTTACGACAGGTTAGATAAGTAATTAAAGATAATTGAGGGTCACTGTAGACCATTTTGATAGTTTTCTCTTTTGTGAAACTTAATTTAAACCTAAATTATAGATGTGATATGGCATAGGTCATCCTTCGATCCATTGTAGAACTTGGAAACCGATTCAGGGAATATTCGTTCACATTTTTGTTGAACGCAGTTGGTTTTTACCATCCTGCATTGAAACATCCTTTTATCAATAGTGCAATTTATAAAGAATGTTTTGTGAGTAGAAAAAAATTTCCAATGGTAAACTTAACTGCCCTTTCGACGTTATTTTTACCAGCTAACTAAAAATAGGAAAGCCTTGAACCCCTTCCACTAAATTTAGTTAGTATTAAGATTCTTTTACAGGGAGTGCAGTGGAGCTGACACTGAAATCATTAAGTATTTGGTTATATCATCGCTAGTCTCACTGAACTATTATGAATTCTACATGTCATGTGTGGTCTGGCGTCTCCTTACCAGCAACAGGTCCCAGGTTCAACTAGTCAATTCCCTAATAAACACGCTCAGAGCGTCGTTGCGCGAAAGTGGTAGGGAGACACGATATAGAACAAACAGAAATCACGCACAATGTTAGACGGTCACTATCAATGGACCACCTTGTATAACTCCTGTTCATGGGAGAACATTTTAATTGGAAGTTGCTGATTGGTATCACCGGATAAATACGATATTGCAGTGCCTGTGTTTTTAAGAAGAACGAGACAATGTTCTTTCTGACATGCATGCACACTATTAACACGAGATATTACGATCGCGTTGTGGTATATTGTGTGTCTACGTCATGAGAAGCCAGTAACAGAAGACCTGTTACGCAGTCTGCAGGTGCGTACAGTTGCAGCCGCCTCTGGTGCCACACGATATTGGTAATTTTCAATATTTTAAAAAAATACTGGGTGTCTGTCTTAGCAGCTTCTTTTGATGTATTCTTTCTGTGCATGCAAAAAAAGTTTTTTACGTGATAGAAGGGATCATTCCATTATGAGTGGAATAGGATAACGATAGATCGTTTCAACTCTAATCTCAATCTGTATCTGCAGTCCTTAATGACTGACGATTGGAAACCCTGGAACACCAGACAATTTTTATTTTGTCTTCGACTCTCGCCCACGATTGGCAACCAGGTGCCACTCTGCCATGGGTTGGGAACCGCAGGTCTATAGTTTATAGTCCAGTTTATAGTCCCCTAAAGTCTTGGATTATATGGCAATAGAGGAGTTTTGACAAAACGATTAATTAAACACGCTTATGTTTCATATACTGTGGAAATATGTTCCGAATCTTATGGAAGGCATAGAGACAAGAGGAACTGTTCCTGCATGTGACGACGGTATTTTCCGTCGGGTTGAGATGTTTATCCAAATATACGCACAAGTGCTTACTGCTTTCTGATATGTCATTAGAATACCATCGAGAAGAATAGCACTGAAGTGTTCGCGGAAATCTGAACCAATTAATTTCTGCTGCGATACTAAAATACTTGAGATTTTTCGCATTTAGTTTAAATCCCTGGATTTGCACCTATCTGTACAATGAAGGCAGATCGCCACTCATCTGAACGATGCAGTGTTGATATCATCAAATCTGGCACTCAGGTAAAGCTGGAAGCGTCAGCATACAAATGATATTTACAGTAGGACGGTAGTAACGAGATGTCACTGACGTACAAGGAAAACAGTAGTTGTCCCAGGACTGACCCCTGTAGCGCTTCTTAGAGAACTGACTTCCAGGACTACTTCAGTCCCACAGACAATAAATAGCTGTCTAATCCTCATTTAGGTTTTAGACCACTGCAGCCCTTTCATGAAAAATCGTTACCAAGCGGGGCATGTGGAGGAATTTTGTGAATTGTAATGTAAAGGATCTAGATCAGTGCTCGTCAAACTCTTTGCTCAAGAGCCAATACTGACATTGTGGAGCGGCACATCGGGCTGCGTAAGTACCGATCTTACTCTTAACAGGTAATCTACATACAGGATGTTTCCGTATGAGCGTGCAAAAATGTAACTGGACATAGAGAATGCTCCCCTAAAAAATTTGAGGTAGGGGACCTGGGGTCGGAGAAGCCAGCTTATGGAGATATGGAAGTAAACTTGTCTACGGCTTTGTTTAGCATTTCTGTTTTCCAGCTTATTTACAACTAACATTCGTACAATTTTACACGTACTGTGCTATTTATTTGCATGTACATTCTTTATTTACTGCAAGGAATCGTGGAGAACGAGCATGATTACTATGAAATATTTCCTGGTCGCTGGATTGGAAGGGGAGGTGCTACATAATGGCCTGCAAGGTCACGTGACCTGAATCCCCTTGATTATTTCCTATGAAGATATCTAAAGTCACTTGTGTATGAGACCCCAGTAGATATGGAGATGGAATTAGTCGCCAGAATTGTAGCTGCCTGAGATGTGATTAGAAACACACCAGGGATATTTGTCAGGGTGCGTCAGAATCTGTTCGCCGATGTCATGCTTGCATTGAGGTTGAAGACCGTCAGTCTCTGCACATTCTGTACCCGCCAGGGTAGCCGAGCGCGCTAACGCGCTGCTTCCTGGACTCGTGTAGGCGCGCCGGCCCTGGGTCGATTCCGCCCGGCGGATTAACGACGAGGGCCGATGTGCCGTCCAGCCTGGATGTGGTTTTTAGGCGGTTTTCCACATCCCGCTAGGTGAACACCGGGCTGGTCCCCACATTCCGCCTCAGTTACACGCGTCGCAGACATTTGAAACACGTCCGCACTATTTCACGATTTACACTCGATGCAGACAGTTGGGGTACACCGATTCCGTCCTGAGGGATATGGGGTGGCGGCAGGAAGGGCCTCCGGCCATCCCTAACACTATCACTGCCAAATCCGTTGTAACCACGCCGACCCTGCGATGGCTGTGGGACTATGGCGTAAGCGAAAGAAAGCGAAAGAAAAGTCTCAGCACATTCTGTAAGATACAGTACAAATGGTACGTTCATTGTCACTGATGGTATTTGCAAATGGTTCAAATGGCTCGAAGCACAATAGGACTTAACATCTGAGGCCATCAGTCCTCTAGACTTAGAACTATTTAAACCTATCTAACCTAAGTGCATCACACACATCCTTGCCCAAGGCAGGATTTGGACCTGCGACTGTAGTAGCAATGTGGTTCCAGACTGAAGTGCCTAAAACCACTCGGCCACAGCGGCCGTCTGGTATTTGCAGTTAACTATAACTAATGTAAATTATAAAGTGCATAGTACTGTGATTTTATTCCTATTATCTCCTTAAAGTGGCTTCTCCGACCCTAGGTTTCCTACCTCAAATTCTTCAGTGGAGCGTCCTCTATGTCCTGTTAAATTTTCCACTCTCTTATGGAAACACCCTGTAGATTAGCATGTTATCAGTCCCCAGTAGACTAGCAACAGTAACGGAGAGATAGGTTTGCCGCTGACCTCCAAGTCTAATCCATAAAAGTAGGCGCCGTTCGAAAGATTTCGTGTTGGCTGTTCTCTGTTTTACTCGTAGATTTCTGCCATCCTCACCGAACTCGAAATTGTAACACTGTAGTTGCCTGACGAAGTATTGTTGTATTGTCATTGTGATCAGGTGATTAATTGGTTAATAACAGTAATATAATACTTATAGACTGACTGGAAAAATCGCAACTCCAAAAAATAATTAATGTAGAGTAGTGAAATTTCAGGATTACATTTGTCTAGGTAACGTATTTAAATGGTTAATACTGCAAGATAACAGGTTTATGTAAGCGCGAGGTAAGGCATTGCAAAATGTGAAATGGAGGTACATTATAACCCGCGTAATCGCTAGAATGTTGCATTCAACCATGCTAACGCGCATGACTTGAGTTGTATAGGTGCCGGTTGTCTGTTTGTAAGCTGGAATTCCATGCCTGTTGCACTTGGTCGGTCAACACAGGGACGGTATATGCTGATTGTGGATGACTCTAGCGTTATCGTCCGTTGATGTCCCATATGTGCTCGACTGTAGACAGATATGGTGATCGAGCAGGGCAAGGCAACATTTCGACACTGTAGAGCATGTTGGGTTACAACAGCTGTATGTGGGCGGGCGTTATCCTGTTGGGAAACACCCCCTGGAATGCTGTTAATGAATGGCAGCACAGCAGGTCGAATCACCAGACTGACGTACAAATTTCCAGTCAGGATGTATGCGATAACCACGAGAGAGCTCCTGTTCTCACATGAAATCACAGCCCAGACAATAACTTGAGGTGTTGGTCCAGTGCGTCTAGCACGCAGACAGGTTGGTTGTAGGCTGAACTGGCCTCCTCCTAACCAACACACGGCCATCACTAGCACCGAGAGAGAACCAGCTTTCATCAGAAAACACAACACACCTCCACTGTGTCCTCCAATTAAATCTCGCTTAACTCCACTGAAGTCGCAAATGGCAGTGGTTTGGGGTCGGTGGATTGCACTCTAAAGGACGTCTGGTTGGGCCCTGTCCTTGAAGTAACCGATTTGTAACAATTATATATTTTTATTTGAAGCCAAACTGAAATTGTATACAAATTAATCTGAAGAAATATATTTGTCTAATTTTCCAACTGTTGCTAAGATCCCATCAGACTTAACTATCTCCAAATGTATTGGCCCAGGCTTGACGTACTATTTGAAAGAATATTTGGAAGAAATAAAAAACAGATTTTCAGACCTTCGAAATATTCGAGGCTGTTTCAATCTCGTAAAGAACCCTTGGCACGTTGTCCATGTCGATCTCTAATTATTCTGCCAATCTGGGTTTCATAAAACTCATTTGATAAATGAAATGTTCGAACTTCAACACGACACACGGTTTAAAACTCTTTCATTCTCATAGATAATACTTGGGGTGTTTCACGTGATGGTCTCAAATTATTCTGCCAATTGGAGTTTCATGTAGCTCATTTGATAAATGAAATATTCGAACGACACACAGCTTAAAGTTCTTTTTACAGAACATCGTGAAACGCAGATGTACACTGAACTTTGGAGATATGAGTGTAGCAATTATAAAAATTTGCCTGATTGTGCACAGTTTATTACAAAACTATTTCCTTCAATTTACCTTTGAGAAACTTATTTTCAAAAATAAACTACTTGAAAAATAAATATCGTAATCGGTGTCCAGTCATTTAAAAGACTCAATGAGGATTGCATGCAGTCCAAACGATGCAAATATGGACGAGAATACCGAAAACGTACATCAGAAGTCACATTTATTAACAGTTCTATTTTTGTCCTTAAGCGTTTTTTTGCAGTTAGAAGAACAAAAATCTGTATTAGAGAACAAAACTATAACTTTCTTATGTGAAGGGTGTTGGAAATGCTCGCCGGCTTCTTGTCATTTCGAAAGTTTGAGATTGACGGCATTAGAGTAAAGATTATGTGACCATTTGAATAATGTAACATAATTTTTTAATTAACAACTGGCTGATGTGGCATAAAAACACTTTGAAATCAACTTCAGGAACTAAATACACTGATCCCATACTCGTTTCTGCTAGTGACTCGAAATGATCAAATTACTAATGTGTCCCTTCCTTTGCTGCACCCTTCATAGGCACCTGTCAACCGACATGAACATTATAAGACTACGCAAACCACGTGAATTTTAATTGAGACCAATGTACCTTATTCCTGTGAAAATAGACTAGGGCACTGTATTCTTTCTTATAGCTGACTGCAAATTGATCAGCAGCACTTTCCGTCATTTTCTACACTCGCAAACATGGTGGGAGTCGTTCCATGGAATTCTGGTAATGGCGAATCACGTCTTTGGCTCATGCTACCACAACAGTTATTCCACTCAGAGATAACACTAGACTCCCATCATTCCCATGAATAATCACAAAAAATGTAATTGTTGTTAACAGGGCACGTGCCTACTATTGATTCCCATGAATACATCCGCGGTGATTTAAAATTCGTACGCCCTGTATTGCAGAATTTTAATATTGTAAACACGGCCGATCATTGTCAGCAACAGCACAATAATCTTATTCGACAAATAGGTAAGGTACAGCTAATTGTAGCGGCGACACGTGAAAAATTTTACCAATGGACCTCAATGATTTTATAATTGGTAGTTTAACATTGCGAGGAATAAAATAATATGAAGGAAAAAAGTTATGGTAGCAGCGAGAATCGAACCCAAACCAACAAGTTACCACGTAGTGCGCTTGACCATTGCGTCAAGACATCCATAGAGCTACGATTTCGAAAAAGTCCTTCTTACTTTACGCCTAAATCTTTAGAGAGCCTTTTACCTTTTCCTATAGACCATTCAGGTAAAATATTCTAGGAACTTGAGAGGGGCATCTGCTCGCTTTCTCCTCCAAAGATCCAAAGGGAAATGGCCTCTTTAACAGATCTACAGAATTCGCCATGTTGCTTGCAGATTACGTTACACGCACTTTCGATGAAAAATATTGACCTGGTGCTGCGAGCAATGAAGCGCCCTAGTGCCGGAAAAGGATGGCGTCACATCAGATCATGCACAGTCGAAATGAGACAGCTGCGCCCCTCTCTGAATTGACCATCATTTCAGCTCTCGACACTTGTTTATAGTTATCGCGAAGAGAGTGCTAGAAAACATGTTTTCGTCCTTTTTATTTGAATATTAGTTCGCATTCGAAGAGAAATGGCGTACTTTGAATGCGATTGCAAGCTCTTTTTCGAAGAGAATTAGCGTACTAATGAGATTTCTGGCTGCATTCGAAGAGAAATCTCACAATTTAAGTACGATATTCGCAGCTGCTGTGACGCACTAGCACATGATAAGTGGCTGCCACTGGGCAATACTTGCGAATGGTAAGTATTTATTCCTTACAGACTTCTAAATTACATTTCCATTTGTTACAGGTGTTAAAGTTTAATATCTTCTGAACAATGGTAACTGATTTATATCCGAATCCTATAAATAATAAAACTTACGATTTTCAGCTGTCAAATTTACCTGGCTCTTTCTTCAACCCAGAAATACACTGGAACAATAGTAGTAGGCGCGCGAAAAGTTGGGCGTGTGTGCCTCGTATCAGTCACATGCTACGGTATAAATTTCAAACGGAAGTACACACATTCATGAATATGCGTTATAGAGACAGTCAGCTTCAAATTCAGTACATATTTTTAGAAAGGAATGTAAAACAAAGTTAAGGCAGTTGTAGTGCAATGCAATGAGTAGAAGAAAAATGACTTTTAAATACACTGACGGTAAAAAAAAATCGCAGCACAAAGAACGAATTGTGCCGCGTAAACGAAAGTGGATAGGCGCATCTGAAAAAAGATGTATGTTCAAATTTCGCGCCAGTTGTATAAGAGTGGCGCTAGTAGTGCCACTAAGAGGATGCAAATCAGGTTTGCTTTAAATGGTAAGTCGATGTTCGTCAAGAGTGCTTTTAAGACGACAAAGACGCCATCATCAACCCCTCACTGAGTTTGAACGAGATCGTGTAATAGGACTACGAGAAGTTGGATGTTCCTTCTGCGATATTGCAGAAAGACTTGGAAGTAATGTAGCGATGGTACATGACTGCTGGCAGCGGTGGTTACGAGAATGTACGGCTTCAAGAAGATCGGGCTCCGAATGGTCACGTGGCACTACCGAAAGGGAAGGCCATCGCGTTCGGCGTTTGGGTCTGGCGCATCGTACAGACTGCATCTGCAGCGTCCATTTAAACAGCAGTTAGCACTGATGTCACATGCAATCCTCAATGAGTCTTTTAAATGACTGGACACCGATCTATTTCTTCAAATTAATTTGTATACAATTTCAGTTTGGCTTCAAATAAAAATATTTTATTAGTCATATGTCCATTTATCTTGTTTGGTCCCTGCAATTTCAAATTCAGTTTGTTGAATTTATGTGCAATATCGGACCAAAAAAGCTGGATGTGCCCACCATTCATCATTATCCAGTTCAGTATAATATTTATCACTTTGTTGTAAGAATGAAAAAGTCTGCAGCTCGTGGTCGTGCGGTAGCATTCTCGCTTCCCACGCCTGAGTTCCCGGGTTCGATTCCCGGCGGGGTCAGGGATTTTCTCTGCCTCGTGATGACTGGGTGTTGTGTGCTGTCCTTAGGTTAGTTAGGTTTAAGTAGTTCTAAGTTCTAGGGGACTGATGACCATAGATGTTAAGTCCCATAGTGCTCAGCCATTTGAACGATTTTTTAAGAATGAAATATACTACTGGCCATTAAAATTGCTACACCACGAAGATGACGTGCTACAGACGCGAAATTTGATAGGAAGAAGATGCTGTGATATGCAAATGATTAGCTTTTCAGAGCATTCACACAAGGTTGGCGCCGGTGTCGACACCTACAACATGCTGAAAAAATGGTTCAAATGGCTCTGAGCACTATGGGACTTAACTTCTGAGGTCATCAGTCCCCTAGAACTTAGAACTACTTACACCTAACTAACCTAAGAACATCACACACATCCATGCCCGAGGCAGGATTCGAACCTGCGACTGTAGCGGTCGCGCGGTTCCAGGCTGTAGCGCCTACAACCGCTCGGCCACCCCGGCCAAGGAAAGTTTCCAACCGATTTCTCATACACAAACAGCAGTTGATCGGCGTTGCTTGGTAAAATGTTGTTGTGATGCCTCATGCAAGGAGGAAAAATGCGTACCATCACGTTTCCGACTTTGATAAAGGTCGGATTGTAGCCTATCGCGATTGCCGCTTATCGTCTCACGACATTGCTGCTCGCGTTGGTCGAGATCCAATGACTGTTAGCAGAATGTGGAATCGGTGGGTTCAGGAGGGTAATACGGAACACCGTGCTGGATCCCAACGGCCTTGTATCACTAGCAGTCGAGATGACAGGCATCTTATCCACGTGGCTGTAACGGATCGTGCAGCCACGTCTCGATCCCTGAGTCAACAGGTGGGGACGTTTGCAAGACAACAACGATCTGCACGAACAGTTCGACGAAGATTGCAGCAGCGTGGACTATCAGCACGGAGTCCATTGCTGCCGTTACCCTTGACGCTGCATCACAGACAGGAGCGCCTGCGATAGTGTACTCAACGACGAACCTGGGTGCACGAATGGCAAAACGTCACTTATTCGGATGAATCCAGGTTCTATTTACAGCATCATGATGGTCGCATCCGTGTTTGGCGACATCGCGGTGAACGCACATTGGAAGCGTGTATTCGTCATCGCCATACTGGCGTATCACCCGGCGTGATGGTATGGGGTGCCATTGGTTACACGTCTCGGTCACCTCTTGTTCGCATTGACGGCACTTTGAACAGTGGACTTTACATTTCAGATGTGTTACGACCCGTGGCTCTACCCTTCATTCAATTTCTGCGATACCCTACATTTCAGCAGGATAATGCACGACCGCTTGTTGCAGGTCCTGTACGTGCCTTTCTGGATACAGAATATGTTCGACTGCTGCCCCGGCCGGCACATTCTGCAGTTCTCTCACCAACTGAAAACGTCTGGTCAATGGTGGCCGAACATCTGGTTTGTCACAAGACGCCAGTCACTACTCTTGATGAACTGTGGTATCGTGTTGAAGCTGCATGGGCAGCTGAACCTGTACACGCCATCCAAGCTCTGTTTGACTCAATGCCCAGGCGTATCAAGGCCGTTATTACGGCCAGAGGTGGTTATTCTGGGTACTGATTTCTCAGGATCTATGCACCCAAATTGCGTGAAAATGCAATCACATGTCAGTTGTAGTATGATATATTTGTCCATCGTATACTCGTTTATCATCTGCATTTCTTCTTGGTGTAGCAATTTTAATGGCCAGTAGGGTACTTCCACATATCAAATTGGCACACCGTTCTAGCACTTTTCCTTTGCTTAGCCAAATGAAATTTATCACATTTATGACTCTCGTCATAACATCCTTCAGTTTATTACTTGAAATTTGACATGCCAAACTCGGTTGCTTTCTTGATGCAGTAAGCACACCATTTTTTTATGCCCATCACTGACAGGCGACCGTCTATAAACATTGATAGTAAATTGGTTGTAGGTAAGACAGTATTTTTCTACAAAACCTTTAACTTCATCCTTAAAATCACAACCTTTCATTTGAACTCTCATGGTTATAATTGCCAGAAAGTTTTCTCTATTATCCCATCATTTGTGCACTAATACCCAGCCGGCCCGAGTTACCGTGTGGTTCTAGGCGCTACAGTCTTGAGCCGAACGACCGCTACGGTCCTGCTTCGGGCATGGATGTGTGTGATGTCCTTAGGTTAGTTAGGTTTAATTAGTTCTAAGTTCTAGGCGACTGATGACCTCAGAAGTTAAGTCGCATAGTGCTCAGAGCCATTTTTTAACTAATACACAAATAATGAAAATTGAGCCATTGGAGCTAAATATGTGCTGGAATTACAGGCAAGACTATAGTATTTGCGTATTTTTACTTTTTTTATTACTCCGTCAGACGTAGAGTATGATTCAATTGTCCCTCACCATGAGCCTTATGTAACCTGCAACACCTTCAACTACCAGGTGCGAAATTTTAATATTCTCTCGCTCGCTGTGCTCAAACTCTTGGCCTACAGAAATTATGAACAGGATCCTTTTGTAGGTAATTTAATGTAGTTAAATTTTCTACTGGTATATGTTTCCGTTAGTTTTCGAATTATTCAAGAAAAACGTACCTTCAAACACGTTTTCCTTTAACGAGTCGAAAACCGACCTCGACCTAAATGTATATCCCACTACAAAATTTAACTAAACTAAATTTCTTACAAAAAGTTCCTCTTCATTTTTTCATTTCGACTAATAGTTTGCGCGTAGCGAGTGAGAAAATATGAAAATCTCACATGTGGTTTTTGAAGGTGTTGCAGGTTGCATAAAACCTATCAGCAGGGGCAGCTCAATCACTTCGTATGTTTTGAAATGTCTTCTATATGGCGGCGACACTTAGATCCTGAAAGTGTAAGCGTATTTGTCTCATCCAATATTTGTTTGCTGTTTGGGAAACGTTGAAACAAAGTTTGAGAAAGAGTTATCAATTATTGTTTCACTAATTCAACATTACTGAAAGGTTTCATACTTTTTGCAAGAAGATTATGTGCTTCATATGATGCTTTCGTGATAGCCACATTTTGCTCAACTGCTGCTTACATGAAGTTTTGTTGACGTCGAATTGTTGATTTTAGGTGAGCAATTTTTTTCCGCTCTTTCATTTGTATCTAAAGGAAAAGCTGCTGTAAATGAAGTTTGCTTACTTATTTAGTGTCGAAATACATTGTATCTCTTCATTCCCACAAACGTTTCCCGGCATATTAAGCAAATAGCAGTACGTTGTTTGTGTCCACTTATAAAACTAAATTCTGCTTCCCATTTTTCTGGGATACTTGTTGTCTTCACTTATCTTCCTCTAAGTCACTATTTTTTACGATACATCAGACGCCATTTATTCCAATAAAGATAATCACACGAAAAACGAATACAAATACTTTCAACGCGACGAACGCTCAGGAGCGCCGACACCTTAGGTGAGGTTGACACTGAGGGACAGGACAAAGCTGAGGTGGCGGGTGCGGCCCCGTCCTCGGCTTCTCCCTCGTGCTGTTCTCCGTCGGTACGCCCTTAATGTTAGCGAGCTTTTGTAGAGGGGATTCGAACTCAGGTCCTGTCAGTGAGAGCACTTATGTATGGTTAAGAGATCTCCTGTCGTGCGAAAAATTGGAAAAGATACCTCGCAAGCTATTTAGTTCTTTGTAAAAATGATAACAGGTTCTGAGTAACAATTATACACTACTGGCCATTAAAATTGCTAAACCAAGAAGAAATGCAGATGATAAACGGGTATTCATTGGACAAATATATTATATTAGAAATGACATGCGATTACATTTTCACGCAATTTGGGTGCATAGATCCTGAGAAATCAGTACCCAGAACAACCACCTCTGGCCGTAATAACGGCCTTGATACGCCTGGGCATTGAGTCAAACAGAGCTTGGATGGCGTGTACAGGTACAGCTGTCCATGCAGCTTCAACACGATACCACAGTTCATCAAGAGTAGTGACTGGCGTATTGTGACGAGCCAGTTGCTCGGCCACCATTGACCAGACGTTTTCAGTTGGTGAGAGATCTGCAGAATGTGCTGGCCAGGGCAGCAATCGAACATTTTCTGTATCCAGAAAGGCCCATACGGGACATGCAACATGCGGTCGTCCATTATCTTCCTGAAATGTAGGGTTTCGCAGGGATCGAATGAAGGGTGGATCCACGGGTCGTAGCACAGCTGAAATGTAACGTCCACTGTTCAAAGTGCCGTCAATGCGAACAAGAGGTGACAGAGATGTGTAACCAATGGCACCCCATACCATCATGCCGAGTGATACACCAGTATGGCGATGACGAATACACGCTTCCAATGTGCGTTCACCGCGATGACGCCAAACACGGATGCGACCATCATGATGCTGTAAACAGAACCTGGATTCATCAGAAAACGCCGTTTTGCCATTCGTGCACCCAGGCGCTCCTGTCTGTGATGCAGCGTCAAGGTTAACCGCAGCAATGGTCTCCGAGCTGATAGTCCGTGCTGCTGCAAACGTCGTCGAACTGTTCGTGCAGATGGTTGTTGTCTTGCAAACGTCCCCATCTGTTGACTCAGGTATCGAGACGTGGCTGCACGATCCGTTACAGCCATGCGGATAAGATGCCTGTCATCTCGACTGCTAGTGATACGAGGCCGTTGGGATCCAGCATGGCGTTCTGTATTACCCTCCTGAACCCACCGATTCCATATTCTGCTAATAGTCATTGGATCTCGACCAACGCGAGCAGCAATGTCGCGATACGATAAGCCGTAATCGCGATAGGCTACAATCCGACCTTTATCAAAGTCGGAAACGTGATGGTACGTATTTCTTCTCCTTACACGAGGCATCACAAAAACGTTTCATCAGGCAACGCCGGTCAACTGCTGTTTGTGTATGAGAAATCGATTGGAAACTTTCCTTATGTCAGCACGTTGTAGGTGTCGCCACCGGCGCCAACCTTGTGTGAATGCTCTGAAAAACTAATCAATTTCATATCACAGCATCTTCTTCCTGTCGGTTAAATTTCGCGTCTGTAGCACTTCATCTTTTTGGTGTAGCAATTTTAATGGCCAGTAGTGTATAACGGAGAAAGATAGAATTCAGACTTCAAGATTCGAATTACGTATTTCAGATGAACGGTTAACGAACGAAACGAAAACAGCAAGAATAAAGGAATGTAACAGTTCATAAATGTTTTAATATTGATTTAGATCCATTTAAAAATTGCTAAAGTACGTCGCCCAACGTGTGAATGAATTTCTTTTTAAGTAAAAACAGAAGTAAATGAATAAAAAGAAGGTATAAGTAGAAAGACCGAATTTAAATTTGGCAGTGTGGTACCGATCAGTAATGGAAGGAGCTCAGCAGAAAATAGTGACGTGGCCTTAGTCCCCACGGCGAAAGGATCTAAGCAGTTACAACTGGAAATGACAAAAATGCGAGGAACACCTTCTTCTCGTGTACCCTTCATACGAACGAGGCTACGTAAAAACAGTTACATGTTTGGCCTTGAATCCAGACCTTTATTTTCTAAAATTACAAGGTAAATTTCAGTATAAAAATATTTTAATTAATACGGCTTGTAATGCGCTTTCTGTTACGTACTTCGTTTAAGGCATGTTCAGCTGCGTGCAACTCACTGCGTCTTCTAAATGTGGAAACTTCGACTGTCACGTGAGACAGTATTCTCAATAAAATTACTTTACACCTTACAGCCGACGGTTTCAGATTCGTGCCAACCTGAGCACTCCAACAATTGTGAGACAACAGTTGCGTGATGAAACGTTGTTGGTTTTACTGTGTGTGCGAATGAATCTGTAGTCGTAGTTTTAAATGATCTGCCGAATATAAGTCTCTATCACAAAAGTTTGCTAAGTAATTTAAACTCCTGTTTTTCTACTCACCGTGTTGTATTACAACAACCTCAGTTAATTTAATAAACCTTGCTACATTTAAGTACTGCATTTTTAAAGACAGTCTGTGCAAATGGGCACTCACGAATTCGCGATACATCTGTATAAAAATTTATACCACAGAAAGTGATCAGTTGCGCATGCCCATGGGATGCCGGTACTTGACGACTAACAATGAAACATTCCCGCTTTTATTCACTGTAATACCGCAATGGCCGCATTACCCCTCTGCCCCTAAGGTAAGCGGCATACTTCTCTCAACTCAATTCACCATCGTCAGTTAAAATTAAGCACAGCTTAAATATTGCTGTCTCTAAGTATTTTTGTTTGTTACTGAGCAGAAAACTCTTAACGTTAATTGACGTTTTCTGATTCGGCCGCAATTTGCTACAAGCATATCTTCTCACTATGTATAAACTGAAGTTCGCTACTCGCTTCTGTCTGAATGTAGTGGCTAATCGCAGAAACTGTAGTGGGAGACGTTGATACTCGCGGCGGACAGGCGTTCCATTACAGTCTCCTTACGATAATTGGAAAATTATGACCATAAGTGGACTTTTTCACTTATAGCACTTCTTCGATTTGTATTGAAGCTGCCAAAGTGTATACTAGATCCTAACAAAACTGTTAAACTTTTTCATGGCTGCTAAGTCTTTACCCAGGAAGAGTATCTAAGTAAAGCCTTAATGGAAATGTACCCATATTTTCCACCCGTCAGAAAGGTGCTCAACGTAAACATACCAAAGAATACTGGTTTAATAACTCTGTGTATCAACTCAGATCCATAACTAATTCAAAAATGTAATGTCTAGAGCAAATGACTGAGAAATTAATATGATTAACTCATACATTTTTTCACTATCTTTTTTGTTCCTTATGTAAATTTTAAGTTTTAATAGAATGAAGTGTTTTGCAACATATCATGGCGACTATATTTCAGAAGAACTACTCCATAACTTCATGGATACATCATTACTCTTATTAAACAGCTTTCTGTACTCTTTCAATTCAGTGTTTTGTAGATTACAAAAGTGTTAAGAGGAATGTTTATAGCCGTTGTTAGTTTACTTAGTTAGTTACAAGTTCCATAGATCATTTGAACGATTCTTTAATCAAAACGCTCTGGAACGAGTCAGTTTACAGGATATGAATACATGATTATTGCGAACAAAAACGATATTATTATTATTTTTAGCCCTACTCATGCAACTACCCTTAAAAACAAATCTTTTTTTGCAGGCAACCGGTTTTTAAATGGAAACTCGTCAACGGAATAGAAGGCGTAGTCCAGGAGAAATGATTTTAAATTAAAATTAAAACTTGCTTCTCTACCTGTCAGACAATTTATGTTATTGGGTAACGGATAAAAATTTAAGTTGCTGCATATTGAACTCCTCTCTGAACCACAGACTTTTTTAACAATGGTTAATAAAGTTCATTTTTCCCTCCACTGTTGTAAGTATGTACGTTACTGTTCTTCTCAAATTGTGATGAATTATTAATGACGAATTTCATTAGCAAATATATGTGTTGTGATGACTGCAGTTAAAGTGCCTAGCTCCTTGACGAGGTTCCTCCATGACGTCCGTGGATGAACATCACATATTATTCTTGCTCGCTTTTGTGCAATCAATACTTTCTTTCCAACTGATGAGTTATACCAGAAAATTATTCTGTGCGGCTTCACTAAGTGGAAAATGCAAAATACACTCCTGGAAATTGAAATAAGAACACCGTGAATTCATTGTCCCAGGAAGTAGAAACTTTATTGACACATTCCTGGGGTCAGATACATCACATGATCACACTGACAGAACCACAGGCACATAGACACAGGCAACAGAGCATGCACAATGTCGGCACTGGTACAGTGTATATCCACCTTTCGCAGCAATGCAGGCTGCTATTCTCCCATGGAGACGATCGTAGAGATGCTGGATGTAGTCCTGTGGAACGGCTTGCCATGCCATTTCCACCTGACGCCTCAGTTGGACCAGCGTTCGTGCTGGACGTGCAGACCGCGTGAGACGACGCTTCATCCAGTCCCAAACATGCTCAATGGGGGACAGATCCGGAGATCTTGCTGGCCAGGGTAGTTGACTTACACCTTCTAGAGCACGTTGGGTGGCACGGGATACATGCGGACGTGCATTGTCCTGTTGGAACAGCAAGTTCCCTTGCCGGTCTAGGAATGGTAGAACGATGGGTTCGATGACGGTTTGGATGTACCGTGCACTATTCAGTGTCCCCTCGACGATCACCAGTGGTGTACGGCCAGTGTAGGAGATCGCTCCCCACACCATGATGCCGGGTGTTGGCCCTGTGTGCCTCGGTCGTATGCAGTCCTGATTGTGGCGCTCACCTGCACGGCGCCAAACACGCATACGACCATCATTGGCACCAAGACAGAAGCGACTCTCATCGCTGAAGACGACACGTCTCCATTCGTCCCTCCATTCACGCCTGTAGCGACACCACTGGAGGCGGGCTGCACGATGTTGGGGCGTGAGCGGAAGACGGCCTAACGGTGTGCGGGACCGTAGCCCAGCTTCATGGAGACGGTTGCGAATGGTCCTCGCCGATACCCCAGGAGCAACAGTGTCCCTAATTTGCTGGGAAGTGGCGGTGCGGTCCCCTACGGCACTGCGTAGGATCCTACGGTCTTGGCGTGCATCCGTGCGTCGCTGCGGTCCGGTCCCAGGTCGACGGGCACGTGCACCTTCCGCCGACCACTGGCGACAACATCGATGTACTGTGGAGACCTCACGCCCCACGTGTTGAGCAATTCGGCGGTACGTCCACCCGGCCTCCCGCATGCCCACTATACGCCCTCGCTCAAAGTCCGTCAACTGCACATACGGTTCACGTCCACGCTGTCGCGGCATGCTACCAGTGTTAAAGACTGCGATGGAGCTCCGTATGCCACGGCAAACTGGCTGACACTGACGGCGGCGGTGCACAAATGCTGCGCAGCTAGCGCCATTCGACGGCCAACACCGCGGTTCCTGGTGTGTCCGCTGTGCCGTGCGTGTGATCATTGCTTGTACAGCCCTCTCGCAGTGTCCGGAGCAAGTATGGTGGGTCTGACACACCGGTGTCAATGTGTTCTTTTTTCCATTTCCAGGAGTGTATGTTAGTAGGTTGCTACGATTATTTCCAAGCTCAGCAATTATTCCAAGAGCAAAAGTAGCTGAACTGGATTGTTTGAGAATCTCAGTAATATGTTGCTTCCAGTTCAAGGTTTCATCAATAGGTGCACCCAAAGATTTGGAGCATTCCACCCCTACAGTCTCCTCCTCATGTGCTGCCTCAATTGTTGCTAAGACTCTGTTTGTTGTGTACAACTGAATGTAGTGTGTTTTTTTTTAAATTTAAGATGAGTTCATTTTTTGAGACCCACTTAATAATTCTTTGGAAAAATCATCTATTAACTATTCTGTTGCGCTCTTTCTAATCGGATTTATTGTAACACTAATATCGTCTGCAAAAGTACCAATTTTGTTTGTTGAATGTTAAGTGGAAGGTCATTCACATATATGAAGAACAGGAGCAGACTCGAACCCTGTGGGACTCACATTGTGACCCTTTTTTTTATCCCAGTCACTAAAATTTTCAGCCTTTCTGACACTGTCTGAATCATTCAGCACAACCTTTTGCATTCTGTTTGTCAAGTATGATTCCTACCAGTTGTGTGAAAGCCATAAATTCCATAAAACTTGAGTTTTTCTAAGAGTGTATCATAATCTACACAATCGAAGGCCTTGGAAATTCCAACTGGAGATTCATTTTCGGAACACAACCTACGACCAGCTTAGAGACAGAAGTGATAGCACTTTCTGCAGGACTTGACCATCATTTTGCAGGACAATGCTCAAGTGCGTACAGTGCAAGCTGTTACTGATTTGTTTGACTGATGGGCTACCAAGTGCTATACCACCTACTGCACTCCCCTGACTTCAGTCCTCGTGAGTTCAACTCGATTTCTACAGTGAAGGAAACACTTCACGGCATTCACTTCAGAACTGCTACAAATTCGTCAGGCAGTAGACCGCGCCGCTCGAACTGTCAACACAACTGGCACTGCTAAGAGTTCCACATCGCTGGCAACGGGTTATAAACAATGTTGGTGGCTACTTTGAAGGTCAGTAAAACTTTGAAACACGTATCTATTTTGTACGAGCTGTAAATAAATAGTTGCCACTATTAAAGTTCCAGCCCTCGTAATTGTATTAATTTCGGTGAAGGATGTTGCTGCTAGTTGTAGTTACTTGAAGTTTTGTGGAGTGACATTTTTAATATATTCTCTTGCTTCATCAACTGAACGATTAAATGCTCTGTTTGCTGCTACGTTTTGAAAGTGATTGTCAAAAATACTTGCAGCTTGTGAATTGTAACACTGTCATTTAGTTTTATTGTTACAGAATCTTGTACACTGACTGGTTGCCCTGTCTCCTGCTTGATGTCGCATATAGTTTTAATCTTATTGTCTGTATTATTTATTTCCTTCAGAACATGCATACATTTGAACATTTTAATGACTTCCTTAAAACGCAACCATATTTTTTGTAATGTGCAAGTAATGTCAGAACTTGACTTACTCTGGCCTTTACACAAATTTCCCTCTTCCTCTTAAATGACACTTTAATTCCCTTAGCTATCCGTAACTTACTTGTTTTTTAATAGATCTTTTTGATATTTTTTTAGGAATGTAACTTTCAAATATTGACACAAAGTTAATATGGAATAAATTAAATCTGACATTAGCATTCTTTCTACATATATATCATCTAATACCACCTCGTTTAGCTTACTCTGAAAACATTGTGTTCTGTTGTTATTAATTAGCCTAACTACTTTATATGAACCTGCCTGAGGGTTGTAAGGTGCCATACTATTTATTTCCATTAATTGTGTGTCATGATCAGGTAGTCTATTAACGATTAGGTACACATTAATTGTTTCAGCCTGAGCACTGTCTATAAAAACGTTATCAATCAGTGTCCTACTATTTTGCTGCAGACGAGTTGGAAAACTGACTACTGAAATTAAACTGAAACACTCAAATAGTAATTCTACTTCATTTTTCCTGCCTGTGACATTTAAGAAATTACACTGAAATCTCCACAAACTACTAACTGATTCTTATTGTCTGACAAGTAACTCCACAATTATCAGAAAAGTATTCTGTGGTAAGAACTCATAAGCACATGCTGTGATCAACACAAAAACTATTTGTTTCAACACTTTTGACTTTGTGTCCAACTTTTACATATGCTGCAACTCATCTCTTTTCCATTTAAGTCTACACGAAAATGATGTACATCTATGATCCCTGATATTTAACTTCTCCATCCCTGTGATTACATCGTGTTCAGAGAAGCACAGAACATCCATCACTTCAGAATTTTCGACATTTTCTAGGCATGCAAAATGCTCATCTACCTTGTTTTTCAACCGTCTAATGCTCTGATGGTTTTAAGTTTCATAGTTTGGTATGGTGCGGTGTTCTGCGAGTATTCATTGATCTCCCAATCAGTTTCTAAACTAATTTCATAGAATGCAGTCAGATTGTTGATCCAGTATCTACCAATCCTACTTGGTTACCTCCATTTCTGGCACTTATGGTATCACGTATGGAGTATTCGAATAGGGTTATTATATGCGGAATCTATGCTGTTTACAGCAGATATGGTCAGTTTGTTCGAAGTAGATCTTTATGCAGGAACACATAATATGTTCTAAGAGTTATTGTAATATGAGCTGTATAGAATTGTAGTTCTCAACAGCAGTTCAGCTTCCTTTCTTTTGTGAAATATCATTTCAGAACTGATTTACGTGACATATCTTAAATATTCTGTAGTCTAAGCAATTCTGTTAACCAAAGGCGAAATACTTATAGTGGTCTTCCTTGTCTCACGGACTTCGTGGATAAGTGTTCTGATTTGGAGCATAGATTGGTGTTCGAAATTAAAGCAACAAACGGTAATTTTGTGAGGTTGCGTTTATTTTGCCAGTAAACAGTATAGACAGGAGATAGTAAAGTAGAAACAATATAAAGAATACAAAATGTAAACAACTGCAACATGCATAGCGGAAGACGAAAATGATATTCGTTTTTTCCAGCTTAACGGATTTGCACGTACATTCTGACAGCTGTTTAATGTGCTCAGTGTGGGGTTTGACCTCATCTGGCAGCAGTATAGGCCTAACAACGATAGGGCATGCTGTGAACGATGTCATCAATCTCATGTTGAAGCAGTAACGCCCATTCTTCACTCAGAGCTGCTCGCAAGTCTTGGAGAGTGGTTCGTGGATGGTGACGTGGTACAACCCACCCGTCTCCCAGGTGCACCTCCGGCATGCTCTATGGGATTTAAATTGGGACAGCGAGCAGGCCACGCCATCCGCGCAATATCTTTCGTTTCCAAGGAAACGTCAACCACCCATGCTCTATGAGTTCGAGCACTATCGTACATTAATACGAAGTCTAGGCCCGCAGCTCCTCAGAGTAACCGCACATTAGGTCCCAAGATCTCGTCACGATACCTGACAGCAATTAAACCTTGTCAATTCACCCGTACAATTTCAGGGCGATGCATTCGAGTGGTCAACATAATCCCTGCTCACACCATTAGCGATATTTCTCGTTACCGGTCTCTTTACACAATGTCTTGGTGCCGAAATAGTGTTCCACGTTCCTTCCAGATGCGAATCCGTCGAGAACCACTCTCCGGATCAAATCGTGACTCATCTGGGAAGAGAACATTGGCCACTGTTCCATCGTCCAGGTGGCATGTGAACGACACAACTTTAGACGTTCCCTTCTGTGAAGACGCGTCAGAGGTACAATAACAGCACGTCTCTGACAATAACGGTCACTCTGCCGAAGCCTTCTGTACACCGTTTGCCTCTGTACAATACGTCCAGTGGATGCTGGGAGGTCGAATATCAGTTGCCGTGCAGTACCAAGGCGGCACCGTCGTGCACTTACAGCCAAATAACGGTCCTCTCTTTCTGATGTCACACGTGGTCCGCCCTGCCCTGGTGTTCGGAATACAGTTTCGGTCTCTATACATTATCGCCACATTCGAGAAACAAGAGAACGATTCCAATTAAGCTATCGGGCCACATCAATTTGTGTTTGTTCTGCTTTCATTCTTCCTATGGCAATCGACAGCAGAGAGCCTGGTAGACATCTCTGTGCCATACTGTACCGTCTGTGACTGTGTACACAGCGACTGTGGATGTGGGACTGCACGGCAAACACTACCCCGTTTCCAGAATGAGATTTTCACTCTGCAGCGGAGTGTGCGCTGATACGAAACTTCCTGGCAGATTAAAACTGTGTGCCCGACCGAGACTCGAACTCGGGACCTTTGCCTTTCGCGGGCAAGTGCTCTACCATCTGAGCTACCGAAGCACGACTCACGCCCGGTACTCACAGCTCTACTTCTGCCAGTATCCGTCTCCTACCTTCCAAACTTTACAGAAGCTCTCCTGCGAACCTTGCAGAACTAGCACTCCCAGGCTGTGGCTAAGCCATGTCTCCGCAGTATCCTTTCTTTCAGGAGTGCTAGTTCTGCAAGGTTCGCAGGAGAGCTTCTGTAAACTTTGGAAGGTAGGAGACGAGATACTGGCAGAAGTAAAGCTGTGAGTACCGGGCGTGAGTCGTGCTTCGGTAGCTCAGATGGTAGAGCACTTGCCCGCGAAAGACAAAGGTCGCGAGTTCGAGTCTCGGTCGGGCACACAGTTTTAATCTGCCAGGAAGTTTCACTACCCCGTTTGATAGGTGCCCTGACGTCATCGTTGGTGTGGTTGTCCGTTGACCGGAATGCTATTTTCCGTACAGAACACGATCGTACGGACATCTATTGACAATTTGTATGATTATATTGTGAGTTAGACAGAGTACGGGGAAATAGTGATTTGCCACTTTAATTTTGGTCACCAGTGTACATTCATAGGGGGTTATGTAAAAAAACTACGAATACAAAAATTTATAGTTTTTAGAGGACATAAAAAGAAACACCTTTTTTGTTAAAGAAATGTCACAACTCGCAACACCGGCGTTGCGTGGGAGGTGCTGCGTGGGCCGTGGCCCCGGGCAGCACAGATGAGTGGGCGTCAGTGAGCTGCTATGCAGGTTAATCCTGCCTACATTCTCATTAGACCAGTTAATGCATTGTCATTCGGACTATATGGCTATTTACACATAATCTGAAGGCAACTGGACAAATGGATGTAGTTCAAAATTGAGTTGTAAGATTTAACGTAGAGAGTACTGTGTAAAGAAGGACTTACGGAGAATAAACTACCTGTTCTGCACACAGAGTTTATTCCCAGCCATAATGTCTTTCCCATGCGAAAATATTCCTTTGATTCGTTGAGGACGGCTGGAACTGCGTACAGGAGGCGCAGGACAAAAAATGTAGCTGCTATCATGAAGTAAAGTATGTCACTGAGTTAAGCAGGTTTAACCTACTTCAATAATTGATTACAGCGATGTTGTCCCGCATGGCCTTTCTCAGGAAAGCTTACGGTGCCTGTAACTGGTTATGAATGCCAATGTTCGTTATATCTGTGATGTTCGACTATTTGATAATATTTCACCATCATATGCACAGCTATCCTGACTGGGTGCAAACTGTCTTATCGACGAACACTGTCCCCAATATCTTTCCTCGGCCTTAATGCTCTTATATGAACAACACACGTTCCCGCCACAACTAAATCCCTTCTGTCCCACTCCATAGTTCGTGCACCTCCTCGAAGTCCTCCTCAGTAGCAGGAACCCGACCCTGAAATAACCTCTCGCATTATATTAGAGAACTGAATAACATCTCCAGCTTCAGAAGACAATTAATGACATATCTACTAAAGCAACACTAAGGATTACCATTGCCCCTGTACGCACTCGTTACCCTTGTACATACTTATTTCCAACCACTTTTTTCTCTTTTCCCAGCATTCATTCATAGCAGGTGCAGTCTCCTTAAATTTCCTTTCCTCAGAACTTCTTATATCACAAAAGATCTATCTTACACACCTATAAACTCTTTTTACATCTTAAGTTATTATTATTATTATTATTATTATTATCATTATTACTCTCAACATCAGTGGTGGCAGTAGCTGCTTTATTACAAGTACTACCAATATTAACTTTATTAGATTGTAGCCTGTATGATTTACTCACATTGCCACTTCAGACGCTCAAATCATTTTAATACTATTTCGGATATAAAAAATGTTATTTTTTTTAGAAAACTATGCTGTAAAAGCAGGTACAGCATGTGTGAAACCGTGGTCCAATGTAAGAATGGGCCAGATGGCCCTGATTAATCGGGTTAACTAAATAAATAAAATAAAAACTTTCGTCTCTGTAGGCACTGTCAAAGGATACGGATTGTTGGTGAGTGATTTCTTCAAATTTCAGCCTTTTACAACTTTAACTGTACATATTTGAAAGTTTTTATAATATAAACCACATAAACACATTGAATTAAAAACTTGTCAAGATAACACGCAAAAGTGGGTTACTTTAACCCGTTGTTTTTGCCGTACGAGTGGGGCTCAAGTGACGCTAAATTACATTTCTAATCATCAAATGCGATATTACTGTGAGCTCAAGTTGTCCATAAAACAAATTGATTTACAAAACTTGACTGCTGTTGGTCAAATGCAGTTTATTGAAAGATTCTCGAGTAATTACCAAATAGAAGACGAGTATGCTCTAATCGAATGCATGAGGCCCACCAAGAAAGTCTGGAAACAGCCAACATCGAAGCATATTTTGCTATACAAATGGGAAGTCACTGATGGAAAAATTAAATCTCCAAAACTTGTGAGTAAAGTTCTTTTTACAGTCACTTGGAAGCACAACATGTCAACTCCGGCAGTTCGTGTTTTGTGTGAGTGAATAGTTCTCCAAAAAAAGAGTCTCCCTTTGTAAATACATTTCAAAATGATTCATAAAATATTATTTACTTTGTTAAATGCTATTCAGTACAAAAACACTTGCATTATATAAAAACTGTGAAGCGCTTTGCGTGTCACGAAATAAATGTAGTTAACATATCATCTAGATCTAGTTTATCGGTAGTATCGCAGTAAACATGTAAAATAACAATATGATTTGCTCGATCTTGTAACATTGTTGATCTTAAATGAATGGACGTAGAAACGAAAAACTTCGGTCATTACAACAGGATGATAAAGGAATTGTAATAAGCAAGCGAACAAAGTTCACAGACTTTGTGAGTTAGTCCTCTTGTCCATTCATGTTTTTTTAAGAACTCCACAACTTGCCTCGTGTTCTTTTCTTCCTCATTGTGTCTCTTCAAAAGCTGTAGAAACAACCAGTCTTGCTCCATCAAAATCATTTTTTTAGTTTATCAGTTTTACTAACGCCTGTAGGTTGTCCAAGAGTAAATTTTTCCAACGATTTAAAAAAAAAATTGCAGAATGATTGTCGAATCTATATTCTTGAGTAACACGATCAGCTGGTTGAAAATTTCAAAGCATGATTTCCTGACAAATACTTGAGGCGTTTTGAATTTGATGCATTCTTTATCAGCTTGATCGAGACATTTTGGAGTTTTGTGCTGACCCAGAAGTTCAGCATCGTCAGGATCAAGATCAGGAACACCTTGATCACTTTAACGACAAATTTCCGTAAATTAAAGTTAATACATAATCTGCCACCCTCGAAAATCAGAGCTGCGCGCTGTGTCTACCTGTGGTCTAGATTCCGCGAGGCTTTCATATTAGGTACTCTAAATCTTTAATCTGGAGGATATTCATTTTAGATTAACTATTACGGCCAGGATGTGCTGTGGTAACAGATTAACTGGTTTAAAAACATGTTCAAAAGTGTGTGAATTCCTAAGGGACAAAACTGCTGAGGTCATCGGTCCCAAGACTTACACACTACTTAAACTAACTTATGCTACGAACAACACACACACACACACCCATGCCCGAGGGAGAACTCGAACCTCCGGCGGGAGGGGCGGCTCAATAACTGAATTCAACCCAGAATTTGAAGGGAGGGCTAGAGGCGATGTGGTAAACATTTCACAAAATGTTTGCAAAGAAAATTTGACAACGCTAGAGAAGCTAATAGAAAGGACGTAGAAACTTTGTTGTCAGGATGCAATGATTTTCGTTTCTATATCTCCTGCGCCTCTGGCAACCGTGTAACACCGATATTAATATTTTCTACACTTATCTCATGTAACTTCTTTGTCTGCTTTACTTAATGTGACATCTGTATAAATATTCCCCTTGACGTAACACCTATGTAAATGCTGTATTCATTATTTATGACCGTTTACGTAATTGTGATTAATTTATGGATGTAATTTTAAAAGCAATGTTCTGTAAAAAAGATGGAAATGCCAATCTTTACTTGTGATACTGGTTCATGCATAGGGTTTTTAGGTTTATAATGAAACAAAACATGTAGTGTAGCCCCTCCATAACGAAACTGACTTGGTGGAAATGCAATCGGTGGATTTTGTGATCGAACTGTAATGTCCTTTTTGGCAAGAGTCAGTCGGTGGCAAGCAGGCGAAGTATTCGTATCTTGTGAACTGAACAGGACCAAAAAAAACACCAAGATTATATAGCCTCGAATGTGGAAGTAAATCGGCTTACTATTTATAGCATACTTTGATTAGTTCGACATTAAGAAGAAAATTTACAAGCTTGTTACACAGCAAGAGCCACGGATACTTCTGCTGCCCTTTTTCAATAGCCATAGGGGATCGACACTGCCACCACTTTCATCTCAAAGAATCAGCTGAGTACTGTATAACTGCATGGACCAGTTATGTGGTTTCTTTTTCACTAATAAGTTTTTTTTTTTAAACTTTGCGTTGAGCACCGGTATTTATCCACAGACATTTACCTAGACAGGATCCTATTCCAAGTGCTACAATATTCCCGAGTGGCTTATTTTATTGAATTGAAAAGTAATTGCCTTATTTAACAAAATTTAATAAATACTGTGCAGTAGTCAATTTGATAATTATTCAATGAGCCTAAGTTTTGAAGTACTCCACGCATTTTTCACAGAAGGGCAGTTAAAGTTTCTCTAAAGTATAATTGCCAAGAAAAGATTTAAAGTATTCAGTTTAAAGATTGTTCTTTTTCAAATCCCAGTACAGTATTTCAGTTACCTGTAGAAGATGTGATGGTTCATAACAGTTACTGGCTAGAACACTTGAAGGGCCAGCACAAGGATTAATTATTGTGCAGGTTTTGAGGTAACAGTGTTTACAAATTCATATGAATGTAGTGAAGTGTTTATCATATTATGTAAATGTTCACCTTATATCTGAGTCTGCTGACAGATCAGTTTCTGGAAGCCCGAGATAATAGTTGACCCATATTCAAATTTCATAATACAAATACAGCATCAATGAAGTGCACTTGCCAATTCTGTAACATTCGTGTGCTATAATATGTAACTGGCTGTAACTATCAAAACTACACCATATCCAGGTATCAAACGTCCCATTTGAGGCATACAGTATAAAGAAGTGAACGCTCCGCGAGGATATAGATATTAATCAGAATATAGATTACAATCACCTAAAACTATTTCTGTGTCAGTAAATTCCAATAATTTAACTGTTAAAATAACCCGTGGTCAAATGCAGTGGGTTTCCACCATTACAAATCATTTACTCATAATGATCATTATCTTTATGCTTTAACAAACAGATAGTAAGTGTTATCGGGAGTCAGTTGTGAAAAAAAATGGTTAATATTCCTCCTGAGTTGTTCGTGCCAAACCACTGTCACATTACTGCGAAAAAGGATTTCAGTATCTAATAATATCAGTCTCAATAGTTCACCTTGTTTATGAACAAGGCTTGCACTTGGCACAACTTTGCCTAATTAGGCTGTCAACCGTTTTCTTCTACGTAATTACAGTTTACGTTAGCATGAATAGAAATTTGGTTCGATTCCCGTTTCTTTAGATTGCTTCCTTTCAAAATAAATCTTTTATGAAACTTAATTGTGTCCGATACTTTAACCATTAACCACAGTCACGAGCCTTTCCAAGTCCTTTCCCGAGAATAACATTATCGGCGAATTGCTATATCAGTAAGAACCGGTAGCGTTATAATTGGTGACTGTCACAGGACTAACAGTTCTGTTGGAGTGAAGTGTGATACCTGTCGCCGCGTGACAGAACTTTTTTGGCTTGTGACACATCAAACACAGACTGCAGCATATGTACTAAGCGCGAAACGAACGCATTACGAGCATCTAATGTCCAGCGGGTTGAACTTGCAGCAAATTCAACAAAGACATTAATAAGAAATGTTATGGGAGTTTAGACAGTAAACAGTAATTAATGTTAAACGTTAGTACGGGTACAAAAACAGTAGCAGAGCAAAGCGGACAAAACGAGACAGTAATGCTGTACCGACAAACACCATGGAAGAATTACGTGGAACTTAGTCGTTATGCGAATAAATCGGTTGATATGTTCAGTGTGCCACAAATAGAGAAAGAACCAATCTAAACACTTGAGGCAGAATCAGGGCATTAAAATACGGGAGAGCAGGACAGTGAAAGAACATCCGTTAAAAAATTTACCTACACAAATTAAAGTACAAGGTAGCAGCGTTAGCAATTAACTAAAAACACAGGTAAGTGGTATTAGTAACCCTGAGAATCAAATGAAATCACTGGCAAGTAGGATCAGTAATCAGCTTAAAACAAAAGGAGTTAAAATCAGTAAATAGATCGAAAACGTAGACGAAAAAGTAGATGTTTTGAATACTCCAATCAAGGGCATGAAATCTAAAGCAGATACCATAAATACCAGTGTGGCCTCTACGCAGGGGCAAATCAATGATATCAACAAAAGATTCGATTTAGACATTATGAAGATCTAAGAAATGGCAGAAACTTTAGTAGTAACGAAAGTGGACGAAAGGGTCTTCGGTCTGAAAACTGAAGTTGTTGACGAATGTACAGGGTGACAGTTATTGAACTACATGAAAAAAGGTAAATTAGTTACAAACTACGACGTTCACACATTTTGTTCAACAAGCAAACGTCACTACAGATATTCGGCTTTAATTTATGACATGTCTGATATGTCTGCTATCATTAGTGATGATGTGCCGCAGACGAATAGCGAAGTTCTGCATGACCCGCTGAAGTGTCAGAACATCGATGCTGTCGATGACCTCCTGAATGGCTTTTTTCAGCTCAGCAATGGTTTTGGGGTTATTGATGTACACATAGTTTGTAATATAGCCCCCAAAAAAGGAGTGACATGTGTTCAGATCCGGAGAATATGGCGGGCGGCTAATCGAGGCCTATGCCATCGGCCTCTGGGTACCCCAAAGTGCTCCTCCAGGACATCGAACACTCTCCTGCTGCGATGGGGTCGAACTCTGTCTTGCATGAACCACATATTGTCGAAATCAGGGTCACTTCGGATAATGGGGACGAAATCATCTTCCAAAACTTTCACATACCGTTCGGTAGTCACCGTGCCATCAAGGAATATCGCACTGATTACTCCGTGACCGGACATTGCACAACACACAGTTACCCGTTGAGGGCGAAGAGACCTCTCGATCACGAAATACGGATTCTCAGTCCTCCAAATGCGCCAATATTGCTTATTGATGTACATATCCAGATGAAAATGGGCTTCGTAGCTAAACCGAATCATACAGCACATACTAATCCTGATGTTTGAACGTCCTAACGCAAACAGTTCAGAGGTTATGGCGATTTCATTTCATATAGGTCAATAATTGTCACCCTGTAGAAATGAAATCTCACACTGGAGAAATACAGTGTTTGACTCTGAGAAAGAAGGAAGTGAACAGGTAAATATTTGCGAACATAAGTGTGAACAAGACACTTCACAAATTCAAGGTAAAATCTGCGCTCTTGAAAAGAAGATAAGGGACAAGCAGTTATGTGCTGATAGAGAACCTCATGATAAACTATTAGAGGAGGTGAAGAACGCTTTGATTCTGCCAAAAGACATACTGGTTGGCAGCCATCTGATTGCCTGAAAAATTTACGAAAGGATTTTTCCTGAATATTTTACAGATCAGGAAAAGATTTAGGGAGTTGTCAGTGAATTAGCAGGTGATTCTAAACGATGGGGACAAAATCTGAATACAGATCAGATGACGTTCTACGAGTTTGATTAAAAATTTACCGAGGAATACTCCGAGCAAAAACAGGATTGTTAGTGACAAGAATTTATAATGGCCAGATTATATGACAATAGGGGCAGATATTCCATGAAAGATTTCTACAAATCCTGGTACCGAGAAGTGACACACTTAAGAAGTAGACAATCCGAGCCCAAGATTATTTGAGAGCTATGGATAAAGCTACCAGAGGATTCAAAAATATTCAAATGGCTTTGAGCACTATGGGACTTAACTTCTGAGGTCATCAGTCCCCTAGAACTAGTTAAACCCAACTAACCTAAGGACATCACACACATCCATGCCTAAGGCAGGATTCGTACCTGCGACCGTAGCGGTCGCACGGTTCCAGACTGTAGCGCCTAGAACCGCTTGGCCACTCGGGCCGGCCCAGAGTATTCGAAGAGGTACGTAGCAAGCAATCATAAAAGATTTTCTGTGTTTCTAGGAAGAATAGAGGATGAAGATCGCTGGAGAGTAAATCATGTTTATAGTCAAAATAACAACGAGTGTAGAGGTAATCACAATTACAATGAACGGAATATCTGTGATAGGTATCAGTTAACATGGTGCATCGAGATAGGGGCAGATGTCGAGGTACTTCAGCAGTTCGCGGTAGAGGATTTGCACCGCCAAATTGCCCCAACAGCAACAACGCGGAAAATTGAGCAACAACGAGGAAAATGAAGGACCGTCAATGTTCGGGTTAAACTAACACCGACAGATTTTCACGACCCAAACGTAAGTAGCAATACCAGTGTAGAAGTAAGGCATTTAGTACGAGAGAGCGACTGCAAAGCACCGCAGGCCGATGCTAGCTTAGCGACAGGTGTGCTCAGTAATGATTCATGGCATAACAGGCAATTGAACGAATACTAACTTGCGGACAGAGCCCCGCAGCATTGAATTCATCATATCGATCAGCTGCCCGTGCTGTAGACGCGGTATTTATGGTAGCAGAACAGAATGAGGACGTCATAATAGAATGCCACGAACCCCTACGGTAAATAACGACACCGGGGCAAGAGAAAACGTGAACATATTCGTAGGCGAGGAAAAAAGCGCCGTCGACAGTTCAAATAACGATAAAATTTGTGAAAATGAGTTGTAAGAGTTTTTAGTTGGTGCGAATTGGTCGATCATCTGTACTAAGCATTAAAGCAGTTCGAGTGGGAGGATCTGAAAAGAAATTATGCGGCCAGCAGACTAAGTGAAAGTGAAGGGAGGAAAACGAACGTCGACAAATAGCACGTGGCTCGATAGTAAGGAGGAAATGGAAGCAGTTGGCAGTACGCATTGTTCGCGAGCAGCAACTGTTAAAGAGGCGGTAAATAGTGAGGAAAAAGGATACGCGCAAAGGACACGAGCTGCCAATAATATTGAGAGTAATAAAAAATACGGTCGCTAGAAGAAGGAGAATGGAAGAAAATGAAATCCTCAGTAGTTTAAACGAAGTATTCCTCACTAACGAATGGCCAACAGAAAAAACTGTTGGCAGTAGCCCGTAAGAACTACTAACGTTAGGAGAAAACAGCAACCCTAGGTAATTAAGATCAGACAAAAACTCAGATGAAGAAATTAACAGCTGTCTAATAAAATGATTTCTGTTAAACTCGAACAGTGACCCGGAGTGGTCAGATTACGAAGATAGTTCGGACGAAGAATATCGTGAAGTAACCGAAATAGAGGAATGCGTAACGAAAAATTGTTAAACACAACAAGATGAAGTAAGGTCAGAACAAAACACTGAACCACCAGACGATGTTATATACTGTTAAAAACGGGTTCCCTTAGCGAAAGAATTTGAAATTCCAAAACCAAAGACGCCCTCTGCTATTGACAAAGTACATGTCGACAACATCCCTTGGTTCAGATGATTCAAATGGCTCTGAGTACTATGGGACTTAACTTCTGAGGTCATCAGTCCCCTAGAACTTAGAACTACTTAAACCTAACTAACATAAGGACATCACACACACTCATGCCCGAGGCAGGATTCGAACCTGCGACCGTTGCGGTCCCGCGGTTCCAGACTGTAGCGCCTAGAACCGCTCGGCCACGCCGGCCGGCCCAACATCCCTTGGGATTGAATTAGACATCCTTAAGGCTTGTTATGGAATGATCGGGAAAAAGAAATAACAGTGTGCACCGTAGCCCATACTGCCACCATAATTGCAGGACGTGGGGCAGGTTCATTTCAAAATCAACCGAGTTTATTTCCAAATTTATATTTAAAATGGTCCGTTTGAATTGCAAGGAACTCCTCACACTAACGCATATTATCTGGTGTACCGAAAATCAAAGAAGCCCTTAGGTGTTCGTAATATGGAGGACCTCAAACCTCATGTCCACGGAATAGAATAAGAAGCAGTGTAAAAATATGAGGTCAATAATTTGTACTATATTATAAAATCCCCCCCATGAACCATGGACCTTGCCGTTGGTGGGGAGGCTTGCGTGCCTCAGCGATACAGATAGCCGTACCGTAGGTGCAACCACAACGGAGGGGTATCTGTTGAGAGGCCAGACAAACGTGTGGTTCCTGAAGAGGGGCAGCAGCCTTTTCAGTAGTTGCAAGGGCAACAGTCTGGATGATTGACTGATCTGGCCTTGTAACAATAACCAAAACGGCCTTGCTGTGCTGGTACTGCGAACGGCTGAAAGCAAGGGGAAACTACAGCCGTAATTTTTCCCGAGGGCATGCAGCTTTACTGTATGATTACATGATGATGGCGTCCTCTTGGGTAAAATATTCCGGAGGTAAAATAGTCCCCCATTCGGATCTCCAGGTGGGGACTACTCAAGAGGATGTCGTTATCAGGAGAAAGAAAACTGGCGTTCTACGGATCGGAGCGTGGAATGTCAGATCCCTTAATCGGGCAGGTAGGTTAGAAAATTTGAAAAGGGAAATGGATAGGTTGAAGTTAGATATAGTGGGAATTAGTGAAGTTCGGTGGCAGGAGGAACAAGACTTCTGGTCAGGTGACTACAGGGTTATAAACACAAAATCAAATAGGGGTAATGCAGGAGTAGGTTTAATAATGAATAGGAAAATAGGAATGCGGGTAAGCTACTACAAACACCATAGTGAACGCATTATTGTGGCCAAGATAGATACGAAGCCCACGCCTACTACAGTAGTACAAGTTTATATGCCAACTAGCTCTGCAGATGACGAAGAAATTGAAGAAATGTATGATGAAATAAAAGAAATTATTCAGATTGTGAAGGGAGACGAAAATTTAATAATCTTGGGTGACTGGAATTCGAGTGTAGGAAAAGGGAGAGAAGGAAACGTGGTAGGTGAATATGGATTGGGGGACAGAAATGAAAGAGGAAGCCGCCTGGTCGAATTTTGCACAGAGCACAACATAATCATAACTAACACTTGGTTTAAGAATCATGAAAGAAGGTTGTATACATGGAAGAACCCTGGAGATACTAAAAGGTATCAGATAGATTATATAATGGTAAGACAGAGATTTAGGAACCAGGTTTTAAATTGTAAGACATTTCCAGGGGCAGATGTGGACTCTGACCACAATCTATTGGTTATGACCTGTAGATTAAAACTGAAGAAACTGCAAAAAGGTGGGAATTTAAGGAGATGGGACCTGGATAAACTAAAAGAACCAGAGGTTGTACAGAGATTCAGGGAGAGCATAAGGGAGCAATTGACAGGAATGGGGGAAATAAATACAGTAGAAGAAGAATGGGTAGCTTTGAGGGATGAAGTAGTGAAGGCAGCAGAGGATCAAGTAGGTAAAAAGACTAGGGCTAGTAGAAATCCTTGGGTAACAGAAGAAATATTGAATTTAATTGATGAAAGGAGAAAATATAAAAATGCAGTAAGTGAAACAGGCAAAAAGGAATACAAACGTCTCAAAAATGAGGTCGACAGGAAGTGCAAAATGGCTAAGCAGGGATGGCTAGAGGACAAATGTAAGGATGTAGAGGCCTATCTCACTAGGGGTAAGATAGATACCACCTACAGGAAAATTAAAGAGGCCTTTGGAGATAAGAGAACGACTTGTATGAATATCAAGAGCTCAGATGGAAACCCAGTTCTAAGCAAAAAAGGGAAAGGAGAAAGGTGGAAGGAGTATATAGAGGGTCTATACAAGGGCGATGTACTTGAGGACAATATTATGGAAATGGAAGAGGATGTAGATGAAGATGAAATGGGAGATATGATACTGCGTGAAGACTTTGACAGAGCACTGAAAGACCTGAGTCGAAACAAGGCTCCCGGAGTAGACAATATTCCATTGGAACTACTGACGGCCGTGGGAGAGCCAGTCCTGACAAAACTCTACCATCTGGTGAGCAAGATGTATGAAACAGGCGAAATACCTTCAGACTTCAAGAAGAATATAATAATTCCAATCCCAAAGAAAGCAGGTGTTGACAGATGTGAAAATTACCGAACTATCAGCTTAATAAGTCACAGCTGCAAAATACTAACACGAAGTCTTTACAGACGAATGGAAAAACTAGTAGAAGCCAACCTCGGGGAAGATCAGTTTGGATTCCGTAGAAACACTGGAACACGTGAGGCAATACTGACCTTACGACTTATCTTAGAAGAAAGATTAAGGAAAGGCAAACCTACGTTTCTAGCATTTGTAGACTTAAAGAAAGCTTTTGACAATGTTGACTGGAATACTCTCTTTCAAATTCTAAAGGTGGCAGGGGTAAAATACAGAGAGCGAAAGGCTATTTACAATTTGTACAGAAACCAGATGGCAGTTATAAGAGTCGAGGGACATGAAAGGGAAGCAGTGGTTGGGAAGGGAGTAAGACAGGGTTGTAGCCTCTCCCCGATGTTGTTCAATCTGTATATTGAGCAAGCAGTAAAGGAAACAAAAGAAAAATTCGGAGTAGGTATTAAAATTCATGGAGAAGAAATAAAAACTTTGAGGTTCGCCGATGACATTGTAATTCTGTCAGAGACAGCAAAGGACTTGGGAGAGCAGTTGAATGGAATAGACAGTGTCTTGAAAGGAGGATATAAGATGAACATCAACAAAAGCAAAACAAGGATAATGGAATGTAGTCTAATTAAGTCGGGTGATGCTGAGGGAATTAGATTAGGAAATGAGACACTTAAAGTAGTAAAGGAGTTTTGCTATTTGGGGAGCAAAATAACTGATGATGGTCGAAGTAGAGAGGATATAAAATGTAGGCTGGCAATGGCAAGGAAAGCGTTTCTGAAGAAGAGAAATTTGTTAACACCGAGTATAGATTTAAGTGTCAGGAAGTCATTTCTGAAAGTATTCGTATGGAGTGTAGCCATGTATGGAAGTGAAACATGGACGATAAATAGTTTGGACAAGAAGAGAATAGAAGCTTTCGAAATGTGGTGCTACAGAAGAATGCTGAAGATTAGATGGGTAGATCACATAACTAATGAGGAAGTATTGAATAGGATTGGGGAGAAGAGAAGTTTGTGGCACAACTTGACCAGAAGAAGGGATCGGTTGGTAGGACATGTTCTGAGGCATGAAGGGATCACCAATTTAGTATTGGAGGGCAGCGTGGAGGGTAAAAATCGTAGAGGGAGACCAAGAGATGAATACACTAAGCAGATTCAGAAGGATGTAGGTTGCAGTAGGTACTGGGAGATGAAAAAGCTTGCACAGGATAGAGTAGCATGGAGAGCTGCATCAAACCAGTCTCAGGACTGAAGACCACAACAACAACAACATATTATAAAATATTTATTCTTCCGAAATGTGTTTTATACTCAAATGTTATACTGTTTTGAAGTCTTATGTCTATAAGTTTCATATTCTTATGGTTGAAACTGTTTATAGAATGAAATGGACGTTCAAAAAAATTTCCCTGATCGAGTCATCAAATTACGGCTTCCTGCAGCGTTTACCATCTTTGATGCCGAATTGTTTGCGATCTTGCGGGCATTGGAGCAGATGAGATGTGTTCCCAGTCTTAAGTTTCTCATCTGTTCTGACTCTCTGAGTGCCCTTCAGACCATGCAACACTTGTACCCAGCGGATACGGTCGTCCAGAACATCCATGATGCCCTACTCCACCTGCAACGGCAGGGGAAGGAGGTTTCTTTCTGCTGGGTGCCGGGGCACGTGGGTATTAGGGGAAACGAACTGGCGGATGTGGCTGCCAAAGATGCATGTTCCCTCCCTCACGTTGTTGAATGTGCCGTCCCCCTCCATGCTGTTACCTCCCTTTTGCGTTCTCGTGTTATGCGTCAATGGGAAGAGGAGTGGCTGGCAGTCGGTGAAAATAAGCTGCGTCTGGTCAAGGCCACCACGCGGCCATGGCGTACATCCTACCAGTCATGCAGGCGGGATGAGGTTCTCCTCACCCGCCTCCGCATCGGGCACAGTCCCTTAACGCACGGTTTTTTACTCCGGCGGGAGGACCCCCCAATCTGTAGTGTTTGTGGCGACCTGATAACTGTGCGCCACATTTTACTTGACTGTCCTTTATTCTCTGACCAGAGGGCGGTGGTTTCCTTGCCACCGGATTTGCCCTCTATTTTGCAAGACGACGCAACGACTGTGGTTAAGGTCTTACGGTTTTGTGTCCTGTCCAATTTGTTGCCTCGGATTTTAGGGAGAGGATTTTAATGTGCTGCTGGGTGACTGGTTCACCCAGGTTTTAGGTAAGAGGTCCGCCAGTCACGATTACCTACTTGTTTCCCTTCAATTTCTGTTCTCTTTTCCTTGTGTTTCCTTTCCTTTTTAGTGCGTTTCTTCTCCTCTTGTTTTGCCTCTGTATGTGAGGATTTGTAACTGCGTCAGGTCTGTGTCTTTTAGCCGTTCTCCTTGTTCGCTGTCCGTCTTCGTCTCTTCTCCGCATGTGTTCCTGTTTCTATGCGTTTGGGCGCTGATGACCACGCTGTTTAGCGCCCGAAAACCTCAACCCACACACACACACACGTTCAAAAAATGTAAAATAACATGCTAAAACGCTGCACTGCATAATAAGCTGTAGCTTAACAAAATCGACTGTCAAAATGTGAAATGGGCAGCATAATTCCTTGCTAAGTGAATAGGGCAGGAAAGAATACTGCAAAAAAAAGAAAAAAAAAGAAAATGTCTCGGTGGATAGCCAAGTATTTCCCTGGTCAAACAGCCGGTCGGTGTGGCCGTGCGGATCTAGGCGCTTCAGTCTGGTACCGCGTGACCTCTACGGTCGCAGGTTCGAATCCTGCCTCGGGCATGGATGTGTGTGATGTCCTGAGGTTAGTTAGGTTTTAGTAGTTCTAAGTTCTAGGGGACTGATGACCTCAGATGTTAAGTCCCATAGTGCTCAGAGCCATTTGAACCATTTTGAACCTGGTCAAACAAGGTGCCCAAATAAAATGAGAGTGTAGTATCTGAAATAATCAAATGCCAGTGAAAAATTTTATGCTTATTATAAAGAGCGTTGTTATTTTGTTGCACTGCATAAAAAGTTACGCAGCAAAAAATACCTATCGGGTGGAAGTAATAATTTTTCCTAATTTTCTTTTTCCTGTACATAAACTGAAAGTAAAATCTTCACTGATATTTGGAAAATTATAAAAATTTGAAAAGTAAATGTTACCTTGAAAGCAAAATAAACGAACTGTTTACAGTTTGTAATAAAGAACTGTACATATTGAATATATTTTAAATATTGTTTATGTAAAAGTTTGTACCGTATTTTCTCTCTCGTACTTACGTATTATATGTTCGCTTGCATACGTGTCGTTCTCATAAAGGAACACTCAATGATAACCAAAGCTCTATTTAACAGAGGTGCTTTCCTATGATGCAGACGGCCTTGCCGCAGTGGTAACACCGGTTCCCGTCAGATCACCGAAGTGCTGGTGGGCTGGGCTAGCACTTGCCTGCTTACGAGGCACCACTTTGCCATCCGGACACAGCGTTCATTGAAAATGCACGTACTGTCTCGACACGCTGCCCGGCCGACCCACATTCCAACACAGCGCCACCTACCCCCAGTCCTCGCCCATGTTCTCTAAGATCGCTAATTTTAGATTCCCGCTGGAGGTCGAACGATATTGTGCGTCGGCACTGAAGGTTGTGTATCCATTGCCCCCTTGAGGTGAATCAAACACATGAATGCGTGGTGTGTTCTTCCGCAACGCAACTGCATAGTAAGCAGGAGATACCAGGTTCGAGTCCTGACGAGGCACACATTTTCACTCATCGCCGCCGATTCCTTCCCTTCCCTTTCATTACTCCCCCCCCTCAACCTTCAATTTAAATATTAACTTCTATTTTATGTTTCGAATATGTTCCCGAGGTCGTTTGTAAGGTGTGAGGCAAATCCAACACCTTCCATGAAAACCCTGACATGATAGCAAATCCGACAGTATGTCACATAGTTCAGAATAAATCCTGACATTAAATTAACCAAAGTAATATGATCAACGAATGAGCAAATGGAATACCACAGACTAACACAAGAACGCCTAAATGCATGTCATACCTCCCCACCGTGAAACAGACGCAGTTCCGAGGGGAGAAACGAGAACAGAAGCCGAGAGCAGAATCGTGTAGGCTAGGAGGCCCTACGATAAGGGACGGACACCCACGTCGCCAGCCGACTGCCAGAACCACCCCTCAGCCCATGTTAAAAGATAGAGCCCTCCAGAAGAACAGTATAGATCTTACGATAACACTAAAAGGGCCACACCAGCTGCAAGATTTAGCGTGAGACTTTTTCGCGTCTCTGTTAAGTTGCAAACGTTAAAAACATTGCCCCACCACGAAAAGTATAGCGTTTCTAATTGTATGGACAGAATTTTGTAGGCGGAGCTTAAGGTTAACATTGAGACCCTGACTGGTCAGTTGAAAACACAGCCAGACAGCTTTTTTTAAACCAACTTCGGTAAATTGTAGTAAGGAGAAGTTAGGAGGAGTTGCTTCCGAAACGGCGAGGTGCGTGGAGCTGTGCCGCCTGCCGCCCCCTGACGCTGCCTAAACACCGATAAGGTAATGAACGCACGCGATGCCGCATTTTTGAGCGCATAAGGCTTCACTCAGAACTGCAGAAGTCTCATCTGTTACACCCCCTTTTTACGTAATACTAGTGTCGATCGTCAATTAAATCTCACAGTGTTCACATTTGCTACTTGAAGTAAAAATCTGAAACGTGATGATTTTTCTGCTATATAATTATTGAGAAGCCACATCAGCCACTGTAATTTACGACAAGTTAGATAAGTAATTAACGATAATTGAGGGTCACTGTAGACCATTTTGATAGTTTTCTCTTTTATGAAACTTATCTTAAATCTAGATTATAGATGTGATATGGCATAGGTCATCCTTCGATCCATTGTAGAACTTGGAAACCCATTCAGGGAATATTCGTTCACATTTTTGTTGAACGCGGTTGGTTTTTATCATCCTGTATTAAAATATTTCCTTTTACCAATAGTGCAATTTATAAAGAATGTTTTGTGAGTAGAATAAAATTTCCAATGGTAAACTTAACTGTTTTTTCGATGTTATTTTACCAGCTAACTAAAAATAGGAAAGCCTTGAACCCCTTCCACTAAATTTAGTTAGTATTAAGATTCTTTTACAGGGAGTGCAGTGGAGCTGACGCTGAAATCATTAAGTATTTGATTATATCATCGCTATTCTCACTGAACTCTTCTGAACTCTACATGTCATGTGTGGTCTGGCGTCTCCTTACCAGCAACAGGTCCCAGGTTCAAACTAGTCAATTCCCTAAAAAACACTCTCAGAGCGTCGTTGCGCGAAAGTGGTAGGGAGACACGACTTAGAACAAACAGACACCACGCACAATGTTAGACGTTGTCTCAGACAATGGACCACAATTCTCATCAGCCGGTTCCCAGCAGTTTTGCGCTGCCAGTGGCGTACATCATGTGACCACTCCACCTTTCCACGTAGTCTAATGGTGAAGCTGAACGGTTCGTTCTAACATTCAGAATCCGCACGGATAAAACACTGTTCCTCCCTCAAAGTGGAGAGAGTTTTAAAAAAGTTTTCTATCATGCTTATGTTCCTTACCACGTGACGGGAAGCCGCCGGCAGAATTTTTACATGGCCGTAGACACTGCACTCGGAGGCCACCACAGAAACAACTCGTTCTGCCAGTTCAAAGTTTCAGTCGCAAGATGAAGTCTTCCACAAAGTTTTTGGAAAGAAACAGCAATGGGAGCACGGAGTCGTTACAAAAGCCATCCAAGGTTCTGCAGGGCTGCAGCGGGGCCACCAGAACCAGCGATGCGATTCTGACTATGTCAGTGATTCTGCTGCATGTTTGTCCACAGGCCCAGCACGTCGCTGTGTCCACAGCGTCAGCCGCGTCGAGGTCGGCACCATCCACTGTGATGCCCATGGTGGTCGAAGCCCCGCCCTCGTTGGCGCCCGTACAGCAGCCTGAAATGTCCGCGGACGCACCACCCTCGGATGGTCATCGCGCCCCTCCAGAAGATCGCGTAGCCGTTCAACTGATCACAGAGTCTGCATCTCTGGATGCGGGCGTGCACCCGGGACTGTTTTCTCGGCTGTTGTTCCAGATTACTCCAAGACCTATACCGGGATGCGGTAAGGGAGCTGCCCTCCTTGTTCCCTCGCATGCATCCTCATTCGATCCCTCCCTCTCCCCCCCCCTTCCCCCCCCTCCCCTTTCACCTTACGCTTCCTACACGGCGAGGATACAAGAGGATACGAGTTGACTTGGACAGGATTTGTGATTGGTGTAAAGAATGGCAGCTAACTCTAAATATAGATAAATGGAAATTAATGCAGATGAATAGGAAAAGAATCCTGTAATGTCTGAATACTCCATTAGTAGTGTAGCGCTTGACACAGTCACGTCGATTAAATATTTGGGCGTAACATCGCAGAGCGATATGAAGTGGGACAAGCATGTTATGGCAGTTGTGGGGAAGGCGGATAGTCGTCTTCGGTTCATTGGTAGAATTTTGGGAAGATGTGGTTCATCTGTAAAGGAGACCGCTTATGAAACACTAATGCGACCTATTCTTGAGTACTACTCGAACGTTTGGGATCCCTATCAGGTCGGATTGACGGAGGACATAGAAGCAATTGAGAGGCGGGCTGCTAGATTTGTTACTGGTAGGTTTTATCATCACGCGAGTATTACGGAAATGCTTCAGGAGCTCGGGTGGGAGTCTCTAGAGGAAAGGAGGCGTTCTTTTCGTGAATCGCTACTGGGGAAATTTAGAGATCCAGCATTTGAGACTGACTGCAGCACAATTTTACGGCCGCCAACTTACATTTCGCGGAAAGACCACAAAGATAAGATAATAGAGATTAGGGCTCGTACAGAAGCATATAGGCCTTCCTTTTTCTCTCGTTTTGTTTGGGAGTGGAACAGGGAGAGAAGATGCTAGTTGTGGTACGAGGTACCCTCCGCCACGCACCGTATCGTGGATTCCGGAGTATGTATGTAGATGTAGATGTAGGTCTGTGGGCGAGGAATGTGGTATCTTTCGAAGAACGAGGTGTCAAAACAAGGTTGGCACCTCGCAACGAAACCACAGAAAACGATAGTTTTCCCTTTCAATCCTCGTACGAAAGTCGAAATGGCAGATATTGAGATAACAGATCACGGAACAGAAAAAAAACTAAAATTGCTTAGTAGTGGAAAGGCGTCAGGACCATATAAAATACCTATAAGATTCTACGAAGATTATGTGAAAGAACTTGCTCCCCTTCTAGCAGTAATTTATCGTAGATGGCATGAGAACAAAGGGTACCTAGCGACTGGAAGAAAGCGCAGGTCATTCCCGTTTCTAAGAATGTCCGTAGGACAGATGCACACAATTATAGACCTATATCGTTGACGTCAATCTTTTGTAGACTTATGGAACATGTTTTGTGCTCAAGAATTATGACTTTTAGGAGAACAAAAATCTTTGTAAAAATCAACATGGTTTCCGCAGAGATCCTGCGAAAGTCAGCTCGCTCTGTTCCTCCACGAGATCCACAGCGCCGCCGCTCTGGTTGATGCCGTCTTCCTTTACTTCGGCAAGGCATTTGATACCATCCCGCACTGACATTTAGTGAAAAAATACGAGCTTTTCGAGTATCGGAGTAGATTTGCGACTGGATTCAAGACTTCCTTGCAGATAGTACTCGACACGTCGCTGTTAGCAGAACAAAATCGACAGATGTAAAGGTAATTTCCGGAGAACCCCAAGGAAGTGTGGTAGGACCGTTACTGTTTACAATACACAGGGTGGTCAATTGATCGTGACCGGGCCAAATATCTCACGACATAAGCGTCAAACGAAAAAACTACAAAGAACGAAAGTTGTCTAGCTTGAAGGGGGAAACCAGATGGCGCTATGGTTGGCCCGCTAGATGGCGCTGCCATAGGTCAAACAGATGTCAACTGCGTTTTTTAAAAATAGGAACCCCCATTTTTATTACATATTCGTGTAGTACGTGAAGAAATATGAATGTTTTAGTTGGACCACTTTTTTCGCTTTGTGATAGATTTGTGCTGTAATAGTCACAAACATATGGCTCACAATTTTAGACGAACAGTTGGTAACAGGTAGGTTTTTTAAATTAAAATACAGAACGTAGGTACGTTTGAACATTTTATTTCGGTTGTTCCAATCTGATACATGTACCTTTGTGAACTTATCATTTCTGAGAACGCATGCTGTTACAGCGTGATTACCTGTAAATACCACATTAATGCAATAAATGCTCAAAATGATGTCCGTCAACCTCAATGCATTCGGCAATACGTGTAACAACATTTCTCTCAACAGCGAGTAGTTCGCCTTCCGTAATGTTCGCAAATGCATTGACAATGCGCTGACGCATGTTGTCAGGCGTTGTCGGTGAATCACGATAGCAAATAACCGTCAACTTTCCCACAGAAAGAAACCCGGGGACGTCAGATATGGTGAACGTGAGGGCCATGGTATGGTGCTTCGACGACCACTTGTCATGAAATATGCCATTCAATACCGCTTCAAATGGTTCAAATGGCTCTGAGCACTATGGGACTCAACAGCTGAGGTCAGAAGTCCCCTAGAACTTAGAACTACTAAAACCTAACTAACCTTAGGACATCACACACATCCATGCCCGAGGCAGGATTCGAACCTGCGACCGTAGCAGTCGCGCGGTTCCGAGCTGAAGCGCCTAGAACCGTTCGGCCACCGTGGCCGGCACCGCTTCAACAGCACGCGAGCTATGTGCTGGACATCATCATGTTGGAAGTACATCAACGTTCTGTCATGCAGTGAAACATCTTGTAGTAACATAGGTAGAACATTACGTAAGAAATCAGCATACATTGCACCATATAGATTGCCAGCGATAAAATGGGGGGGCAATTATCCTTCCTCCCATACATTAACCAGCCAAGGACGCCGATGTTCCATTTGTCGCAGCCATCGTGGATTTTCGTTGCCCAATAGTGCATATTATGCCGGTTTACGTTACCGCTGTTGGTGAATGACGCTTCGTCGCTAAATAGAACGCATGCAAAAAATCTGTCATCGTACCGTATTTTCTCTTGTGCCCAGTGGCAGAACTGTACACGACGTTCAAAGTCGTCGCCATGCAATTCCTGGTGCCTAGAAATATGGTATGGGTACAATCGATGTTGATGTAGTATTCTCAACACCGACGTTTTTGAGATTCCCGATTCTCGCGCAATTTGTCTGCTACTGATGTGGGGATAGCCGCGACAGCAGCTAAAACACCTACTTGGGCATCATCATTTGTTGCAGGTCGTGGTTGACGTTTCACATGTTGCTGAACACTTCCTGTTTCCTTAAATAACGCAACTATCCGGCGAACGGTCCGGACACTTGGATGATGTCGTCCAGGATACCGAGCAGCATACATAGCACACGCCTGTTGGGCATTTTGATCACAATAGCCATACATCAACACGATATCGACCTTTTCCGCAATTGGTAAACGGCCTATTTTAACACCTGTAATGTATCACGAAGCAAATACCGTCCGCACTGGCGAAGTGTTACGTGATACCACGTACTTATACGTTTGTGACTATTAAGGCGCCATCTATCACAAAGCGAAAAAAGTGGTTCAACTAAAAAATTCATATTTCTTTATGTACTACACGAATATGTAATAAAAATGGGGGTTCCTATTTTAAAAAACGCAGTTGATATCCGTTTGACCTATGGCAGCGCCATCTAGCGGGCCAACCATAGCGCCGTCTGGTTTCCCCCTTCAAACTAGACAAGTTTCGTTCTTTGTAGTTTTTTCGTTTGATGCTTAATTCGTGAGATATTTGGCCCGGTCACTATCTCGTACAAAGCGTCGGATGCTTTTTAAGGCTGTTTGCAGATGATACGGTTTTCTGGAACAATGTAGCGACACCAGAAGATCGTAAATTCTTGCAGAATAACCTCCTGAGAATTGATGAATGGTGCAGGCTTTGGCAGTTGATACTGAACGTAAATAAATGTAACATATTGCGCATACATAGAAAATGAAATCCACTATTGTACAGCTGCACTGCTGATGACAAACCGCTGGAAACATCTAGAAGTAACTATACAGAGTGACGTTAAGTGAAGTGACCACATAAAACAAATAGTGGGAGAAGCAGATGTCAGATTCAGATTCATAGGAAGAATCTGACGGAAGTGTAACTCATTCACGAAGGAAGCGGCTTATAAGGCTTGTTCGACCGATTCTTGAGCATTGTTCACCTACCAGTTAGGACTGATAGATGAGATAGAGAAGATCCAACGAAGAGCGACGCGTTTCATTACAAGATCGTTTAGCCGCCGTGGGAGCGTTACAGAGGTACTCAACAAACAAGAGAAACGTTGTGCATCACGGAGAGATTTGCTATTAAAATTTCGAGAGAACTCTTTACGAGAAGAGTCGGACAACATATTACTTTCCCTCGCATATGTCTAGCGTAATGACCACGAGGAAAAAATTCGAGGAATTAGAGCCACTACAGAGGCTTACCGACAATCAGTGGAATACAGTTGGAGGGCTCAGTTAGTGGCACGAAAAGAAACCTCCGCCACACACTTTAAGATGGCTTGCGGAGTATGACGCAGATGTAGATAGACGCTACATTCTGCATCGACAAACGAGAAACGCCGGGCTTATAGAGCTCCGCTGTGCCTCCTCAATCGATAATCTAGTTACGGCTGAGCAGCGGAACACCCGCCTCGGTTCACAATCACCAATCAAGAGGACAGAATCGTCGTAGATAGACCGCCAGTGTATGAAATGTCTAGGGCAGAACTCTAATGCGAACATTGTCAGTTGTACTTCAAGTGAAGAGTCTTGTAAATTTGTCTGTATCAAGCGATGCTTTAATATCCCATGACAGTTGTAAATACGAGTAATAAGAGCAGTCCTGTGAAAAGGCTTTGTGCAAAAGTTAAGTAAATCTTCATATGTATATTCTAATAAAGTGAACAAATAGTTTGTGAGTTATAGTTCACTCAGATCTCCTCCTGGAGCAAAGCAAAGAACCCACAATCCGTTTCTCTAAGCAGGTAGAAGCTTATTTAGAGTATGACAAGAAATTTAGACGTTCAGATGTCTTACGCAACGAATTCCATCACGACACTTTACTCATAATGGAATACATACTCGTAATTTTACGTTATCAATTTTCACGTGTAACAAAGAGAATTTCGCTCATTGTACTTGACATTCGTTATTGACTTCACTAAAATCGCAATTGAACAACATCGTTACCAACACCGCGGTACGTAACTGACTGCTCGACAAATATGGATTGACATACACCTTCACGCTTTTACAAAACTGCGTTTATGGTGTGTAGGCTGAGACTGGAAATCACGTCATGAGTTATAGTTCTGAATCAATCTCTTAATTGAAATCCGATGTACTTTGTACATATTGTCTTGAGTGATCCTACTAAGAGAATTTTTAAAATTTTGTTAAATGACCTATGGTTATTTTTGTTCAAATATAATGTAACACATCTACAAATTTCTGCTGTATACGCATTACTATGAGCCACCAATGAATTTCTGGGCTACTTCGAATCCCATCCTTTGTATCAGGGAACGTTATTTAATGCAAATATTTTGCTCCTTAAAAAAAAAGAATTTCATAGGAAGACACATACGAGATACTTATTACGACTATCTTTTCTGTGACAAGTTTTTACACGAAGGTTGCTTGATTACCAGTACTGTCTCATTTCTTCGGAAGTACGATAATTCAGCATGATTTATATCCACATCTTACAAAAATTTCCAGTTTCGCCATATTTTCAATGTAACGAAAGAAAAAAGAATCGTCGAAGTATCACTGTGCAGTTGAGGTTCCGAGTAATATCGATGCAATTTTACTATCGAACAATCGTTTTCAAAACACTCTGAAGGAAACTGACACCAAGAACACTGGTTTCCAGTCAGAGGCTAGTATTAGAATCTATAGGAAATCACTGGGAATAATGGGCAGTAGGCATCTGCTGTTTATATCGTTTTGATAGATTTGACATCAGGACAGCAGCGCTATGCTCTTTGACGCAGTAAGTATCGAAACTGGGATAGTTTTTTCGTAAAGTTAATTTCATATTTGTAGATTCCAGGAGACTTCTGACACCGCTCCTCACAAGCTATTTCTAGTAAGATTGCCTGCCTATTGCATAACGTTTAAGTTGTGAGAGTGGATTCGGTATTTACTTTCAGAAAGGACAAAGTTCTTAATAGGTGTAGTTGAGTGGATGTCATCCAGTGAAACTGAATTTATATCTATGGTTCTCCAGGCAAGTTTTATAGGTCCTCTGCTGTTTCTGATCTATGTAAACGATTTTAGAGACAACATGCACAGCCTTCTTACACTTTTTGCTGATGATGTTGCCGTTTACCTCCAAGTATTGTCATCAGAAGATAGATGTGAATTACAAAATGATTTAGACAAGATATAGGTGTGGTGCCAAAAGTTGCAATTTAAGCTGAACGATAAAAGGTGTGAGGACCTACACATGAGTAGTAAAAAGAATCCGTTAAATTTAGGCTACACGATAAATAATATAAATTTTAATGTCGTCGATCCAACTAACTATCTATTGTAAGACGTCGTGGTCTCCTGACCTTCATTGCTTACATATTCCGCCCTCACAAACATATTCCGTACATCAAGACGTTTCATTCGAACCCAAACTCGATAAGATAGTCAATGTTGTATGAATTCATGTAAACGATGTGCAAGTAACTAATAAATTGCAAGTGCGCACCGTGGTTGAAATACTCGAGGCTGGCGTACACACATACATTCCAGACACGACAGTCACAGGAGCTTTTAGTTAGAGAGAGGCAACCGCACGCCAGGAGGCTGGTCCCAACCCATCTACGTCGGCCGGTGTCTGCCCGTAGAGCAGACAGCGTTTGCCCGAGTGAAAGGACGACCCGTGTTCGGCATAAAAGCAAATTCCGCTTCATTGTTTGGAAGCGGCCCGCCTACGCATTCTTTGCACATAGCACGCAGTTTCAGAGATTTTCAAAGGGAGACAGCAAACGCCAAACGCCGATACTACAGATTTCCGGGTTGGTCGCCTTAAACGGAACGTCATTCTCCCGTTTTAGAAGAGCAACGCTGATTGGCAGACAATATTTCTGACGCCTTGAGCTGAAGGAGTAATGGAAGAGACCGAAAGATATACCCCTTCACGTCTGGCGTGGAGAGGGGCCGTTCCGTTTTCGCTCTTGGAGCGAGAACACGTAACGAGAGCATGCGTGCTCGTACGTGTACTCAAAGAGCGAGGAACAAGTCTCTCCTCAGTACTTCACTGGGAGAGCACCTCTGTCGAGAGCGAATCAAAGTGCGACTCCATATTGAGTCCTTGCGATTAAGCATTCTTCTCTGTGTTCGCCGCTACACTTATTGTGCCGTGTGAATGGAGAGAGTTATAGTTAAACGCCTGCGAGCGAATTTTTGAGTGGCATCGCGGTGGACTGGTTATCTGACAGGTGTACCACGCCAATAGTTAGACTAGGGGCGAATAGGAGTCCTTGACTTCATCAAGGCATAGGGAGAGTTTGATTGGCGAAGGTCAATCCAGATAGAACGAGAGTTATCTTATTTGTCAGCAGCGAGTGGCGCAGACAGCAGTCATCACAGCTTACGGTATTGTGCACTACAGCTCTTGCGAGCCCCATATTTCCTCCACGACAGTACACTTCACTGCATTTCACACGCGACAGCCTCGACCGTACCTAGCAACATTCTAACTGATAATTATTCAAGTTGAGTAGGCGCGGTTCTCAGCCATTCTGCCAAGTCAATCACAATCTTAAACTTTGTATAGAAATTTCATTAACGAATCCTATCCTTAAGAGATAACTTCACATTCCAAAAAGAACCCGGAAATAACGTGTTAAGTTCATAACTAAAAGAGCCATTGTGATTTCTCAGAATTTAGCAAAATAAATAATAATTTCGTTAGTTTCATGATTTTCTTACACTAACTAGCACTACTCCAGTACCCAAGTATCCCACCAGTTACGAAAGAAATTTTGTGAATTTTTGTGTCATTTCCTTACAGTGGACGACTCCAGAAGATATTTATTGCTGAAAGCTTTTCAGGCATTTCTCTTTAGAATGTTAGGAGCGTCTGTCTGACTTCTGTAGTAGTGTGGGGGTGGAAATTGCATCTTGCAGGAGCCACAGGGTAAAGGGCACATCTCAGATCAATCCCACACGCTCACACTATGGATTGTAATTACTAACATCTTAAACAGCAACCATCACATAGAAAATGTTACGGGCAATACAAACCAAAATTTCGTTTTATTGGCAGAAGACTTAGAAGATGTAAAAAATCTAATAAAGAGACTGCCTATGCTACGCCTGCTGAGCCGTATGGGATGCTTACCAGATAAGATTGACGGTGGACATTTAAAAAGTCCAAAGGAGGGCATCTCGTATTGTATTATCGCGAAATAGGGGAAAGAGTGACACGGATACGATTCGCGAGTTAGGGCGACAATTATTAAAACAAAGCACTTTTCGTTGCGCCGCGATCTTTCTACAAAGTATCGTTCACCATCTTTCTCTTCCGAAAGCGAAAATGTTTTGATGTCCCCGATTTACACAGGGAGGTATGACCATAATATTAAATAAGAGAAATCACAGCTTGCACGGCAAGATTTAGGTGTTCATTTTCCCCATGTGCTCTTCGAGAGTGGACCGGTCGAGATAGAATCTGAAAGTGGTTCTCTGAACCCTCTGCCAAGCACCTGGATCAGAAGTGAACAGAAGTGATGTAAATGTAGGTATAGAAGATATGGTGCTATTACTAGGAATCAGTAGCAGACCCTGTATACCCCATCACTACCGAAGAGTTGCAAACAAAGCGGCCACTCGGAGATCGGACAGCGAAAATAAATGTTGGGTTTTGGTTTGTGGTTACTCACAACCCGTACTCGTACACACATTGTGTAATGCATGTATGTCCGAAGAAACAATGCATCGTTCCTCTTAAAAACACAGGAACTGCAATATCGCTTCTGTAACACAGATAACTTCGCACTGCACATGGAAATATTTCAGTACAATCACAGAAAAGAAAGATAAGACACATTTTCAAACAGAAGCCTTACTCTGCTTGTCATTAATAGGAAACTACGAACATATTAAATAAATACTATCCCTGAAAAGGTGACTGTCCTTATAAAAGTGACCGAGCGGTTCTAGGCGCTACAGTCTGGAACCGCGCGATCGCTACGGTCGCAGGTTCGAATCCTGCCTCGGGCATGGATGTGTGTGATGTCCTTAGGTTAGTTAGATTTAAGTAGTTCTAAGTTCTAGGGGACCGATGACCTCAGCAGTTAAGTCTCATAGTTCTCAGAGCCATTTGAACCATTTTTGTCCTTATAAAAACATCCTAAAAACATTATGTATTTACTTTTCACTGTTTCATTTTCTTGCAAAAGAAGACACTTTATAGTTATTGATTGTTGATTAGCAGTAGATCACTTACGCGTTATGGATTTAATTGACTGCAGCAAATTGTTAATAACATGCTAGCTTAAATAAAGTGCCATTCACTAGATGCGCTTATTGCTACGATACATAATGTACGTGTTGCAACTGCAATCAGCTCTGATGGATTCTTTTCAGGGGAACTCCATTGTTTCAAGTCGTCATGATCATCGTTGGGATGCATTAAACTGGAAGATATACTCAATCTGCTGTGTAGGATTTTCTATTCTTCTAGTCCCTCAGAGGGTCTTTATTTCTGGGTAACGATGGCTCAGCACTTGGAGATTTAATGTTAGTTAGCTAAAGAGAGAGAAGTAATACAACAATGATGTGGAAAGCATGAAGGCATACCCGGGAAGAAATGTGTTTTATGTGAGGAAACATTATACTAATAACATTTCTGTATAGCTGTAATACACTATGTACTAACTATACAAAAATGATTACGTGCAAGGTTTCATGGTGTACCTGAATAACTTACACTCACTTGCTGCATAGAGCTGAAAAGTTTCTGCTTTTAATTTATGTTAACCATAGTGAGACTACGAAAAGACGGTCAAAGGAATGTAGCAATATAATTCTTGGAAGTAATTACAGCCTTCTCATGTAGAAAAGGCAGGACTCGATTTTTAATTCCTCGGAAAGTTACGTCCAAGTTTTGATCTGAATCGAGGAAAGTATGTGCAAGGCTCCTTATAAAACAAATTTTGACCATACAAAACGAGCAAGTGCAATGTTCGTTTCTTTCTTTCAGTTCTTAGAGTAAATGATCGTTGAATTTGGTCATTGTGCACAATGATAATACCGTCACAATGACAACAAGAAGCTCAGGTGTACACCAGGTTGCATTTATTACTAGTTTGTAGCCTAAAAGTTGTAGGAAAATGTAAAGGATCTTGAAATCTATGTCAAGACTGAGATTAACAGATAATTATTTGCTCAAATAACTGACGAAAACCACAGCAAAAATTAAGACACGATAAAGTTCTCTAAAACTCAAATAAAATTAAACAGTGTGGGGAAGTAGAAAACCGTACAGACGTCTCTATGGAGCAAGTACTATAAGATCTGCCTCATCTGGGGAGCTCGTGAAATCAGAATCAATGAGACAACAAGTTGCGAATAAATATAACAAAATTAAGCAACACCAGTTGTGTGGCAAAATTAGTGACGAACTGCTCAGAATGTGGATTGCGCTACTGCAATTGCGAAACTTACATTTCTCCTAAATCAGCAAACATTACACCCATCACTAACAAAAGGCAGCTGGGAAATGGGAGATCCTCACGCAAGCAGCGCTTTGATGACCATGTAACATAGATCTCGCTCCAATACTCCCTACTTTCAAAAACATTCTACATGGGGAGACCAATGAATGCTGTTGACAATGTGATGTACAAGAGTATCACTTATTTCATGAGAAAATAGGGAAACGCTACAGAACTTCCCACTCTTGGCGTACAAAACGCACCATAAGAAATAGTAGGTTGGTACTGGGATGGAGCAGTGTCTCATCGATTAGTCGGCTTCTTCGCGCCTAGCACGGTGGCAGGGCGACTCAATTCGATTGAGTACATCAAATTTTGGAGCGTAAGTAACGCATCTTCCCGCGCTGGCCGGCAGGCGTTTCGGTGTCTCGTCCTTTGATGTCCAAACAGAATAGGTAACAATGTCGTGATCAGTTATTCTCTGGGGATGGCACTGGCGACACGCCGCCTTTTGCTCACGCCTGGGGGAGGCTCTGTCTCTGCTAACAGAAGCACAAAGCCGGCCACAGCCTCACTTCCGCAAAAACAGCCCGGCTCCCAGGGAACCTTCTGCCTTCCTAATGAGATTCACTGATCGCCTGGTGTCAACAAAGGGGACGCAGAGATCACACGGGCAGAGAACCTTCCCAGCGAGAAAAAGCTAAGCTTTCCTCTTAGAAAATGTTCCCAATACACCCTAAATACGTAAAATTAACCTCAAAATGTTGGCAAAAATGAAACAATATCACACAGTGATATGTGACAGTAATGTCGCACCTTGTACCTCCTGTTAAAGATTTATTTCTGTTATATACATCAATTATGCTAGTTAATTACAAATTATCCTTTCCTTGTACCAAAATGAAACAGCTCTTGTAGCTGCAGTAATTAAATTTACCTCACACTCATTATCATTGACACTGTAGAGTTACTGAAGTTTGTGAAACCAGAGAAGAACTAACTGGACTTCTGGTTCTTTTCGCCTTCCAATTCATCTGTGTCCTGAATGAGATTTTCACTCTGCAGCGGAGTGTGCGCTGATATGAAACTTCCTGGCAGATTAAAACTGCGTGCCCGACCGAGACTCGAACTCGGGACCTTTGCCTTTCGTGGGCAAGTGCTCTACCATCTGAGCTACCGAAGCACGACTCACGCCCGGTACTCACAGCTTTACTTCTGCCAGTATCCGTCTCCTACCTTCCAAACTTTACAGAAGCTCTCCTGCGAACCTTGCAGAACTAGCACTCCCAGGCTGTGGCTAAGCCATGTCTCCGCAGTATCCTTTCTTTCAGGAGTGCTAGTTCTGCAAGGTTCGCAGGAGAGCTTCTGTAAAGTTTGGAAGGTAGGAGACGGATACTGGCAGAAGTAAGGCTGTGAGTACCGGGCGTGAGTCGTGCATGGGTAGCTCAGTTGGTAGAGCACTTGCCCGCGAAAGGCAAAGGTCCCGAGTTCGAGTCTCGGTCGGGCACACAGTTGTAATCTGCCAGGAAGTTTCATCTGTGACCTATTTAAATGGTTTCAGGATATCCACTATTCTTCCTGCAATCTCATTATCATATCATTGCAACCTGCAAGCATAATTATTTTCTGCCAGCACAGCAGCAACTTAGTTATACAGAGGTTGTAAGGATTCTAGCTCAGTGTACAATCTGTACCAATGAGTGCTGATGTCTTGTTTCAAAGATATGCAGAGACCACTTTTCTTCATGTACCATACCCACATTTGAAACTGGTTATTGTTTTTGTAATGTTCGGGACGTAATTTAACAAGAATCAGTCTTTATCGAAAGAGTAGCAAAGTGCTCTATTTATACAATGAGCAGCACAAGGAACTCTTTCGTGATTTTCCAAAGCTTTCATTATATTGGCATCGTCGGCCGAGACAAAAATGAAACATTATACGACATACCTGGCGAAATGTTTCACACAGCCATTCTCTCTTGACTCTTCTATTTCTTTCATAAAACTTATTATTCCTTTTAACGTCCTGGAATTTAGTTGTAAATATAATATTATGCAACGAAATTCATATTGCTGTTATAGGGGTTTAGTGTTTCATTGTGATGGATCCATTTCGGCTAGATTGTCATCTTCGGACCATCTGCGAAAGTTACATAATATTTGTAATTTATTTTATTATAATGTTGGTTATCGTATTTTCAGATATACAAATTTTGTGGTTTCGTCCATATATCATCTGTGGTCGTTGTCCCTCTGCATTCTATTACAGCGTGATGTAGATTTAATACTCTTATGTTATAAGCTGTTTTGTGTTTTTCTGCTGTTAATCGTCCTGTCTCTTAATTTTTGTAATTTGACGTTTTATCGTCATATTTGACAGACTGACAGTTTTGACGGTTTGCCAAATATGCTGTATGGTTACAGCTGCTATGGTGTGTTGATGTTATAATTTAGGGCTGCATGTATATGATCTTTGTAATTGATGTGTCAATGGGCAGTTGTTTGTGTTATCCGTTATCTTTGGTTAGGAATTCAATAAAATTATGTACGAAATATTTATGTTTTAAATCCGCCATAATGCGCATCTAGACCTGTTAAATCTTGATCTAGTTCTTCGAACTCTTCACCAGAAGTAGTACTAAAAGGTCTTCATATCTTCAGCACACACTGGAACACACTTTGCTGCTATACGTATTTTTAACACTGCCGGTAAACCTGAAGGACCTGTGTCTATGTGAGATTTCTTACAACCGTGTTTCTGTAAATGATTCGTTCCCAACTAGGAAAAGAATAATGTAGGGAAGTTTATGCACGATACGTACCCAGCAGACTTGCTGTTTTCGTCTACAAGCAACAGAAATTTATACCATATTTCACTTTTCAGACCCTCCGCTTTGTCAAGGGGTATTCATTGGTTTCAGTCTTACTTCTTACTGCACTGGCTATCTCACGCTGCCTTATTACAGACATATACGAATGATAAGCCTGTGCTGGATGAAGTGCACGGATAAATACACATTTATAGTCTTTGGAGTCAACCATCGCCTAAGACTGGGTCATGACTTACGCTCGACCAAAGTAACTGGTGCAAGCAGCCTATCCAGTTAGGCTGTGCACGTCCCAACTCGCCCTTCGTGCTCATTTACTCGGTCATGTAGGGCTCTGCTGCAGATCAATTACAAATTTTAAGTGGGATCACTATCTGCTTGTGCCTCCATGATCCAAAACGAATCTCATCTGTCATTTAGAGGTAATCTCTGATAATTTAATTACTTACAGTTTATCGACAACGAATGTTGCAAGGCGTTTCTGCCTCGAAATATTGTTGACAGATATTCATAGAAATACCTGTCTATGGATTACGGTTGCAATAAATCATTTTCCTACTGTATGATTCCGACCTCGTGTCAGGAAAATGCATTAATGCCGTGGTACTCGGCTCAGACGTGACCTGTAAGAGTCACGGTAGTGGAGATATTTTTATCACTGGAACCTTCTCTCACCTACCGGTAACTTTTAATAGGTATCCCCACCCAGCCGAAACTGTTGATAGACACGTGCAATGGTGCTCATAAGAGTGGGCACTTACCCTCACCCCTCCCTCCAATCCAGACTAGAAGGTTTTTCATTACAGAATTCTCATACATTTCTAGAAGTGAGAGGATAACCATTAATTCTCTGGGGTATAATAAGTTTTTTGTGTCACCTATGACATTTAGTTCTTCAGGCATAACACGTCTCGAAAGTGAGGCATTCATTTATTTCAAAAATAGTAATTTCAGATAGTCTTGCCTCCCCCCCCCCTTTACCTCCCCCCCCTCCCCACTATAGAAAAATTTGTGATTCCTGCGGACGGCCGTGGGTATCTGAACCATACATTGACATTGCATTCTTTTCTTGTTTTCAGAGAACTAACAGACCAGTCTGAAGTGCTAAATGTAACAATGTAAAAATGCAGATATCGTTGGCACTGTTAGCTGGGATATCCAACGGAGTGGTTTCAGAAGCTTGTCGGAAAGGCTGCCTTTCCTTGGGGATATGTGAGAGTTGTGTCGTATGTGTATTTATAGAGTGTAGGTGAGTGGAAGACATACGTGTTTAGTATGGAGTTTGTATTGTATGATGGCGATGCTGAGAGAAGTGAGAGGGTCAAACCTGGTACAGGCAAAATAGCCTTCGACGAACGAATCACCATCAAATATGTCACATGCCCTCAATTTGTGAGACACAGCGGACAGGTTTGGAATTTAATCCAGAACATTGGCTCAAAGACTGGTGCACAGTGAATTTACGCCACCACGCTTTTTCCCTCACCAGCCAAGTACACGTAGTGAAAATTTCGTTTACCACCAGGATTCGAACCGGCTTACCTCCAACTGATCTGCATGCAACCCACGTAACGCAACTGTCTTGCAGGTTTCTGGTATCTTTTGGGTACAGTCGTTAGACTATGTGAAATGGTTATGACAAATGAACGCTAGAGAACACTGATCTGTATGGCAATAACTCCAGAAGTAAATTATTACCACGATACTACAGATGTCAGCGAACACCTTACTAGAGATGTGACGTCCTTAACGCTTTTAAACTGAAATTCATTACCATACATGACATTTCTAAAATGTTACAACTCTCATTAGTATCTGAGAGAAATAATGCCCTTAACTCAACCAGAAGCGCACACTTTCCGCTTTTAACCTGCCAATGCTTGACTGTTAGCCACGCAGCCAAACTGCCGCACATTAGCAGCAGAAAGGGCAGGCTGCTTTACTCCCACCCAAGGCAAGCTGTGCCAACCCTAGCAGGCTACAGGAGTCTTGCCTGCCTGCCCGTCTTCCCTCTGTGCTACGCTGTGTACCAGATTATTCAATATGCTTTCACTGTGGTTTTATAGTTAGGACTCGGAAGTTGATGAAAGTACCCGAGTATCACAAGACGAGGCTCAGTGAAATACATATTCACTTTGTGTCATTGTAGGCCAGAAAACACTAGAGTTTATTTGCCCTTTTTTCATTTCGGCGTGTTTCGGGGTGATTTATTTACTTCGGTATGAATGGAACTCTCTACAGTTTCACCCTCTTTCGACTAGTACTGGCTATTCTCAGTTCGAATCATCATCAGGTGACCTCTAATGCATGGTTTCTGTAGAAATGAGGACCATCTCTGAAAGTCGAGATCCTTTGCACCTAAGATCCTGAAGATGTCTATTATACTTCAATGCCAACTAAAGTAAGCTTTTGGAAGTCTAGTTGCTGTAACCTTAGTGTGTTCGAGCCAGATTGACACCGGTTACACCAATTTTAATTACCTTTTGCAGGATGTATATTTCGGGTTCGCTGCAGCATTCATTCTAAGTAGCCGAGATAGTTCATTCTGAATTCCCCAAATGCGTTTTAGCAAACACGAATTTCGTTTTTCATATTATGCTAATCTAAAAAGTACATGTGCGAAAGAAAAAGCTTTTCTTTCCTACTAAGCTTTTTTCGCACTATGTTCCATACCACAGGATGTAGTTTGTAATAGCCACCGAGCCACAGTTTTTTCCTATTTCAGTCAACGTTTGCCCTAAAGTTAGAAAGTCCATATACTGCTAATGTGCCTCAAGTCCTTAGCACACATCTCCACACACTTGTCAACCATTAAGTATTAGTCCTCTTTCAAAATATTTACGGAGTGAGGAAAAAAATGGTCAGATTTGCAATCATGTCGCGATATATTCGAGGTTCCTAATGAGTGTTTAGTAAGTTTTATACAATTTGCATTGCGAGAGACCTGTTGATTCATTTGAAGCCGCCTCATAAATACACAGCTTTTCCCTACTGGACTTGCGTTCTATTTCGTGAGTGGTATATATTCCACAATTCTTAATTTCCCCTCAACCTCCTTTAAATCTGGTATGTTCATTTTGCTGCTTCTACCGTTGTAATAAATGAGCTGCAGTGAAGACTCCTACGTCCGCAGCTCGTGGTCGTACGGTAGCGTTCTCGCTTCCCGCGCCCGGGTTCCCGGGTTCGATTCCCGGCGGGGTCAGGGATTTTCTCTGCCTCGTGATGACTGGGTGTTGTGTGATGTCCTTAGGTTACTTAGGTTTAAGTAGTTCTAAGTTCTAGGGGACTGATGACCATAGATGTTATGTCCCATAGTGCTCAGAGCCATTTGAACCATTTTTTTGAAGACTCCTACGCAAACTTCTACTTGGATAGCCACGTTTGATTGACAGCGCAACCTGTTGTTAGGTGTAGCGGGCTGAACGGGTCCCTTGGATCTTGCCAGGCTAGCGGAAACCCAAGCTGGCCTGCTTTGACCACCGTGCTCCAGTACACATGTACTCTTGTGTCTTCGTTGCGGCAGGTTGGGCTGCTTTAATAGATGTAAGGGCAGGCAGCCTGGAAGGAAAATTTGTGAGCCTCTGAACTCAACCACATAAATTATTCCGTAATCCTTTCCCAAAACTACGTTATTTTGCGAATAAGATATTTTTCAAGAATATCTGGGCTCCCTAAGTTCTATGATAATTCGATGTATTCTTCCTCTCTAAAGGGTTTTCCAACGACGTATTAACCGTAGTTTGCATAAACTAGTTAATGAACTAACCAGTTAGAAAGCAGTGATTAAAAACGTCAAGTGCTCTATGGAAACCTCACCATGAACAACGTATACTAGTATTTTCACTGTATTCATGATGGTCCGTGGATCTTGTTAGCTAACACAAGGTGACATCAAAAATCATGAGCAGCTAATTGTGTATATTTTTGAACTTTAAAAGTCATTACCAACTCTTTTTTTTGTGGATATAGATACAAACCCAGTATCTATGGACAATGCCAACTGAGCAAAGATTTCGGGTCTGAGCGAGAATCGAAAACAGTACTGATCTTCATTGCTGACTAAGCGTAAAGAGATACAGATCATTTTTCACAAAATACCATGCTGGCCGCTGTGGCTGAGCGGTTCTAGGCGCTTCAGTCCGGAACCGCGCTGCTGCTACGGTCGCAGGTTCGAATCCTGCCTCGGGCATGGATGTGTGTGATGTCCTTAGGTTAGTTAGGTTTAAGTAGTTCTAAGTCTAGAGGACAGATGACCTCAGATGTTCAGTCCCATAGTGCTTAGAGCCATTTGAACCATCACTAATATCAGTTAGTAAATCTGAACTTGAAATTACATCTACATCTACATGGATACTCTGCAAATCACATTTAAGTGCCTGGCAGAGGGTTCAACGAACCACTTTCACAATGGCTCTCTATTATTACAATCTCGTACACCGCGCGCGGAAAAAACGAACACCTATATCTTTCCGTGCGAGCTCTGATATCCCTCATTTTATTATGATGACTGAAATATGTGTACTGGACTGGGACTCCTATCCTGTAACTGTTGTCAAAAAAAAAAAAAAAATGGTTCAAATGGCTCTGAGCATTATGGGACTTAGCATCTGAGGTCATCAGTCCCCTAGAACTTAGAACTACTTAAACCTAACTAACCTAAGGATATCACACACATCCATGCCCGAGGCAGGATTCGAACCTGCGGCCGTAGCGGTCGCGCGGATCCAGACTGAAGCGCCTAGAACCGCTCGGCTACAACGGCCGGCGAACTATTGTCACTGTTAACTAATCATAAGATAGGTTAAATAAGGTAATAAACTAGAAATTAACTAAAACCCCGTCAGAAGAGGCCTTAAGAACCGAGTGGTACCGACCGACCGCCGTTTCACCCTCCGGACGTAGGCATCAGTGGATGCGAATATGAAGGTGCATGTAGTCAGAGCACCACTCTCCCGGCTGTTGTCACTGTTGTCAGCTTGCGAGACCGGAGGTGCTACTTCTCAATCAAGTAGCTGATCAATTAGCCTCACAAGGGCTGTGTGCATCCCACAACAGCGCTTTGCAGATCCGGACGATGACGCATCGAAGTGCTAGCCAAACCCAACATCGCTTAATTTCGGTGATCTGAAGAGAACCAATGATACCACTGCGGCAAGGCTATTGGCAACAAACTTGAAATGACGTGACGTAAAGTTTTGTGTTAGACGGGGATTCTAACCCAGCACCTAATAGAATTGTTAACAAAGCACAATCAGGTGTTAGATACTGTTACTGTTTCAGCTGCAGCGCAATGTTCGAACGTGCAATGACGAGATGCCTTCCCATGATTGGAACCTGGCACCTACCGTTGTTGCTTTCTAGAGAAAATGGACTGTTAAATATAGTTTCCTTTCACCATTAGCGAGATGTGTGAATGTTTGAACTAGAAATAACATAATTAAGAGTTCACTGATTACTGGGAATAGAACGCCTCACGTATCGTCATTGTTTACACTCGAAGAGACGTTAACTATCGAATTCTTTTTCACCAGTCGTTAGTAGTGACACGTATGAACTCGAATTGAGGGGACGTTCTGTGTCTTACTGTGGTTCGAAACCGTTCCATATCGTTACAGTTGATAACGACCGAAAAGACGTTAAAAATCGAAATTATTTTCCATCAGCAGTTAGGTGTACTCATGCTAGAATTTGGAAACGCATGATGAAAATTTTTGTCCTGGATTGGGATTCGAACCCAGATTCACACCTTACGTGGAAACATTGAGGAGTTTGGAATCTGACAGGGCAAGGAATTGATGGAACTATATCATTTTGAAGGGATCAAATGCTGCGAATGGGAAGATCCAAGTTCGAATCACTGTCCAGAACCGATACACTCAGCAGCTCAGGCTCAAATAAAAATGGAATATCTGACCTGTGACGTTGCATGGCGTCTGATTCATTACCCAAATTAAAATTGCAAGTGAAGAAAGATTGCTAGTGACAGAGTTTCTACACGCTGACACTTTCGCTGTTTTTGTGGCCAAACCTAACATCTAGTCGGTAGCGAAAGGAAATCACGTTTAATGTGAGTTGGGAACCACGGTACAGACTTACTTTGCTCACTTGGCGTTACCAGAGGTGAATAGGATCTGTTTCTTTCTTTCTTTCTTTCCCTTACGCAATAGTCCCGCAGCGATCGCAGGGTCGGCGTGGTTACAATGGATTTGGCAATGTTAGTGTAACGAATGGTCGGATGACCTTCCTGCCGCCACCCCGTACCCCCCAGGACGGAATCAGTGTACCCCAACTGTCTGCGTCGAGTGTAAATCGTGAAATAGTGCGGACGTGTTGCAAATGTCTGCGACGCATGTAACTGATGCGGAACGTGGGGACCAGCCCGGTATTCACCTAGCAGGATGTGGAAAACCGCCTAAAAACCACATCCAGGCTGGCCGGCACACCGGCCCCTGCCGTTAATCCGCCGGGCGGATTCGATCCGGGGCCAACGCGCCTACCCGAGCCCAGGAAGTAGCGCGTTAGCGCGCTCGGCTACCCTGGCGGGTGAATAGGATCTGTTTCTGCCTGTTAAAAACCATAACCTGAAGTGGGAATCGAACCCAGACCCTAAGTACACATAACTCACACGGACCTACCATCAATCCAGCAGATCTCCAAACTCCACATGTGGCAGCGTCGTGATTTTGCTGTAACGCGAGTGCCCCACCCTGCACAAAATTTCTGACTCCCTAACTCCCTGGAGTGGATTACAGAATGTTCAATACATTCATTTCCTTGTTCTATTGAATCGCCATTAACTAGCTCTTCAACCACGCAGTGCGTACATACTACTTCATTTTTAATAAATAAAAACATATTATGGCCATTTTCAAAAACTGCTAACACTGTAGGCAACGGACATTTGCGCGGGTAGTGTTACCTTCCATTTGAAATGCACTGCTGTACTATCTATTCGTGGTAAGCATCGTATAGTGCAAAAGAAAAACTAAGATATTGATTCCAATTCCGTTATTTAGTATACCACACTTCGTTTGATTGCCAACAATATCAATCTGTTGGAAGCTCAGAGATAATTTACTTCATTTTCTGTCCCGAAAGCAATAGCAAATCCTTGGAAAAACCTTTCCACCGAGGAGCTCGTGGCTGCATGTCTTGATCAGAACGATGTCTGCTATCTGGCGCTAACCAAGAGCCCAGGAGGTCGCGACGCATCGTACGTTGAGCCTATCTGCATCTACATCTACATGATTCCTCTGCAATTCACAGTTAAGTGCCTACAAGAGGGTTCATCGAACCACCTTTGTAAGTAGGCTGTTTCTGTTTTCTTATTGGTAATGCCACGTAGCGCTCTGTATGAAAATCACTGGCTGTGCTGTGTGCAGTCTGTGGCTAGTTTGCATTGTTGGCTATTGTAGTGTTGGGCAGCTGGATGTTAACAGCGCGTAGCGTTGCGCAGTTGGAGGTGAGCCGCCAGCAGTGGTGGATGTGGGGAGAGAAATGGCGGAGTTTTGAAATTTGTAAGACTGGATGTCATGAACTGCTATATATATTATGACCTTTGAACACTATTAAGGTAAATACATTGTTTCTTCTCTATCAAAATCTTTCATTTGCTAATTATGCCTATCAATAGTTAGTGCCTTCCGTAGTTTGAATCTTTTATTTAGCTGACAGTAGTGGCGCTCGCTGTATTGCCGTAGTTCGAATAACCAAGATTTTTGTGAGGTGAGTGATTTGTGAAACGTATAGGTTAATGTTAGTCAGGGCCATTCTTTTGTAGGGATTTTTGAAAGTCAGATTGTTTTGCGCTAAAAATATTGTGTGTCAGTTTAAGCACAGTCTTGTATAAATTTTTCAAAAGGGGACGTTTCATATGTCGACCCTTAGCCGAGGATACCTCACTGGAATCTTCTGATTTTTTTCTTGTAGTTTGTGTAATTAGTGTAGCCTTTGTTTATTGCTAGCGCGTAATTGTAGAGAGAATCTCCTTTGTATTTGCAGTCTTTCATTGTTGTACAGTAAAACAGATGTGACATGCATGTAGATTTGCACCAAGTATTTCGCAGCTGCGCTTGCAATTAAGTAGACATTATTTCCATTGCTATGTTATCTTATTTCGCTCTTCAAATTGTGCTTTTCTGTGTTATCGTGTGAAATATTGTGACAATTATGGCGTGTGAAAAAAGTAATACTAGGCTCCAAAGTAAACTGAGAAATGACAATGAAGACGAAAGCAGTGTGTTAGCGCCACCGTGTAATGAATTAACTAATGTTCAACATAGTAATTTGGTAATTGTGCATAGGGAAATGGAGCGGGCGGCAAACAATGGCGTAGGCAGTGAAACAATTAGTGAACAGGGAAGCATTATCGATCGATCGCTCGGCAACAGCTCGCCTCAGTAATCCGAAATGACAGGACACAATTTTGCAAATACTGTAGATTCAGGTTTTGCGTCCTCACCGTTTTCTCAAATAAGTCAAGACACATTTTCTGCTTGTCAAAATGTGAATGTTGCCGGTGCAAATGCACTGCCAAAAAGCGTAGAGGAACAGATTCCAGACACTAATGCATTGTTAGTACAGCTAATGCAACAAATGGAACAAAATCAAAGACAAACACAGCAAAAGCTTCAAAAGTTAGACACCACACGTGAACAAACACGTAAAGATTTAACTACTGAGTTACATAACATTGAATCGAAATGTCAAAAAGTCTGTAATGAAGTAAAAACACAAATTTGTGAGCATTTTCAACCTATTTTTTCGCGGCATGAAAATGCATTACAGAATCACGAAGCAGCCATAAAAGAACTTCAAACCATTGTTCATGAAAATCACGACACCTTGCAAGCTAAAATTGACTCAGTTGCCTCTACCGATTCGGTTACGCAACTTGCAAAAACTCAGGAAAACTTAAAGGACACAGTAGATACTCTGAAACTTGGTTCAGAAAAACACACTAAGGAAATAAGTACACTATCGGAGAAAGTAGCCGAACTTTCGGATCAGTTCACTAACTTACCTACAAAGGTAGATGATGATCTGAATGACACAAGACCTGTAGCCATCACTGACACAGAAGAGTATGAACAAATTAAGAAATTCAAACAAAATCAGAATCAAATTAATACGCAACACAAAAGAGAAATCCGGGAAGTACAAGATCAGTTGGCACAAGTAATACAAAAATTACATATTTCAGAGGACACTCGCGCTCCAACACGGGAAGAGGGACTTAGAAATACGGAACAACCATAAAATAATAACACAGGACACTTCGGAAATTATTAAAGAAATTGGCAAGGCACACCGAATTTTGAGATGGAACCGCCGAAACGACGTAACAATGACCGACATGCGACTCGCCGACATGATGATTTTGACTATAAGCTGTTCATTACTACACGTAAATTCAAAACATTTAAGAATTCTGGCAACGACATTCATCCACAAGCATGGCTCCATCAATTCTCTCATTGTTTTCCTCCCAACTGGTCGTTAGAACACAGATTAGAATTTATGTGTGGCTTCTTAGAGAATGAACCAGCTGTAAGAATGCGATCGGTCATACACGATTGTCACAGTGAAGGAGAATTTTATCATGCCTTCCTCTCAGCATATTGGTCTCAAGCTACACAAGACCGAGTAAAACATAGCATCATAATGATGAAACATTTCGAACAATCTGAATTTTCCAGTGTTGTGAAATATTTTGAAGACATGTTGCACATGAATCAGTACCTGTCAAACCCATACAGCCCCTCAGAACTCATCCGCATTTGCTTAATCAAATTACCTGAACATTTACGACATATTATTTTGGCAGGGCGTTGCAAAGACGATATTGAAGCTTTTCAGGGACTCTTACAAGAATTAGAAATTGACACAGACAGTCGCGGGATGCGAAAACAGGAAAACAATCACTACAGGTCACATCCGTCACAATTCCGTGACGACAGAAACAATAACTGGACACGACAAGTCTATTCTTACAACGCAAATCGGGACCAAAACAGACACCACCCATATGACAACCACTGGCAGAGTAATAATAGTTACAGAGAAAGATCGCATTTCCGTAGTAATGAATATTACAGAGATTACCATAGAAACAGACAATATGGGAACAAAAACAATAATTATCACGGGAGACAGAATAACTTCAGATGCAACGGTCCACCGTGCAGTGATAATTCAGGGAGAAATTCTCCGCCACTTAACCGACAAGAAAGAAACTACAGGAACTACCGACATGACGACAGACGATATAATGGTAACGACAGACTTGAATTTCATCAGAACTGTCGAAATTCAAACAGAGCAGGGCACTCTCGACAAGGTGAATTTGTAGAAGTTAGGTCTCCTAATCCTCATAACTACGCGCGCCAACAAAGAAACAGACAATGACTCGCACCGCAGGCAGCCACGAGCGTCGGCTGGGCTTGAGAAAAATAACATAGACGCTAACCTTGAGAAAAATTACAGTGTTCCTTATCGACGTATACCGCATGATAATTGCGTTCGTGTTGAAACTCTGCGTACTAGGAAGAGTAAAGGATTACACCACATTTCACATGTAAAACCGTTTATTGAAAGATAATCTGCTTTTTAACTTTGTCTTTGCCATATAACTTTTCACGTTACATTACTAGTATGCTTAGGCTTAGAATCTGTTAACATGCAACAATGTTTGAAGTTAAATATCCAGTCAAGAACCAAGAGAACTTATTGAAACAGAAATTACGAATGCATTGTTATAGTGAACAGACGTCACAGTGTTATTGTGTGTGTACATTCTTGCTTGTTAGTTGCACGATTACGTAACGACTATAAGGCTTACATACTTAGAACATATACTGGTACTGCTAATGAGATTTTAATGCAACATTTTGGTTTACTTGAAAACACATTCTGGTTTTAAAGTACTTTCTGTGAGATACCAGACGACACAGTGGTTAGTTTATGTGACAACTACACAGTTTTATCATGACGCTACTAATGAGTGACAATTTACAATGTTGCTTTTGCGGTGTTTCTGTTTTATATCTGCACAGTTTTTCTGCATTATTCTGGAAAGTAAAACATGTTTTAGTAGTAACTTTTGTGGTACAGTAACAATGAGACAGCCTTTTTAGTGGCACAACAATACGTTACTGTACAGTACTTTCTTCACCACGCCAATAAGCATAATAACTACGATATCTATACGCAAAGCATTTCACTTTTGCTTATCATGAGGTAAGTACATTGACTTCTGCAGAACTTAGCTTTTGGAGGACGATAAGTACGACACTCCCACAGAGATTATGTTGCAACAAGACGCACAATTTAGCGCTACAGTACACGTATTTGAGTGATTAATTTTATACTTCAAACATTTATTTTTAAAGATTTTTGAATTACAAAGAAAGTTTTCCGTGATACATTTCATTCCATTGCTGTAATCTGTAACACCTGAGGGTATAATTACATTAATCCTCAGGGGGGTACACGCTTACTTTGTGTACCACGTGTTTTGGCAAGCACAAGGAGCCCTAGCTAATATGGTATTTGCTTATACAACTTTACACATCGGTACCATATTTCTCTAACACACAAATTACACAGCTATCTGATCATTTAACTGAGAGATAAACATTTTTTTACTACATCAGTGACACATGTTTATGCAGTTACACAGTTGGGTAGCTTCACACTTACGAAATTGTATTTTGTCTGTACTTTGTGAACTGTTCATATTTTTTCGGAACCATTGTGATACTATGAGAGCTTTGAATGACGTATTTGGTAAGGGAGCATGATTTTAAAGTACGTTTGAGGTAGATGACACTATTGAAATGAGCAGATAATTTTTTTTAAGTTTTGAAATTATTGCAGAAAGCTACGACGTTTTTGAGATTTGACTGGGGTGTTATGACATTATTACGACGACGATGTGTATTATGCTGTTGAGGTATGTTTATGATCAATAAGCTGATGCTATATGAGGAATTTGATTATGCTACGTATCGGTTATGATGAAATATTGTAGAAGTGTCGATGATATGTATATGTATAATAAGGTAAGGAATAATGAGTAGTGGTTAGGGACTCTGATTTGTGGAAAACGTTGTTGGAAACCAAGAATCGTACATTAAGAGTTATGAAATGTGTATAAATGCGTGAATGTATCACAATGCCGACGAATATTTTTTGGACACTGTTATATTTATAGGATTTTGTTTCTACACATTTGTAACGCAAATTCTCAACTTGTGAATTTTTTTATATGAGACTGCCACTGTAGCGGAAACTGCTGTCGTAAATGTTTCAGTAAGAAAGGTAAGTGACCTTAACGTAATGCGTTTTGGGCGCCCAGCTGAGAGGTAGTCGTCTGACAAAAGAAAGCCATTAGGTGCAAAAAAAAAAAAAAGGTCATTATCCTCGCTATTGACATTTCTTTGTCGAAAGCATCGCAAATACGACACGCTCAAACTTGAAAACATATGATAACACTGTGGCGCTCTTAATTTATGATATTTACTGAAATGCCTAATGAAATGATGAGAAACATTTTACATTTATTGTCTTTCTAGTTGAGAGATTGCTCATTTTGTTTAATATCTGGTCTCCAGCTGTGTTGCAGCATTGGTTTTATAAAATAAACTTAAATGCATCTGCTAATGTGAACACTTTCTGTCAACAGATCTATTAAATAATTATTTTCTGAACCACATTCTTCGAAAAAAGAGCTCTTGAAATGGAAAGAACAATAAGAAGGGACTAATAACAGTAACTGCATATATAATTTTCTTTTCAAGTACTTGGTAATTTTTTTGTAGAATTAGTTTTGGTGGTGCACCACTTTAATTATATAGACATTAAGATGTGAATATACATTTCCCTTATCTGCATTGTTTTATTTAGTGTAATTTTTTTTTTGCTTGAGCTATGTCGTGTTTAGATATAAGTTATTGCATTTGCTGCTGTTGTTTGCCAGGCATAGTGCTACTAAATTTCAGTTTACATTACTCTGTTAAGCCAGTTTTACTACTGATTTATTTTCCTTGTTACTGCACATTGGCTCATATTAGTTGTAATGTTGCATTGCTTGGTAATTTAGATTTACTGCAGCTTGCTTTGACAATTTCCATTTTTTTCATTGCTGTTTGTATTAATTGTTTTCCGCTGCTGCATTGCCTCGTCCTTTAGTTTAGCATCTGAGCTCAGTAGATTTAAGTTAGCTTAGGAGGGGGTAGGCTATATAAGAGAATGAGTTGCGATGAATTGGAAGAAATGCATTGAGAAGTTTTACGAAAAAAGTATAGAAAGCAGGTATAGATAGGACTTTTTGGAAATAATGAAGAATGAAGGGAGATCTCCGAGAAGTAAAGAAAGTTTTGTTTGCAAAATACTACAGTAAAACAAACCCTGTCATTTCCTTGTGTTATCCCACTATGTGTTTGTGTACCCTTGGGTATTTGTGTTCTTCCTGTCTTTATGTGTTTATCTGATGAGAGTTACGTTGTATAATTTTTCTGATAATATGTTATTTACTTTGTAAAGATGTTTAGACATTATTTATTCTGTTTTGTTTTAATGCTCATGTGTGAAGTTGATGTTTCAAAAGTTATTCTGATCTTTTATGTATTTACTTATGTCATAATTCCTGTAACACTGATGTATATGTTTATTTCTATTCTTTTGTAAAACCCCTATTACTACAAATCTTATTTGTATTGTTATGTTATTTAATGATGTATTTTGTACCTTTGTAATTGTATTCTTATGTTGTAATTGTATAGACACCAGTTCTTCAAATTAAGTTACATTTCACTGCACACGTTTCTGTTGGTCATAGTAATGCACAATATGCGAGAAGTAGGGACTGTTAGTGTTTGCACATGTGTTACTAATTCAGCAAGGGACTGGATAACAGCATTGCTGGTTCTAAGGACAATTCCAAAAACTTTGTGAGTGCACAAGTGGTGGTTATGGACTTGCTATATTATCCGCAAGACTCTTCAATGGTGATTGTGCACCTGCACCTCTACAAGGACTACAGTGGGTCTACTCCTTTGCTGACTCACCAGTACCATTATTTCTACAAGGACTGCAGTGGGTCTGCACCTCTGGTGGCCCACCAATACCACAATCTCTACCAGGACTACAGTGGGTCTGCACCTCTGGTGGTCCACCAATACCATAATCTCTACCAGGACTACAGTGGGTCTGCTCTGTGATGACCTACCTACCAATATTCTTCAAAACGTCGACTGACTCTGCTGTGGGTTTGCTCCGTTGTGGCCCATTACCTGTGTGCATGTCAAGAGTCAGCACTGTCTTTCTGTTGGAAGGACAACACTACTTCTTCAAGACTGCATGGAAATCCATTACTTCCGTGTGCATTTTCTTCTACTGCTCAGACTTTGAGAAAAACACTGCAATTTTACTGTGATGAATGATCAGGACTGTCTTTATGGACTGTGAGAAAATTTTAGCATTTGACCAACATTGTAACAATAAGTGTGTGCATTTGATTTCTTTGTTACCGTAATTGTGAAAAATTTTTTAACAAATATGTATTGGCCAGTGCCCAAAACAATTTGTAAAATTTTTTGTGGGGAGCATGGGGGCTATGTAAGTAGGCTGTTTCTGTTTTCTTATTGGTAACGCCACGTAGCGCTCTGTATGAAAATCACTGGCTGTGCTGTGTGCAGTCTGTGGCTAGTTTGCATTGTTGGCTATTGTAGTGTTGGGCAGCTGGATGTTAACAGCGCGTAGCGTTGCGCAGTTGGAGGTGAGCCGCCAGCAGTGGTGGATGTGGGGAGAGAAATGGCGGAGTTTTGAAATTTGTAAGACTGGATGTCATGAACTGCTATATATATTATGACCTTTGAACACTATTAAGGTAAATACATTGTTTCTTCTCTATCAAAATCTTTCATTTGCTAACTATACCTATCAGTAGTTAGTGCCTTCCGTAGTTTGAATCTTTTATTTAGCTGACAGTAGTGGCGCTCGCTGTATTGCTGTAGTTCGAATAACCAAGATTTTTGTGAGGTGAGTGATTTGTGAAACGTATAGGTTAATGTCGGTCAGGGCCATTCTTTTGTAGAGATTTTTGAAAGTCAGATTGCGTTGCGCTAAAAATATTGTGTGTCAGTTTAAGCAGAGTCTTGTATAAATTGTTCTAAGGGGACGTTTCACCTTTAAGCTACTTCCCTACCGTTCCACTCTCGAACAGCGCACAGGGAAAACGAATACTTAAATCTTTCTGTGTGAGCTCTGATTTTTCTTATTTTATTATGATAATCGTTTCACCATATATATGTGAACGTCAACTAAATATTTTCATACTCTGACGAGAAAGTTGGTGAGTGAAATTTCATGAGAAGGTCCTGCCCCAGAGAAAAACGCATTTGTTTTAATAACTGCCATCCCCATTCGTGTATCATATCTGTGATACCCCCGCCCTTATTTCGTGATAATATAAAGCGAGCTGCCCTTATTTGAACTGATGAGGATGCCACAGGAATACTCCAGAAGAGGATGGAGAAGCATAGTGTAAGACGTCTCCTTAGTAGACCTGTTACATTTTCTAACTGTTCCGCCAGTAAATCACAGCCTTTGGTTTGCTTTGCCTCAATGTTGGTTCCAATTTTAGTTACTCGTAATGGGAATCCCTATCACACTTTTAATGATTCAGAGTCAATTGCCACTTTTTGCACATACAGTTACCTCGTCTAAATCGTTTTGCAATTCGTTTTGATCATCTGATGACTTCACATTACGCTAAATGACAGCATCATGTGCAAACAGTCTAAGAGGACTGCTCAGGTTGTCCCATAAACCGTTTAGATCAGGAACAACAGAAGGCCTATAACACTTCCTTGGGAAACGCGAAATATTATTTCTGTTTTATTCTATGACTTTCCGTCAAATATTACGAACTGTGACCTTTCTGACGGGAAACCACGAATCCAGTCACACAACCGAGACTATAAGCCATAGGCACGCAGTTTAATTAGAAGTCGCTTGTGAGAGACGACGTCAAAAGCCTTCTGGAAATATAAAAATATAGAATCAGTTCGACGTCCCCTGTTGATAGTACTCAATATTTCGTGACTATAAGGAACTAGTTGTGTTTCACAAGAACGATAGTTTCTGAATCCGTGTTGGCTATTTGCCAATAAATCGTTTCTTCGAGGTGATTCACAAAATTAGAGCACAGTAGTGTTCCAAAATCCTACTGCAAATCGACGTTAGTGAGATCGGTATGTAATTCAGCGGATTACTCCTATTTCCTTTCTTGGATATTGGTGTGACTTGTGCAACATTCCAATCTTTCGGTACGGATCTTTCTACAAGAGAGTGGTTGTGTATAATTGCTAAGTATGGCGCTATTTTATGAGAATACTCTGAAAGGCACTTTACTGCTACACAATCTGGAGCGGAAGTCTTGCCTTCCTTAAGTATTTTATGCTGCTTCACTATACCGAGGATATCTACTTCTAAGTTGCTCATGTTGGCAGTTCTTCGTGATTCGAATTGTGGAATATTTACTTCTTCTTCTTTCGTGAAGGAATTTCGGAAATCGCTAATCTTGCTTCGTTTCTCACAGGAGAAAGTAAGAGGGATGTGTTGCCAGATCATGCAACCGTTTGTTCGTTCACTTGTATCCTCCTGATAGAATCCTGATAGAACCTTTCACCAACAAATCGCTTGTGAAATGAGTTCTATTGAGCTCGCCAATGGGGTCTTTGTACGACTCACGAGGTCACCTGATCATATTCGTACTCACCACGTCTGAGATGTCGCCGACAATGAAGTGCGCGTTTTGGAAACAGGCCCGATCAGTCCTCGTATGTTTTTCTTGGCTGTTGAGCTGCCATGAGTAAATATGGCATCCGTACGTTTCCTGTATCTTTTAGAAACCTTCTAAGGGAACGATTTAACTGATAAGTGAATAACAAAATGTATTCTATGTTAGTCAATCAAAAAACTGGCTCGAGTTGGCAGTATAGTTTGTGAGAACGTAATGGAGAATCACCCACACTTTACAAGTATGCCACAGTGCCAACGGATATAGCAAATGCGTGCAGTAAAATTCCTGTTGCTGACGAAATCAACTGGCATGAAGACAAGGGACGTCGGACCACAGGGCCGTCGAGTTCCGACACCGGGCTAGAAATGTAAAACTATCGGAGGCCACTGTAGACTATCATAAATAAACGTCAGGAGCATGAACTTGAGTGCTGATGATTACTCTAGCTAAACAGTGTTATCAGTAATGCCGTAAGATCAGTTACACTCATGAAGCTATCTTTTCATGACATAAACTATGTTATTGCTCAGTACATATAATATTGGGTAATATTTCCAGAGGGGGGAGGGAGAGTAATGGCTGCCTGTTGGCTGAACATCCTGCTTCAGTGCGACTGGCAGCTGCTCGGACGGTTTGGATTTTTTGTTGGAGAACTCCAGAGCTGGATTAAGACTGTATGGTCGTATTTAATATCTACCATTTGAGAAAGTCTCTTAGATTTTTTTTCGGCATCAAGTGCCTTTATTCCTGAAATCTCTATTTCCAATTTAAGTGGACTTGACTCCACACTGCCCACAATAAGACATTGCAAGGTAACTTCTTTCTGATTTGATGGGGATGCATTTAAAAAGAAAATCGCGTTGTAGAAGGGACACATTCTGATAAAGGCAGTACGCTGCTCTAAGCTCACTAGCGTTAAAGAAAACTCGAGATTTGAAGAATTCGTTATGGCCTTCAAAGAATTACAAGGATATTGTATGTATGTTGTGCGTTAACCGGGGACCTAGAAACGACGGAGAGGCTCCGTTCCCGCCGCACCCGCAATGATTCACAACCTCATGGCGACTACCGCAGTTCAATTCACCCCTCCGCCGCCTCACACCGAACCCAGGGTTATTGTGCGGTTCGGCCCCCGGTGTACCCCCCAGGGAACGTCTCACACCAGACGAGTGTAACCCCTGTGTTTGCGTGGGAGAGTAATGGTGGTGTACGCGTACGTGGTGAACTTGTTTGCGCAGCAGTTGCCGACATAGTGTAACTGAGGCGGAATAAGGGGAACCAGCCCGCATTCGCCGAGGCAGATGGAAAACCGCCTAAACCATCCACAGACTGGCTGGCTCACCGGACCTCGACACAAGTCCGCCGGGCGGATTCGTGCCGGGGACCAGGCGCTCCTTCCCGCCCGGAAAGCCGTGCACTAGACCGCATGGCCAACCGGGCGGGCACTGCCTAGAGTTACTTTCATTTCACGAGTGAGTGATTTCAGTCTTTCACAATCGTAGTTCAAATATGCTACTAAATGATTAAAATTCTATCTAAGTGAACTTATTTCCGAAACATGTTTCCAGAGGCAAATATGTGTCACTTTGACGTTCTCTGCTTAAGTACCCAATGTTGTATCGGCAGCAGCTGCACACACACAAGACCCACTGCTTTAATGAAATCAGTGACTCCACGACATTTGAGCAGCGAAGTTACAAGCGTGACACGATGGGATACTGCTTTCATCTGGGCGAGAGGAGGAGCAACAGGGAGCTCGCGAGATATCTTTGAAAGCGAAATTGTAGTTGCAGCTAGACGTATAGGACATTCCATTTCAGGAATCATTTGGGAATTCAATATTCCGAGATCCACAGTGTCAAGAGTTGCCGAGAGTAGGAAATTTCGGGCATTACCTCTCACCACGGTCAACGCAGTGGCCGACGGCCTTCACTTAATGACCGAGAACAGCGGCGTTTGCGTAGGGTTGTCAGTGCTAAGAGGTATGCAACACTGAGTGAAATAACAGCAGAAATCAAAAGTGGGACGTAAATGAACCTATCCTTTAGAACTATGCGGCGAAATTTGGCGTTAATAGGCTATCGCAGTAGACGACCATCGTGGGTGCCTTTCCTAACAGCACGACATCGCCTGCAGTGCCTCTCTTGGGCTCGTGACCATATTGGTTGGACCCTAAACGACTGGAAAACCGTAGCCAGGTCAGATGAGTCCCGATTTCAGTTGGTAAGAACTGATGGTAGAATTCGATTGTGGCGCAGACCACACGAAGCCATGGATCCAAGATGCCAACAAGGCTATGTGCAAGCTGGTGGTGGCTCCATAATGGTGTGGGCTGTGTTTCCATGGAATGGACTGGATCCTCTGATCCAACTGTACCGATGATTGAGTGGAAATGGTTATGTTCCGCTACTTGGAGACCATTTTCAGGTATTCATGCCCTTCGTGTTCCCAAACAGCGATGGAATTTCTTGTGGATGACAGTGAGCCATGCCACCGAGCCAAAGTTATCCGCGACTGGTTTGAAGAAGATTCTGGACAATTCGAGCGAATGGTTTAGCCACCCAGGACGCCCAACATGAATCCCATCGCCCATTACTTTCGCAGATACGAACAGCTCTAGAGGCAGGATGGCTCAATATTTCTACAGGGAACTTCCAAGACCTCGTCAATTTTCTGCACTACTCCGGGCAAAAGGAGGTCCGACACGATATTGGAAGGTATACCACGACATTTGGCACCTCAGTGTACAATATACCACGAAAAAATTCTAGTTTCACTCAGCGGAAGACAGGGCGATGCTGTATGGTAAATGCCAGTGGCTGCCTGCAGCAGGAACATAATGGTAAGGGACTGTAAGATGGACCCGTGTACGTTTTCCGGGATTATAGCCATATTTGACGACGATACGGAGATGACGAGGAAACGGAGATATATCCAAGCAGGATCCTGAGTAAATTCCCAGTGACTCAGATGACGCAGAAGTATGTAGATGTGCAAATCTGTTATACTTAGTATGTTTCAGGAACATAGTGTTAAGTACATGTACATAGAATTGTGTTTCTGAAACGAATGAAATATGAGGTTATTACTGAATGATTTCTGTTGAGATCTTAATTGTATGTATATGCATTTTCCATCATTCAAATTCGTACAACTAATCATGATAGTAACAATATTTGTTGCTTTTCAGGTAATCTGCGAAGGATTTTGAAAGGGTCTTAATATCGAGCAGCCTGTCACTGTCTCAGAAACCTGTCATAAAGGGGCAGGTGAACAGGCGAAAGGTTTTTCTCGGAAAACACTGAGATGCAATACACAATGGAATTTTAAGCAGAAGACAAAAATACACTACTGGTCATTAAAACTGCTACACCAAGAAGTAATACAGATAATAAACGGGTATTCATTGGACAAATATATTATACTAGAACTGTCATGTGATTACATTTTCACGCAATTTGGCTGTATAGATACTGAGAAATCAGTACCCAGAACAACCACCTCTGGCCGTAATAACGGCCTTGATACGCCTGGGCATTGAGTCAAACAGAGCTTGGATGGCGTGTACAGGTACAGCTGCCCATGCAGCTTCAACACGATACCACAGTTCATCAAGAGTAGTAACTGGCGTATTGTGGAGAGCCAGTTGCTCGGCCGCCATTGATCAGGACGATTTCAATTGGTAAGAGATCTGGAGAATGTGCTGGCCAGGCAGCAGTCGAATATTTTCTGTATCCAGAAAGGCCCGTACAGGACCTGCAACATGCGGTCATGCATTATCCTGCTGAAATGTAGGGTTTCGCAGGGACGAATGAAGGGTAGAGCCACGGGTCGTAACACATCTGAAATGTAACGTCCACTGTTTAAAGTGCCGTCATTGCGAAGAAGAGGTGACCGAGATGTGTAACCAATGGCACCCCATACCATCAAGCCGGGTGATACGCCAGTATGGCGATGACGAACACACGCTTCCAATGTGCATTCACCGCGATGACGGATGCGACCATCATGATGCTGTAAACAGAACCTGGATTCATCCGAAAAAATGACGTTTTGCCATTCGTGCACCCAGGTTTGTCATTGAGTACACCACCGCAGGCACTCCTATCTGTGATGCAGCGTCAAGGGTAACCGCAGCCATGGTCTCCGAGATGATAGTCCATGCTGCTGCAAACGCCGTCGAACTGTTCGTGCAGATGGTTGTTGTCTAGCAAACGTCCCCATGTGTTGACTCAGGCATCGAGACATAGCTGCACGATCCGTTACAGCCATGTGGGTAAGATGCCTGTCATCTCGACTGCTAGTGATACAAGGCCGTTGGCATCGAGCACGGGGTTCCGTATTACCCTCCTGAACCTACCAAATCCATATTCTGCTAACAGTCATTGGATCTCGACCAACGCGAGCAGCAATTTCGCGATACGATAAACTGCAATCGCGATAGGCTACAATCCGACCTTTATCTAAGTCGGAAAAGTGATGGGACGCAGTTCCCCTCCTTACACGAGGCATCACAACAACGTTTGACCAGGCAACGCCGGTCAACTGCTGTTTGCGTATGAGAAATCGGTTGGAAACTTTCCTCATGTCAGCACGTTGTAAGTGTCGCCACCGGCACCAACCTTGTGTGAATGCTCTGAAAAGCTAACCATCTACGTATCACAACACCTTCTTCCTGTCGGTTAAATTTCGCGTCTGTAGCACGTCATCTCTGTAGTGTAGCAATTTTAATGGCCGGTAGTGTATTATAACACTAGAATCGTCTGCAAGGGTTCCAGTTTTGCTTGTTGAATGTTAAGTGGAAGGTCATTCACTTATGAATATAGATGTTAAAGGGCATTCAGAACAATATGGGTTTTAGAATAAAATTATTCCAATTTTGTGGATCAATCGCTAATTTTGATCCGCTGTACCTCCTAATTCCCATTGTGACGCTTATTATTTTGTTTCCACGAACAGCTCAGTTATATATTTGTTTCCAAAATTTCACCGACTGTTTTACCTACAAAAGAAAAACTTAAATCGATATAAGTGGTAACTCACCCAGGCAGCAGACTCGCTGCTGGTCGTCGCAGGGGGCCAGCGACAGCCCGCCCAGCTGCTCACACTCCTCTTCCGGGTAGCAGACGCCCGTCGTGCCGTCTGGAGAATCGCACAGGACGCTGTTACTGCGCCCGACCACACTGGGCTGTTCAGGATTCCTCACGGGCTGAGGCGGGGAAAACAAGGTCTGGTACAGGAACATACCTGCAACGAAAACAGGTCTTCAGCTAAACTACTATCTACGTAAGTATTGAGTTAAAAAACGCAGCACTGTCAGACCTCAGACGGGACGGCGATAGATGTAAACCAAAGACCCAGACCAGAAATATAGACCTCTGCAATTTCATCAAAATGATGAAACCGACTTTTTGAGAACCTGGAAGCAGCTTCTACATCTACATCTACATCTACATCTACATACATACTCCGCAATCCACCATACGGTGCGTGGCGGAGGGTACCTCGTACCACAACTAGCATCTTCTCTCCCTGTTCGACTCCCAAACAGAACGAGGGAAAAATGACTGCCTATATGCCTCTGTACGAGCCCTAATCTCTCTTATATTATCTTTGTGGTCTTTCCGCGAAATGTAAGTTGGCGGCAGTAAAATTATACTGCAGTCAGCCTCAAATGCTGGTTCTCTACATTTCCTCAGTAGCGATTCGTGAAAAGAACACCTCCTTTACTCTAGAGTCTCCCACCCGAGTTCCTGAAGCATTTCCGTAACACTCGCGTGATTATCAAACCTACCAGTAACAAGCCCGCCTCTGAATTCCTTCTATGTCCTCCGTCAATCCGACCTGATAGGGATCCCAAACGCTCGAGCAGTACTCAAGAATAGGTCGTATTAGTGTTTTATAAGCGGTCTCCTTTACATATGAACCACATCTTCCCAAAATTCTACCAATGAACCAAAGACGACTATTCGCCTTCCCCACAACTGCCATTACATGCTTGTCCCACGTTATATCGCTCTGCAGTGTTACGTCCAAATATTTAATCGACGTGACTGTGTCAAGCGCTACACTACTAATGGAGTATTCAAACATTACGGGATTCTATTTCCTATTCATCTGCATTAATTTACATTTATCTATATTTAGAGTTAGCTGCCATTCTTTACACCAATCACAAATCCTGTCCAAGTCATCTCGTATCCTCCTACAGTCACTCAACGGCGACATCTTCCCGTACACCACAGCATCATCAGCAAACAGCCGCACATTGCTATCCACCCTATCCAAAAGATCATTTATGTAGATAGAAAACAACAGCGGACCTACCACACTTCCCTGGGGCACTCCAGACGATACCCTCACCTCCGATGAACACTCACCATCGAGGACTACGTACTGGGTTCTGTTACTTAAGAAGTCTTCGAGCCACTCACATACTTGGGAACCAATCCCATATGCTCGTACCTTAGTTAGAAGTCTGCAGTGGGGCACCGAGTCAAACGCTTTCCGGAAGTCAAGGAATATGGCATCCGTCTGATACCCTTCATCCATGGTTCGCAAGATATCATGTGAAAAAAGGGCGAGTTGCGTTTCGCAGGAGCGATGCTTTCTAAAGCCGTGCTGACGCATGGACAGCAACTTCTCTGTCTCGAGGAAATTCATTATATTCGACTGAGAATATGTTCGAGAATCTTGCAACAAACCGATGTTAAGGATATTGGTCTGTAATTTTGAGGATCCGTCCTTCTACCCTTCTTATAGCTTCAACACTGGTTCTTAAATATTACACACGTCAGCAAAAATTTCGAAATTCATGGCACGGAAAACAAAAAGAAACTGACTGTGAAGCTTGCACATACAGGATCATTCAGGTGGCCCTACGGCTGTCCTGTTATGCATCCCCCAATGTTAAATCTGGCCTTCAAAAACCACGAGCGAGATTTTCATATTCTCTCGCTCGCTACGTGTGATGTATTAGACCGACAGAGCAAATGAACAGGACCATTTTTGTAGGAAGTTTAATGAAGTTAAATTTTGTACTGGGATACGTTTTCGCTGAAGGCCTCGGTTTTCGAGTTATTCGAGAATAACGTACAAAAGTGACCTTCAAACACTCCTCCATCCATTCTCACCAGTCAGGATTTCTGATACTTTGTTCATGTCTTTCCCTCCTACTACCGTACAAAAATTTCCTACTACACGAACTATTCCCGATATTCGACCTTTTTCGGTCTCTATTTGTTGGGCTATATCGGCATCAGCATAGTTTGCTATATCGTTAACATTATTAATCTAAACGTGCCAGCGAGTGTAATGAAAGAGAAACGAATTTTGTGAACTTTCTAGTAAAATTTATCACGTTGACAATTCGATCCAAACTTCACCCTTACAAGTGCAGTAGTTTCGTAGTCAGAAGGCATGACGAATGCAACCATGTAATTGTTTATTTTATGCCATTAAAATTCACAAAATTGTTAAGTAAAACTTACACAAACGTCAGTTTTACAATTTGGAAATGCTCGACTAAGCCGGTGTCGTGATTAGGCCAATCAATGAAGAACAAAAAGATCGAATGTAGGAAATAATTCGTGCAGTCAAAAATTTTTGTGCGATGGTAGGAAGTAGTGCAATGAAAAACATGCTAGAAATCCTGACCGATGTGGGAGTGGGGGTGCGTTTGAAGGTTACTTTTGTAGGTTTTTCTCTAATAACTCGGAAACTACGGCCTCTAGCGAAAACACATCCCTGTACAATGTTTAGCTACACTAAATTTCCTACGAAGATGGTCCTGTTCATTTTTTTCTGTTGGACTGTAGTTCGCGCGTAGCGAGCGAGAGAATATGAAAATCTCAAGGGCAGTTTTTAAATGCCACATATAAAGCCGCGGGTTGAGTAAAACGACAACAGTATCGGCAGCTGAATCATTCTGCATATTTATTTTCAGTGTGTCTAAATCACGAAATCAAATATATATATATATATGTGTGTGTGTGTGTGTAACGACGAAATCGTTTCCCAAGGAGGGTTTTTTACAGCTCTCTTCGGCAACGTCAATACATGGTGGAACATCACCTTTCCGGGGCACTGATGTGTATTTCACTCATCTTTTCGGTGGCTCGAGAATTAAAATGCGACAGTACTCTTCGGTTTTCGTTTGTAAAGGAGAGTTAAGCATTTCTTGTTTTGCAATCCTCAGTTACAGTTCCTGCCTAGTCCGTGAGGAACTGAAAATTAACTTTGCTGCCGCTGATAACCTTTACATATGATCAGAATTTCTTTGGGTTTTGCGAGAGATCTTTCGACAGTATTCTGCCATGGTGGTCATTGAAGTCTTCACGCAATGATCTCTTGACCGCTAACCGTGTTTCATTGAGGGTTTCTCTATCTATTGCATGCGGACTTTGTCTTCGCCTTTTTTGGATTAATTCAGTATTTTACAGTTTTCCCTGTTACAAGTATCCTGCCTTTTGTTAGCGCCTCATTTTATACCTCCGTTAGATAAGTATTGCATCGAACTGTGCTGCAGGCCGCGTGGAGTTGCTGTTTGCGTAGCTGGCTAGCCTGCTGCGTGCCACTAACTGGAATCTGATCACCAGCAAATATTTATTACTTAACTTTTATCATTTCTAGAAGGTTCTCTAATGGGTGTGATGTTAGCATATTTTGGAATATTCGACGTTTGTATACAAGGGACGATCAAAAAATTTCCGTATGACGGCGCTGCTGTAGCGGACGAGGTGAGTGAGAAAAACAATGAGAATGATTATTTATCTAACAAAATTCTTTTTTTTTTCAAACAACAACATTGCCCCCATCAAAATAGTTCCCTATACACCGGCGGAGTCGTTGTTCCCAGTCTAGGTAGTAGTGCTGAAAGACTGAAACTTGTAGGGCCTTTAACATGTCGGTCACATTCTTTTGATTGTTCTCCAGAGTCCCAAATTGACGTCCTTTTAAGACGCTCCAATTAGGAAACGTAACAGGCCTCGCCTACACGATCAGCAACCGGGATTGAGCAGTAAATCCACATATCCAGGAGAGTGATTGATTCAAAAAATGGTTCAAATGGCTCTAGGCACTATGGGACTTAACATCTGAGGTCATCAGTCCCCTAGAACTTAGAACTACTTAAACCTAACTAACCTAAGGACATCACATACATTCATACCCGAGGCAGGATTCGAACCTGCGACCGTAGCGGTCGCGCGGTTCCAGAATGAAGCGCTTAGAATCGCTTGGCCACATCGGCCGGCGTGATTGATTCCAAAACAGCAGTAAGTGAGGTGCGCATCAGGCATCAGGCCGTCTGGAGACGCTGGTCAAGACGCTACAAAATGGATGAAAGGATTCGACACAATCACGAAACACAACAGGCGGAAAGAGATGATGTGTTTGGCAAACGTATACTTTTACTTGGGCGGCACAGCCCAGCAGTGGCTCTACAGTAACGAAGAGCAGCTCAATAGCTGGAAGAAATTCCGGACCTACCCGAAGAAAACATTTAGCGACAGTCAGAAACAAGGCCCCGTAGCGGATGAAGTGAATCCGAATATGATAAAAGCCGTCAAAATCTCACACCTGACGAAACAAGGTGCAGAAAACATGCACAAAGCAATTCTGGTAAAGGATATCACAACGACAGAGGTATCCATCAAGCGGTGACAGCGCATCGAGGTAATGTAACAGAGAAAAAGTCGGGCGGTAGAAGTATGACCGATTTTCGAATGTGGTCATTATGCAGTCGTAGGTGAACTCCATGGGCCTCCCTCATACACCAGGTGGTACGAAAAGAGAGACAGAAGTTTTTGACAGCCAGAAATGTCGGATACAGGACAAGAGACTACGGCCATGAATTTCGGTGCCATACATCAGCAGATAATAGAAAGTATTGAAGCAGAGGTGTGTCGATCTTTAGTACCACTCTCTGCCATCAGTCGAATGTTCCATGAAGACCAGACTCGGCCATTTCGTACTTACATCGCAGCTGTGAAACGACAAGGAAGAATCCGATCAACGCATGTTCAGCCAATTCCTTTGCAGACGAGCAAGCAGTGAGAGGACGAAGGACAATGTTTCCACTGTGGACGCCCCGGACACGTTGTACGCTATTGCAAAGAGTGAAGACGAGCGTTCAGCGACTGTTACACCGCAAGACGTCAACCATCACAACAGTCCTCTAACGCCTGTCAACCTGTGAGAAGAAGCCCATCGCCGTAGCCTGAACGAAGTCGCCCCCAACACGCCGTAGACGTTCGTCGGCGTAAGGAGGTACCAGCCACTCGCGTAGCCACCGGATTCAGGACGACTAAATCAGGCAACCATCTAACGATGGTCACCATATGCTCTTCCCAAGTGATCCAGATCGCCACAGTATAACATGAGAACAGGAGCGGAAGGGTGCTTGCGGAACATCCTGGCGCCGCAACTCTATTTTCAGAAAGCAGGTCCACATTGGATATAAAGGGAGTTCAGAAATTCCCGTTACAAATTTCTTGGACTTGTAGAGCCGGCCGCTGTGGCCGAGCGGTTCTAGGCACTTCAGTCCGGAACCACGCGGCTGCTACGGTCGCAGTTTCGAATCCTGCCTCGGGCAAGGATGTGTGTGATGCCCTTAGGTTAGTTATGTTTTAGTAGTTCTAAGTCTAGGGGACTGATGACCTCAGATGTTAAGTCCCATAGTGCTTAGAGCCATTTGAACCATTTTTTTTAGACTTGTAGAGGGAAGTCATTCATAATATTTTGAATAGGAACCCGACGGTTTCAGTTCAGATGTGTAACGCGTCCACGTCTGCTGAGGGAAAGAGGAAAGTCTCAGAGTTGCTTGTCCTAGTACACAATAGGCTAGACAGGAAGACGTGTACTACGTGAGACGGTAACCTGATGTTGGGTTTTATGCAAGCAAAGTTTACTTTACGACACTCCTGAAGGGGCAGAGGAAGATCTGCTGGCACGAGTTTTGGCAGCTGCACTGGAAATTGAAAGGACAGCAGATGGGTTGGAGAGAGTATACCACAACAAGCTTCGTAGGTACGATGTCTGTAACAACGTTGGTGGTCACCACATCGAGCCGCTATTGTAATGCATCACTACTATCCTGTTTAAATGATAATACAAACAAGTGATGAATACATGTTTCGTTTTTTTTTTTTTTCGAATTCTTACCTGATAATTGTACTGCGTCACGCCTAATTGAATACCTCAAGCAGAAGTGGATGAGTTAAACATCTGAATTTAAACCGTCGTAGAACGGAAACTGTACGTTTCCGGACATGTGTTCATATTCAAAGTATTATGTACTCAAAATTGTTAAGGCTTTCGTGGCCACTTGTTGACAAACTGCCTATTGGCTTCTGTTTCGGGTTCTTCGGCCAACGTTCATCTAATGATATTTCTGACGTTTCGCCAGCACGAGTGGCTGGCATTGTCAATGCTTCACCCTCCATTGCCGGTGGTGAACTGGAGCCGAGCTCGCGGCCGCAGACTATATGTACCTGGCGCGCCAACGTCCGAGGGCTTCTCCGCGGTCATTTCCGGTGCGGTTCTCCTCTTGCTACCTGCGACGGTCGTTCGGTGCAGTACGGGAAGCCAGGATTCGTTTACCTTAAGGCTTTCCTCTTTGTTGTTGAAACTGTTCGCGTGTTTCTGTATTTCTACAGCTTCTCTGAACAAGCGCGTGTGTTAGCGCTTCTCTACAGCCAGAACTTCCGTGTCGGCGAATTTTATTACGTGGTCGGTCTCATTCAGTGCGTGCTCTGCCACGGCCGATTTCTCCACCTGCCCCAACCTGCAATGTCGCTTATGCTCTTTGATCCTGGTGTTAATTGATCGTCCAGTCATTCCGACATAAACTTTTCCGCATGTGCATGGTATACGGTATATTCCCGACATTGCAAGTCGGTCTCTTTTCTCCTTCGCCGATCTAAGACACTCTTTGATCTTCCTTGTCGGTTTGAAAATCGTCATTACGCCATGTTTGCGCAATATACGGCCGATTCTGTCCGTCACTCTGGGAATGTATGGCAGAAAGGCCGTACCCGACATTTCTTTTTCTGGTTCCTTACTTCGCCGAATGTTTGGCTCTGTTACACTTCTAATGTAATTTGTGGAGTAGCCATTGCTCCTCAGAACCGTTTCCAGGTGTTGCATTTCTCGTTTGAGGTGTTGCGGCTCACATATTCGTCCTGCTCTCGTTACGAGCGTACTAATCATGCCTCTTTTCTGGCTCGGGTGGTGGTTTGACAGTTTGTGCAGGTATCGGTCCGTGTGTGTCGGTTTTCGATACACGCCGTGTCCCAGGTTTTCACCGTCCCTTGTGACCAGCACATCTAGAAATGGCAGTTTCTTGTCCTTTTCTACTTCCATGGTAAATGTTATGTTGGCATGGAGGCTGTTCAAGTGTCTTAGGAAGTCACCGAGTTGTTCTTCACCATGGCTCCACACCACGAAAGCATCATCGACGTACCTGTACCACACCTTAGGTTTGCAAGTCGCCGAGTCCAGTGCCTGTGCTTCGAATTGTTCCATGAAGAAGTTGGCCACCACTGGACTGAGAGGACTACCCATGACGACGCCTTCCAGCTGTTCATAGAAATCGCCATTCCACGTGAAATAGCTCGTGGTGAGACATGCATGGAAGAGCTTTTTGATGTCTTGCGGGAACATGGAACCGATGTGCTCCAGAGCGTCACTGAGTGGCACTTTCGTAAATAACGAAACAACATCAAAACTGACCAGGATGTCGTTTGGTGCAAGTTTCAGTTTCTTCAGCTTCTCAATGAAATGTCCTGAGTCCTTAATGTATGTGTCGGTCTTCCCCACGTGTGGCTGGAGCAGAGAGGCCAAGTGTTTTGCCAGTTTATACGTTGGTGAGCCAGGAGCACTAACGATCGGTCTCAGTGGAACGTTGTTCTTATGGATCTTGGGTAATCCATACAGCCGAGGTGATAGGGCTTCTGTGTTGCGCAGGTTTCTCTGTATGTCCGCCGGCAGAGGAGACGTCTTGATTAATCGATTCGTATTACTAGTGATACGCTGCGTCGGATCTGCGCTTAGTTTTCGGTACGTCGTCGGAACTAATAGGTCTCGGATCTTTTGCTCATAATCTTCGGTCTTCATTACGACGGTCGCATTCCCCTTATCGGCAGGCAGTACCAATATACTCTTGTCGGCGTTGAGATTCTTAATGGCTTGTACCTCTTCTTTCTTCAGGTTGCAAGCTGGTGGTTTTGCTCGGCGCAGTATCCTGGCTGTTTCAGTGCGTATTTCCTCTGCCCTTTCGCAACGAAGGGTCCGAATGGCTGCTTCGGTGTTGGCAATGATGTCCTCCATAGGTATAGTCCTCGGGATGATAGCGAAATTCCCTCCTTTTTGAAGAACAGACATTTCCTCTTCGGTCAAATGTCGTTCAGTGAGGTTGACCACTGTGTGTGACATGTCGGGAATCGCCTTGTCGGTCTGCTTCCGGCATCTTTCAAACTTTTTCTTCTGCCGCTCGGTGCAGCGCTCGAGTTCGTTCTGCATGCTCCTGTGAGTGATGCTGTCGATCTTCTCCCAGTCGTCTGGATGCATTCTGCTACTTAGTTGATAGAAAACGTCCAGAAGTTCCTGATCCGTTCTTGCCAAGTCTCTACGTGTTGTATGTATTCGCTCACGAAGAAAAGCTCGTTCCATTCTGTCGTAGATACGATGTGCTTGCGCGGTGGTGAATAGGCGCCTACATCTCAAGAACTTCGGTGTAGCACATTCATCTCGGCACCGTAACAGAAAGGCGAGAGAGGACATCAGTCGCGCTTTCTTCTTCCGTTGTTGGCCAAGGCGTCGGTACAATCTGCAAATCTCCTCCCCGTAGAGGCGTAATACAAAGTTGTTAAGGCTTTCGTGGCCACTTTCGGCCGACGTTCATCTAATGATTTTTCTGACGTTTCGCCAGCACGAGTGGCTGGCATTGTCAATGCTTCACCCTCCATTGCCGGTGGTGAACTGGAGCCGAGCTCGCGGCCGCAGACTATATGTACCTGGCGCGCCAACGTCCGAGGGCTTCTCCGCGGTCTTTTCCGGTGCGGTTCTCCTCTTGCTACCTGCGACGGTCGTTCGCTGCAGTACTCACTCCCCTCTGCAAGTCCTAGAAGTTTGTAATGGTATTTTCCGAACATCCTGTATTACGTATTTCAACCATAGTGGTTATCGCGAACTACTACAAGCAAGGGCGACCTCAATGTACAGAACTATTGGAGGTGGGAGATAGGGGAATATTGGTAAAACCTGTGATATTTCGGTATAACTTTCATTTTCCAGAAACTATAAAAGGAGCTACGATTCTGAACATACTATATCTGATACAGTACTGATCTGACAAACCTCTAGATATGATACCTGCCCACAACTTGACCTTCGTGGACGACACCTTAGAACCCAAACTCCTTAACTCACTGGGTGAGTTGATAACGCCGAAGGGGCGAATTAATTTGGAGCAAACGCTACAGCACACGCAGCAATATCGCAGTAATTACAACCACAAAGTTGTGGCAGTAGGCCCTACGTGTTCCAACTACAGGTACTATCCTGATTTTGACTCTAATCTATGGAGACTACATCCGTTTACGTCGGAAAATTGCCCACCCTTCTGAACCCACTGTACCCCGCCCATCTGAACTCATTGTACACCACGTAGCAGCCGAGTGGGCCACCTTGAGCGAATAATTAGTGGTTAAGTGTACTAGCGATTGGACATTGTCATAAGAGAAATAGGACGGAGAAGTGTGCTCAAATGTAAAAAATGCAAGATTTATTGTTCAGCGATTTCCAGAAGTGGTAACAGTCTACGATCCGGTGGAGTGAATCTTCTAAAGGCGGGAGGAATGTTGCACCATCACCTTTCCAAACCGATCTCTGCATCCCACAGCCAAGTAAGCAGGAGACTGTCTCCTTATTCCTTTTCCAGAAGCTCTAAACTGGCTGAGATGACATGTCGGAATTCTCCACCCTGGCAATGAATGGAGTTTGGTTGCCACAAATCTACTTCTGCTGGCTGCTTCCGGAGCTGGAAAATTTTCGATACAGCATGGTGCAGGGGTCAGGCCGTCGCAGTGGGGACCTGGATTACAGCATGCCTGGGCCTGTCGCTGCGCCGCTTCCTGGGTCTATGTGATCAATGGAGATGTTCTGCCACAAAAGAGCCAGATAGGGATGCCATAATACCGCCCGCTCCAGTTACGCATAGTCCTCAGCCAGCGCTGAAAAGTACTCTACACCTTTCGTCGACCTAATGTGGGTCATCCAGATTCAGTTGCTACTAGGCGCTGACTCTGCTAGTTGCGGGTTTGGGAGGCTTTGCCTAGTCTTGATGCGCCGCGAGCTGAACTGGTGGCTTCCAGAAGGGGGCCAACTGATGCTGACTTCAAGCGAGTTCAGGGTGCCTTCCAGAGATGCGTTGGTCGCAACCTATGCTGAGGCGCTACACGGTCCTCTTTTGCTACTGAACTGCTGCCTGCCCTGCACACACGCTCTGTCATACCGCAAACTTGTGTCCATGTGACAACGAAGCTGCGTCGTACGCCGGGGAACCCTGGTTCGCAGCCGTGCTCGAGTGCCTTCTGCACCAGGCCGGTCACAGTCCGGTGGCTGGTCACACATTTGCGATAAACGGCGTTACCGACCTCCAGCCGTCGGCACACAGGCCGTGCTTTTGAACGTCAACGTTGAGCGTGGCGAGTTCAACTTGCATCGTTTCTGAGCGTTCGGCAGCGACTTGTTCGTGGTACGTGGGCCCCAACGTGGTATACAGCAACGCGCTCCAGCGGCATTTGTCGGCTGTCTGGCTCGTAAATCACACTGTTTACGAAATGGACGGGCGTAAAATTAATACATTAGCTCTCCCTTGTCCATATGATAGTCAGGTTGTTCTGCCTGCAGTATACGTAAATAAAAACTACAGTATCCGTGAAAGTGTTATAAGCCAGAAAGGAAACTACCATGTGCAGTCAGACTGGACTTCGGCGTATAAAAGTTCCATTATTAATGTTCAAAAATGTTCAAATGTGTGTGAAATCTTATGGGACTTAACTGCTAAGGTCATCAGTCCCTAAGCTTACACACTACTTAACCTAAATTATCCTAAGGACAAACACACCCACCCATACCCGTGGGAGGACTCGAATCTCCGCCGGGACCAGCCGCACAGACTGCAGCGCCTCAGACCGCTCGGCTAATCCTGCGCGGCTCCATTATTAAAATTAAATAGCGTGTGGCATTGGTGGCCGGGAGACCCCACGCGGGGCGGTTCGGCCGCAGCTCCACAAGTTCTTTAACGCCACTACGGCGACTTGCGAGTGAATGAGGATGAAATGGTCATGAAAGACACACAACATCTCGAGGCAGAGAAAATCCCTGACCCCGCCGGGAATCGAACCCGGGACCCTGTGCGCGGGAAGCGAGAACGCTGTCGCAAGAGCAGGAGCCGCGGACGGCTCCATTATTAATAGTGCCATACAACTTTACAATAGTTCTCCACGTGAGCTAAGCATTATTTCATCATTCATACTTTTTAATAAAACCCTAATGTCATTCCTACCCTGATCACCGTTCCTATTTAGTAGCAGAATCTTTATAGCACATTAAATACGAAACTGAAAGGAAGAAAGGGTAAAATATCTTACTGCAAACAGTGCAAGCTATCCTGTAGATTAAGTCAATCGAACAAACTTGCTCCATAAAAAAGTGCACTTATATTCACATAACATCGATATTATAGTAAAGAGGGTGATTTATGAAGATATGCAGACATTTTAAAATGTTACTCTACAAGTAAAACTAAAAAAGTTCATATATTTTACGGAGTTACGCCTAATAAAATATTTTTCCTGAAATTTAGCGACTTCGCTAATATGAAGTCATCGCAAAACTGTACGGGATGAAAGTAAAGCACGATTTCATTTATTTTCTTGTTATTGATCTGGTGAATCTAATAAAACACGTCCCAGACGTGTATCTGCAGCAGTTTTCCAGAACATCCAGAGAAGCAAAGATTATTATACAAGTAAATTTGTTTACTTTCCATTAAGAATGTAGAAATGTTTATGTCACTGTTGGCAACCGTTAGGGAGTTGTTTCAGTCGTTTCCTAACCTTGAAACGAGTTAGTTTTCTGTATTGCTCTGTGAAAGAACACAATAACAACAGTGTACTGTTGGCAACCGTTAGGGAGTTGTTTCAGTCGTTTCCTAACCTTGAAACGAGTTAGTTTTCTGTATTGCTCTGTGAAAGAACACAATAACAACAGTGTACTTAAGTGAAACCAGATAATAACTGTTGTCGTTTGTGGATTATTTATGAAATAGGTATGCCTTTCAAATTTACGTCAGAGGAATACGCCGATATGCTGTTTACTTATGGCAAATGTATTGGTAATGATACGGCTGCAGTTAACTAACGAATATCGCGTACGTTATCCAACTCAGAGGATTCCGAATGCACGAACCATTAGTGGAGTATTTCGAATGTTACGGGAGACAGGTTCTCTACCTAGCGTTCATAATCAGCACGAGCGCTCGATACGTTACGACGATGATGAGGATATTATGGATGCTGTTCAACGTGGCCCGGGTACCAGTACACGACGTATCTCTCAATAATTAGGCATTTCACAATCTAAGGTATGGCGTACACTGAAGTACAATAATCTGTATCCTTACCATAAACAAAAAGTGCATCATTTACATCCGGGAGATCCTGCCCTTCACTTGGAGTTGTGCAACTGGTTAAATACTAATCGGCAGTTACATAAATACATTTTATTTTCTGATTAGGCACAGTTTACTCGAGATGGTATAAACAATTTACATAACGAGCACGTATGGTCTGAAGCAAACCCAGATGCAACAGTGTAACGCAATTTCCAGCGGCGATTTAGCAATAATGTGTGGTGTGGTATAATCAACACACACTTAATTGGATCATTCATTTCCTCAGGACGTCTAACTGGCGAGACGCACTTACAATTCCTTCACGAAGAAATGCCCCGCTTGCTCGAATATGTTCCACTCGCTACGCGATCGCAAATCAATTTTCAACATGACGGCGCACGTCCACATTCCACCAACGCCATTACTATACATTTAAATGAACATTTTCGCCAGAAATGGATTGGTCGTGGTGCTACACGTTTGTGGCCACACAGATTACCCGATTTAACACCAATGGATTTTTGTGTATGGGGATGGGTGAACGTCATTGCTTAAGAGGACAAAGTTCAAAAACGGTTCAAACGGCTCTAAGCACTATGGGACTTAACATCTGAGGTCATTAGCACCACAGACTTAGAACTACTCAAACCCAACTAACGTAAGGACATCACAAACATCCATACTCGAGGCAGGATGAGGACAAAGTCAATACACGTGAGGCATTATTTGCTCGCATTATGGATGCAATAGACGAAATTAAGAGCAACCCTGTGAAACTGAAACGAGCAACAAAATCTGTTCTTACACGTGCAGCTAAATGCATTGAACTAGGTGGAGATATTTTGAACATTTATTGTGAACGTATTGTGAAATTGTATGTAAACTGTACAACTTCCTTAAAACTGAGCTTTGTTTTTTTCCTGCTTAACATGAATTCACGTGTGCTACAGAATTAATAAAAGCGGATTATCTGACATATTCATACAGTTTCAGTTAACGTTATTGCCATCATTTTTCCAAAATTAAATTCTCTACAGGTTCTGTAGAAAACTTTGTGCAGTTGTCTGGAATTTAAAAAACAAATTGGGTCAAGTAGTTCTGTAAAACTACTGCAGATACACGTCTGGGACATGTTTCATTAGATTCAATAGACCAATAACAACAAAATAAATGGAAATCGTACTTTTCTTTAACCTCGTACAGGTTTGCGATGGCTTCATAATAGCGAAGTTGCTAAATTTCAGACAAAATCTTTTATTAGCTGTAACTCTGTAACTAAACATTTGCGGACCTGTGTTTATATGAACTTTTTTCTTTAGTTTTACTTGCAGAAAAACGTATTAAAATATATGCAGATCTTCGCGAATCACCCTGTATACTTATGTTAAACTAATAAGAAAGTGTCAGAACCTATTAAAAAACCGAGGGTCAGTATACATACAATGGGACTAGAACCACCCACACAACACACTTTTTTTACGAATCCGTGATACTACTCACTGTGGTAATTCGACCAGAAGTGTTTATTGACTAAACTTAGCATGTTACAATTCTTAAAAGTTTTAATAGTACCTGTATTACAGTCCTCAATTATTTGTTGGGTGTATTCCAATCTCTGTCTTCCTCTACCGTTTTTGTCCTTTATAACTCCCTCTAGTACCATGAAGGTCATTCCCTGATGTCTTAACAGATGTCATATCATCCTGTTCCTTCTCCTTGTCAGTGTTTTCCACATATTCCATTCCTCTCCGTCCTTAATAGCCGTCAAGCCATCCTGACACCCGCTATGTTACGAGGGTTTGCTGAAAAGGAACACTTCCGAATTTTTTATGTGACAACTCTTAAAGCTTTTCAAACAAAACAAACGTTATTAACATTCTACATCTGTATTCTTCATGTCTAAAAAATTGGCAGCCCTCTGCCGCTGGAGGGCTGCGAACAGTAGCGTGTGACATGGCGGGGTGTAACGTAACTGCCGGCCGGAGTGGCCGTGCGGTTCTAGGCGCTTCAGTCTGGAGCCGAGCGACCGCTACGGTCGCAGGTTCGAATCCTGCCTCGGGCATGGATGTGTGTGATGTCCTTAGGTTACTTAGGTTTAAGTAGTTCTAAGTATAGGGGACTGATGACCTCAGATGTTAAGTCCCATAGTGGTTAGAGCCATTTGGACCTCCATGCAGTCCTGACTTGGCCCCCTTACGGTTTTCGTCTCCTTCCAGGATTTAAAGAGGACTTAATTTTGGTAGTGTTGAAGCGGTGCAAGCGGAGGTGAGGTTGTGACTCTGTCAACAAAGTAGGACATCCTACAATGATAGTACACTACTGGCCATTAAAATTGCTACACCAATAAGAAATGCAGATGATAAACGGGTATTCATTGGACAAATATATTATAGTAGAACTGACATGTGCTTACATTTTCACGCAATTTGTTGAGAGATCTGGAGATTATGCTGGCCAGGGCAGCAGTCGAACATTTCCTGTATCCAGAAAGGCCCGTACAGGACCTGCAACATGCGGTCGTGCATTATCCTGCTGAAATGTAGGGTTTCGCAGGGATCGAATGAAGGGTAGAGCCACGGGTCGTAACACATCTCAAATGTAACGTCCACTGTTCAGAGTGCCGTCAATGCGAAGAAGAGGTGACCGAGACGCGTAACCAACGGCACCCCATACCATCACGCTGGGTGATAGGCCAGTATGGCGATGACGAATACACACTTCCAATGAGCGTTCACCGCGATGTCGCCAAACACGGATGCGACCATAATGATGCTGTAAACAGAACCTGGATTCATCCGAAATAATGACGTTTTGCCATTCGTGCACCCAGGTTCGTCGTTGAGTACACCATCGCAGGCGCTCCTGTCTGTGATTTAGCGTCAAGGGTAACCTAAGCCATGGTCTCCGAGCTGATAGTCCATGCTGCTGCAAGTGTCGTCGAACTGTTGGTGCAGATGGTTATTGTCTTGCAAACGTCCTCATCTGTTGACTCAGGGATCGAGACGTGGCTGCACGATCCGTTACAGCCATGCGGGTAAGATGCCTGTCATCTTGTCTGCTATTGATACAAGGCCGTTGGGATCGAGCACGGGGTTCCGTATTACCCTCCTGAACCCACCGATTCCATGTTCTGCTAACAGTCATTGGATCTCGACCAACGCAAGCAGCAATGTAGCGATACGATAAACCGCAATCGCGATAGGCTACAATCCGACCTTTATCAAAGTCGGAAACGTGATGGTACGCATTTCTGCTCCTTACACGAGGCATCACAACAACGTTTCACCAGGCAACGCCGGTCAACTGCTGTTTGTGTACGAGAAATCTTTTGGAAACTTTCCTCATGTCAGCACGTTGCAGGTGTCGCCACTGGCGCCAACCTTGTGTGAATGCTCTGAAAAGCTAATCATTTGCATATCACAGCATCATGTTCCTGTAGGTTAAATTTCGCGGCTGTAGCACGTCATCTTCGTAGTGTAGCAATTTTAATGGCCAGTAGTGTATCAACAAACTGGTCTCTGGTCGGCAGAAATTTGTTCGTCACCCGAGTGACTTTTTGAAAAATAAATATGTAGACCTGGACAATAAAGCTTTAGAATGTTAATAAAGTTTTTTATTTAAAATGCTGTAGGAGTTTTCACATAAAAATTTCGGAGTCTTAATCTTGTACATGGATTTGTCGTTAGTCTTATAAAAATGTTTAACATACTGCTATCGCCTGGCACGTTGGACTGAACATAAAGTAAGCAAATCACAGTAGATGTGTCGGGAAGACGTGTCACTTCGCAGTGTGCATGTGATGGCGACAGTTATGTACCTGAGAAACAGTCATTCTGGTTTGCATAGCGGCATGAGTCTTGAAATTTTGTGGGGAACTGCGTAGCCTCGATGTTGGCAGGACGAAACTTGCACTATTGTTTAATGTCTACCCTGCAGAAGTCAATGAATTGTTTTTTTTTCTGAGTGTCTTCTTGTTATAACGTACAGAAACAACAAAATCTAGGTCAGAAACAGTCTTTTACGGGGTGCAGTAGGGAAACTGCACGGCATCCATGCCACCTGCGGACCAGTCACAATTCTACTTCTTTTTGATCGACATGGATTTACACTTTCTGCTTTCTGTCACCAAAATAATATAGAAACCACTAACCAGAGATGGAGGATACAGCTGAATATTTTGGAACTTGTTCTGGAATGCTTTTCTTCTAAACTTTAAGCTTCCTGGTAAAGAAGTGTTCAGGCCTAAATTATCTGCTACTGACAAAAAGTTATTAAAAAAGTTCGTAATTTTGGGACTACTTTTCATAAGTTCATTGTGTACCTTTAATAAAATTTCCTAATTATCTTGATTCGTTTATCCTCCCTAATTTTTTGTTGTGTTCCAAATAGTTTTGATCTTATTACTGCAGAAATTTATTTGTCGTTGAAAGTACATGTATTTTGATATTCTTATGATTTGATTAGGATTTTACAGTGCAGTTTATAAAGCAATTTAATCCTGTCATCGTCTGTGTAATTTTAAGGTAGAATATCCTCTTAGTTTTGCGTAATATACTTATTCTGTTTTTAGCCCAGGCTACAGGAGCATTTAATCTACTTACACATGTTAATTTCTTAGGGAACCAACTTTCAAAATCCCCTTTAATTATATTACAGAGTATGCAACATTTATTCGTTAACAGCAAGCGTTTGTGTTCATCTTTCCAGTATGTATTTTGCAGACAGTTCTTGAGTTCTAGAACTCCTTTTTCATTTATTGCTCCTACATTTCTCCAATACTTTTTATTTTCGTCGCGCTTTCTCATATGAAACGTCAGCTCTTGCCTGTCGCGATTTGAGAATATTAAGTAAAGATGGGGTCGCAGTTTCGGTGCATCTATAAAAGATGTCAGTAGCAGTGCTATTGTTTCTTACAACATTTTATAAATTGTAGGATGGGAGTTAGATTGTATGAAATCAAAAGGACCTCAAGTATGGTCCTAGAGTAGGTATGTTCTAAATACATTGAAATAAATCTGTACTCATTCCGTTTCTAACATAGCAATTTTAATAATGTATCAAGTTGTTTCATCAATAAGTCAAACTTTTCGGCTGGAGCTTCGTACATTGTGACGATTACTATTGTCTTACCATGAAATTCTAATTATGCAGCACGAGCTTCAAAACTGTAATCACTGCAAAACATAAGGGTGACAATGGTTCTGTATTTGCTTCCATTCTTGATGGAAATGGCAATTCCTCCTTAATCTATACGTGAATTGCAGTAAGAAAATGCTATATTATATCCATTCATATTCGTTATTCTCTTTTCAGTGTTCAAATTATTTTCTGAAAGAAATATTTCATCTGCAAAATTTGCAGTCTTCAGTCCATGTACACAAACGGTAAGTTTCTTGAAGTTTTCTTGGCGGTTAGAACACTTCATCATTGGGAGTGTAAGCAGAATAGCAATATGTCTTCTTCCGAGATTTCGGTTGTTACTCCACAGTATATCGTTGTGTCTGATGGTTTTAATTTAGTAAACGACTTACTTTGAAGATGGTGGTGCAGTAACAGCCGAAACATCAAAAGAAGAAACATTACTTTCCTGAATGCACTCCCGAAAGCCGATGGAATAAATTAGAAATTTATTTATTTTGTTTTTTAGTCGTCGAATGTTTCGGTGTAATATGTTTACTTTAATCTTTTTGTCTTCACATGCTTCAAGTACAAAATTTTTACTTACATTTACTTCTTTTAAATCTTGTGGCCTGAAACCTGGGTACACCACAAAAAAGAAAAGATTTCCTCACATAAATGCCTCCCTTCCATGCCCCCTTCCCTAGAACTTCTTGTATCAATTCAGTCCCTTTATCTTTCCCATTCATAGTAACATATAGCCCGTGAGACCTAAAAACCCGTCTACCAATAGCATGAACTGAAAGCGAACCAATATTTGACACTGTGTAACTTAGGAAAGCCGTACATTCCATGTTGAGGAAACTGAAAAATTTATGCAATTTGGGGTGACCGTAAGGCTTCAAAACAGCAATAATCTCAACAATTTAATACTTCATGTCTAAGCTATCTTTCCCAGGTCACTCTTTAGTACTGTGGCTCTGATCCCGATCAATACTGTTCTTTACCAAAATCTTGCACTAACAACTTACACCCTCTGCTAACTGGCTAAGTTATGCACTTTGCTTGAAGAGACTTGTGACTGGATACATGTTCCCTAATTCTCCCTTCAACAACTGGTCCATACTTGTTTCTTGAGCATTACCTACAAACGGGACTTCTCTCCACTTGCGTATTTTATCTGAAACCACTAGTTTCCTATCGAAATCCTGCTGTTCCTTGGCTACCTCTATCTATACTGGAAATTCTTTCTTATCTAACTGTGGTAACACAGTAAAGCCATTTTTTGTGCTAATGACAAAACATTCTGATACTGTTCTCTTGCCGTGGTACCTGTTTACTGTCAATACTTTTCATTTCTCGTTTTCCTCCTTCTGTCTTAACCTTCCCTGTCCCTTCCTCGCACTGTCCAGCTCCGCTTTAAGGGCCCTAATTTTTCCTGTCACGCACACAGACTCTACAAGAGCATGGAAGAGTCTCAATCAACTTCTTCTCATCCCACTGAATTCCTCGCAAAGAAGGCATCACAACAGCTGCGCTGCGCCCTAGATCTAATTTTCCACTATATGAAAATCTACATCAACGGATAAAGGTAAATGTTTACAATAACCAATTAAATAAGTTGAATAGCACCTTATTGATACCATTATTAAGTAACAAGACAAAAACACAGCGAAAATGTTAGACGTGAGTATGCGTGATACGAAAATCATACCTTATTAAAAAAAATACAAACGATAAAATGAAATCCTCCATCATTCAACCAGAATGGGCAGAAATTCACAGATAAAGAACAAAATCTTCTTTAGTATTACACTTAATAGTTACAAATAATGACTTGATTTGCGAAATCATGGCACAGTCGCACAGTCAGAGATATTGCACACTGTGAACAAGTGCAACGTCCCAACTAGATCACCCAGATGACAGCACACCTTTTTCTGTGCTTTTCCTCGGGTCATCATGCAAAACCTGACATCCAGTAAAGAACTTATACAGGGTGTTTCACGAGTCTTATTACAGGCTTCTAGGAGCTGTAGAGGGAACTTAGTAGATAAAGTTGTGAAAGTACCGTTTGGATCTAAAATAAGTTTGAAGATCGGATCACTTTCGTCCTCCCGCTTCATGGTACACATGTAACCTGAGGACAGGGCGGTCGCCTCACCAGTCCTCTGACTTAATGTACCATCTGTTTACAATTTAACTCTACATCTACATTCATACTCCCCAACCACCATACGGTGCATGACGGAGGGTACCAAGTACCACTACTACTTATTTCCTTTCCTGTTCCACTCGCAGATACAGAGAGGGAAAAACTAGTATCTATAAGTCTTTATACGAGCCCTAATTTCTCCCATCTAATATTCGTAGTCCTAACTCCAAATATACGTTGTTGGCAGTAGAATCGATCAGCAGATGGTCTCAAATGTCATTTCTCTAAAGTTTTGCAATAGTGTCTCGCGATAAGAGCGTCGTCTTCGCACAGGGATTCCCGTTTGAGTTCACGAAGCATTTCAGTAACACTTTCTTGCTGAGCGAACCTACCGGTAACAAATCTAGCAGCATTCCCCCGAATTGATTCGGTGTCTTCCTTTAATCCGACCTGGTAGGGATCCCAAACACTCGAGCAGTTCTCAAGCATGGGTCGTACAAGAGTTCTACATGCCGTCCCCTTTACAGATGAACTACACTTTCCCAAAATTATCCCAATAAAACGAAGTCGAGCATTCCCCTTCCAGACTGCCAACCTGACGTGGTCATTCCATTTCATATCGCTTTGCAATGTTATTCCTAGATATTTAATCGATGTGAGTGTGTCAAGAAACACATTACGAACACTGTAATGGAACGTTACAGGATTATTTTTTCTACTTATCTGCATTAACTTACATTTTTCTACATTTAGAGGAAGGTGCTATTCATCACACCAACTAGAAATTCTCTCGAAGTCATTTTTTATCTTCCTATATCCACTCAAGAACGTGGCCTTTTCGTATACCATCAGCAAGCAGCCGTAAATTTCTGTCCACCATGTCAGCCAGATCATTTATGTACATCGAGAATAAGCACGGTCCAATCACACCTTCCTGGACTACCCCTGACGAAACACTTGTCTCTGATGAACATTCGCCGTCGAGGACAACGCACTGGCTACCATTACTTGAAAAGTCATCTCACATATCTGGTGAAACTTCTTAATAAAATAGGTTTTACTTATACATAAATCACTGAGAGGGTGAAACTTCTACGTTATTTAATTCTGAAACTGCTGAATGAAATTGAAAATGCAAGTAAACCTGCTTAAACTGCTGAGTGAAACTGACGTACTGAATTTGCCCTGACTAACAGAACTCAAACTTTTCCTATTCATTAATTACTTACAATATTCAAGGATAACGCGACCTGACTGCTTTAAAATTGATAACCTGACTTCAAATAATTAATACAAAAGAATGGCCCTGAATTAGAAGAAATCCTAACTATAACCCATACATTTCATAAGTCCTCAAAAAAGTTTCATTACACGAATTACTGAAATACAGCAAGCGCCAATACAGTCAGCTAAATAAAAGATTCAAACTACTGAAGGCTCTAACTACTAATAGGCATGTGGTTAGCAAAGTAAAGATTTTGTTGCAAAGCAAAGAATGTATTTTTACCTTAATAATGTTACATCCAGTTAAAAATATATATAATCGTCCGTGACATCCAGTTTCAAAAATTATATAATCATGAATAATATTCAATCTCGAAGTCGGACACGTCCAGATCGTCCGCTCGCGCTAATACTGCAAACCTCCAAAACTGCTAAATTAACCTCTAACCTCCATCACTGCTGACTACTCACTCCCAACTTCCATCACTGCTGATTGTTCACCTCCAATTGCTAGTGCGACCAGCCACAGAGTCTCTTACAGAATGATCACAGCGCTGTCAGAGCTATTAATGCAGAGCGCGACATAGCGCTGCCAACATACAAACGCATAAACAGACTGCTTACACTGGGAACCTAAACCGTATGCTCGGACCTTCGTCAACAATCTGCAGTAGGACACCGTGTGAAACGCTTTCGGGAAATTTTGGAATACTGAATCTGCCTGTTGCCCTCCGTCCATAGTTTACAGGAAGTTATGTGACAAAAGGACAAGCTGAATTTCGCACGGGTGATGCTTTCTAAATCCGTGCTCATTCATGGACAGAAGCTTTTTTGTCTCAATGAAATTGTTCAAGAATTCTGCAGCAAACTGCTGTTAAATATATTGGTCTATAAATATGGGGGTCCGTTCTTTTACCTTTCTTATATACAGGAGTCACCTGCGCTTTCTTACAGTCGCTTAGGACTTTACCCTGTGAGAGAGATTCGCTAGAAAAGCAAGCTACGTAAGCGGCCACTGCCGCGGAATGCTCTCTGTAAAATCAAATTGGAACTTATTTGTTTTCAACTCTTTCAGTTGCTTCTCTATGCCGGAAATACCTATTTCTATTTCATTCATCCACGGGGAGGACTCGAACCTCCGCCGGGGCCAGCAGACGCACGAATTTCTACTAATTACTGCCTGTCGACATTTGCTCATTCTTTTTTGAACCGAGAGTGCAACAGTCTCTGTTTCGTCAACATTTTCACTGCTTCAGCGTTCAGATCACTTGTCAGCTGGTCACTGAGCAGTAAGGACAACTGAGACATTCAGGATATCCGAATACACATTCGAAGAGTGTAGAGAGAGGTTGTTAATTTATGGCGAAGCTGTATGTAATGGTAGAGGTGCACAACGCATGCATCGGGGAAGTTATCCAGATCCTCTCAGTCCGTCACATCCCATTTTCGCCCGACTACAGCAGAAGCTGTGAGTAGCTGGTACGTTTGCAGCTAGGAGGGTTGACTGTGGTGCTCCACGGATACCCGGCTTTGAAGAGGATGGCCTTCGTCACTTAGAAGAGAACTCGATCACGTGTACTCGGAACGTTATGGCATGGACGGCACCCACTCGAGCGTCTGGCGTGTTTTGCATGACCAGTAACTCCAGGCTGCGCTTATGCTGCTCGCTGACGTCGTCCGCCGATGAAAAAGCAAGGGCACTACAGTGCGTTTAAAATAAGTTACGACTGTTGAGAGCTCAGCAAGGAGGGAGTGGAGGGTAGCGTAGTTGCCAGCATGTGCTGAGAACGTTAGTAGGTGACGGTAATGTCGGACCTACTCGGTGACAAAACCTGTCAGGCTCGCTTGATTGCGTGAGCAACTAGTCGTGCAAGCTGGCCAATCTGCAATCTTTCTCAAACGAGTTTAAAGGAATTATTCGCTAATAAATTCTGCGTCTTTCGCGTCTTGTAGCTTAAGGGGAGGTTTACTATCTTTTGGTTCAAGAAAATCGATTTCTTTTTAAATTGCATTTTTGGATCCATAAAAGTGTTTAGAATCCACCCCTGAAACGGTTTCTCCGAATACGGAACGGAAATGTTTGTTATTCGCGGTTGAGCAAAAAAATGCACCTGCCTGAAATCGGCCTTTTTCATGCACCAGTTTTTTTTCTTTCGGAGGACGAGTTATTGTACCGGTGCTTGGGAGGAAACACACAAAATTCAAATGAAAGTTTGAACGCGTGTGTTTGGAAGTTAGCCCCCAAGTATTTGCATTCTGGTGTGAAGACTGTGGATGATGTGATGTTTGGTTTGTGGGGCGCTCAACTGCACGGTTATCAGCGCTCGTACAAAGTCCCAACCGTTGTTCAGTCCAAACTCGCCACTTTCATGAATGATGATGAAATGATGAGAACAACGAAAAAACCCAGTCATCTGGAGGCAGGTGAAAATTCCTGACCCCATCGGGAATTGGACCTTTTTTTTGGTTTTTGTAACCATATATATTTATTTAAATATATTAACAACGATACATTAAAAAAAAAGACATTTTATTCTACTAATCTATTATATTCCTAGTGGTGGTTAACATTACTGTCATTTTATATGTTTTCGCTTTTATATTTTCCTTTTTCGTTTTTCTCTTATTGTTGTTCCTTAAACCCTTTTACATGGCCATTTGTCATCTTTTTTTTTTGGGGGGGGGGGACATTGCAGGACGGGCATAACAGTTTATATTTAGCATCGACACATTGATTTTGAGTTCATGTGTCTGTATGTGATGCACTTGTGATGCCACAGGCACATTGTGTATCCTGGTTTGACCTCTTCCTCTAGTTTACTCTGTTAAGTGGGACAGTATGAGGGAAACGTCACCATGATAGATGGAGCAGAAGTGGAAGAAACTTTTTTACATGTACTACAGATTATACCTAAATTGAAGAAGAGAGAAAATTTTGTCATATTACATAAGTGAAGCAGAAGGGAAAGTGTGAGTAAACAATAGAATTTTATAGGCACAAAGTAAAGGAAATCATTTAAAAATAATAATAATAATAATAATAATAATGAGTAGTTGGCACTTTCCACTAAGTAATGCTTGTCTCCTAGTCAGTATAGTACAAATAATGGGAAAAAATTAATTAAAAAAACTGGTAGTACTACTGGGTATACTTTTGACACTGTTTTGGCTGCGAGCATGACAGATGTTTGGTGAGAAGCACTTTGTATCACTGATTTCACTAAGAAGAAACACTTTATACTCTTATACTTCACTATTTGATGCGAGAGGAGAAAGCACTTTATCTTTTCTGTTGCAGTTATTCACTATCACTGCACATGTTATTCTTGTGGTGAGTGTGGTGAGGTGGCTGGTGGCGGTGCTGAGGGTCACAGGCTGGGAAGGACTCTGGCGATTGCTGTCTGCAGTGGAATTTGCAGGAAGTTTTTGAAGTTCTCGTGGTATCGCCTGTGCTGCTGGGCTGTCTTGTTCTCCTCCCAGAGGTCCATCAGGAAGGCCAGCTGGTCAGTCTGTCTCCGCGCTACGATGGCGTGTGCCGTCATGGCGAGGATCCAGAGAGTCGCCAGTCGCTTGGGTCGTGGAAATGGGTTGCCGTCTGGGCCGGTGACTGCTTCCACTGTGATGCTTCCCGGCACCGTTCTGTTGATATGTGCCACCATCTGCTGGCACGCTTTCCAGATGTTGATGGCATTCCCGCAGGTGAATCGGTGTTCGATGGTGTCGGTCATGCCACATAAGTCACACTTGTCACTTGCGACGAGTTTTATCTCCGCCAGTCTTTGGTTGGTTGGTACCGTTCTGTTAACTACTTTGTACCATGTCTCCTTCGCATGTTTAGGCAACACGTTTTCCGAGACGTTCCCCCATACTTGTTTCCAATTGTATTGCGGGAGTTTGTGTTCAATTTTGTTTCTTGCCGGCTTCCCCCTGAGGGCCCAGTATATTCTCTTGGCTGTTCTGTGGCTGGGGTTCGCCTCGGTATCCAGAACGTAACTTTTGTTGGCGTAGTGCAACCTGACGTGTCGCATTCTGATGGGAATGTGCCTCGTATCGACCGGCGCTTCTTGTGTTGCGGGCTTGTATCTTTCTATTATCTTGGCTGTGACGTTGTCAGGGTTTTTGTCCTGGATGGCGAGCGTTCGTTTCAGTAGAAGGGCTGCACATTTGGTCTTTATATCAACTAGACCCAGTCCCCCTTCTTTCGTTGGCAGCGAGCACGTTGCTTGCGCCACTTTGAATATATTTCGACGCCACAACAGGTAGTGCACTGCGCTCGTTAGTGCTCGCGCAATTTCTGTCGGGATGCTTAAGATTTGCGCCAGGTACCATGCTTTCGACAGGATCGTCGTGTTTATCAGTTCTGTTGTAACTAACCGGTTACTACGGGTTATTACGTTATTATTGGGAATGTAAATACTTATTGCTTGTGAAGTTAACTTGAGAAGATTAGGGTCGCCACCGACCCTAACCATACAACTAATCGAAGGTTTGGTCGAGTCGGAAAATAAATTAATTTGATCACAGACCAAAAACTCACAAAAATGCATACGTTGTGAGGTCGCTCATAGCGGATACGATGTAATTAATAGTATTGCCCGTGCACTGTTCACGACAATCAAACATTTAAAATAAAATAGAAAATGCATGAACACTGCATAAGATCAGCTCCCAGCAACACACCTGAAAATAAGACTTAACCTAAAGAATTTGTTATGAAATACAAGGGGAGACTAATCACTGGACCTGTGCATAAGGAAACGCACTGGATGTGCTAACGGGAAAGCTACGAGGTGATTGGCTTAGGTGCAAAAACGTAATCTCGGAACACAAGAGAAAATTGTAGATAAAATCATTTATTCCTAAGATAAGGATGTGAGGCATGTACACGATTCCTGATAACACGTGGTTTGTGGAGACACAATTTCTAGGTATAGTGCCAAATTCCAACAATATCACATCACACAATCATGTTAACATTATCTAAAACAAACATGCGATCGGACAGTTAGTGATGCCGGTAGCCCAACAACTATAATGTTCTACCACGTGGTTGGCTCCCCACGGACGAAAGACACATAAAGCAAGGAAAATTTACGAGAAGGCAAAGCTCTAAATTGTGTGGCGCTCTTCCGGCGGATCCAAGTCTGCTACAGAAATTTGCTAAAAGAAAAATCTGCCAAAGTTTTGCATTCCTTGCTGCGACAAGGCAAAGCAATCTTCCAGATTTGAAAAGCGAGACCAAAAGCTAACAGCTCTCACCTCGCCAAGTAACAACGCGCCACGCGATCAGTCTAACTCACCCTTCTTCGACTGGAGCACAGCTGTGGACGCTTCCCGTACCGGCGGCAGACTGCCCCCTTTTTCCTCTCCAGCCTCCGCCACGCTCCGCGTGGACCGGAAAGCCCAAAGATGCCATTTCCGCCACCAACCTAACGGAGGTGGATTTCTCACAAGTAGCGCAAACCTCTTTGCCTACTTGACCACTACGAGAGTTGGCTATTCTGTACCAGTGCTGCTGAATCTGTACGACTATCGCAGACTTTCTGCAGCAGACTACGCCACCGTCTAGCAACGTGACACACAACCACATTCATTCAATCACGCCACTATGAGAGTAAAGAGAAAAGAGAAACAAGAAAAAGAAAGAGAAATAGTTGTGAAATTGGGCTACCGGACTAATGAAAGGTGGCTACAGGACCCTTTCACTGTTTTCTGGTGGATTGTTAGCTTCCGGTTCGCGTGCTGTCTGGAGAGACCTCTTATGGTGTGTAGCACGTCCCTCCAGTTGTATGCGGCCATTCTGAGTGGACAAGACTGTATATATATTCCGAGAACTTTATGGCTTTCTGCTATTTTATACCACTGGCTGTCTGGTTTGAGTCGTTGATTCCCTATCGGCATTAACACTGTTTTTCTGGGGTTGGTTTGGGCGCCTGACGCTTTTTGGAACGTGTTCGTGATGGTTTATACTCTCCCAATATCTTCCTGATCTTCAATAAAGATGCCTAGGTCGTCAGCGTAGGCTATACATGCTATTATTTTGTCTCCTACGGAGAATCCTCTGATGTCATTTGTGAGTTTCCGCAGCAGCGGGTCCAGTGCTATAGCGAATAGAGCCATTGACAATGGACAGCCTTGCTTCACGGATCTGTCCAGTTTTATCAGTTTTGTTTTCCAACTATTGATTATTACTGTCGATCTCGAAGTACTTAGTATCTTCTGGATGATTGTGATGAATTTTTGCCCTAACCCGAGTCTGTTTAGTGTCTCTACGAGATATTTGTGGTCGATCCTGTCGAAGGCTTTGTTGAAGTCCACCGAAATTATGGCACCTGCGCTCCTGGTGGTGGCTGCCTGTGCTATTATGTCCCTGTAGGTGCATGTGGCGTCAAATATATTTTTCCCTGGTACCGCGCATGTTTGCCACGGACTGATGACTTTCCTCATCGCCGATTTAAGGTTGTTTGCGATGCATTTCGCTATTATTTTATAGTCGGCGCTGAGGAGCGTAATCGGACGAAACTCTTCAATGCGGCGGGCGGCTCTCTTCTTAGGGATGAGGGTTACGGTCCCCGGGACCCTATGCTCGGGAAGCGAGAACGCGACCGCGAGACCACGAACTATAGACGCGAAAACTGTGGAGATTACGACTTTCCTGCAACTGAGCAGCTTCAGCGAAGGGTATTCAGCAATTCTGAATCCATGACAACGATGGACGTCACCCTGGGGCTCTATTCGACGCAGTTCGCCAAGCATCCGGACGACCGCCGGATTCAAGCGGCGGAAAACCGCTCGTCACCGGCCGTACGACCGGCTCTGGAGCAGCGCAGGATGGCCCAGATAGAGAGCCTGTATACAGGCTCTCTAGGCCCAGATCGAGCAGAACGCCCTCTATGAGGAAGAGGAAGGTCTACTTTATGGACCCGGGATAGCAAATTGAATGTAAGTTGCATTATATTGCATTTATATGTAGTCAAAACTTCAAACGCGTTTTTCTCGAAATGAAGTTTTTTTGTTATCGCGCGGTCTGGTAACTTCAACTCTACTGAACCGATTGGCAAGATTCTTTGTTTCCGACGAAGCTAACTGAATTTTCTAGGAGTTGTAGCACTTTTATTCCGATCCATCAACTATAAATAACTTTACTTGGCCGACGAAGTCGAAAAATCGATGAAAAAAAACCCTATTTTTTTTCAAATGGCCGCCATTTTGTTTCCTATGGTCCAAATAACTTAAACGAGGTACAACTCATAAAGAATCTTATATAATTCGCTGAGGTCAACTCAATTTTGATTTCAGACGAGCCGGCCGACATGTGACATACCGCGCGTGGAGGTCTACATCGAAATTTTGTTTCGTTCCGACGGCAGTTCAGCCTTTGATCTTCGACATTTCTGGTCGAAAAAATTCCAGTTTGTAGAGGAAATATCAATAAACATTTTGATCAAATTTGACATTGATATCTATAACACATCCCGAGAAAAAATCTCAAAGAACATGCTTTTTTCGGGCCAAAGATAGTAAACCTTCCCTTAATTCGTCAGCTTCATGATAAACTGCGTGTCATTTCGTTAATGGTCATAGATATTGTGATACTTCAGTTTTAGGTAAACTACTTCAAGAAATCCTTAAAGTTTGTAGTGAAAAATAGGTGTCGCTAGGAATTTGCGTTTGGTGCGTGTTAAGTCATATTTTGCCGCATATGAAATGTAGATAACATATTCAAATAGTCTTTAAACTATAAAGGATGTCGATGTTTGTCTCCAATGTGAAGAAAATGTTACATATGTAAAGTGCTCCGTCAGGAACGCGTGCGACAGTAGAAAAGCCAGAATGAAATATTCATAAATCCCTCGTATCACATAAATGGTTTGAGATATCGAAACATGATTTTGGCAGATCGTAGCACGCAAAAAGGAGCGTTTTACCATATGATTAATATGCGAAACTTCTATACCTACCACAATATTCAAGCAACTGCAGATTTTTTCAATAAAATAGTATAATTATTGAGGGCCATCCACTGCTGGTGATACGAGAATTACTGTGAGTTTTGCAACAATATTAAGTAAGTGAAGAGGTTACAAATTAATTTTTTTTTTTACTGAGAATGCGCTTTATCGGAAGCTATTGACCTGTCTTACCCTCAGTTCCTAGTTTAATAATACACACTTTGAGGATTCTGTCACGATTTCCACTGCATTACAATGTTAGTGAGATGAATATTTCTAAACTCTACTGTCTTTCGGAAAAAGAAGCAGAGTTTAACATGACAACAAGAGAAGTTACGTACTTCTCAAAACTCGTCGCATTTCTTCATGAATCCATATCACCGCAACTACCTTTTGCTATGGCTGACAGCTCGAGCTTAGTCTTGTGGTGTAAAATCTGCAATGGCTGCTTCTGTCAGCATTTCAACTGCGGTGAGCGTAAACTTCTTGTTGTGTTTTTCCACATTACTTTTCACCTAGGCCCATATATTCTCAGTCGTATTTAAAGGAGCATTTTAGGGAGGCAACCTGTTTAAACATGCCATTAAGCGTTAGCCAGTTCGTAGACCTGTTAGCATGCAGTTTTTGGCTTGTACAGTACTACAAATTCCATTAACTTCGTCTTATATAAGCTACGTTCAAATTTATCCCATGGAACAGTTCTTTGTATCCAGAATAAAACATCTGCTCTCCTCCACTGCTTTGTAGGAGCTTTATCCATAACAACAAAGTGGTATGGCGTACTGTCCATTACTATTGTCGAATCCGGAGGAATATTTTGCAGCAAAACATTATCTTCACAATAGGTGGAGGCGTTCTTGGATGACACTTTTATTACGAATCTGGTATTAAGACGTATTGTACGGTTATTATTAATGCAACGCCAATACGAAAAGCCTTGTGCGCAATATCTGACGACCGCAGAAAACTTCAACACCAGAAAATACCTCTTTACAACGAGAACTGACAAACGTAGATGCATCTAATGGCGTGACCTTGTGGCACTGTTTATCCACGGCTTGCCAACAGGGGCGCTTTACCAACTGGTGGCGTGGTAGGGAACGCCGGCTCGCCATAGTACCGGGTGATCAAAACGTCAGTATAAATTTGAAAACTGAATAAATCACGGAATAATGTAGCTAGAGAGGTACAAATTGACACACATGCTTTGAATGACATGGGGTTTTATTAGAACAAAAAAATACAAACGTTCAAAAAATGTCCGACGGATAGCGCTTCATCTGATCAGAATAGCAATAATTAGCATAACAAAGTAAGACAAAGCAAAGATGATGTTCTTTACAGGAAATGCTCAATATGTCCACCATCATTCCTCAACAATAGCTGTAGATGAGGAATAATGTTGTGAACAGCACTGTAAAGCATGTCCGGAGTTATGGAGAGGCATTGGCGTCAGATGTTGTCTTTCAGCATCCCTAGAGATGTCGGTCGATCACGATAAACTTGCGACTTCAGGTAACCCCAAAGCCAATAATCGCACGGACTGAGGTCTGGGGACCTGGGAGGCCAAGCATGACGAAAGTGGCGGCTGAGCACACGCATCACCAAAAAACGACGCGCGCAAGAGATCTTTCACGCTTCTAGCAATACTTTTTTTTTGGTTCTAATAAAACCCCTTGTCATTCCAAGCATGTGTGTCAATTCATACCTCTCTATCTACATTATTCCGTGGTTTATTAAGTTTTCAAATTTATACTGACTGATAACCTGGTATTACCTGGGCAACGGCGTCACGTTACCTTCGGTGAGCCAAACGTCAAAAGTCGCAACAAATTTTAAACGCACTATAAGTCTTATCGATCCATCGATCCATTTTATCTGCGCCATCGCTGTTCCTCCCGCTGCTCGCTACAATCCTCGCCAGACGATGGGATCAAGCTGATTTGTGTTTCGCACCACGACCATCGCCGCGTGTCTGGAAACTTGAGCCGGCTAGGGTGGCCGAGCGGTTCTAGGTGCTACAATCTGGAACCGCGCGACCGCTACGGTCGCAGGTTTGAGTCCTGCCCCGGGCATGGATGCGTGTGATGTCCTTAGGTTGGTTAGGTTTAAGTAGTTCTAAGTGTTGTGGATTGGCAAGACAGCCAATCCACTATGAGAAGAAGCCGAAAGGCACGCGTTTTAGCTCACGCAGGCTGGCGTGAGGTCTGGAACAGGTCAAGGAAATGAGACTAACAAAAAACGTACGTAGCTGCTGGAATATTTAACTTTAATCCATAATTGGTGAACATCGCTCTTGACGGTACATGTTTTACAGCATCAATAGTAACTGGTAATGGCGCCTTGCTAGGTCGTAGCAAATGACGTAGCTGAAGGCTATGCTAACTATCGTCTCGGCAAATGAGAGCGTATTTTGTCAGTGAACCATCGCTAGCAAAGTCGGCTGTACAATAGAGGTGTACATGTCCCGCTTTTAACCCGCCCATGCTTGCCCGGTGGCCAGGCGGGCAGGCCGCCGCTCGTTGTCAACAGAACGGGCAGGCTGCTTCACTCCCAGCCAAGCCAAGCAGAACCCAACCCGGGCAGGCTGCGGGAAACTTGCTTGCCTGCCCATATTACTGCTGAGCTGCGCTACGCAGCCGTTTAGTCTGCGCGCGTCATTGTCGTATTATGAACGTTAATCAAAAGTTTTTATTTTACCTGAGCACCAAAAGACAAACCCCAGCATTATATATATGTATTAATTTCAGGTAAAAAAATATTGGGTTTTATTTGTATATTCTTCCTTTACGCGTATATTTCGGGCTTCTTATCTATATAAATAAAAATTAATTGCCAAATGTGTTGATAAGCGTAAAACTCGAGAACTCCTGGACCAGTTCGGCTAAATTTTTTTTCCTGTGTTCGTAATTCTCAGGACAAGGTTTTTATGAAATAAGATTTTTCGAAAATCGACCGAAAAATTGGAAAATTTGATAAAAAATGAAAGTGCGTTTTAATTGTGTCCGTGTGTTTGTATTGCATACAATCTTGATGAAATTTTGCACACTATACCTTGAAACCAAGAGGAAGGTCACAGTCTACATAAAATTTCATATGATGCATGGCAGAGGTTCTTTTACATAACGGAATTCGACAAATTGTACGTATTTATTCCGATCTTTATGAAATTTGGCACACTTGATATTCAAAGCAGGATGAAGGGCGCTGTCTGCTTAGAATTCTGAATGGTGCATGGCGGAGGGTACTTTACTTACACACTTCTACACCAACCTACAATTTTATTCCGATCCTGAAGAAATTTTGCACACTTGACCATCAAGAGGAACATCACTGTCTACATAATATTTCGGACAGTACATTGAAGAGAGTGCCTTACAAAAGATTTTGACATCGTTTGCGGGTTACCATGAAAGTTCACTATGTACGCATGTTTCCATGGAGAAGGTTTTTGAATATTTACATGTGCATGTATATGTATATATGTTTACGTATAATGTGTATAAGTATATATATATATATATTTGTCTATGAGTATATATATATATATATCTTTTAAACGAAATGTCTATGATCTTTTTGAAATTTGAGAGCTGTCTGACACATTCACAGTCATCGTGTTGGACAATTCGCGCACAGCAAATGTCGTTTAACAGTTGAAAACCATTTTTGGTTGAGTGAACGTGTTATATTGGCTGCAAAAAACCTTGATGTTAACGAAATGAATTTTCAGATTCAAAATATGACACCTGGCGAATTGCTGACATACAAGTCGGTTTATTCCGTTACTAACCAAGATGATGTAGCCAACTATCCTACGGAATTTTTAAATTCGCTAGATTTCCCTGGATTACCGCCTCCCAATCTGTAATTAAGTCGGATCGGCAATCATGTTGCGAAAGGTAAACCAGCCACGTCTTTGTAATGGCACCCGGCTTGTGGTGAAGAAGTTAAAGAACAACGTAATCGAAGCCACAATTTTAAAAGGAAAGTACAAAGGTGAGGACAGTTTGATTCCAGTATCACTAAGATTCCGACCGACATGCCATTCGACTTTAAACGGTTATGATTTCCAGTGCAGCTTACATTTGCCATGTCGATAGATAAATCGCAAGGGCAGATGTTATATGTTTGTGGCATCAATCTTGAAAATCATGTTTTTCACATGGCTATTTGTAAGTTGCATATTCCCCTGTCGGGACACCTTCAACTTCATTTGTTTACGCACCAGAAAACAAAACTATCAATGCTGCGTATCAAAAAGTATTACAATAAATGCTACCTAGCAATAAACTTTGACACTGATTCACTGATCACCACAAAAGTTGACAGATATATATGAGTTTTCATAGATAGGTGAGGAGGAGATGAACTGAGGTGGCGGAATCCAACAGAGAGAGGACGAGGAGAAGGATAGAGGGTGGGGGGGAGATGGGCCAAGGGATGGGTTCAAAAATGGTTCAAATGGCCCTGTGCAATATGGGACTTAACTTCTGAGGTCATCAGTCCCCTAGAACTTAGAACTACTTAAACCTAACTAACCTAAGGACATCACACACATCCATGCCCGAGGCAGGATTCGAACCTGCAACCGTAGCGGTCGCGCGGTTCCAGACTGTAGCGCCTAGAACTGCTTGGCGACTCCGGCCGGCCAAGGGATGGGGAGGGGGGGGGGAGGTGATCAAAGGGATAGTGGGAGAGGACTAAATGAATAGAGAGAAAATACGGGAGGGAAGATGGACTACGAGAGTATGGAATAAATAAATGCCCAGGCAACGCAATGCAGTCTGTGCTGCGCTTTTCAACACCGAAACGGATGGATATTTGTACTAAAGAAGTGAACCTCCACCCCCCCCCCCCCAAAAAAGAAGATTGGTCACCTCCCCAGAAGAATAAATTATCTACGCCCCTATTAACCACTGTACTGCGATGAGAACCAAATTAAGATTTTGGAAGTCTAGATTCTTTAACTTTAGTATGTTTCAGCCAAGTATGACACCAATTATATAAATATTTAACTACTTTCCAGGATGTACTTTACTGGGTCTGTGAATTCATTCGAAGTTGGCAAAATTATTCTAAATTGCCAAAATGCATTTTAACAAAATCGAAGTACTTGTTTCGTACCCAGTTCGTCTAAAAACTATAGCACTGGGAATACAATGAGCCATTTTTCGCGGCTCCTACGTTTGCGTCATGAGAGTCCACACTTGTGGTCTAGGTCTGCATCATGAGGGACCATATTTCGGACCATCATGATGCAGACTAAGACGACGAGTGTTTACTTGCATGATGCAAATCTAAACGACGACTCTAGACCCTCATAACACAGACCTAAACGACGAGTCTGAATCCTCATGACGCAGATACAGACGCTGTGGAGAGTGGCTCAGAGTTTCCATTATATTCCTACTACAATACATTCATGGAAAAAGACGCTCTTCATTTTAGGAGTATTTGTAGTGTCTAGGTCTTCAGCATCTGACTCTGCATGTGGGATTCCCCTTAATGTAGAAATACAAGAATAAAATTACATTTTGGAATGTGTGTGGAACTCAACAAAATAAATTGTAATTTAAACTCATAATGTGTATTGCCTTACTCCACAAATGAATATTTTATTTTGCAGAACACTTTTCAACATAAAATCTTTACAAATTTTCCTTCAGTTCCCCTGAAAGTATTATTTAGGCCAAACCAGATACTCCTAAAAAATATTTGGCTACTTTTGCAAACCCAAGTAACAGAAAATGGATTACAAACAATAATTAATGTCACTTGGGAGGATTGAAATCAAAAAGTTTAGTCTAAAATAAAAATGAACTGTATGCATTACAAAATTTCTATCTCAGAAATTGACGCCCAGAAAGCACAAGAAAGAAATCTGCACTCTTAATTAGTAAATTTGCGCTCAAACTCATAGTTTCCCGTTTAATGTTCTACTGTATTTTTAATGTATCCGCTGATTAGTGTTTGAATTAATTATGACGAGATCGTTAAGTCTGTCTGCATTAAGACGTGATCGTTTTTCGCTAATTAGGTTTCCAGCGCAACTAAAAATTCTCTCACTAGAGGCACAAGTGGCTGGTATATATAATATTTTTCTTGCCACACACGCAAGTCGGGGAAGTCGTTGGGAGTTATTTTTCCACCACTGTAGAATATCTCCCTCGTTCACACAGTGTTCTTGCAAGTATCTGCTGACTTCATCATGTAGGAGAGGAGGCTCTTCTGCCCAGTCCTCAAATTTCGCCATTTTGTACGGCCCTGGATTTGTTTCTTGGTTGCTGTGATTGGGCACTTGTACTGAAACTGTACATGTTCCAATTAATATTTGCAGAATAATGTGAAGATCGTACTACACATAGTTGAAATTATAATAGGTTTTAGATGATGCTATCATTTATCGTCCTGTAAAGTCACCAGAAGATCAAAACTAACTGCAGGACGATTTAAATAAGGTATATGTTTTTGGTGTGAAAATTAGCAGTTGGCAATAAATAATGACAAGAGCGAGGTTATCCCAGTGTGTACTAAACTAAGTCCGTTAAACTTCGTTTACAAGATCAACCAGTCAAATCTAAAGGCTGTAGATTCTACTTAATACCTCTGATTACAATTACGACCTACTTAAATAGGAATGGACACACAGAAAATGCTGTAGGCGTTTTAATGACAAAACACTCTTTTGGAGCATTGCTACGAAGTTGAAGAGCCTTACTATTGACGGAAGAGGTCGAAAGAGTCTAAATAAGGGCAGCTGGTTTGGTATTATCGTAAAACAGGGGAAAGAGTGTCGCGGAAATTACACAAGAGTTGGGGTGGTAATCATTACAACAATGGCGTTTTTTGACGTGGCGCGATCTATATATGAAATTTCGATCACCAATTTACACCTCCGAAGAGATTGTAAGTAGCGTGAATAAAAGGACGCTATGTGCAAGAAGCATGAAGCACCCTTTGAATGTATCCTGATAGTTAAAAGAGCCACGCGCACTTTGAATAAGAAAATGCTATTTGACACTGAAATCAATATAAAAGATAGGGTCGCCACCAACTCTAGCCACACGACAAAGAAGAGGTAGCACTGAGTCGGAAAATTACTTAATTTATTAATAAGAAAAACTCACAAAGGAACATTCATTGTAAAATCATTGATAAAGAATGGGATGTAGTTATTAATATGATCCAGGCATTCTTCCCGTGAATCAAATATTGAGTAAAGTAAATAGGGCGTGAACACCATGCGTAAGTGCAGCCTGCAGCAAGATTCGTGAAAACACGATCTATTCCAGAGCATTTGTTTCAGATAAAAAAAGGGACACTAATCACTACACCTGCGCACATGGAAACGCTATAGGTGGGCCAACAAGGAAAACTACAAGGTAAATGGCGAAGGTAACGGCGACGTAACATCGGTACGCAAGATAAGATTGAAGGCAAAATTATTTATTCCTTAAAACATTGATGTAGTGCATCTATAGACTGCTGTTGCATGCTAACTATGTACAATTGCTTATGAAATACTATACGTTTCATAACAGACTCGCGTGCCCACTCGGTCCGCGGAGACAATTTCTATGGACCGTGGCCAAATTTTAATCACATGAGACAAAGAAAATTCACAAATACACAAAAATTACCAAGATCCGGAAAAGATTAGAAGCATACACACACAGTTGTAGGCACATAAACATTCACACTGAACCGAGGGCACTTCAACATATGCAACTCCTTTGTGCTGCGTTCCTCTCACGGATTAAAGTCAAGACTGCATTGGGAACCAAACTGAAAGTCTACAAAAGCCTTGCATTCCCTGCTGCAACCCAGCAAGTAAATCTTTATAAGACGAAATTCGAGACCAAAAGCTAAAAGATCCCCTCTCTATGTGACAACGCGCCACGCGGTCAGTCCAACTCACCCTTCTTCGACTGGAGCACAGCTGTGTACGCTTGCCGTACCGGCGGCAGACTGCCTCCCGCTTCTCCAGCCTCTTCCACGCTCCGCGTGGACCGGAAACCCCAGGATGCCATTTCCACCACCAACCTAACGCAGGTGGATTTCTCACAAGTAGCGGAAACTTCTTTGCCGACTTGACCACTACGAGAGTTGACAATGAAAGGTGGCTACAGGACCCTTTCAAGATATTGTTGAGTCCCATATACATTGGAAAAAATGATCATCAGAATAAAATACAAAAAAGCGGCGCTCAGACGGAGAGCTGTAGGTGTTCTATCCCGCGCGAAATTCGAGAAAAGGAGACAAATAAGTTGAAAGTGGTTCGATGAACCCTCAACTAAGCACTTGCGTGTGTCTTGCAGAGTAACCATGTACATGTAGATGAAGAATATATGCATTATCTTAGGAGCTTACCTTCAGCACACATCTGTCGTGCTGCTTGGTAAACTTCAATTTTTTCATCCTCGGTTAACTTTCTTAATGTGCGGTAGTTAGCCAGCATAAACGTTGCAATTTTATGCAACATACTAACGCACATTTTCTGTTCTAGGAAGGCATCAGCGGCTTGTTTCGAAGGTTTCATGTCCTGAAAATACATTTTCTCAACATACATATTTCACAAGTGGTTATATAATATTCAGATGGAATAAAATTACAAACCTCTTCATCGTTATCCCGTACGGTACAGTGAGTTTTTTAGGCATAAAACCACGGTAGAACTAAATGTAGGGTTGGATCCTTGTCACTCTCTAGATCAACTGTGGCTTCTTTAAACGGCTTAAGAAATTCTATAAGCTGGCCAGTTATATGGTGGTCATAACCCAGCATCTTATCAGAGGCACCTTCATTATGTAAAACAGCCTTCACTGAATCAATCTGAGAATGGACTGATAAAAGCATGTCAAAATAACTATTCCAACGAGTTGAAACCCACTGCTTTAAAGATGAGTTCAGTCTCACACAGAGACCTCTTCTCTTGAAGTACGAAACCGTAGCCCGCACTGTGTTAAGAATGGCCAACATATTTGGAACATTTTCTTTCAAAAACTGTTCGCTCAGAACAGACTGTGTTTATACTATGAGCCATGCATGGAAGACGCTGATATACTTCGAGAGCTTTGACAATGTTACTGCCCTGGTCTGTGACAAACGTAATTTTGGCAATGTCTTCACGAGAAACACCCATAGTTTCTAAGCCATCTTCCAACTCGTTTCGAATATTCGAGCCAGTTTTTGGGCAGTCAGGAAACGCAGAGCACATCAGTACATATTTATTCAAACGCCAGTCTGAATTTATGTAATGCATTGTCACGGACATGTAATGCACCCCTTTGTAATTGTCTGTCCATAGATTAATTGTACTGGCACATATACCAGAACGAATCGCAGGCACTATATCTGGGAGCATTTTGCTGCGCACTTTATCAGCTAAGGTTTGAACTTTCCTAGCTACTGTCACTCGGGAAGGCATAACATTTTTAATATCAACTGAGCCATATTTTTTACCTATGTCGATCAGTGTCTGCCCTAAATTAAGAAATCCTTCTCCCTCTATACTGCTAAATGGTCTCAGGTCCTTAGCACACATTTCGACGCACTTTTCGGCCACTAAATCTTTGTCCTCTTTCAAGATATTTACGGAGTGAGAGAACTGCTTGTCAAATTTGCACACATGTCGTAACATACTCGAGGTTCCCGAATAAGTACTTAAGAGCTTTTTACATAGTTTGCATTGAGACACACCGACCGATTTATTTGAAGCGGCCTCATAAACACATGAAAACGTTTCCCATGCGGCACTTGTGCTCTGTTTCGTTACCAGCATGTATTCGCCAGTTGTCAATTTTTTTTCAATCTCACTAAAGTTCGACCTATTCATTGTGCTGCCTCCACCGTTGCGATAAATGAACTGCAGGCTAACTACCTGGCTACTCTAGTCACGGTAGCTTGACAGCGCAACCTGTTGTCAGGCGCAGCAAGCTGGGCGGGTCCCGTGAAGCTTGGCAGGCTTGCGGGAACCCAGGTAGCCCGGGCTTGCGGGAGCCCGTGTCGCCCGCATTGCCCACTATGCCTCAGTACACGCGCACTCTTGTGTTTACGTCGCGGCAGGCTGACCTGCATGAATGGTTGCAGAGGAGCTAGGGGCAAGCAGGCTGCAAGGGGAATTTGTACACCTCTGCTGTACAACTGGAGCGAGTACTAGTAAGTCTCTCTAGACCTGCCGTGTGGCGGCGCTCGGTCTGCAATCACTGATAGTGGCGACACGCGGGTCCGACGTATACTAACGGACCGCGGCCGATTTAAAGGCTACCACCTAGCAAGTGTGGTGTCTGGCGGTGACACCACACTAAGCTCTAGGGGACTGATGACCTCAGATGTTAAGTCCCATAGTGCTCAGAGCCATTTGGATTTGGAAACTTGAGCCGAGATTGGCTGCTTCAAGGTCACTCCAGCAGTGTTCTGCTTGGCCCTGCTAGCACTCTGCTACATCTACAGCTGCATGAATACTACGCAAGCCACCTGACGACGTGTGGCAGAGGGTACTTCTGGTAACACTAACTAATCCATCCTTCTTGTTCCATTCGCGAACTGCGCATGGGAAGAATGGTTGTCGGTGAGCCTGTGTATTAGCTCTATTTTCTCGAATTTTCTGGTTGTGCTCATTTCACGAGATGTATGTGGGAGGAAGTAGTATGTTGTGTGACTCTTCCTCGAAAGCACTCACTCGGAATTTGAACAGTAAACCTTTCCATAACGCACAATGTATATCTTTTAGCGTCTGCCACTGGAGTTTGTTGAGCATTTCTGTAACGCTCTCATGCCGCCTAAACGATCCGATGATGAAACGCGGCGCTCTTTGTTGGATCTTCTCCATCTCTTCTTCAGTCATACCTGCTGATGGTCCCAGATTAATGAACAATACTCAAGAATCGGTCGAACAAGCGTCTTATAGGTACTTATTTACTGGTTGAATTACATTTCCTTAAGATTCTTACTATGAATCTTAGATTCACATCTCCTTTTCCTACTGATTGTTTTATGTGGTCATTCGCTCCTAATACATACGCGTAGGTATTATATGGTGGTTACTATATCCAGCAATTTGTCATCAATAGTATTGTATTGTTGTTAGGTGGCAACGGCCTTGCACCTCACATGAGTCCATTTAACGTGACACTTTAGGTTTTGTTGGAGTAATACTCTAAATTACGGTGTAGGAAATCTACGTGGAAACGCATCGGCACGCGAGAATTCCGCGATTTTGTAATTATAAGATTTTGCGGAAAGGTAGTACGCGAGACAGAGCTCGGCTACGTCCCGGCCTAGCCGGCGAAAGCCACAGCCTGACGGTATGAATGGTGAACTGGGGGATTTCTGTAATCCGTTTAGAGAGGCCACAGCGGCCGCCACCTCTGAGGGATGCGTGGCTGCAGGTGTTCAAGTGTTTAACAAAACAGAGCAGTGAATAGCTGGACGGGCTTTCCTGTGCGTGCTCTCGCCTATGTTCCACTAATTTTACGCCTTCGGGTAACTCAAGCGGGGCAGGCCAGGAGTTCCGAATAACAAACATTCAATGCAAGAATGTGTGTTCGCTACGACGGGGAATCTTGCTGGGAAAATCTCGAGTGGTCTCTTGGGCGAAAACTTGCAGTAAACGTGTTATTGCCCACAGCTGTGGCTCTTCCCAGCCGGCGAGGGCGGAGTTTACTTGTGAAATTTTGTAGAAATTAAAGAATTGTGGGAAAGAGTTCTATTCCCAGGCCGTACATTGGTCGGCACTGGCAAACTGGGTATTTTGAGAGCTTCTAGTGATGTGATTCGCTCGGTACAAGTTGAGGTGAGAAAACAAAGGTGAAGAGCGATCTTGCTGGACTCTCGGTAGAGGTCTTGCGTTCTGGGCTCTCGTACTGAGAGGACGTTAGCCAAGTCGTCTCCCCTCTTGGTCTTTCGTTCTGACAGGACATTAGCTGCGCCAGCTCATTGCTGACGGAAACATTGTCGCAATTAGAGAAGTTTACGGACAACAGTCTGGTGTTCGAATACTGTAGGATTGTACTTTCCGAGACGCCACACGCCGATCGCACGGCCGCGCCGTCGTCGTCGGAGACCGCCGCTACAACAGGAATATTACGGTGAGATCGCTCCCGCTTCGGCCTGTGTTAGGAGTAACGTTAAATAGTTGGATCAATTGCAATTGCTGTTTCCACAGAGGTTTCACAGTACTTCGGAGTGTAGTGGTTCTTTGTATATATGTTATAAGAGATCGCGTTTTGGACCGATTTTAACAGAGTTACTGCCAGTGCCAGTTAGGAGGATAATTTGTAAATTGTTCATTGTGTTTTATTCAGCATTGATCTGAAGGTTATAATAAAATTATTACTTTCAGTAGTTGATCCTGAATTCACTCTTTTGCTTTATTTTATTTTTGTGTATGTGTCTGATGTCATTGAACACCCTAAGTGTTCGTGATCGTTCATGCTTGGAAGTAAAAATAGGTGTGATTTATCGTCAACACTACCACCGCAGATTAATTAGGGGTGACAGGGCCACATTTAAATTTAGCGTTATCCATTTTTGCGTACAGTTCCACTCCCAATTTCTCTGTAAGTTTCCAGAATGAGATTTTCACTCTGCAGCGGAGTGTGCGCTGATATGAAACTTCCTGGTAGATGAAAACTGTGTGCCCGACCGAGACTCGAACTCGGGACCTTTGCCTTTCGCGGGCAAGTGCTCTACCAACTGAGCTACCGAAGCACGACTCACACCCGGCACTCACAGCTTTACTTCTGCCAGTACCTCGTCTCCTACCTTCCAAACCTTACAGAAGCTCTCCTGCGAACCTTGCAGAACTAGCACTCCTGAAAGAAAGGATATTGCAGAGACATGGCTTAGCCACACCCTGGGGGATGTTTCTCTGTAAGTTGTTTGTCAGGGGCGAACACACGCAAAAATCGGACAAGCAACGAGTGGGGTGTTACATTGTATTGAACTGGGGACATAGAAACGACGGAGAGGCTTCGTCCCCACTTTACCCCTCAATGGTTCACAACCCCACCCAACTGAGCTACCGAAGCACGACTCACACCCGGCACTCACAGCTTTACTTCTGCCAGTACCTCGTCTCCTACCTTCCAAACCTTACAGAAGCTCTCCTGCGAACCTTGCAGAACTAGCACTCCTGAAAGAAAGGATATTGCAGAGACATGGCTTAGCCACACCCTGGGGGATGTTTCTCTGTAAGTTGTTTGTCAGTGGCGAACACACGCAAAAATAGGACAAGCAACGAGTGGGGTGTTACATTGTATTGAACTGGGGACATAGAAACGACGGAGAGGCTTCGTCCCCACTTTACCCCTCAATGGTTCACAACCCCACAACAGGCTACAGCAGTTCACTCATCCCACCGCCACCCCACACCGAACCCAGGGTTATTGTGCGGTTCGGCCCCCAGTGGACCTCCCCCCCCCCTCCCCTTCCCCCCCAGGAGGGTCTCACACCACACGAGTGTAACCCCAAATGTTTGCGTCCTACAGTAATTATGGTGTACGCGTATGTGGGGACAGTATTTGCGCAGCAATCGCCGACATAGTGTAACTGAGGCAGAATAAGGGCAACCAGCCCGCATTTGCTGAGGCAGATGGAAAACCACCTTTAAAACCATCCACAAACTGGCCGGTATACTGGACCTCGACATTAATCCGCCGGGTGGATTCGTGCGGGGACCGGCACGCCTTCCCGCTGGGAAAGCAGTGCGTTAGACCGCATGGCTAACCGAGCGGGCCATGAATAGTATAGTGGTATAGTAGTAGATTTATTTTCCTATGTACGCAGAATATGCTGCAAATCGTTACTGTTATCTAGCGTTTCTACCGTCTTATAGACAACCGCAACATCTGCAAAGAGCCTTAAAGAGCTTTTGACACATTCTACTAGATCATTTATATAAATTGTAAACAGTAACAGTCCTAACAGTCCTATCATACTTTTTTGGGGTACCTCCAAAATTACCTTTACTAACTGTTGCACAGTAATTTCCCCAGCGATAAGCGAGCAGCGAGGCTGCAGTGTAATGTAACCAGGCTCACAGCGAGAAGCGAGGTGTGATGCATCAGCAGCAAGCAGCAAGTGCCAGCAGTGAGGTCGCAGCGTAAAGTATCCTTAAGTAGTGGGGCAAAGTGCATATGAGGGTTCTTTTGATATCGAGTTGATGTGCAAATTAATTAAATCGTGGCAGCTGATTGATTTATGATCTTAAGCAACTGATCTGCTAAGTGGTTTTTCATGTAAACCCCCGCCCCTAATCCTCACCTCAGGAGTCTTTTAACCTAGTGTTCTGCTAACTGATTCCCCCCCCCCCCCCCCACAGTTCCCTATCTTCCTAACCCACCTATCTAGAGAAAGGCACATCCCCCAGCCCTCCCCTCACCCACTTCTTCTCGCCTCCCCCACTTCCCCTCCCCCACTTCCCCTCCCCCACTTCCCCTCCCCTCCTCCACTTGTGAAATGACGGGAAAAAGAGGCAGTCTATGCGGAGCTGCTGCGTAGGAAGGATGTAAAGTAGTGTCTCTATTTATTTACTTTATTTACTTATTTTTGAAGGTGTTGGAGTGTCCTCCACATTCCACCATCCCTTACCTCCCCGCCCCACGTTCCACCGCCCCCAACCCCATTTTCTCGACTGTGTGTGTGTGTGTGTGTGTGTGTGTGTGTGTGTGTGTGTGTGTGTGTGTGCGCGCGCGTGTGTTCGCTTCGAAAGTTTGAAGACTGAATGCTCTAGTCCACAATACCGCCACCAGAGTATGCAGGAATCTGTCCTACAGCAGCCCCCACCTGTCCACACTTTCTGCGTCCACTTGTGAATTGTCAGGAAAAATGCTGGAATGGAAGGTACTGTCTTTTATTTTTGGTGGGAAATGTGTAATTTACGAGATGTTGGTGCTGGCCAGTGAGGAGTTTAATATGTGTATTACTTCTAAGCATATGGCTGAGGATGGCATTCAGAGCCTCTTACATGGGGAGTGGAAGAAGGTAACAATGGTTGAGCATAAGGGGAATACTTTTCAGCAAATGATGGTGATAGAGCAGGGTGGAGTGGGGATGCATTTTGCAGTTCATAGTGACTACAGCCTATGCTAAAGCTATTCATATTTTTTAAGATGACTGCAGAAAGAGTCGCATGTTTCATCCTGTGCAAGACTGCTTAAGTGTTTTAAATTCTAACAAACGGTATTTAAAATGTACGTTTTTTCTTCTCTACCAATGACAACCCCTATGGAGTCAACTAGCACATACGTTACAGAGCAGTTGCTGTGTGGTTTTTAACAACATTCTACAGTATGTCTACTGAGGTAAAGGGATATGTGCAAGTTGACTGTTGTCTTGGATGCTTTCCTAGGAAAGAGAGACATCTGCCTCTCAATTGACATGGATCTGCGTTAAACGATGATAGAAAGCAGATAATCGGTTGAGACGGATTGTAACAAGGTAGACTCATAATGCATTTTAGAGAGAGGAAGATGTTGTGGCAGGTCATTTATCGCACATTTAACCATTTTTCTATTGTTCTCTTCGTCTGTATCAGTTGTGTGGTATAACCTGAATTCAACTCGTATACAATTCGTTTGTTCTTGGTGTGACTTATAGCGTTGTCTACCGACAATCGTTAACAGCAAACCTCCCCCATACCTCAGCCAGCAGAGGACTTTCGACACATATGTGATGAATCATGCCCACCAAACCGATGGAAAACCTATTTTGGTTCCTTCCTCTAGATAAATAAAGATACATGCTAAATACACCATTTCCCCACTACACAGGAAACTATATTTTTTTTCTTTGATGTCGAAGATAGTAGTTTTATCATCTTAAAGTTTTTTGTCATGATGTGTGGGTAAAAAACTGGCAGGGTGAACGTATGTCAGGTGTTGGAAATATATTTCCTGCATTGGAGTATTGGAAGCATTGCATTATACAACTAATATATCAGAAATCACACTGCTATAGCATTATAGCATGTTTAAGTGCAGAACCATGTAGCCTTAGGAGTGTGTTTATGTTCTACCTCCTTGGTATGGACTCCAAACAATAGAACAATATTGATAGCAAAAGTGATTTACGTAAAATGTAACAAACTCCTTCGGCCTGAAACTCCAGCATGCATAAACCATATGTTTCGTCTTCTTCTTAACCGTCTACAATATCACCAAAACACTCTCAAATGTATCAGGCTCATATCTACAGTCTTCGCAGAACGGCAGCTACGTTATTGGAATGAGAATACTGGTCTATTTCACTAGCGGCGGTCGGTTGTACAAGTTTGGAGAAAATGTTATGCTCTTTCTGAAAGAAAAATGTCGAAGTGTATTGTTTACGTGGAACTCAGCTTGTTCTGTTCCTTCACGAGACGTCAAATGTAGCGGGTATAGTGGTTGAAGACAAAGAAAGAGTTACGAGATGCATAGAGAGAGACCATTTAGAGTTTTGCTCAGGATCCTTAGCCGATTGGTTCAACAAAGGGGCAGCTCGTTTCGAAGGGGACAGAGTGCTGCTATGGATACGATTCGTGTTTGTTGGGGCTGGAATCATCAAAGGTGTTGGTGAGATCTTTCAATCTGCAACATTATCCTACGAAAGTGAGAATAATTTGTGACTCCCATCCACATAGTGAGAGATGGCCAGTCGTAACAAAATTTTTTTGAATTCATAGAGTGTTTCAGCTAAGGAACGTAGTTTTTGCACCTCCTTTCTGCCGCTGACTGTTTCCCACGCTACAAATCACTACTTGGGAATGGTTTATTAATAAGGGGTTGGACCTGCATTTGCCCATAATATAGCAGCGATTCGTCTTGAAATACAGGCACATAATGACTGCATAGTCTCCAGTGGAATGTTATGCCACTCTTTGATCAGAACCTCTTCTAACTCCTGTAGTGACGAGGGAGGCGGAAATCTGCTCCGGAGTCGGCACTCCAATACCACCAACAAGGGTTCGATAATGTTCAAGTATGGGGACTGTGCTGGCCAGGGAAGACGCTGCAGTTCAGTTACATGCTCCTCATACCACGATTGTACTCTCCTGGCTGTATGAATGGGTGCATTATCGTCCTGAAATATGGCATCATTGTTGGGGAATCATAGGGTACACCCGATCACCTAAAATGTTCAGATAATCGTTGGCTGTAATACGGCCTATGAGAGCAATGATTGGACCAGCAGAATACCATGATACGGCTGACCACACCATCACACTTCCACCTCTGTGCTTAATCGTTGGAATCAAGTAATCAGGTTTGCAGGCTTCTTTTGGTGTTCTCCAGTCGTAAACCAAGCCCGATGCTCAAAATAACGAAAACGTTGATTCGTCGAACCATATGGCGTGTTTCCACTAATCAGCCGTCCAGGCTTTATACTCCTGACACCATGTTTTATGCTTCCTTGCGTTTGTTGTCGTCACTAATGGTTTCGGTATAGCAGCTCGTCCATAAATATTCGCTTTATGGAGTTATAGGCGGACCGTGTCGGTAGATACTGTGTCTCAAAGATGGATATTGAGCTCTGCAGTCACTTTAGCCGTAGTAGTTTTGTGTTGTTTTGACACAATTCGTGTTAGTGTACGGCGATCTCTGTTATTTAGTTTTGATTTGCGTCCAATATTACGTTTACACGATGATGTGTTTCCAAGTCTTGTGTAGTCAGTCAAGACTGTTGAAACAGCTGTTCTTGAAACAATCAATAAGTTGGCTATCTTGGTTACTGATGCTCCAGCTAATCGGGCCCCTTACAATTTGCCCTCTTTGGAACTCTATTAAGTGTTTCATTGCACGTCAACCTCGGCCTCTGAATACAAATATAAAGTGTGCACTACTTGTAGGCCGGCCGATGTGGCCGAGCGGTTCTAGGCGCTTCAGTGTGGAACCGCGCGACCGCTACGGGCGCAGGTTTGAATCCTGCCTCGGACATGGATGTGTGTGATGTTCTTAGGTCATTTAGGTTTAAGTAGTTCTAAGTTCTAGGGGACTGATGACCTCCAATGTTAAGTCCGATAGTGCTCAGAGCCATTTGAACCATTTTTTGCACTACTTGTAAACAACTTGCACTGATGCCTAGTCTGTACTGAACACATACAGTCTAGCGCGACACGTGCCTTACCTGCGTTGTTGACCGTCAGACACAACCTTCCCATTACTGCCACTGTTCACATCATTTTGCCTATCCCCTGTATTTGTGTTATGTGATGTAGGCAGTGTAACAAGGTTCATGGTATGTTCACATGTATATGGCACTTGCAAAGCAATGGAGGGTGGGTTTGGCAATGACACAGAAATTGAGAAGCATGCTACAATGTCATCGGCTGATAGAATCACGAGATAGACGCGATGAGACGTTTTGTTGATGTGAGAAGTCGTCGAAGCAGCGGTTTTGAAGTCGAGGAATTGGGCAAAATGCGTTGAAATTACGGAAAATCTGGTAAAATTGTGAAATTGATGGAAAACGTGTAAAATCATGGAAAAATGCGACAATTTGCTCATTCATCATCGACAACAATATCGCAGATGGAGTTTGTGGTTTTACTCGGTTGGATGTAACGAAATAACGAGGAGGAAAGGATGCGAATTTTAGCTTCCTGTCGGGTGTAAAAATGACTGTGTTTATTTTCCGGCATGTGAACAGATAGCGTGAAAGTCGCTGTTCTGTACTGATATTTATGAGTCTGAAGTGTATGTAATACCCACATGCATGACTGTCTATTTATTTGACTTTCACAGACACTAATTTTGAGTGGTCGGGCTATCTGCAGTATCTATATCTGCAGGGGGAGAAGAGGGCTGGAGGAGGGGATGTAGGAAGGGGGGTAAGACCGGTTCTAAGCTGCTTAGTCTCTATCCATATACTGAGGTGAAGAGACATGCAGAGTTATGGTTTAAGGTTTCTTTTTTTTCGATAGTTGTGTGATATTGTTGCAGCGTTTTGTCTTCCTGTAAAACTACGGGCAGAAAGCCCTCGCACCATAACATAGTCGTTGGTATTGTGTTTTTTTAAATAGTTGCTCATTATAAGAGGATTATGTCTCTCTCCTCTTAAGACACACTGGTAACAAACACAAAAAAAGAATATGTCTTTCTGTCTTATAATGTTCAGTCAATATTGATTATCGTGTTGTTGTTGGTCCTACCAGCATTATGCCATTAGTGAAATGTTCTACTCATCATAGTGTGTGGAACTTGCTGGTTAAATGTACGTCTAAGGACTGCTGGATGGTGTTCAGTGCTTATTTTGTAGTATATTCAATGCAAGATTCATTTTTCTCTGTTCGATAATCATTGTAACAAGTATAAATTCTGTTTACATCTATTTAGCTGGACATTTAATTGATTTTAGTACTATATCAACTATTTACACTATTGCTGTCATAATATTTGTTTTAAAAGCGCAAGACTACACCCTTTTTCCGACATGCAAACAAATAGCATCAAAGTCACTGTTCTCCATTGATATTTATACATCTAAAATGTATGTAATACCCACCCACATGCATGACAGTCTGTTTACATGACTTCCACAGACACTAATTTCGAATGCTCAGGTTACGAGAGGCCACTAGAAGTGGCTGTAGGACAGTTTCGAACTCGCTGTGTTGGCAGCATTGTGGACTAGAGCAGTCGGTCTTCAAACTTTCAAGACAAACATACACATGCAGAATTCGAAAAAGTGGGGGTGGGGGAGACAGAAAATGCGTCCAGGTTGCGGTGAAGCATGGAGCACAATCCAACACACTCAAAAATAAATACACTAAATAAATAAAGACATTACCTTATGTTCTTCTTCTGCAGCAGTTCAGCACAGACTGAGTCATTTTGCCACCAGTTCAGGACTGGGGGTGAGGAGGGGATGTGGGGGGAGACAAGGAGGGAGGTAAGGAAGAGGAGGAGAGGGCTGGTAGGCTTCTCAGGAGGGAGACAAGTGGCTCAAAACTGAGGAAGTGCCCCTTTTCCTAGAAGGGGGAAGGAGGAGAGGGGCGGTGGGGGGTGAAGGGGAAATCACTTAGCAGAACAATAGTTTAAGGACCTCTGGGGTGAGGAAGGGCGAGGGTTACATGAATAACCACTGAGCAGAACAATAGGTTAAGGTCATAAATCAATCAGCTGTCACAATGTAATCAGTTTGGATGACAGTTTGATGTCAAAAGAGCCATCATACCTGCTTTCCTGCGCTACTTCCTTAGGCTGCCACTTCATTACTGGCTGCCCGCCAGCATGGCCCGGCGATGATGAAACAAGTTCTGGTCCATTTAACTTAGACCATCGCTGCCCTCCTAGCTGCTCACTACGATCTATAACAGGTGACAGTATCAAGTTGGTTTGTTGTTTGTGCTGTGACCATCACCACATGTCCTGAAACTTGTGCTATGTTTGGCTGCTTCAAGGTCACTCTAGCAAAGCTTTGTTTGACTGTTCCTTATTGCACAGTTTCTCACACAGCTTACATCTATTTCTATATCTCCATCTACATCCATACTCTGTAAACTACTGTGAAGTGCATGACAGTAGGTTCTTCCCATTGTACCCTATATTAAGGTACAGAGTGTGGGAAAATGACTTCTGAAGTACCACTGTGCAAGTTGTAATTAGGTTAATCCTATTTTCGCGATCTCTGTAAGATCGATGTGTAGGGAACTGTAGTATATTCATAGATTCCTCACTTAATACTGGCACCTGAAACGATGTACATACACTTTTGAGAAGTAGTTTGCAACCAACTTCAAACATCTTTCAGCTCAGGTGTTTCTCTATTTCCGTGATGTTCTTTCATGATCAAACAAACATGTGACTATTGTTGCTGCCGTTCTTCAGTGTCCGCTGAGAGCCTTATTTGGTATGGATCCCACGCACTGGAGCTGTATTGTAAGATGGGCTGTATGAATGTTTTTTAAGCAATCTCTTTTGTAGATTGCATTTCCCCAGTATTCCACCAATGGAACCACCATAATGATACTAATGTTATAGGACCTACAAGTGACTATTTTAAACAGACACTTATTTGAACCGTTCTTGGACTCAGTGCTTTCTGGAATCAAAGACATACAGATCAACATAACCGCTTCATGAAGGATAACAGTACGTGTAATAGTTTTTGAAAATTCGTTGTCCTGTTTCTCTTTTTCATTAGCATTTCAGTACTAAAATCTACAAGTGGCAGATGTAGTGTATGAAGTAGATGTAGATAAACAATGACGAAATATTAACTCAGAGTGATTAAGTCTAGGAAATGCTCTCCAACAGAAATTACTTTACTAATTTTGGGTTGAATCTTCGTATCTTACACTATTATGGTTTGATAATACTTAAAATAAACGGGAAAGTTTGTTACAATATACGTAACAGTCTGACAAACAGCTCTGGCTAATTTTATGAAGTTCTTCTTAGAACTGGTGACAGTATCTACAGTGAGGACAATCTAAATTCAGAGAGTGTGTCCTTAGCTCTTCCTTTTTCTAGTTACCAATAACCACATTTTTGGTATGAACATATCACTACTGTTGTATTTGGACGATACATATACATAGTTTTTGCTCCACACACTGCAAGGAATCCACTCAACTAGCGATGTGAACAGCCGCCAGCTAAAGGTTCCAGGCGAGAAGTGAGAAGCCTGCGCGGCCAGCTAGCAGCGATGTGCCAGCAGGGAGGAGCGAACTGCCAGCAGCGAGGCTGTAGCGCAAACGTATTCTTATCACCTACAGAACGTGCATGCATTGAATCTGGCGCATTTTCCGTTACGTATAATTTATGTACATGGCTTATACATCATTGAGCGGACATGTCCATATTTCCATGCCGCATTCTTTTTACAGATAAAACTTACTTCACCAGAGAGGCTGTTTTGAGCTTATTGGGCTTATTGCCTAACAGGTCCCAGATACATGGCATTCCTGCAACTGTTATTGGTGGTGTTATCGAAAAATTTGCCACTGTCGATCCACCATGAAATGTGGTTCTAACATAGCACCCATGCAATTTGCACATGACATCTGTGAACATCTCAACCAAACATTTGGTGAAAGCTGGATAGGTCGATGTGAACTAACAGTAGTAGCACAAGGGGAGTTCGATATCAATACGGCCCATTGTTCTTGTATGCCAAGGTCGTCGATAATGTAAGCCCCATCCTCCCCTTTCCCTCCTCCAGGCATATCGTGGGTCATCAAACAACATGGCTGGTACTTGGACAATTGGACAAAGGCTTATTGTTCTCGTACCAGCCACTGCCAGCAGCCCTGGTTAAGCTGTCTCAGCATTCTTTTGCCTCAGCGGACTCACATGCTGCCATGGTCACTGTGGAAGGGCTATTGTTCTCATGTGCTGAGGTCACTGGGCCAACAGAGACTAGGGTGCCACTGCCAGTCTCTGCATGCTTCTTGTCACACTGCCACCATGGCCATCGTCAGACACGAGGCCATGAACGAGGGAACTTTGTCTGGCTGACCAACACTCGGTCGTGACCCACCACAATGGAGAATACGTTGTTATTGGCTCCACGTTTTATGCATGTTTTTCCTGTATATGCCCTGTCTTGATCTTAGTCTCAGCCAAGCCACAGCCTCTAGCCAATGGGTATATGGGCCAGCCACTTGTGTAATTTTGCAGCTGGGTGCTGCAGTAATCCTGGGGTATCATTCGCAGTGCAGTGCTTATTGCAGAAGTGGACTGGATTGTTACATGCTGTAGCACAAATTAACGTTTTACAGTCAGCTATGTGATGGGAACTGCACTCATGTCACTACACACCCAGCCAAAGAAAGCATATATATCCCCAGTTCATCCAGTAGCTTCCTTCCATCTTTATCACACTTACGTCTGGTATAATCTTTGCACCAGTCTTCAGCCAGATGTGTAGCAAGCATCAGTAGATTCATCTAGCAGCACTATCAACTAGGGGAAGTCGCTGGTACGTGAGGTGTCAGCTAGCATTGATGGTTCCGGGCCTTCAGTTGATACTACCGAGGCAAGACCTCTCATTGTGTGGCACTGCCTGACACTAGCCAGCCTTCGAGAATCCTGGGTTGGACTTGGGTGATCCGCATGCCCCTGCCGGCCATCGCGGGCTACAGGCAGAGAACTCCAGTCCTGCTGTAAGGCGAGACTGCCACTGCCAGCAGCCCGGGTTAAGCTGTCTCAGCATTCTTTTGCCTCAGCGGACTCACATGCTGCCACCAGCCACGGTCAGAACCTACTGTATGAGAACCGTCGAATAATAAAGAATTTTATAATCCGCCAGCATTCTCGATTCCTCGCTCGCCAAAGTACTGGAAGATCCCACTCTCACAGCTTCCCATACATGCTATTTGTGAGCAGATATGGCCGTCCTGCAATACTGGCGTCAGAAAAGCGGTCAACATAAAAACGGCGCTGTTACAGTCCTGTAAATACAATCTATATGCTCAATAATCTATGTTGGCTTCTACATCTATATGCTGTGTCCTATATATAAATACGAAGGAATGTAACTTGTTAAACACACTGGACTGGAACCATAGTTACTGACTTCCAGTTAAATGCATACAGTCCAAATGCCAAAACTTATTTTTTAGAAGCACAGTAACAGGAAGACGAATGCTACTTACCATGCTGCCTGCGCTGGCGATCGTCTGCCGCGGTCAGCAGCAGCAGAGTCACGAGCACACACGCTACAGACCGCCCTAGTGTAGATCCCATGTCGTACGTCCTGCAAATATGGTTGGTTAGCTATTAGCATTAATTTAATCAGGTGGCCTTCCGATACAAGATACTTTTGTCCACTAGCGTTTGTGCAACCTCTTGCAATAACAAAAGCCCAATAAACCATTTCAGGCAGGTAGATCAGTATAAAACAGAAACCCATCTCTTAGATACGCTTGTGAACGCGACAGTTTCTGTGACGGGGAGGTAATCCATCCCTGGATCGAATCAGCCCGGCGGATTAACGACAAGGGCTCAGCGTGCCGGTCAGCCGGGAATGTGATTTTTGGGCGAATTCCCACATCCCACTAGGTGTATATAGGGCTGGTTCCCATGTACTGTCTCAGATACGAGCTGCGCAAACAGCTACTACACTTCCTCTCTCATTCACTCATTCACACAAAATTTACTCTGCACACAGACAGGCTAGGTAGACTGCTTCTGACCTGGCAGGGGGCGGGGGGGGGGCGGTGGAGGGGGGGGCGGGTGAATAGGAGACCTTAGCCTTCAACACTTACTCAGAATCAGGATAAACTCGAAATGACTTGTCGCGTTCAACTGTATTTACTATCCACTAAGTTCTTCTCAGCCGATTTTAGAGAAGAGGTACAGGGATGTGTGAAAATAAGCCCTTACGCATGCAGTGAGTGCTACGGTGCAAGAACCAGCTTTTAGGGAGTAAACTGCCCTTCCCTCATGTAATGATGTCTCCAAGAGTCATTACGTAAAGATTTAACCCTTTGAGTAAAAAATGGTTCAAATGGCTCTGAGCACTATGGGACTCAACTGCTGTGGTCATTAGTCCCCTAGAACATAGAACTACTTAAACCTAACTAACCTAAGGACATCACACACACCCACGCCCGAGGCAGGATTCGAACCTGTGACCATAGCAGCAGCGCGGCTCCGGACTGGAGTGCGTAGAACCGCACGGCCACCGCGGCCGGCTCCCTTTGAGTACCAGTGATTTCTGCCCGAAACCACCGTTTTACCAATTTTTCTTTTAAGTACCACCTTTCACAGGAAACCACCTGTGCTATTGCAGGACATAAACATCTAGTGGTACACTGAGGTACTTCTACGAATGTAGTACACGTGGTTTTTTTTGTAATGATGATATTGAGGATATCATTGACAATCAGTGTGTTGTGTACATACAGGGTGTTTCAAAAATGACCGGTATATTTGAAACGGCAATAAAAACGAAACGAGCAGCGATAGAAATACACCGTTTGTTGCAATATGCTTGGGACAACAGTACATTTTCAGGCAGACAAACTTTCGAAATTACAGTAGTTACAATTTTCAACAACAGATGACGCTGCAAGTGATGTGAAAGATATAGAAGACAACGCAGTCTGTGGGTGCGCCATTCTGTACGTCGTCTTTCTGCTGTAAGCGTGTGCTGTTCACAATGTGCAAGTGTGCTGTAGACAACATGGTTTATTCCTTAGAACAGAGGATTTTTCTGGTGTTGGAATTCCACCGCTTAGAACACAGTGTTGTTGCAACAAGACGAAGTTTTCAACGGAGGTTTAATGTAACCAAAGGACCGAAAAGCGATACAATAAGGGATCTGTTTGAAAAATTTCAACGGACTGGGAACGTGACGGATGAACGTGCTGGAAAGGTAGGGCGACCGCTACGGCAACCACAGAGGGCAACGCGCAGCTAGTGCAGCAGGTGATCCAACAGCGGCCTCGGGTTTCCGTTCGCTGTGTTGCAGCTGCGGTCCAAATGACGCCAACGTCCACGTATCGTCTCATGCGCCAGAGTTTACACCTCTATCCATACAAAATTCAAATGCGGCAACCCCTCAGCGCCGCTACCATTGCTGCACGAGAGACATTCGCTAACGATATAGTGCACAGGATTGATGACAGCGATATGCATGAGGGCAGCATTTGGTTTACTGACGAAGCTTATTTTTACCTGGACGGCTTCGTCAATAAACAGAACTGGCGCATATGGGGAACCGAAAAGCCCCATGTTGCAGTCCCATCGTCCCTACATCCTCAAAAAGTACTGGTCTGGGCCGCCATTTCTTCCAAAGGAATCATTGGCCTATTTTTCAGATCCGAAACGATTACTGCATCACGCTATCTGGACATTCTTCGTGAATTTGTGGCGGTACAAACTGCCTTAGACGACACTGCGAACACCTCGTGGTTTATGTAAGATGGTGCCCGGCCACATCGCACGGCCGACGTCTTTAATTTCCTGAATGACTATTTCGATGATCGTGTGATTGCTTTGGGCTATCCGAAACTTACAGGAGGCGGCGTGGATTGGCCTCCCTATTCGCCAGACATGAACCCCTGTGACTTCTTTCTGTGGGGACACTTGCAAGACCAGGTGTACCGCCAGAATCCAGAAACAATTGAACAGCTGAAGCAGTACATCTCATCTGCATGTGAAGCCATTCAGCCAGACACGTTGTCAAAGGTTTCGGGTAATTTCATTCAGAGACTACGCCATATTATTGCTACGCATGGTGGATATGTGGAAGATATCGTACTATAGAGTTTCCCAGACCGCAGCGCCATCTGTTGTTGAAAATTGTAACTACTGTAATTTCGAAAGTTTGTCTGCCTGAAAATGTACTGTTGTCCCAAGCATATTGCAACAAACGGTGTATTTCTATCGCTGCTCGTTTAGTTTTTATTGCCGTTTCAAATATACCGGTCATTTTTGAAACACCCTGTAGTTCCGCGTAGTCAGCGCGTACACAACTTTCCCACTAGAGCGCGCCCCGCTAAGCACAACAGCGCAGGCGCAGCGCTCGTCCGTCTCCGCTCTACGAGATGGCGCTGCCATAAAGACGGACCAAATTCTGCTTCCTCCGATCCGCTTATTAATATGTAACGCAGCCAATGAGATTGCTGCTAACGTAGAACCTTTTCTCCTCGCGGATCACACTGGCGCAGTGATACCTGAACGCTCGAGGTATTGTAACGAGTGTACAGACCTCCGATTAGTCAGTATGCAGTTGTCTGCATCACTCTGTACCAGTCTGCATTAGTCTGTAGTCAAGTTTCAGTCTGCGCCTAATAAGATTATCATATTCCTGTACATAGCCATGAAGAGAAATCTATAGACACTTTGTCAAGTATCAGAGATATGTGTGAATAAGATTAACGTACCAAGACCAAAGGAACTTCAGATTGTCAATTGTAAATAGCATCCAGAACAAAGTTAAGTTAATTTTATGCTTGTTATTATTTTAATAAATGTGTGTGAAAATTAATCAAGTTCTGTTTGAAGTTGATCACCGTCAATCTGCTACTCTAAGCGTGCAAGTGGCATTTCTATCGTCTGACCTAACGGCAGAAGATAAACAAGCCACGATAAGACCACGAGACATATTGCTGACACTCTCCAACTTCGATAGAGCGACAAGTCAAATAATCTGATGGTGTGTGTACCGAAGGTCTTACAGTACGCACACCACACAAAGTAAGTACATCCAAAGCTATTTAACGTAAATTTGTGTTTCTACTATGTCTTTTACGAGTGGTTTCCAAATAAAAGCACTGGAGCAGTATGAACTTTTCATATAAATTAATTAAATTTTAAGTCCACTTTTGATTGTTATTTTAGACTATAATTTGTTTAGCCATTATCAGTCCATGGAAGTTTCGACATGTCGGATTGTATCTTGGATAAATGTGAAATTGCTCTCAGATATATTTCATGAAATGGAGGGTGGTCGGAAACTGCGTGTCCGAACGCTTCTTCCTGAAACAATTGATTGTTTACTTTTTGCAACTCCTTTTTGTATTCATTGCTTCCTATGATGATTCAGGAAACCTCTGTGAAAAATTTTAAAATATCTTTTTTATATTGTTGGGACTGAAAGGGTTAACGAATATACAAATGTTGCACACGATCAAAGATGAAATTACCTTACAACTTATCAGATGTGGAGGATGGTTTACTGTATCATAGATATTCTTTCACAAAAGTTCGAATTAAAAATGACACTGTGGCTGTTCCTCTGGTAAGGTATTGTTTGCCCGATACATTCACGGCTGCTGAGGTAGATATGGGTGTGTCTAAAGTCTTCCGGCTTTAAACACTTGACGAGTAGAGAACCAAACTGCGAAGCGAAATAGTACTCATAATACACAAAAGAAAGAAACTTACAAGGAACCCCTGAGTGCGAGGTCGCAAAAGGCCAATGATGTTTACAGCATTAGACGCCTGCATATTGTCTACCATACAACCACAATATTGGCTGCTTGTGGCAACAAGGGGCGGGACCGGAGGCATCCAATTGTGAGACAGCGTGATGAACTGCTTGGTCAACAAGTAGCTCACAACAGTGCTACAGTGCTAGTGATGTTGATACAAAGCAGAGCAATGGCAACGACAAACAAAGCAGACATTGCATTATATCTACGTTAACAATTGACGAAGTAGACATTTCGTCAGAAAGAACCCAAGGAATTTCGCAATGAGAAAGAAGAGGCAGATGAAATATTAACTGTCCTCCAAGGTGAATCGTGGAATGTGTGGTGTCCCATACGCCCGACTGTGTGCGGACAATGTACGTGAGGAATACAATGATGACGATACGTGCTTAACAAGTGAAAGTGATGCTGAAACAGGTGTAGAGCCAACAGTTAATCATCTTTATCAGACAGGGATCCATGAATCCCGTCTCCAGTGAAGGGTAGTAAAGGACAATCGTTGTCCATGGAGCGAGTACTAAAAGTGGAAGATCATCCGCAGCATAGTATAAAAAAATTGTGAACAGATATCGAATAAGTCCGCAGTAATATGATCGTGAAATGCATAAGAAAAGGTACAAAGCGCACTTGTTGCAAAAACTGGTGTTTGCGCGTTTCAAGGATGCTCGGCACAATTTTAAGGATGTGCATGGTAGTGACCTACTGCGCCGTGGACATCAAACTGCACCCGACATATATTATAGTGATTTCAAGCGAAGCAGTGGGTGGTTGCATAACTCATAGCGGTGCTGCAGGATTGGAAAACGGAAGGTAGCGAAATTTCAATCAAATGTTTAACTAGACGATGCACAGCAAACTGCAAAATCGGTCGGAAAATTTATAGATGAGTTAAACAAACTTATCCTATCGCTCAGTAAGGAATTTGTTTTCTATTCCCACCTATCGGGATTTGGAGAGGAAATGCATATGAAGGGCACCCTATAAATTAGAACTACGAAGAGAAGTTGTATCAGTATCAGATATCATAAATGCATTTACACATTTGTAAAAAAATTATACCGACTGTCAATCTTGATGATAGATTAGCTGTGATGCGAGAAGTTAAAGGTGCTCTGCCTCCTACGAGCCGGCCGCGGTGGTCTAGCGGTTCTAGGCGCGCAGTCCGGAGCCGCGCGACTGCTACGGTCGCAGGTTCGGATCCTGCCTCGGGCATGGATGTGTATGATGTCCTTAGGTTAGTTAGGTTTAAGCAGTTCTAAGTTCTAGGGGACTGATGACCATAGATGTTAAGTCCCATAGTGCTCAGAGCCATTTGAATTTTTTGCCTCCTACGATTCTTACTTGTGTGCGTGACCTTAGAAGGGCAGTAAGGAATGTGTACGTCAAAGCATGCAAGAACGGGAAAATGGCCGTAAGAGAACAACTATGGTATGAGCACTACTATTGGCCAACAGCGGGTCAAAATAACTTGCTTTTGCTTGATTTCTGATCTGCGTATAAAAATCATACTCCTTTAGAGCAAAATGTGTCTCCTGAAAAGTGTGTGACATTGCAGTTCATACCACCTGGATCCACTGGACAAATTCAGCCTCTGGATGTTTGTCTTTTCCCGTGCCTATAAAACATATTATCGTACTATCTGCAGCTACGCCTTAAAGAATAGCCACTTTCACGACAAGCACAACGACAGACTGTTTCACATTCGGTTGCATGTCATCGCCTTCCATCAGTTCTCGTCACCTCTTTACATCAATATGATTCAATATGGATTCCTTAAGAGCGGATATCAGCTGAACGTACTGCACGATTTGTAACTCGCATGAGTTTCGACTTCGATCTTGACTATGCGAATCTTTATGATCGCTGTGGCGCACCATTTTTCATTCGATGTTTATGGTGGAAGCTGATGGTTTGTTTTGAACGTTTCTTGAATGTCGATAATGTCCATTTTGTGAAGTGTAATAAACACATCCTCTTAGAAGGTTGATCTCTGCACCTTCCGGACACTCAATTTCTGTCGCCCTCCAGATGCGCATGGTGAGTCATTAGCAGCTAATATTTTTCCTGTCATAATTGTTAAAGCGACACTTTCAAATGAGTCTTACTAATGATTAAACTTGCGACCTCGCACGCAAGCGGTTCCTTGTTAATGTTTAATGCCGCAGTGGTGCCAGGGTCACACGAAACAGTGCACAAGATAAGAAGAGTACGGAAACAGGCGGTTTCCTCCACAAAGGAACCATCCGCATTACGTCTATTTAGAAAACAATGCAAAAAATCATTCTCGTCAGGGGAGGAGGGGATTAGTGGTCGTTGCGTCCGTGGCATTCGATCAGCTTCACTTGCGTTTTGGGTCCCATCACATACGAAATGGCGAGCACCTCAGGGAAACGGTGTTAGTTGGCTGGGCACGGGTCATTAGTGACATTAATATGGCGTGCGTCTTCAGTGAAACGCACACCGTATTTAAAAAAAGCCGGCCGGTGTGGCCGTGCGGTTAAAGGCGCTTCAGTCTGGAACCGCGTGACCGCTACGGTCGCAGGTTCGAATCCTGCCTCGGGCATGGATGTGTGTTAGTTAGGTTTAATTAGTTCTAAGTTCTAGGCGACTGATGACCTCAGCAGTTGAGTCCCATAGTGCTCAGAGCCATTTGAACCATTTAAAAAAAATCGTGTCTGTCAATAGAGAAAAGTAATTATACTATCCTGTCAGTGATTTATCTACAAACAAAGAGGGTGTCTCTGGCATATCTTTTTAAATATCATGTAGCTTCCATTGCTGTGTAGACTGTAAATAAAGACAATCTGCACAGACAGTATAAAAAAGTAATTTTCATAGACAACTCCGTTACTTATATTTCATTCCGAAGGTGGAACATCTGCTATCACTGCCATTTAATCCCTGTCCCTGTGCCATCTGTGAATCGCATGTGGAAAGAATTATTGTAGGTAAACTCCAATATCAGCTCTTATATCACGGATTTTCTCACTGTTGTCATTTCGCAAGACGTATGTGATGGGATGAAGTAATAAGTCGCCCACCTCTTCTCGGAACGTATTCTCTTCTATTTTTATCAGTAAACCTCTCCATGATGTACAACGCCTCTATTGTAGCGTCTACCACCGGATCTTGTTTAGCATCTCCATAATGCTGTCGCACTGATTACTGCATGCGCGCCATTCTGCGTTGGATCTTGTCTACCTCTTCTATTATCGTGACTAGGTAAGAGTCCGAGTCTGACCAGCAGTAATCAAAAATTGGTCAAAGAAGTGTTTTTTAAGCCACTTCTTTCGTAGATGAATTACATCTACTTAAAATTCTTCTATTGAATCTGGGCATTCCATCTGATTTTCCCTACAATTTGTTTTATGCGGTAATTCCACTTTAGGTCGCTCCGCGTGGTTACTTTAGAGTATTTCATGAGTCTTATTGTTTCTAGTAATTTGTCATCAATAGTGTAATCGTACAGTAATGGATTCCTCGAAGTATTTATGTCCACAGCATTAGATTTACATACATTCAGTGTCAACTTCCAGTCCCTGTACCTATCGTTGATCCACCGCATGTCTTCCTGCAACCAAGTCTAATTAAGAAGTACTACAAAGCGTGTATCCCTCATACAGGAATAGTTGTCTGACTGACAAAGTGTCCCCAGGACGGTTCAGTCGTTAAAAACACGTGCTGCTCGGAATTTTGGCTCACACATCCGTGTTCTGGACTATCTAAACTTCTACTGTAGAGTGCTCCTTCCTTCCAAGAATCAAAGTGAACCAATACCACTTTATACTTACGAAGCTTTGTCACCCTCCTACTGATTCCCTTGCTTATAAAAACAACAATTACTCAACTTTTTTTTTTAAAGAGAGAGGGTGACGCAGACTTAAAGGTGTTCGGATGAAGATTCTACTACCAAAACGTATGCCAATTATAATATTGTCAGACAGATGATGAGAGATGTTTGTGGTTGGGTATTTTTTTTTTTATTTCTTTATTTTGGCTTTGGGTTTCAAGGACCATACAGCCAACAACCGTTATAAAGTTCCAAAGAAAAATTATCACAGAAAAGCAGAATAGCACAAAATTACGAAGTTAGCATCAAATAGACTCTTAAAGTAAACTAAAAGCGCAGTTAGACGAATATGGGACAGCCGGCGGCAGTGTGACGAAGCCATGGGAGGTGCGTGGGGGTATTTTGACACAATAACACCTTTTAATACATTCAGACAAGGACCATACGGCACATGGACGGGATGTGCGGGCCGCTGGCAGGCTAAGACTTAACCTGCCAACTTTGCTCGTTAGTTCCCGGAAGTACGCTGTACAGCTCGACGTTTCAGTTAGCATTGCGGTGCGACATTTTTCGGCCGGTACTACTCTCTTCAGTTCAGCAGAGTCAAGGTGTCAGCGCTGTTTACTGTTTGCTATTTGTTCGTGGTAAGACAGATGTTCACAAATCCAGTGGCTGTTTGCACAAAAAGAGGCAAGCTAGCAATCTATAGTCATAAACCTTTAAAAAAGAATGTGAATGACAAAAGAGAGGGACGAGAATTCTCAGTATCTATTTCGCAGTTGCGACGAAATTACAGCACAATGTAGAAAGAATGAAAAGACTTATTTGTCAGTGTAACGGAAAAAAATTGCAACGACCGAAAGATGTGGTTCATTGTTTATACAATAAGATCTACTTTGCGTTAAATTGGTTGGGATGAAGCACGTGAAGAAATTTAATAGAATTTCTGAAGTCGTACACATTATTTCGCTTTCTATTACAACAGGTTTCCATAGAATTGAACGAAGAGTATGGGGACTTCATGTACACTCATGTTCATAAATTAAGGATAATTGCAGAATGTGGTGCCACACAACTGGCGCTAATAGCATAGGCACATAGCGAACACAAACGATACAGATCTGTAAGCCCACGGTATTGGTGATACGTTGAGAAAACCGTCCCGAAACACATGTGCTACAAAACGCCAGTGTTTCCTGCGTATGTTCCCCGACATCAGTATGGGATATGATCACCATGCACACGTACACAGGCCGCACAATGGGTTGGCATACTCTGGATCATGTGATCGAGCAGCTGCTGGGGTATAGCCTCCCATTCTTGCACCAGTGCCTATCGAAGCTCCTGAAGTGACCTAGGGGTTTGAAGACGTGCAGCGATACGTCGACCGAGAGCATCCCAGACGTGCTCGATGGGGTTTAGCTCTGGAGAACAGACAGGCAACTCAATTCGCCTGATATCTTCTGTTTCAAGGTACTTCTACACGATGGCACCTCGGTGGGGCCGTGCGTTATCATCCACCAGGAGGAAGGTGGAACCCACTGCAACCCAGAAAATGCGGACATATTGGTACAAAATGACGTCCCGATACACCTGACCCGTTACAGTCCCTCTGTCAAAGACGTGCAGGGGTGTACGCGCACCAATTATAATCCCACCCCAAACCATCAAACCACGACCTCCATACATGTCCCTTTAAAGGACATTAAGGGGTTGGTATCTGGTTCCTGGTTCACGCCAGATGAAAAACCGGCGAGAATCACCGTTCGGACTATACATGGACTCGTCCGTGAACATAACCTGGGACCACTGTTCCAATGACCATATACTGTGTTCTTGACACCAGGCTTTACGGGCTCTCCTGTGACCAGGGGTCAGTGGAATGCACCTTGCAGGTCTCCGGGCGAATAAATCAATGACCTGCTGTGTTTGACCAGTCTCCAGTCGCCCTAGTATTCTACCCCTCATAACGTCATAAATATGTGTTCTTTGAGCCATTTTCAACACAGTCATCATTAGCACGTCTGAAAACGCCTGCACACTTACTCGCTGCACCCTACTCTGACATGCACCAATACACCTCTGCGTTTGTGGACTGCTGTCAGCGCCACCTTGCGACGACCGCAGGTCAAATACACCGCATGGTCATACTCCGAGGTGATTTAAACCCCCAAACCGCCCATCAGAGCGTTGTTTCACCATGTATCAGAATTATCCTTAATTTATTAGCATGAGTGTATTACTGTGAAGTTTCGTTGGTTAAGCCAAGCGACAAGTCTGGAACGAGTTTTTCATTTAAGACTCAATATCGTTGAATTTATGAATTACAAAGTGGGCAGGAAAGAAAATTAGAACATCTAGAATGGATTGCATACCTCGCATTTCTAATGGACTTGAGTGCACACTGCCCATAGTAAGACGTTACAAGATGAGAAAGAACTTATTTCTAATTTCATGCGGATGCTTCAAATGGTTCAAATCGCTCTGAGCACTACGGGACATAACATCTGTTGCTATCAGTCCCCTAGAAGTTAGAACTACTTAAACCTAATTAACCTAAGGACATCACACACATCCATGCCCGACGCAGGATTCGAACCTGCGACCGTAGCGGTCGCGCGGTTCCGGACTGAAGCGCCTAGAACCGCTCGGCCACAGCGGCCGGCTATGTGGATGCATATGAAAACAAAATCGCATTGTAGAAGGGACAAATTCTGACAAAAAGATAGTTCAGTTCCCTAAGCTAGCAGGCCTTAAGGAAAATGCAAGGTCTGAATAATTCATTGTGGCCTCGAAAGAATTACATGGATAGTTTTCTAAACTCTTTTGGGGACACTGCCAGTCTTACATCTGTTTTCGAACTATTTTCGAGAGCGTTTGCCGTTTCAGTTGAAAATGACCCTGTGTGTGTGTGCATATGTAACTAATTGATCTGCCATGTAATTCCCGCTTTTAAAGACTTTAAAGCTGTGCAGGACGTCTACATTTTTTTCCGCAGTTAGTTTCCATGTCCTCATAATAAGTTCGCAAACTTGATAAAATATTTCTACCAGAATATGTGCGTGAAAGCCTTTTTTTCGATTATGAAACTAATAAGTCATGATTATGTGGGAACCTAACTACGAGTATTTGTGGAATTGTTTCCGTGGTTCGCCCGCCGGGGTAGCCGAGCGGTTCTAGGCGCTACAGTTTGGAACCGCGCGACCGCTACGTCGCAGGTTCCAATCCTGCCTCGGGCATGGATGTGTGTGATGTCCTTAGGTCAGTTAGGTTTAAGTAGTTCTAAGTTCTAGGGGACTGATGACCTTAGAAGTCAAGTTCCATAGTGCTCAGAGCCATTTGAACCATTTTTTCCGTGGTTCGTAAACCTACAGTCTGCACCAGATAAAAATTGTATTATGTCTTCAGCATACCAAAAATAGTTAAGTAATACTTTATTTAGTTTGTGACCAATGGTGTTGAGAGATATGAAACAAGTCGTATACAGTACAACTGTATTGCCATTTAAATACGGCGCTATCGCCGTTTACCCATGCTCACACTCTTTCCACTCAGCGTGGCGTGGCGGTGGGGATAAGGTGCACTCTCATTGAGCGCTACGCCATATGCGCCAAGGCAAGGCACGCGAGCCGAATTCTTGGCCAGCCCTGATCTAGACCGTCTCCCATAGAGTTAAAAAGAACGTAATGCAATTGCATTTTTATTCCCTGCAGAGTAATATTGTTAAGACGCTAAGGCCAGCAGTAGAACCGCCAGGGTAGCCGAGAGCGCTAACGTAGTGCTTCCTGGACTCGGGTGGGCGCGCCGGCCCCGGATCGAATCCGCCCAGCGGATTAACGACGAGGGCCGGTGTGCCGGCCAGCCTGGATGTGGTTTTAGGCGGTTTTCCACATCCCACTAGGTGAATAGCGGGCTGGTCGCCACGTTCCGCCTCAGATACACGCGACGCGTCGCAGACACTTGAAACACGTCCGCACTATTCCACGATTTACACTCGATGCAGACAGTTGGGGTACGCTGATTCCCTCCTGGGGGGTACAGGGTGGCGGCAGGAAGGGCATTCGGCCATCCCTAACACTAACACTGCCTTGCCAAATCTGTTGTAACCACGTCGAACGTGCGATCGCTGCGGGACTATGGCGTAAGCGAAAGACAGAAAGCGAAAGAATTAAGGCCCCGCAGTACAACCGAGCGAAGTAGTGCAGTGGTTAGTACAATGGACTAGCATTCGGGAGGACGACGATTGAAACAATCGTCCTGCCATCCTGCTTTAGGTTTTCCTTGATTTCCCTAAATTGCTTCAGACAAATGCTGGGACGGCTCCTTTGAAGGGGCACGGCCGACTTCTTTCCCCATCTTTCCCTAATCCGATGGGACCGATGACCTCGCTGTTTGGTCCCCTCCCCAACATCAGCCCATCAACCAACCAACACTACACAGTTAAATACAATCTGTAAACAAGTGCGATGTGGGATCGTCAGATAGGTAAGGGGGTTAGTGTCCTAGGAATGGTCGGTCTCATAACATTCTTTCCATTCCGTTTTTAATCAGTGACCTACTTTTTTCCTGTGACAAGATCTACAACGAGGAAATTGAAAATAGTATCCCTCCCCAATAGACCAATCAAATGGCTCTGAGCACTATGGGACTTAACATCTATGGTCTTCAGTCCCCTAGAACTTAGAACTACTTAAACCTAAGTAACCTAAGGACAGCACACAACAACCAGTCATCACAAGGCAGAGAAAATCCCTGACCCCGCCGGGAATCCAACCCGGGAACCCGGGCGCGGGAAGCGAGAACGCTACAGCGCGACCAATCAACGACAACCAAAAAAGGCCGATTAGGGAAAAAATAGTGCAGTTGAAAATTTTTGCACAGTGCTAGGAGGGAGTGTCCTGAACAACATACTAAAAATCCTGACCGGTGGGGTATGAGTGTTAGGGTGGGGATCGGTGTAAAGCCTACTTTTTTTGTTTTTCCCGAATAACTCGAGAACGGCGGCTTCTGGCGAAAATGTTACCAAGTACAAAATTAAACTACACTAAATTTCCTGTGCAACAGGTTCTATTCATTTTTTCTCTAGGACTAATAGTTTCTGTGTTGCAAGGGTGGAAAAATCGCATATTATTAAAAATATTGTTATAACGGTATAAGATTAATGTTTATCTTTACATGAAGTGGCTCAGAAACAAATATTAAATGAGTGCACAGCATTCAAGTGCAGTACAGCCATATTAAGGGATAAATTGTGTTCCGTGAATGTAATACAATGGAGGCGAAGAGGTGTGGGATTGAAGCGCGAGGAAAGGTAGACTACCAGGTTGTGTCCCAGCATTTTCCTCCTTTATATGTCTGCAATCTGAAGAGCGGGCGGGTGATTCTCCGCTCTGTCAGCCGCTCTCACAAGAAGCAATTATAGGGTGTTTCAGGAGGTTATACGTGCCTTCCACAGCGAGACCAGTGAATCACTGGCGAGCCCCTGTGCAGACATGCCCGAAGAGTGTTGCAGAAAAAACGTTAACGCTACTTGGAATGTGGATATGAGTTAATACTAGCGAAAGAAACGCATATGAACAGAATGTACGGCTCGATGCATACGAGTGGGAAGCAGCCGCTCGTGCTCACAAAGCGTCGGGGCGTCAGCAATAGTTTCAGAGCACACTCGGCTGCAGCAATAATAGCGCAGCAGTGCTATATTAAAATCCAACCAGTATGCACGTGGGCAGAAGAATGCAGGAAGAGATTGCTTATATCGCTTATGAATACAGCAAGAAACGCAACAGGGAGTTTTGGACTCACACAATGATTTGTTCACGACTTCTGAATAGGAGTGTTCGTGACACTATCTATGGATTTAGGAGAAGATCAAAGCATATTCTTTACTTTCAAATGTATGTACAGTCGCTTAATGAAGTAAGTAGCTATAGTGCCAATTTTTCATCTTTGCCAGATATCTGCGTAGTGGTTGCATTCTAATTAATCCGTATTACTATTAAAGAATCGATCCAGCCGGCGGATGTGACCGAGCGGTTCCAGGCGCTTCAGTCAGGAACCGCGCTGCTGCTACGGTCGCAGGTTCGAATCCTGCCTCAGGCATGGATGTGTTTGATGTCCTTTGGTTAGTTAGGTTTAAGTAGTTCTAAGTTCTAGGGGACTGATGACCGCAGATGTTAAGTCCCATAGTGCTTAGAGCCATCTGAACAGACTCGATCCCACAACATTGCGTAAAAGAGGAACGTTTGTAAATCTGCATGGGACGTCTTGCACATACCGAAATTCACAGAAGGAAGGCGACTGAAAAATGCCCGAGGATTTGAAAAAAAAAAGTTCAAATGTGTGTTAAATCTTAAAGGACTTAACTGCTAAGGTCATCAGTCCCTAAGCTTACACACTACTTAACCTAAATTATCCTAAGGAAAAACACACACACCCGTGCCTGAGGGAGGACTCGAACCTCCGCCGGGACCAACCGCACATTCCACGACTGCAGCGCCTAAGATCGCTCGGCTAATCCCGCGCGGCCGGGGATTTGAAAAGCACGCTATTTGATCTGCACAATCAAATTCCATACCCTATGGGGGAAATTCACGAAACGGTAGAAGAAATATTTTCGCTGATTACTTCAAAGACAATGCTAACAAAGCACGGTAGCAAGAGTGATCACTGGATCAATTTACTTGAATGTCAAAGTCTAATCATTTTATATTACTACTGAAATGTGGCTACAATAAAATAAGCCTTTGATTGCACTGAACTGGGGGAGGTAAGGGAATTTGTTTTAAAATGTTGTTAATTGAAGATTTGTTCATTCACACCAAAGAGCTCTCGCCAGGGGGTAACAAAACATCTGCTCCTTAGAGATATTTCGAGTTTTAAGTGGCCCCATTCGAGTAAACCACCCTTAGAACATAAACACAATATAGTTTAACAGTCATGTGAAACTACATCATTTCTCTCCTGATTCGGACTCGAAGCAAAACCCTCACTAAACGTAACACACACACTTCATGCGTCTCTCTTCTTAATTCTATCGTGGTAAGATATGTCCCATATTTCTGAACATTTTTTCAGCGCTTAAATGAACAATTCCGCGTCCAAACCGTCTGCATGCCTCCAGGATGACGGCAGCTGTTGCTGTGATTGGGAACGAGTGTGCGCTGCCCCATTCACCTACCACGACTGTTTTACAGTTACTTCATCAAGCGACTGTACTTCCTTTACGTAAGCTGTAGTGTTCTTCCGAGAAATGCCACTTCCCCTCCGCCACGAGCGGTGCTGGATTTTCAGTTTACGGACTATACCACTCCAGCATTTCCAGTTCTGTTATGTCAGGGGCGGCCAAGATTTAGGCTCGTGGGCCATGCCCGTGCACGAGTGCCAAAGCGTCTAGCCTCGGTACACATTTCCCCCACCGTCACGCCATACAGTCTGATGGGAATAGGAGGAGGTGGAAGAGGGGAAAACTGCGAAAGTGCCGCATTTAAATGGCAGTGTAGTCCCATTGTGTACGACTTGGTTGTACATTTCACATTTCTCAACAACATAGATCACAAACAAAACATGTTTTCTGTATTAATTAATTATTTTTGACCCGCTGAGCCGGCCGCGGTGGCCGAGCGGTTCTAGGCGGTTCAGTCCGGAACAGCGCGACTGCTACGGTCGCAGGTTCGAATCCTGCCTCGGGCATGGATGTGTGTGATGTCCTTAGGCTAGTTAGGTTTAAGTAGTTCTAAGTTCTAGGGGACTGATGACCTCAGAAGTTAAGTCCCATAGTGCTTAGAGCCATTTTTTGGCGCGCTGAAGACATAATATATTTTTTTATGGTACAAACTGTCAGCATATGGACAGACGAAGACAATGCCACAGTTTCACTCTAAAGTTGCCTCGTAATCGTGACTTATTTAGTTTCACTATCGGAAAAAGGTCCTTCACTCAAACATGTGGACGGAATTACTGTAGCATTTTTACAACCTGATTATGGACACACGTAATTTCTACCTGAGGAAAGCGACGCAGATGTCCGTGACAGTTTTAATATAAAAATATTTGTCATTAAAACTGGAATTACCTTACACGGCAGTTAGTTACATCTGCACATTCCCAGGGGTGCTTTCGACTGAAACTGCAAGTGGCCTCGAAAACAGTTGCAAGACTGACAATGTCCTTAAAACATTGTCAGTCCGCCTGGTTAGCCGAGCGGTCTAACGCATGGCTTTCCGGAGCGGGAAGGAGCGACTGGTCGCCGGCACGAATCCGTCCGCCGAACTTGTGTCGAGGTCCGGTGAGCCGGCCAGTCTGTGGATGGTTTTTAGGCGGTTTTCCATCTGCCTCGGCGAATGCGGACTGGTTCCGCTTATTCTGCCTCAGCTACACTGTCGGCGATTGCTGCGCAAACAAGTTCTCCACGTACGCGTACATCACCATTACTCTACCACGCAAACATACGGGTTACACTCATCTGGTGTGAGACGTTCCCTGGTGGGGAGGGGGAGGGGGGGGGGGGGGAGGGTCCACTGGGGCTGAACCGCACAATAACGGGCGGCGGAGGGGTGAAGTGGACCGCGGTAGTCGTCGTGGGGTTGTGGACCACTGCGGCTGCGGCGGGGACGGAGCCTCTCCGTCGTTTCTAGGTCCCCGGTTATAACATAGCACATACATACAACATCCTTGTAATTCTTTGAAGGCCACAAGGAATTCTTCAAATCTGGAGTTTTATTTCTCGCTAGTGAGCTTAATCGGTACTCGTGGTCTAGGGGTAGCGTCTTTGATTGGTATTCAAAAACGTCTTCGGTCCCGGGTTCGATCCCCGCCACTGCCTAAATTTTGATAAATAATCAGCATTGGCGGCCGAAGACTTCAGGCATAAGAAGTCAGCCTCATTCTGCCAACGGCCTTGTCAAAGAGGGCGGAGGAACGGATAGAGGTTCAGGGCACTCTCTTGTCCTAGGGGTGGGAAATTGCCCCTAAAGGCGGAAGAATCAGCAATGATCAACGACATGAGGATGCAGAAGGCAATGGAAACCACTGCATTAAAGACACGTAACGTGTATCCACAGTACATGTGGCCTGTAATTGAAGAAGTGTCATGATGATCTCTCCATTGGCAAAAGATTCCGGAATAGTCCCCCATTCGGATCTCCGGGAGGGGACTGCCAAGGGGGAGGTTACCATGAGAAAAAGATTGAATAATCAACGAAAGGATAACGTTCTACGAGTCGGGGCGTGGAATGTCGGAAGCTTGAACGTGGTAGGGAAACTAGAAAATCTGAAAAGGGAAATGCAAAGGCTCAATCTAGATATAGTAGGGGTCAGTGAAGTGAAGTGGAAGGAAGACAAGGATTTCTGGTCAGATGAGTATCGGGTAATATCAACAGCAGCAGAAAATGGTATAACAGGTGTAGGATTCGTTATGAATAGGAAGGTAGGGCAGAGGGTGTGTTACTGTGAACAGTTCAGTGACTGGGTTGTTCTAATCAGAATCGACAGCAGACCAACAGCGACAACGATAGTTCAGGTTCTCTGAGCACTATGGGACTTAACTTCTATGGAATAGTTCAGGTATACATGCCGACGTCGCAAGCTGAAGATGAACAGATAGAGGAAGTGTATGAGGATATTGAAAGGGTAACGTAGTATGTAAAGGGGGACGAAAATCTAATAGTCATGGGCGACTGGAATGCAGTTGTAGGGGAAGGAGTAGAAGAAAAGGTTACAAGAGAATATGGGCTTGGGACAAGGAATGAAAGAGGAGAAAGACTAATTGAGTTCTGTAACAAGTTTCAGCTAATAATAGCGAATACCCTGTTCAAGAATCACAAGAGGAGGAGGTATACTTGGAAAAGGCCGGGAGATACGGGAAGATTTCAATTAGATTACATCATGGTCAGACAGAGATTACGAAATCAGATACTGGATTGTAAAGCGTACCCAGGAGCAGATACAGACTCAGATCACAATATAGTAGTGATGAAGAGTAGGCTGAAGTTCAAGACATTAGTCAGGAAGAATCAATACGCAAGGAAGTGGGATACGTAAGTACTAAGGAATGACGAGATACGTCTGAAGCTCTCTAACGCTATAGATACAGCAATAAGGAATAGCGCAGTAGGCAGTACAGTTGAAGAGGAATGGACATCTCTAAAAAGGGCCATCACAGAAGTTGGGAAGGAAAACATAGGTACAAAGAAGGTAGCTGCGAAGAAACCATGGGTAACAGAAGAAATACTTCAGTTGATTGATGAAAGGAGGAAGTACAAACATGTTCCGGGAAAATCAGGAATACAGAAATACAGGTCGCTGAGGAATGAAATAAATAGGAAGTGGAGGGAAGCTAAGACGAAATGGCTGCAGGAGAAATGTGAAGACATCGAAAAAGATGTGATTGTTGGAAGGACAGACTCAGCATACAGGAAAGTCAAAACAACCTTTGGTGACATTAAAAGCACTGGTGGTAACATTAAGAGTGCAACGGGAATTCCTCTGTTCAATGCAGAGGAGAGGGCAGATAGGTGGAAAGAATACATTGAAAGCCTCTATGAGGGTGAAGATTTGTCTGATGTGATAGAAGAAGAAACAGGAGTCGATTTAGAAGAGATAGGGGATCCAGTATTAGAATCGGAATTTAAAAGAGCTTTGGAGGACTTACGGTCAAATAAGGCAGAAGGGATAGATAAAATTCCATCAGAATTTCTAAAATCATTGGGGGAAGTGGCAACAAAACGACTATTCACGTTGGTGTGTAGAATATATGAGTCTGGCGATATACCATCTGACTTTCGGAAAAGCATCATCCACACAATTCCGAAGACGGCAAGAGCTGACAAGTGCGAGAATTATCGCACAATCAGCTTAACAGCTCATGCATCGAAGCTGCTTACAAGAATAATATACAGAAGAATGGAAAAGAAAATTGAGAATGCGCTAGGTGACGATCAGTTTGGCTTTAGGAAAAGTAAAGGGACGAGAGAGGCAATTCTGACGTTACGGCTAATAATGGAAGCAAGGCTAAAGAAAAATCAAGACACTTTCATAGGATTTGTCGACCTGGAAAAAGCGTTCGACAATATAAAATGGTGCAAGCTGTTCGAGATTCTGAAAAAAGTAGGGGTAAGCTATAGGGAGAGACGGGTCATATACAATATGTACAACAACCAAGAGAGAATAATAAGAGTGGACGATCAAGAACGAAGTGCTCGTATTAAAAAGGGTGTAAGACAAGGCTGCAGCCTTTCGCCCCTACTGTTCAATCTGTACATCGAGGAAGCAATGATGGAAATAAAAGAAATGTTCAGGAGTGGAATTAAAATACAAGGTGAAAGGATATCAATGATACGATTCGCTGATGACATTGCTATACTGTGTGAAAGTGAAGAAGAATTAAATGATCTGCTGAACGGAATGAACAGTCTAATGAGTACACAGTATGGTTTGAGAGTAAATCGGAGAAAGACGAAGGTAATGAGAAGTAGTAGAAATGAGAACAGCGAGAAACTTAACGTCGGGATTGATGGTCACGAAGTTAATGAAGTTAAGGAATTCTGCTACCTAGGCAGTAAAATAACCAATGACGGACGGAGCAAGGAGGACATCAAAAGCAGACTCGCTGTGGCAAAAAAGGCATTTCTGGCCAAGAGAAGTCTACTAATATCAAATACCGGCCTTAATTTGAGGAAGAAATTTCTGAGGATGTACGTCTGGAGTACAGCATTGTATGGTAGTGAAACATGGACTGTGGGAAAACCGGAACAGAAGAGACTCGAAGCATTTGAGATGTGGTGCTATAGACGAATGTTGAAAATTAGGTGGACTGATAAGGTAAGGAATGAGGAGGTTCTACGCAGAATCGGAGAGGAAAGGAATATGTGGAAAACACTGATAAGGAGAAGGGACGGGATGATAGGACATCTGCTAAGACATGAGGGAATGACTTCCATGGTACTAGAGGGAGCTGTAGAAGGCAAAAACTGTAGAGGAAAACAGAGATTGGAATACGTCAAGCAAATAACTGAGGACGTAGATTGCAAGTGCTACTCTGAGATGAAGAGGTTAGCACAGGAAAGGAATTTGTGGCGGGCCGCATCAAACCAGTCAGTAGACTGATGACAAAAAAAAAATGAGCTTAGAGCAGCGGACTGCCTTTACCAGAGTGTGTCCCTTCTACAACGCGATTTTCTTTTTATATGCATCGCCATCAAATCAGAAAGAAGTTACCTTGCAATGTCTTATTGTGGGTAGTGTGGAGTCAAGTCCACTTAAAATGGGAAGTCTTTAATGTATTGCGGATGTTCTGTTTTTCGTTTCTGCACTCCGCCGGCCGCTGTGGCCGAGCGGTTCTACGCACTTCAGTCCAGAACCACCCACTACGGTCGCAGGTTTGTTTCCCGCCTCGGGCATGGATGTGTGTGATGTCCTTAGGTTAGTTAGGTTTAAGTTGTCCTAAGTTTAGGGGACTGATGACCTCAGCTGTTAAGTCCCATAGTGCTTAGAGCCATTTGATTTTTTCTGCATTCCATTTTTTTTTCAGAAATTGAACAACAGCGAGCTTTAAATCGAAAAATCGTTTTGCATTAATACACTCCTGGAAATGGAAAAAAGAACACATTGACACCGGTGTGTCAGACCCACCATACTTGCTCCGGACACTGCGAGAGGGCTGTACAAACAATGATCACACGCACGGCACAGCGGACACACCAGGAACCGCGGTGTTGGCCGTCGAATGGCGCTAGCTGCGCAGCATTTGTGCACCGCCGCCGTCAGTGTCAGCCAGTTTGCCGTGGCATACGGAGCTCCATCGCAGTCTTTAACACTGGTAGCATGCCGCGACAGCGTGGACGTGAACCGTATGTGCAGTTGACGGACTTTGAGCGAGGGCGTATAGTGGGCATGCGGGAGGCCGGGTGGACGTACCGCCGAATTGCTCAACACGTGGGGCGTGAGGTCTCCACAGTACATCGATGTTGTCGCCAGTGGTCGGCGGAAGATGCACGTGCCCGTCGACCTGGGACCGGACCGCAGCGACGCACGGATGCACGCCAAGACCGTAGGATCCTACGCAGTTCCGTAGGGGACCGCACCGCCACTTCCCAGCAAATTAGGGACACTGTTGCTCCTGGGGTATCGGCGAGGACCATTGGCAACCGTCTCCATGAAGCTGGGCTACGGTCCCGCACACCGTTAGGCCGTCTTCCGCTCACGCCACAACATCGTGCAGCCCGCCTCCAGTGGTGTCGCGACAGGCGTGAATGGAGGGACGAATGGAGACGTGTCGTCTTCAGCGATGAGAGTCGCTTCTGCCTTGGTGCCAATGATGGTCGTATGCGTGTTTGGCGCCGTGCAGGTGAGCGCCACAATCAGGACTGCATACGACCGAGGCACCCGGCATCATGGTGTGGGGAGCGATCTCCTACACTGGCCGTACACCACTGGTGATCGTCGAGGGGACACTGAATAGTGCACGGTACATCCAAACCGTCATCGAACCCATCGTTCTACCATTCCTAGACCGGCAAGGGAACTTGCTGTTCCAACAGGACAATGCACGTCCGCATGTATCCCGTGCCACCCAACGTTCTCTAGAAGGTGTAAGTCAACTACCCTGGCCAGCAAGATCTCCGGATCTGTCCCCCATTGAGCATGTTTGGGACTGGATGAAGCGTCGTCTCTCGCGGTCTGCACGTCCAGCACGAACGCTGGTCCAACTGAGGCGCCAGGTGGAAATGGCATGGCAAGCCGTTCCACAGGACTACATCCAGTATCTCTACGGTCGTCTCCATGGGAGAATAGCAGCCTGCATTGCTGCGAAAGGTGGATATACACTGTACTAGTGCCGACATTGTGCATGCCCTGTTGCCTGTGTCTATGTGCCTGTGGTTCTGTCAGTGTGATCATGTGATGTATCTGACCCCAGGAATGTGTCAATAAAGTTTCCCCTTCCTGGGACAATGAATTCACGGTGTTCTTATTTCAATTTCCAGGAGTGTATATAGAGTTTCCACACTCTTGATTCAGTTTCGTGGAAACTGTTGCAAATGACAATGGCATAATGCGTGCTACTTTAGAAATTTTACTATTCTTCAAGTGCTTCGTGACTGCAAATATAGCGCAAAGTGCTTCTTGACTTACAGAACAATGAATACCGTCTGTCGATCGTTGTAATTTTTTGTTGTTTCACTGTCAACTAAATCTTCAAATTATTTCGCGTAGAACAGTAATGTCATTTATAGTAAAAATGCGGTACCCTTCGCTTATATGGATTGAGAATTCACATCCCTTTCTTCTATCACTCTCATTTATTTTAATAGATTGTGACGGTAGATCGCTAGACAGTTTCTTTTTGTGCAAACGGTCACTGGACCTACGAACGTCCTTCATACTACGGAGAAATAGCGAAGGATTCTGCCAAACTCAGAGAGTTTCGGCGAGCGAAACGAGCCGCACCGCAATGCTGAATAAAATATCGTGCTGCTCCGGGTAGTTCCTAGAAACACCGAGCAGGCCTAGGCTCGCACACGCATCAAGTTTGGCACGCCGTGGCCGTCCCTGTGTTATGCCAATACACAAAATAACTTCACTGAGCTCGTGTTTATATAATGGAGTTATTTTCAGTTTATTAAGTGAGTACTTATTTGCAACTGTTTAGTAAGCCTTTATGTAAAACACATTCCTGTAAACAATGGCTGAGAAGTGTTTAATTTGTGTTCGTGAGCCGTGTAGCTAAGCCTTGTACTTGTGTTGTAGTCACTTGGTGTTGAATTAGTGAATGACAGAAAGTTTCTGCAGTCCTCTCACCTTTAATTGTGTTACTGGTACACTCCATAAATCTTCTCCATTCAGAGATTGCTGGCACTTGTAGAGTGGTCGGCGCTTTGTGGAGCCACGTACCACACATCCACAGTATATTTTCCTAGATGGGTGTGAATATGTCTGATGGAATGGGCCTTATCATATGCAAATTTAACACAGTGCTCTGCTGCAATGCATTGCTTGATTTATGACGAAATATCTGAAATTCTATAACCCTTAAATGGCCTGCTTCTGTTGCAGTGGGAGGCGATTTAAGCCTCTGAGCCTCTTCTGAAGTTGGGAGAGATGAGGCTCTTCAGTGTTGTATACAACTGACAGCTCAAGCTATTGGTATTTTTTGCGTAGAAACTCACTTGACAACTGCAAATAAATACTCATTTAATAATCTGAAAATAACTCCACTATATAAACTCGAGCTTAGTGAAGTTATTTTGTCTACTCGCATAAGAGAGTTGGACAGGAAACCCTGGAGAGGTACAGTCCGTGAAGTGAAAATCGCGCAGTGCTCTAGTGGGGGAAGTTGCGTTTCCTGGAAGAACACTACAGCTGCGTATAGGATGACTCACAACGAATTTCACCTCTAGCCATGCAGGGCAATGGCTAGAGGATTATATAGATTCTGTCCATATGCATTGCCTGCGTTAGTGTTGTTAATAGTGTTAACGCATTTTGTCCAAAACAAACACTCCTTGGGAATGTCTGTACATTGCGTCGCCAGTGATTCATAAAGCGCTCTGTGGAGGGCCTTTATAACCCAGTGAAACACCCTGTAGTTGCTTCTTGCGATGTAGTGGTGTGAGCGGGTAATCATGTGCTCGACTTTCAGTTTGCAGACCTGTAAAGGAGGGAAGTGCATGAACACAATCTGGCGACCTGCCTTCCCCTTGCGCTTCTAGTGATCTGTAGGTACTTCTCTGAGAAAAGTAAATCTTCGATGTATGTAGTATGAAAAATCGTAAAATATATAGACGACACATCTACACTCATCATTAGGTACGAGTCTTTATAGACATTCCCTGGATTTTTATTGTAATGACTGTAGGAGCACGTCATTTAATATTGATTGAAACATTAGCAAAGGGCCTTAAATTAAATCAGGAGCACCAAAAAAAGCAATAATCTGGATCTAGTTTCGGAATAAAACGGCGATTCAAGTTGCGCCTAATACTAAATGAAACAACCAGTTTGCTGTTACCAGTCACTGTTTATTTCCACGACGCGTTTAAAAGATTTAAACCTCCATCATCATACGGATTTACATTTACACAGATGTAAATCCACCTTATGATGGAGGTTTAAACCTTTGAAATGTGTCGTGGAGATAAATAAACAGTGACTGGTAACAGTAAACTTGTTGTTTTGTTTAATGTCATTAATAGTAACGGTAAAGCCTAACCTAAAATGTTCACATTTTAAGTTGCGCCTAATATTTGAATGTTAACAATTTGTATGACAACAATTTCTATCTATAAGAGTCTGTCTCGATGATAAAGATTTATTTAAGTCTTAGTAGTTTGCTGCTCTAACGTTCTGTCATATATTTTTGCAGAATATGAAGAAGGAAATTTTAGACTCGTATATTTATTAAAATGTATAGGGAGCCACTCCTAACAGCCATCAGACACATTTTTCTTGTGTTTCGGTAGGTATCTGCAATTTCGTTTTTGCAATGTGTAGCTGGAGTCAGCCCAAACAAATACTGCTAATCACGTCTTTCATGCAACGCACAACGCAAATGGAAAGAGTCGGTTTGTTTCCCGTTACATACAAAATTATTTTTAAAGTGAAATTTTACGCCGGCATTCGAAAACGCGGCCCCAAATTAGTCTATTGTGATATTCGCTTTATCCACGTGTAGGCTATTAACAGGGACACTAAAACACGGAGAATAACCAGTAATTCAGCAGCGACGGCACCGCCGTGGCCCACGCTGACTGCTACAACCACGCAGAAGTCTCTGCACGAGTATGATTATTCTTCGTGTTTTACTGTTCCTGTCAATACATATCGATAAAAAGAATAACACACTAGACTAATGTGGGACCGATCTATCGATGACCACGAAAAATTCCGATTTAAAAACAATTTTGTTTGTAATGGGAACCAAATCGACGCCTTCCGCCGACACTGGGCGTTATATGAAAAACGTGATGGGCCGAATTTATTTGGGCTACACGTTGCATGAAACGAAATTGCAGATATCTGTTGAAACACCAGAGAAAATGCGCTGAGGCCTCATAGGAGACACACCTGGTAGGCATGAGGTATCATATTCCTTCTACGTTGTAGCATCATCTTATTTGACAGCTGCAATACGTAATGTGATGTGTAACTTAGACTGTTTCGTCATTCCTCTATTAAAGAATTGTATGTGGTATCATCATCCTCTTATATTGTGCTTTCCATACTTAATTTAAAGTATAACGTAGAATGTTTTGTCATTCCTCTGTTGAAATATTGAAATGTGGTGTCATATTCCTCTTATATTGTAATGTAATCTCACTTGTGAGCATGTGCTTACATTGTTTATCCGAATTGCGCACTGTGTAATTCTATGGATAACTTAGAATTTTTCGTCTTCCCCCTATTGAAGTACACATACATTGTGTCATCTTCCTATTATATTTAGTGTTTACGTTAAAGCCCCACAGATTCTGTTGCAAATTTTGATTACTTTCTGTATCTACTGTTTTTTTAGTGTATCCATAAATCAGTATAATATTGCTTTAGTGGAATTGTATAGGATTCAGACATTTGCGTGCAAGAAACGAATTATAGCTGAGAACATTTTTAACAAAACTCAACAGAATGCATTTTTTGAAAACGCATTTTTTCACAGATTCTGGTACTTTAATATGAGCCTCACACAATGGCTATAGGAAAGTGCAACTAAACTGAATATAAGCCGTTATAGAAAAGGCCTGGATATAGCAAATTTTCACAAAACTCGCAATCTCCGTTTCTTAATGTTCCACAAAACTCCACTAACACTTCTTTTATACTGCCTGGTTGACTTTGAACAAAAAATGTAAAAGTTAAATTAGCCTTTACAATCACACGTGTTAATTGGCAGGCAATCACGTAACATCCTAAAAGACAAAGCAATTGTTTGCTAAGCGATTGTTAGACAACAATGCATACTGTCCTGCGTAATTCTCTTTTGTGTTCAGCCACTGTTTCATTATAAGATCAGTAGCTGTTGTGGAACGTTCGTGTTGGAACCTTATTATTAAGATTTTAGAAAATTCAGTATATTCTGAAACAGTCCAGGAGGTGGAAAGTGGAAGAAAAAGTAGGAGTCGTCAATGTCAAAAGGGTCAGAAGTGTCGGGTTGAAACCCTCAATGAAGATCTGAATATAGACTGTAAGCATATTGAAACAACAAAGGATACAACATGCAAATCAGATCGATTGTGTTCCAGTGATATTATTCATTTGCATCTGAATAAGACAAAAGTTGAACAGATAATTTCTTACTGCGATACACGAAAGTGAACTTGCTTGAAAGACGAGGAGGGAAGGAAGACGATAATAGTAAATAGAGATCTGTGTCAATCTCATAATACACTGAAGCGCCAAAGAAACTGGTATAGGCATACGTATTCAAATACAGAGATATGTAAACAGGTGCTATGGTCGGCAACGCCTATATAAGACAACAACTGTTTGGCGCACTTGTTATATCGGTTACTGCTGTTACAATGGCAGGTTAAAGATTTAAGTGAGTTTGAACGTAGTGTTATAGTCGGCGCACGAGTGATAGGACATAGCATCTCCGAGGTAGCGATGAAGTGGGGATTTTCCCGTACGACCATTTCACAAGTGTACCGTGAATATCAGGAATCCGGTGAAACATCAAATCTCTGACATCGCTGAGGCCGGAAAAAGATCCTGCAAGAATGGGATCAACGATGACTGAAGAGAATCGTTCAACCGTTCCTCAAATTGCTGCAGATTTCCATGCTGGGCCATCAACAAGTGTCAGCGTGCAAACCATTCAATGAAACATCATCGATATAGGCTTTTGGATCCGAAGACTCACTCGTGTACCCATGATGACTTCACGGCACAAAGTTTTACGCCTCGCCTGGGCCCGTGAACACCGACACTGGACTGTTGATGACTGGAAACATGTTACCTGGTCGGAAGAGTCTCGTTTCAAATTGTATCGAGCGGACGGACGTGTACTGGTATGGAGACAACCCCATCAATTCATGGAACCTGCATGTCAGCGGGGACTGTTCAAGCTAGTGGAGGCTCTGTAATGGTGTGTGGCATGTGCAGTTGGAGTGATACGGGACCTCTGATACGTGTGGATAGGGCACTGCTAGGTGACATATACGTAAGCATCCTATCTGATCACCTGCATCCAATCATGTCCATTGTGCATTCCGGCGGAATTGGGCAAATCCAGCAGGACAATGCGACTCCCCACCCGTCCAGAATTGCTACAGAGTGGCTCCAGGAACACTCTTCTGAGTTTAAAAACGTTCGCTGGCCATCAAACACCCAGTTATTGAGCATATCTGGGATGTCTTGTAATGTGCTGTTCAGAAAAGGTCTCCAAACTCTCGTTCTCTTACGGATTTATGGACAGCCCTGCAGGATTCATGGTGTCAGTTGCCTCCAGCACTACTTCAGGGATTAGTCGAGTCCATACCTCGTCGTGTTGCGGCACTTCTGCGTGCTCGCGGGGGTCCTACACGATATTACGCAGGTGTACAGGTTTCTTTGGTTCTTCAATGTATATGAGAGGAGAAGAAGGCCGAGAGATTCCTCTGTGTTCCTCAATATTCAGAAAAATGGCAGATAAGACAGATTCTATTTTTAGCCTAAACAGAAAGTTTGTAGAACGGAAATAATTGTCTGGACAGATTATATTCATTTCATACGTATTTTTCCAGGAGTCCTCGGAGACAGACTCAGGAGTATTGCCAAAAGATACAAGGTGGATGGTGTCCTACCTAAAAAGAATCGAGGTGGACGAGCTCACAAGCTGCAGGAGGAGAACGAAGAGCAGGCGCAGTTCATTAAGAAGTAAAGGGGTGCGCACAGTGCTATATCTAAAATTTTTAAATTGCCCAGGGATATAAAATGTCCGATAGACAGCATGTAAAATTTGAAAACAAACTGAAAAAGTTTCCTTGTCACCTCCTTGTAGTCTGTAAGAAGAATTGCTGTTTTTGTAGTGTGTAAAACCTGGTAGGAATTACTAACTCACATATGTATATTAAGAAAAAGCCTTATAAATGTTGGTTATGTACCTATATTTACAAATTAATTTGCGATGTGAGTGTAAAATGACTCGTCCCATATCGTTTCGATTTATAGCGCGAATATTCCATGGAACATGAAACTAACCCACTGACTACGTAACAAACTTAATTATTGGGTTCCAGGTAGGGCGGATCTCATTAGTAATCTGCATGTCTTACCACAGAATTAACAGTTCACTACATTTTGCCGACCAACGTATCGGAGTATCATTGTAAATGTACTTGATATGTCATATCACAGAGCTCCGAACGATTCACTACAATATAAAGAGAAAATATTGTTAACATATAACTCGACAAGTTCTTGGGCGATTTACTTCAAGTTGTTACATGATGCTCTAATAAACATTTGGACGTATGTAGGTTATATGTTTTCCCTTGTAATATATAACAGGGAAACGTTGTTAGAAAATTCTCGAAAACTTTCCTCACTGGTTTACTCCAAATTTTTACATGGTGATATAATAAAAGTGCAGGCAGACGTAGGCTACACATTTTAAATATATATGGGTTACAAATATATGTATAAAATTATAATAAAGACAATCCGTTTAACATTGTAACCAAAAATCTCGAAAAGTTATTGAACCATTTATTTCAAATTTTTACGCGATAATCTAATAAATGTCCTTACACAACATTTATTAGAGCATCGCGTAAAAATCTGAAATAAATAGGTCAAGAAAGTTTCGAGATATTTGAATGTATGGTTGCCCCAAGTTACAGCGGACAGTAGAATGAATTTCCTGAGGTTCACAAATAATTTTTATCGTTTATAGACGAAAAATTACGACATCAACTTTTTTTTAAAATAATGGGACTATATATTATTTTCTGTGGCATTTGAAAGAAACTGCTAAGAGAACTTCAGCGACGTAACGTGTATGACACTTGATCAAATAGTATCAAGATAACAGCGCCGCACTTCACTGTCCCGCCATCAGGATAAGATGTTTCACAAACGCGTAATCTACAGGGTGAGCACGAAGTCTTGCCCTGATTATAAAAATTTATAACAGAATAACCGTTTGACATAATAAATTACATTTGATGCCGTTACATAGGTTAGTGTTACTAGTTTTTTTTAAGACCACTTACGTTAGCAAACCTCAACGTGTGCTCCCTTGGCAGCTCGGAGAATGTCGAGGCGGTATTACATTTCCCGCCAGGTGTTTCGTAACATGTGTTCTGTCACAGTACCCACAGCAGCTTGTATCCTAGCCTTCAGTTCGTCGACGCCAGCAACTGGTGTGACGAAGACACTGTCCTTGATGTAGCCCCCGGAAAAAAGTCAAGGGGCGTAATGTCTTGAGAGCAGGTTGGCCAGGGTGTAGGACCGTTCTTTCCAATCCACCGATCCGGACATTACTTCCCTCTCCCTTTTTAAACAAGAATGTACATGTTTTCTGTTAAAATTGACTGCGAGAAAGGAAATGCTGTACACTGAAAATGCGCTGTTTCTTTTTTTTTTTTTTTTTTTTTTTTTTTTTTTTTTTTTTTTTTTTTTTTTTTTGCAGTTGTTGACCTAAAATAGCTGGGTATTTGAACTATTAGACAGATTGTTTATCCCACATATATTTTCTTCCTCATTATATGCCTATAATTTCATATACAAAATTTATGCACAACTATGTGCTGTTTTGTTTTCATCGCCACAGTAGATTTTAACAAAAAAATGGTTCAAATGGCTACCTTTCATCTGAGGTCTTCAGTCCCCTAGACTTAGAAATACTTAAACCTAACTAACCTAAGGACATCACGCACATCCATGCCCGAGGCAGGAATCGTACCTTCGACCGTAGCAGCAGCGCGGTTCCAGACTGAAGCGCCTAGAACCGCTCAGCCTCAGCGGCCGGCTAGGTTTTAACAGAAAACAGGAATGTTGTATTCATGGATTATTGGTTGATGATTAGAATACTATTTATGGAATCTGAATCGTCCGAAACTTCGTAATCCTACTCGTCTCCAGATTAAAATTATTCAGAAAACTGTCAACGAAGCTACTATCTTCGCAGATCCAGCGACGGAAGAGGTCTCTCATACGCGTGTACCAGTGAGCCCAATCGATTTACCTATTCATTTTAAGTGACTTGAGTTCCAAATCAAGCATTCGTTGGCTATAACAGTAAACAAGGCTCAAGATCAAAGACGGAGGGTATGGTGTCTTTGCCCACTCATTGCTTATAGGGTGCCTACTGGATGCAGTGTTTTCGGAATGCTATACAACAATTCAGTCAAATAACATTATCAGTTTTATTTTTAGGAAGCTAACTGACAATACTCAACTTTCTTTGTAGTAAATGTCGCCAGCGAGAGGCGACATGAAAACAGTACAGTTCTTGCTATACAGCGAGTCCAAGGAAACACTTGATACGGGTCACGACAATCTGACAGCGTAGCACTAATCACGTTGTAGACTCGGGCCGATCTGAGCGATCTAGTAGGAGCGGCGTTTATATGCACTTGTTGCAGGGGACGCGCCTGGGGCGGCCCGGTCCGATTCCGCGCACCATTGCCCACTGTTTACTCACAGCCTTCTCTGCTCTTTCGTTCCGCCTCTTCGTTCCGACGTTTGTGGTTACGCCAGAACGGAGGGGAAGAGGGGATTGACAGAAATGGGGAAGGAAATTGACATAGACAGGGAGAAGGAGGAGATGGAAATTAAGAGGCTGTAGGAGGAGGAGGAGGAGGAGGAGGAGGAGGACAGAGACAGAGGGGAGGAAGAGATAAAGAGAGGAGGAGGAGGATGTGAAGGACAGAGGTCGGGGGAAGACGAGATGGACAAAGAGCAGGTGGATGACGAGATGAAGGGAGATTAGGGCGTATATCCAATTCTCATACGTATTTAGCAATTATAAAGCATTGCATAGTTCGCTACTTTTGTGAATCCCTGATTTATGCACTGGTTCAGTTTTGTGGGCGGTGTGTGTTACAACATTAAAAATGTCATTTCTGTGAGAAACCTGTAACACCTCTGTTCAGTTTACAGTGACAAAAGCTATAGAAAGCATAATTTAAAATTAAGAATAGAATTTTTAGAGGGGAAAATAGTGTAGAATCAGAGTTCGGTAATTGCAGATCAAAATTATAGTATATAAGTAGGTAATTCAACGTCTACGTACAGCAAAGCCACGGAAACTCCGTCATGGAGAAGGCAGTGACGTTAAACTCTTGTGATGAAATACCTATAAAAAGGCTTGATCGTCATTATTGCCGCCTTTTTTCCTTGATTGTTTCGTTAAAGGGCGGGGAACCCGTTTCAGTCAGAGAGACAATAATTAGATTGGACTTTATCGTGTTAAGATTCACGATAAACTCTTAGAATATTACGGAGATTAAAAGTGATGTAGTGTACGATCTCTGACTGTTGGTAGCAACGGAGTATTAAGGGGATTTTAGGACTTTAGTGCTAGATTGGAACTTTACGGACATATAGACGACAGAAACTCAAATTATCTGTTGATACCAGTGAATTCAGAGGTACCGGTATTCAGATATTAACATGTGGACTTTCGAAAGTGTTGTGTGCCGTTAGTTGCGAATCTGGACGTAGAGCGCGTGCATATCGGCATTTGCGGTCTATTTAGATTCCTCCAGGCTAGGAACCTTTTAAATAGACCATCATCCATCACCATCTTAATCCTTGAATATAGGGTGAAAGTGAAATACTAGAGTGTTGTACTTATTTCATTTACCTAGTACTAATCAGTGAAGGTTTTACGGAACGAAAGCTATTCAGCAGTAAGTCAGCACCATCTAGCGGAAAGCGTAGGCATTAACTAACACGCTAACCGAAGTGAACGTTTACGTGTTTTACGGACTGCTTAATATGAACTTTTGTGACTCTTTGACGTCCCCACTCCCTCCGAAAGGTGGAGCAGGCTGTCTTAATCATAAAAGGGGAGAGTTGTAGCCGGGCAAATTACTAAATAAAGGCTCGCAGTAATAGCAAAACACAAGGCCCGCACCTGATCGGAGAGTCGTCGCCGTTACGTCGGGAAGTAAAGCCGGAAAACCTACCGACGATACGTATCTACGAGCAGACGTCGACGTGGAGTACCTAAAAAGGGAACCACAAGAGGGTTGGGTATGCTTCAAATCCCATTTCAAATTTCATATGTTGAAAAGTTACGGCTGGTTTGTCTGGAACTGAAAATTAGACTTTTGTTGTCATTTCTCTTTCTAGAGTAATGTCGTTGGTGGCTTATTTCTGTGCTAAAAATTGTTATTTCGTCCTCATCCAGGTGAAAATTATCATTATCAATAAAACTGTGCAGAAGTATGCTCTTTTGTATTATTTTGATTACTGTGTCTGTATTTGTGGGTTTGTCCTTTGAATCCTTTCTCTTTGTTGTTACGTCTGAAAAGTTAATACAGTTTCCTTCTTCTGCCTCACTGGTGAATGTGATCTTATCATGCATACTATTTAGTTGTGCATGCATGTTAGTAGCATAATCTTCTGCACTGTTTAATACATCTGCCATGCATTTACTACACAAAAACACACATCTGGATACATTTTCGAAAAATTAGAAAACCTTCATCAGATAAACACAGAAAAGAAAGCGTATATTCTGAAAGAAATCGAAATATTTAGCAAATATAAAAATCGATCAGATAAGCGTATCAATAAAGAAACTGAGATTAGATTAGTCATACGTAATTTCCGCACTGAAAAATAAAATAGTTCATATTATTTAAATGCTAAGTGACATTTACATTTTCGCACTTCCTATTTTGTAACAGTTGTTAATAATTTTGTTTTACATTATTTTATTAGTCCCTTGCTTAGGTATAAGCTGAGATTATTAGACAGCCACTCTTTTGTTCTTCGGTCAAGACAAAATATATAAGCAAATTATATTTTAACGAGTTTCAAGCCTTGTATGCTGAAGCACAGCGTCAAAACGTCAATTGCAGACAAATTTTGTAACCCAACGAATGGAAACACGGATTCTGAAGACGCTACTAATTTAGACAGTTGGCAAGTTTAAAGGTAACTAATTTACCTTCACATCAGTGCCTTAGTTGGGTGGGAACGGCGTTCCCAGAAACACTTATTCCAAATCATGTATATATATATATATATATATATATATATATATATATATATATATATATATATATATATATATATACCAGTGAATTCAGAGGTACCGGTATTCAGATATTAACGTGTGGACTTTCGAAAGTGTTGTGTGCCGTTAGTTATAGTATATACTATATAGTATATATATATATATATATACTATATAGTTAATTGCAATCAACAATCATGAAGTTCGCTGAGTGCAAAGAAACGTCTGTTTTTCCACGACTATAGTCAGTAGCTGCCCAAGAGGGACCATACCTGCACTAGCGTCATCTCCATTCTTGTTGCCACGCCTATAAATCAGTGCTCATAAATATTCTATTCTAACTAAAACATTGCTTCACACCCCTGTGTTTCATTTTGTTTTGGTAACATAGCGAGCTAGAAAATTGCTTCATAAACCGAAACCGGTTGCGAAAAGAAAGAACGATTGAATAACAGCCTAAGTAGAAAAAAGTTCATTCAATAAACATTTGAGTGTGGTAACCTCCGTGAAGGAGATGAAAAATTATAGTAATTTTTGTTGCTAGTATTGTGGATTTCAAAGAAACAAATTCAACTCTTTCACTCTCCGAAATTTGATAAGTAGTTATGGAGAAATTACAATATTTAGAGCTTGAGATGCATCTGTTTCGAAAGTTAGAGTAATTGCCTTATTATACGGGAGCTCGTGACTTAATGGCCAACGAGCGGAGCGAACGAAATGGATATTCTGGCAGCTGCTGCTCATTAATTACATACTAGTTCAAGAGAAATAGTGAATCCCTCAAACAGATACCATCCCTATCACATATCATTCCACCAGCAGATGAATCTTCGGGACCGCAGGAGGTGGGTGGAATTCTGTGGCTCCGTTCTAATGCGACATCAAGACAGTAGGTTTTTTCTTCAAACGATACTCTTTACCGATGAAGCAGTATTTATAGTAAATGGAAAACTCAGTGTAAGAAGAATGGATTATTAGACTGCTCAGAATATGCACTGCGTGAGGCCTGTTGAACATTAAAGGTCTTGGAGTACGACCGTTTAATGTGGGATTGCTAGTGGGTTTATTTAAATAAAGAACTTTAACGGGTGGCAGGTAATTAGAGTCTTATCAAAGTACTTCCCGTTTTTCTAGAGAATTTACCATTGAAGATATATGAACGCACATGGTATGAGCACGAGATATGTTCGGCTCACTGCTCACTTGTGATTAAAAAGTTGCCCAACTCTTTCCCGGTCGCTGAATAGAAAGTGGAGGCGTTAATACTTGGCTTGTACTAATGTATGTTGGCTATTGTCAGGTCGGCCGGCCGCTGTGGTCGAGCGGTTCTAGGCGCTTCAGCTTGTAACCACGGGGCTGCTACGGTCGCAGGTTCGAATCCTGCCTTGGACATGGATGTGTGTGATGTCCTTAGGTTAGTTAGGTTTAAGTAGTTCTGAGTCTAGGGGTCTGATGACAGATTTTAAGTCCCACAGTGCTTAAGGCCATTTGAACCATTTGAGTTACTGTCGCGTCAGACCGGCAGCCCATGTCCGGTAACATCAGCGCTTGGCCGCTTGAAGTCTCAACACCAGTGTCTGGTCTAGCGGACTATGCAGGGTGCTCCGTAACGATGCTGATACTAAGTTTCGGATACGATGGAGAAGCAAACAATCCAAATAACAAGTGTGATTTGGAAACGACTGAGCCGAAAAAAAAAGTCTCTGAGCACTATGAGACTTAACTTCGGAGGTCGTCAGTCCCCTAGAACTTAGAACTACTCCAACCTAACTAACCTAAGGACATCACACACATCCATGCCCGAGGCAGGATTCGAACCTGCGACCATAGCGGTCTCGCAGTTCCAGACTGTAGCGCCTAGAACCACTCGGCCACCCCGGCCGGCGACTGAGTCAAAAGTTACGAAGACAAATGTGTAGTGGGACAAATCTGCCAGTGGAATGCCAGAAAGTACAAATCGTCTCATGTCAACCTCGGTGCTTATTCTCAGCAAAACGAGACAGTGGGATGAATGCTAAATTCAGTAATAAAATCCGTCTTACTGATAGCGGCTTTCCTTCGCCACTGTATATTTCGGGCGTGTTGACATCACAATAAAAGCGTTCTTAGTGAGCGTTGGGAAAAGAAAACACCACCAGGGGATGCACCGCATGTGGCTAAATATGCACTCTTACATTGTCAGTCCTGATGTGAGAGTATACAGGACTGCGGTCTGTGTTTAGAAGTTGAAAGCTTTAACAAGCCGTCGACGACGAGGTCATTAGTGACGGGGCACAGACTCGGATTGAGGACGGATGTTAATGGATATCGACAGTGTCCCTTTCAGTGCAACCAAGACGCAGACATTTGTCTTAAGCGATAGAGGAAAACTATGAAAAAACTAAATGTGGTTGATGGACGCGGATTTGAGCCTCTGCACTCTCGAATTAGGGTCGTGTTTCTTATCGCTGCGCCACTTGGTTGCAACAAGTTGAAGTGTGCAGTCGATCGATTCCAGTGAAACGTCATTGCATCATGCTACGAAAATACACTGAAGGAAAAAATCGTAATGCCAAGAAAGAAGTAAGGTAGAGTACTCAAATTTCGGGATTACGTTACAAGATCACAGCATTCACGTAAGCGTGGGACAAGCCATTGCATATATGAAATGCTGGTACATTGATAGCCGAGGTAATTGCCAAAATGTTGAATGCAAGCACGCAAATGTGTATGCTTGTGTCGTACAGGGCCGAATGTCAATTTGTGGGATGGAGTTCTATGCCTGTTGCACTTGGTAGATCAGTACAGGAACGGTTAATGCTGGTTGTGGATGATGCTGGAGTTGTGGTCGAATGATGTTGCATAGCTTCTCGATTGGAGACAGATATGGTGATCGAGCAGGCCAAGGCAACATGCCGACACTCTGTAGAGCATGTTGGGTTACAACAGCGGTATATATGAGCAACCGTTATCCTGTTGGAAAACACCCCCTGGCATGCTGCTCCTGAATGACAGCAAAACAGGTCGAATTAACAGACTGACGTACAAATTTGCAGTCGGGGTACATGGAATAGCCACGAGAGTGCTTCTGATGACATACAAAATTGCACCTCAGACCATAATCGCAGGTGTAGTTCCATTTTATGTAGGCCGCAGACACTTTGGTTGCAGGTGCTCATCTGGTCTTATCCTAACAAACACACGGCCATCAGTGGCAACGAGGCAGAACCGGCTTTCAGCAGAAAATACAACAGACCTCCACCCTGCCTTCCAATGAGCTCTAGCTTGACACCACGGAAGTCGCAAATGGCGGTGGTTTGGGGTCAGCGGAATGCACGCTACAGGGGGTCTGGTTCGGACCTGTCCTTGAAGTAACCGACTTGTAACCGTTGTGTCGCTGTGGTGCCAGCTGCTGCTCGAATTGCTGCTGCAGACGCAGTACGATGCGCCATATCCATAGGCCTAACGCGACGGTCTTCCCTCTCGGTAGTGCTACGTGGCCGTCCGGAGCCCGGTATTCTTGCTGTTGTACCCTCCCGTGACCACCACTGCCAGCAATCAAGCACAGTGGCAACATCCCTGCCAAGTTTTTCTGCAGTGTCGCGGAAGGAGAACATCCATCTTCTCGTAGCCCTATTACACAACCTCGTTCTAAAGTAGTGAGCTGTTGATAATGGCCTCGCCGTTGTCTTAAAGACATTCTTCACCAACATCAACTCACTATATCCAGTCTCAAAGGTAACAAACGCCCATGACCGTTAGAGCGTGTACTTAAAGCCAACCTCATTTGTAATCACGTTGTGACGCCACTAGCGCCGGTCTTATCCGACTGGCGCAAAATTTCAATAGGCATCATCTTTCGGATATAGAAACTGCCAGCTTTCGTTTATCATGCAAAACTTCTTCTTGGTGTTGCGATTTCGTGTCCGTCAACGTATCAAGCAAGATTTTCGCGTACAGAAAAGCAAATGAAAATTTTAGAGAACCTGACATTCGTGGCTCTCCTTGTTCCCAATACTGTTCCTATGATTAAGGGAATACGTGTGAAATAGTTCCACAACACAACAATCGCGGAGTTCAACGAATTACGTATTATTGGAAGCAGCGCTTGCTCGCGTAGATGAGGAACCTGCAATCAGTTCACGATCTGTTGCACGTGAAATAGGTGTAGCACTTGTTACTGTCTGGAAAAGTAATGTTAGAACACCAAATAATGAGCTACTATTCACAGTAAGTTTAATCTCTAACTACCGCGAAGTAATCTCTAGCTCCCACGAACTTAGGTCCTCACGCAGTGTTTACCCATTGCATACTGTAGTGCTTTATTGTTGGTCTTATTTCCCTGCTTATGTAGTTTTCTTCGATGAAGGCTGTCTTGCCAGACATAGGGTACTCAATAGTTATGTAATGGCCACGTGCTTGTTGTGAAGAACCATTGAAACATTTTCTAGTGTCAACTTGTGGGAGGGTTTAGCCAATGAGTGGTTAACAGACCCGAATGTGCTACTGTCCTGGTTTACTTACTCTGTGCTTCTGATGCATACACTTCCCATTTTGTTGAAAGATATCCCATTTGATGTTTGTGTACCCATATGGTACCAACATAATTAACTCCCAGCTCATTAGTATATTTTGTTCAAGTCAGATATTTCCGTAACGGTGAACGGGAAGAGGTGGACTTCTATTGTGGCCTGTAGATTAACCTGATCTGACCTCACTTGATTCTTTCTTGTGGGGTTGTGTGAAAAATCTTGCTAACAGTGCACCTTTGGAGGCCAAAATGGATTTCCTTCAGCTACCTGTGATATTGTTTGAACAATATCGGGGTTGTTCGAATGGGCACAACAGAATTTGGGGCGACGATACCATTCCTGCATAGAAGCTCTGAACAATCATTGTCAAGTAAGCTACTTGTGCGAGTTGAGCAACTACATAAATTATTACCAAAGGTGTGCTAGTCCAACGCTGCGTTGGCAGAAAGTACCAGCAGCTCAGTTTATTTATTATTTATTTAGTTTTCCGTCACAGTCGCATGATAAATTAAGGATTATATGCAACTGTGACGGAAAACTGAATGAATAACTAACAAAAGTGTCTACTTGGATTTTTTGTCGTTATCAGGAAATCAATCGTAAATTTTAAATATTCTGAATTTAGATACAAACTGTCGACTCAGTCGTTTCTGTTAAGAAGTTTACTACCTCAATCCACTGTATTTGCCCTTCCCACGTAGCATAACCACGGAGATACCACGTATTTTTGCTGGCTCACAGCAGTCCGTTTCGCTACTGAGGGGGGGCGTCTACGCTGCATTTGGTAAGGAACACACCCAGTGAACAGTACAGTTTGGCAATACACAGGCCACTGCCAGACAAAACAAAACTAGGAAACGAAGTGTTAGTCGTCACACCTAAGGAAGTAAAAAAATTTTTTTTTAATTTTTTTTTAATTTTTTGTTTCTTTGTGTTATAAGTGCTCCGATTAGTTTGCTGTGGCCCGGTACGACTTCTTCCCTTGTGCCAAACCGTTCATGTGAGAGTAACACTTTCAGCCAATCCCCTCAATTATTCGTGTTTGTTGGATGTATTGTAATCTTTATCTTCTCTTCCACTTTTTATCCTCTACAGTAGTGGTTCGCAAGGGGTGTGCTGTGGCACGCTGGTGTACCGCCACAAAGTGAAGGATGTGACGCGAACGTTCACATATTAGTGTAAGAAATTAAGGGATTTCTATTTTAGACATACTGCGAATTTTTCTGTTGTTAAAGAAATTAAATGTAATTTATTTTCTCCTATTTTAAGTAAGAAGGTACTTATTTGTTCTTTAATACATACTGATAGCTATTATAGTTTCATAGAAATTAAATGTAATTCGTGTACTCACTATTATTGCTGTAATTTGCTTATTTAAATCAACTGTATTTTCGCCTTTAACACTGCACCGGTTACATCGCTAGGGCGCGATTACTTCGAAACACGGCATCTTTCGTGTACGGTTGGCTGTACGTGCTTTTTCCTAGGATTCCGGAGCTTAGTAAAATGTATCTTTTTTTTTTTTAATCGTATTGACCAACTAGGATCACGTTAACAACTTCACTTCCTCTTCTTCCTTTGTTGTTGTTTCCTATTTTTCCAGTATTCCCTCATTTTCATCCCATGAAGTCTCTTCCTTTCTTCTGTCCATGTTGTTCCCGATTTTTTATTTCTTCCTCTTTGAAAGCCTTCCAAATTTAGTATTTTATTTTTGAAACGGTTTCTTTCTGCTATTTCTGATTCTTTGATGTTGCTTCTTTCTAGATCTTTCCTGACTTCTGTAATGCACGCTATTGTCGATTTCTTCCTCCAGAAATATAGGAGTATTTGTTTTGTTAGTCTATTTCAATCTATTCGGTAGAGGTGTCCGAAAAAGGTTAATCTTCCTTTGGCCATTACTTCAGATATTTTATCTATATTTTTCTAGATCTCCTCATTACTTCTTATTTTCCAACCATATGAAATTTTTATTGCACCCATTATTTTTCTAATAAGCCTTCTTTCCAGTACCTCTAGTTTGTCCATCTTATAGTTCATCGTTAGGCATTCAGATACATATAAACATTCTGGTCGTACCACTGTCGTGTAGTGTTTTAGTTTTGTTTTTCTAGATATACATTTCTTGATGTAAATATTTTTGGTCAAACCATATGCTCTTTACATTTTGTTAATTTTTACATCTATTGCAGATTTTACTAGTCCATTCTGTTGTATAGTTTCACCAACATATTTAAATTTATTTACTCGCTCTATTTTACCAATTTTGGCGTATTTTTTTATATTTGTCGTGAATTTTGTTTTTTTAGCTTAAATTTTGAGACCAGATCTGTTTGCTATTTTTTCCAGAAGGTTTATCTGAATAACTGCTTCTGTCAGGTTTTCTGAAAGTATTGCAAAAGCATCCACAAAAGCCAAGCAGTATACCTAAATTCCATTTATTTTCCTTCCCAGAGTTATTGGTTCAATTTTGTGATTTTTTAAATCCGAATTCCAGATCCTTACAAGTTTTCCTAGAACACTATTAAACAGTAAAGGTGATAAACCGTCACCTCGTCTAACACCAGTTTTTATTTCGAATGGTTTATTATTTTTATTGTTTTGTTTGATATTTGTTCCAGTTCGTAGCCGGTTTTAAGCTTTATTGCTCATTTAGTTCGCCACCAAAGGAGCCACACGTTGTCAGACAACCATACGGTATTTCAGTTCACCAATATTGTTCTTTCTCCATCCTGGGCTCTCTATTGATTAAGCATTTCAGTTCAGATTTAACGCAGCTGTGCTCTGCCGTACTGCGAATATTGTGATTGCTACACCACTGTAGTCTATTACAGTGTAATTAAACTATGTTTTTCGATGTGAATAAATTCATTATACCAAGTGGTCTGTCCTGGATTGCCAACAGTAACACCATCAAGTCCGAAAAAAAAAAAGAAATCAGAAAGTAGTTCAAAGGTAATATGTTGATAACTATTTATCTTACGGTTTCTTTTGGAGTGGTGACAAAAACATGGTCAGTCTCCGAGCGTGTTGTGTGTAGTGGAAAACTCTGTAATGCTGCTATGGTTCCCAGTAAACTGAAATGACGTTTGTTAACAAAACATTCCTCTCTATTATATAAAGATGTGGATTATTTTTGTCCGCTGTTGGAGCAAAGTAAAAAGCAATTGAAGCGCATGACTACGTCAGTATGAGTTTCGTAAAAAGTACAAGAAGCTGCATATAAGACAGCCGAATTGATCGTAGAGGCCAAAAAAACGCACACATTAGCAGAAACATTGTTAATGCCCGCGTGTAAAGATATGGTAAAAATGGTCCGTGGTTCAGAAGCTGCTACGGAGTTCCAAAATTTCTTCGTTCTGCCGACACAATTAGCCACTGAGCTACTGACATGTCCGTGAAATCGAAGGCATTTTGAAGGAGAAAATAAAGAGCAGTCATAAGTTCTCATTTCAGATCGATCAATTCACAGATATTGGCGGTCGTGCTCAACTTCTTTCCTACAGGAGGTATATTAATGGGACTGTACTTGCAAGCAATTTCTTTTTTAGCAAGGAAATATCCTATCAGGCAACTGGTGAAGAAATATTTCGTGCAACTAATGAAATGTTGGTCTGTAATGAATTAACGTGGGAGGATTGCGTTAGTTTTCGTACAGACGGAGCCGTTTTCTGACAGGCCGACTGAAAAGATTCGTGGTTAAAGTACGTGAAGTAGATCCAAACTTATGAGCCGACCATTGTCTCAGTCATCGCGAAGGTTTGGTAGCTAAGTCTTTACCATAACCTCTAAACACTGTGGTGGAGGAAGTAGTAAACTCTGTGAACTACGTCAAATCGCGGCTGCTAAATATGCTGCTTTTTAACATTTTGTGACAAGAAATGGGATCACAGCATGCTACATTTCTGCTACATACAGAAGTAGGATTCCTATCTCGAGGTTAAGTGTTAACGTGAATGTTTGAGCTTAGAGAGATGAAGCACAAGCATTTTTGATTATTGAGGACCATGAGTATGGGCATATATTTTCCATATTTTCGTACACTTTGATGAACTAAAAAGAAAAATACTAGATAGAAACGAAAATATTCTGCCTGGTATGGATAATATTCAATGGTTTATTAATAAGATAAATTTTTGGTTACAGAAAATTGAAAACGGTTCGTGTGAGATGTTCCCAACTGTATCACCCTATACTGATTGTAATAAGGTGTTGATGGACTTAATTAAAGAATTTCAAAAACTGTTTTGGAGAGAGTATTAGATTTTGACTGGGTTTGTGATCCATTCATGAATTCGAAACATTTTCCGAATAATTTACGTGTTGGCTTAGAAGAGGAACTGGCAGATTTGAAAGCAGACAGAACGCTGAAACAAATTTTTTTCGAAATGTCTTGGATAAATTTTGGTTGTCAATAAGCAGTGAATACGCGGATGTCTCCGATATGGCGTTCAAAAGAGAACGCGCAAATTACGACAGGCAAAAATTAGTAGAGACTCGTGTGTCTGTAAAAAGATCGATGTGCCAAGGGTTCAACAACTACCACCGGCATATCTAAGCAAAAGATATTGCCGAGAATCCCAGAAAATTCTGTCCTACGTATAATCGCTGACGAGTGTAAGGCTTCTATCCAGTTACTCGGTGGCCAGTCCGGTGTGGCAGTAAAAGACATCAAAACGAAAGCCAAAGTTTTACATTTAGCGTTGAAGAAAGAGTTTACTCAGGAGAGTCGTACAAACATGTCTTCATTTGACCATCGCAGCGGCTCCACTATGGACGACACAGTAATAGGCATTCCTGCCGTAGAGAAGCAACGTGACAGGGTTGAAGGCAGATAAGTCGCCATGTTCGTATGGTATTCCAGTTCGGTTTTACAGACTAGTCAACGGCATTGGCTCCTTACTTAGCTAGTAGCATTTATCGTGAATTTCTCGCCCAGCGCAAAGTCCCAAGCGGCTGTAAAAAAGCGCTGGTGACTGCTATATGTAAGAAGAGTAGAAGAACAGAGTCCAAAGATTGCAGACAAATAGCCTTAACATGGGTTTTCTGCAGAATTCTTGAACATATTCTGAGTTCGAATATAATAAGTTTCCATGAGACGTAAAAGCTTCTGTCCATGAATCAGTAAGATTTCAGAAAGCATCGCTTGTGCAAAACTCAGGTTGACCTTTTCTCGTATAATACACTGCGAACTATGGATGAAGAGCAACAGGTGGACTCTGTATTTCTAGATTTTCGATAATTATTTGACACGGTGCCCCCCTGGAGACTGTCAACGAAGGTACGTGCATACGGAATAGGTTCCAAGGTATGTGAGTGGTTCGAGGACTTCTTAAGTAACAGAACTCAATACGTTTTCCTCGACGGCGTTCATCAGAGATAAGGATATCGTCAGGGGTGCCCCATGGAAGTGTGGTAGGACCGCTATTACGCCGGCCGTTGTGACCGAGCGGTTCTAGGCGCTTCAGTCCGGAACCGCGCTGCTGCTACGGTCGCAGTTTCGAATCCTGCCTCGGGCATGGATGTGTGTCATGTCCTTAGGTTAGTTAGGTTTAAGTAGTTCTAAGTCTAGGGGACTGATGACCTCAGATGTTAAGTCCCATAGTGCTCAGAGCCATTTGAAACATTTTGAACCGCTGTTACTTTCTATATACACAAACGATTTGGCGGACAGGGTGGGCAACAGTCTGCGGTCGTTTCCTGATGATGCTGTGGTGTGCGGGAAGGTGTCGTCGTTGAGCGACTCTAAGAGTATACAAAATGACTTGGACAAAATTTCTAGATGGTGAGATGAATGGGAGCTTGCTCTAAATGCAGAAAAAAATGTGTGTTAAAGCAGATGAGCAGGAAAAACAAACCCGTAATATTCGAATACAGCGTTAGTGCCACTTGACACAGTCACATCATTTAAATATATGGGCGTAACGTTACAAAGCGTGTAAGGATTTTAGTAGGGAAGGCGAGTGGTCGACTTCGGTTTATTGGGAGAATTATGGGAAAGTTTGGTTAATCTTAAATGAGACGGCATATAGGACACTAGTGCGACCTATTCTTGAGTACTGCTCAAATGTTTGTGATCCATGTTAAAGGAAGACGACGAAAGAATTCAGTGGCGGGCTGCTAGATTGTTCACTGGTGAGTTTGAACAACACTTTGGGAACCCAAATGGGAATTGCTGGAGAGATTCGAGGAACACTTCTGAGAAAATTTGGAAAACTGGCAACTGAAGCTGACTGCAGAACGATTCTGCTGCCGCCAAATTACACTACTGGCCATTAAAATTGCTACACCAAGAAGAAATGCAGATGATAAACGGGTATTCATTGGACAAATATATTATACTAGAACTTACATGTGATTACATTTTCATGCAATTTGGGTGCATAGATCCTGAGAAATCAGTACCCAGAACAAACACCTGGGCATTGAGTGAAACAGAGCTTGGATGGCGTGTACAGGTACAGCTGCCCATGCAACTTCAGAACGATAGCACAGTTCATCAAGAGTAGTGACCGGCGTCTCGTGACGAGCCAGTTGCTCGGCCACCATTGACCAGACGTTTTCAATTGATGAGAGATCTGGAGAATGTGCTGGCGTGGGCAGCAGTTGAACATTTTCTGTATCCAGAAAGGCCCGTACAGGCCCTGCAACATGCGGTCGTGCATTATCCTGCTGAAATATAGGGTTTCGCAGGGATCGAATGAAGGGTAGAGCCACGGGTCGTAACACATCTGAAATGTAACGTCTACTGTTCAAAGTGCCGTAAATGTGAACAAGAGGTGACGGGGATGTGTAATCAATGGCACTCCATACCATCACGCCGGGTGATACGCCAGTATGGCGATGACAAATACACGCTTCCAATGTGTTTTCACCGCGATGTCGCCAAACACTGATGTGACCATCATGATGCTGTAAACAGAACCTGGATTCATAGTCCATGCTGCAGCAAACGTCGTCGAACTGTTCGCGCAGATGGTTGTTGTCTTGCAAACGTCCCCATCTGTTGACTCAGGGATCGAGACGTGGCTGCACGATCCGCTACAGCCATGCGGATAAGATACCTGTCATCTCGACTGCTAGTGATACGAGGCCGTTGGGATCCAGCACGGCGTTCCGTATTACCCTCCTGAACCCACCGATTCCATATTCCGCTAACAGTCATTGGATCTCGACCAACGCGAGCAGTAATGTCGCGATACGATAAACCGCAATCGCGATAGGCTACAATCCGACATTTATCAAAGTCGGAAACGTGATGGTACGCATTTCTCATCCTTACACGAGGCATCACAACAACGTTTCACCAGGCAACGCCGGTCAACTGCTGTTTGTGTATGAGAAATCGGTTGGAAACTTTCCTCATGTCAGCACTTTGTAGGTGTCGCGACTGGCGCCAACCTTGTGTGAATGCTCTGAAAAGCTAATCATTTGCATATCACAACATCTTCTTCCCGTCGGTTAAATTTCACGTCTGTAGCACACCGTCTTCGTGGTGTGGCAATTTTAATAGCCAGTAGTGTACATTTCTCTTAAGGACCATAAGTTAAGATAAAAGAAATTAGAGCTGATACGGAAGCTTACAGACATTCGTTGTTTCCTTCGCTCTATTTGTGAGTGGAGTAGGAAAGAAAATGAATAGGAATGGTAAATGGTACCACCCTCCACGCACCGTACGGTGGCTTGCGGAGTATGTATGTAAATGCAGACAGATAATGTAGATATTCCTCAGTTAGTATGCTCATAAGAGTCACATAAGTTTTAGCTCATCTCGCTTATCCACCAGTTCCAGTCTGCCAGCTACGCTGTCTACTGTACCACCTCTGTCCCGTTGCCAAGCCACAACTACTATTTATCTGAAGACCAATTACTTAATTGCTATTGTTACTGTCGTTTTTTAAAGGCCTTCTCAAACTATATTGCAATCGAATGTAAGACAGTCAATCTTTTTCTTTTTTCCTTTACCCTTCCACCACCAATTAAAATCTCCAATACGAGAAAAATCACTACTGAACGTGGTATACAATTTATAATTATTAATAACAAAACTTTAAGTGTATAGATACATTCCGACTCCTCTTCCTAGGCCGAGGCAGGGAACGGGGATCCCCACGCTGAACCGCCAGTGCTGACGCTGCAGTGTCCACTGCGATGCAGAGTCACACATGCGACCAATTAGCTGCGGTGCGGTGTTACACAGGCGACCAATCAGCTGCCCCAATCAGATTATGCGAGGTATACGTATAGCAGGCCTGGGACGCCGCTCGCCCTCTGTGGTTCTCGGCCCAGCTGAAACACTCGCTTCGATCCCAAATCCTGACATCAAAGAGACTGAAGTATTCCATTATGCCTTCCGCTATGTAAGGCCCTTGTACTCTTATGTAAATAAACCATTTGTGTGTTAAGTATAAATTCTTACTACCCCTAAATCCTCCTCCTATCAAGAAGCTTACCCGCTTAACTTGGCTACAGTGCACAATATAATACTGCCCCCAACAATCTGGGCGCATGTTCATAGCAGCTGTTCGCCTGGACGGCGGCGTATTCGTACGTGACAATCGAACTGGTGTATCAATAAACGCGATTTCTCCGACGAGGCGACACTTTACTATTGATCCACAGTCCAATGTCTGTGATCCTGTGCCCACTGCAATCATAACCGACAATGTCGTTGGGTTAACATGGGCCGGTGTGGCCGTGCGGTTAAAGGCGCTTCAGTCTGGAACCGCGTGACCGCTACGGTCGCAGGTTCGAATCCAGCCTCGGGCATGGATGTGTGTGATGTCCTTAGGTTAGTTAGGTTTAATTAGTTCTAAGTTCTAGGCGACTGATGACCTCAGAAGTTGAGTCGCATAGTGCTCAGAGCCATTTGAACCATTTTTTGGGTTAACATGAGATCATGTAAAGATCGTCTGCTGCGGAGCTCCACGTTGAAGAATGTGTGCAGAACGCTGTGCTCCAAAACACTTTTGCTTGCACCAGCATTATATTCTGTCGTAAGGTCTGCCACCTCTCCTGTTGTACCCAGCGGCTAAATTTCCGACCTTCACCTTCTGCGGCGAGGAGTGGTCGTAAACATCTTTGTCGCATTCAGTCATTCAAATACTTTCCGTAGATGCTCGAGACTGTGGCACGCGGACAGCTGACCAGCTTTACCGTTTTTGAGATGCTCGTTCACTGTCGCCAGGCCACGACAGTCTGCCCTTTGTGACTGTCGCTTATGTGAGTGAATTTCTGTTTGCGGACAGTATCGTCACTAGACTGATTCCCAATTCGTCTCTGCTCCGCTTACACCCTGTGTTTGTTTTAACTTGAGACAACCAAACATCTCCAAAACGACGCATAGTACGAAAAAAATGTGTTCTAGGTGGAAAGTTAATATTAATAAAGGGTGAAGTCTTCTGTACTACAACTGACCAACTCTTAGACCCCTTCTGGTGGGCAAAGTCAGCTTCTTATTTTCAAATGGGACCCCTCCCCCACCAGTTTCATAGCATATTCGGATTCTACGCAAAAAAATACGCATGGTTTACTCAAATCATGTTTCCCATTCGTAGTAGATGGCACTGTAATCGAAAAATATCAAGTGTGCCTGTTTTTGCAAAAATGGTTCAAATGGCTCTGAGCGCTATGGGACTCAACATCTGAGGTCATCAGTCTCCTAGTACTTAGAACTACTTAAACCTAACTAACCTAAGGACATCACACACATCCATGCCCGAGGCAGGATTCGAACCTGCGACCGTAGCGGTCACGCGGTTCCAAACTGAAGTGCCTAGAACCGCACTACCACACCGGCCGGCCCTGTTTTTGCAACTAAGGAGCGATGTATTTGCTTCTACATTTCATTTACCATGTAAATGTTTTCTAACTGTTGACATTGATGTTCAAACGGTATTTGAGTGTTGCAAACGTGGTTGTATAGTACAACTAATATAGCTAGACATCGAAATTTTTGGCAGTTAAACTACTTACATGGTTACGCATTTTTCTGTTCCTTACGTGGTGGATTGTGTGAATCCCCAAACCATCGGAATGTTTGATTTCGATGGGCGCCCTCGATCTCCGCCATCAGGGTGACTGATTTCGATGTGTGATTCCCTCCAACCACCATAACTCTCGCACTGGCCTTTACGCTGCTATCAACGGAAGACAAACCACAACCACTCTGATGAGGTAAAATGTCCCTGGAGTGATAGTAACAGGCGCACCTACGATAGATATTCACCAAAATCAAGCACCCCAACGGTGAGAGGCAAACTGACTCACCGATATGAAGCATCCCGATGGGAACAGAAAACTATTGTATACACTTGGTTATCCCTGGATCACGCTAGACGTAGTTTCTAATCAGACATTGAAACGGCGAACCATATTGTATTGTACAATGATATTTGCAACACTAAGGTAAATTTCGAACATAAATACGTTAGAACGCAGGGGTTTACATTTACGACGTAAATGGAACGTATACTCAAATGCGTCGGTTCCTAATTGCAAAAACAGGTACACTTGATATTTGTCGATTACAAAGAGAAAACAATGGTTTGAGTATACTGTATGTATTTTTGTCTAGAATCCGATTACGCAATAAAATGGTAGATGGGGCGTGGGGGCAGGGGGGTTACCATTTGAAAATATAAAGGTGTCCTCTCCCAAGCAGGAGGAGTCGTTTGGATGTGGCCAGTTGTAGCACAGACAGATGTCCCCTTTAGTAATATTAACTTATCACGTAGAATATTGCCCGCAGCTCGTGGTCGTGCGGTAGCGTTCTCGCTTCCCGCGATCGGGTTCCCGGGTTCGATTCCCGGTGGGGTCAGAGATTTTCTTTGCCTCGTGATGGCTGGGTGTTGTGTGATGTCCTTAGGTTAGTTAGGTCTCAGTAGTTCTAAGTTCTAGGGGACTGGTGACCATAGATGTTAAGTCCCATAGTGCTCAGAGCCATTTTGAACCTAGAATATTTTTTTTCGTACGATGAGTCATTTTCGGGATATTTAGTTGTCTCAAGTTAAAACAAACACTCTGCATACTTTCCTAACAGTGTCACGTGTCCACAATGAAACCAGGCTGCACTGAATCCCGCGGTGGACAGTAGTAGTATAATGTTTTGGACCATCGCTGTATGTCTTATTATAGGTATTACGCACCCCATGACGTATACCTCCTTCTAACTACCTCCGTTTCTTTGAATTTTCTGTTTCCGAATCCACTGTAAGTTTCATGTTGAATACCACAGTTGGTTTCACCTACTACGAAAGCACTGTGTTCGGTGTGGGGCAGAAACTAACGACTGGGAGGCAGCCTCTGGTCAACCCATACGCTATCGCTCGCTACTCGTACTGTGGTATGTAGCGCCTCGGTTTTAGCGAGTTAGGAGCGACCGTGAAAAGAAGTCCTAGAAAATCGTTGTGCCGTTTAGCGCCTTAGACTGATGCGTCCGAAGTACACTACTGGCCATTAAAATTGATACACCACGACGATGACGTGCTACAGACACGAAATTTAACCGACAGAAAGAAGATGCTGTTATATGCAAATGATTAGCGTTTCAGAGCATTCACACAAGGTTGGCGCCGGTGGCGACACCTACAACGTGCTGACATGAGGAAAGTTTCCAACCGATTTCTCATACACAAACAGCAGTTGACCGGCGTTGCCTGGTGAAACGTTGTTGTGATGCCTCCTGTAAGGAGGAGAAATGCGAACCATCATGTTTCCGACTTTGATAAGGGTCTGATTGTAGCCTATCGCGATTGCGGTTTATCGTATCGCAACATTGCTGCTCGCGTTGGTCGAGATACAATGACTGTTAGCAGAATATGGAATCGGTGGGTTCAGGAGGGTAATATGGAACGCCGTGCTGGATCCCAAAGGCCTCGTATCACTAGCAGTCGAGATAACAGGCATCTTATCCGCATGGCTGTAACGTCTCGATCCCTGAGTCATCAGATGGGGGAGGTTTGCAAGACAACAACCATCTGTACGAACAGTTCGACGACGTTTGCAGTAGCATGGACTATCAGCTCGGAGACCATGGCTGCGGTTACCCTTAGCGCTGCATCACAGACAGGAGCGCCTATGATGGTGTACTCAACGACGAACCATGGTGCACGACTAGCAAAAAGTCATTTTTCGGATGAATCCAGGTTCTGTTTACAGCATCATGATGGTCGCATCCGTGTTTGGCGACATCGCGGAGAATTCACATTGTGAGCGTGTATTCGTCATCGCCATACTGGCGTATCACCCAGCGTGATGGTATGGGGTGCCATTGGTTACACGTCTCGGTCACCTCTTATTCGCATTGACGGCACTTTGAACAGTGGACGTTACATTTCAGATGTGTTACGACCCGTGGCTCTACCCTTCATTCTATTCCTGCGAAACCCTACATTTCAGCAGGATAATGCACGATCGCATGTTGCAGGTTCTGTACGGGCCTTTCTGGATACAGAAAATGTTCGACTGCTGCCCTGGCCAGCACATTCTCCAGATCTCGCACCAATTGAAAACATCTGGTCAATGGTGGCCGAGCAACTGGCTCGCCACAATACGCCAGTCACTACTCTTGATGAAATGTGGTATCGTGTTGTAGCTGCATGGGCAGCTGTACCTGTACACGCCATCCAAGCTCTGTTTGACTCAATGCCCAGGCGTATCAAGGCCGTTATTACGGCCAGAGGTGATTGTTCTGGGTACTGATTTCTCAGGATCTATGCACCCAAATTGCATAAAAATGGAATCACATGTCAGTTCTAGTATAATATATTTGTCCAATGAATACCCGTTTATCATCTGCATTTCTTCTTGTTGTAGCAATTTTAATGGCCAGTAGTGTATATCTTGTAAAGCAACGGTTCTTGCCATCAGAAATACGTCGTAAGTCTGTCATGGACGTGTTGACGCCGTGTGCTTTTGTAGTTTACTGTATAAAATAAACATAGATATTCCTATTAGTTATTACTTATCTACAGAAAAGGTTGAAACGTATTGTTGATGTCGCTATCACAGTTTAATCGGTGGTAAGTGCGGCGCATTTCATCGCAATGTTGTTTAGTCATCGCGAGAGAGATGCAGCATGAACTACATTGGGAGACGTAAAGAGCGAGGCATTGTGCATCCCGGAGAGGTTTACTATTAAATTCCAAGAGAATATATTCAGAGAAGAATCCAGCAACATATTACGAGGACGTGCTGAAAAGTAATACCTTTGAATTTTTTACTCCGTTTTCAATATCGGTTGAGATATTGCATGTCGTGCCTTTCCCGCTTCTCTGACGCACGTTGCAACCTTCTGCCACTAAAGGATTGCAAACTGTAGCGTGTAACATGGGTAACGTGGCGGTGTGTAACGTAGGTACGTTGCCGTGCGTGAGAAACAGCATACTGTAATCGAGTTTCACGATTCCGAGAGTTTGTCCACGCATGGAGCCCCCTCTCCTTCGGGATGAAAATGCCAGACCACACAGGAGCACTGCAGCGTCTGCAACAATCCGAGGTCTTGGGTTCTGACATCGATCATCCTGCATACAATCCCGACTTGGCCCCACCCGATTTTCCTCTGTTTCCAACACTTAAATAACACCTTCGAGGACTTCACTTCGATAGTGATGAAGCGGTGCAAGCAGAGGTGAGGTTGTGGCTCCGTCAACAAAATGAAACGTTCTACAGCGACGGTATCAACAAACTGGTCTCTCATTGGGAGAAATGTGTTCGTCACCGGGTCGACTATGTTGGGAAATAAATATGTAGATATGAAGAATAAAGATGTTGGATTTTAATGAAGTTTTCTTTATTTAAAAAGTGTTAAGGGTTTCCACTTACAAAATTCAGAGGCATTATTTTTCAGCACGCCCTCGTATTTCCTCACACACACGTCTCGTGAATGACGATAGCGAGAAGATGAATGAAATTAGATCTCCTGAGAAATTTATTCACAATCGTTCTTACCAAGCCCCATTTGCAAATGGAATAAGGAATCGGGAAAATATAGTGTCATACGAAGTACGCCCACCACATATCTTAAGGTCGCCAGGGGAAATAGATGTAAAACAAAGGTCAAATAATTGATTTTGCAGTAATTGGACTCTGCAGTCCATAACTGAGTGTCCTGCGGGATCGAGTACCCCGACAAATGCAGCCGTGATTCATCAGGAAAGATCATTTCAGGTTCAATCTCTCCGTCATGCACAGACTGGAATAGCCAACTGCAGTACTGACGTGGAGCAACAGCATCTCAATTACTCACGAAGCACTACTGTTGTTCGTAAGGCTTGATAGTTAAGGCTACGCACAGGTCTGTCACGAGATGGAACCTATACACCAGTCTCAACTGCTAAATGGCGCAACAAGTTTCTCAAACTTCTTTCCAAGGAAACCCATAACTCGTAAAAGTGCGACAAAACCGGTACGCCACCTGCCACAGACCGAGTGCATGTGGCAATCGGAATCTTAATGGTACTGATTACCACGCAAAGCCTGATACAGCGCTTCCCAACACCCTGTGACCGTTACCTTGATTTGTTCTTTATAGTATGCACAAATAACAAAATACTCAGATTAAAAAGGGTGATAGACTGGGATACAGTCTTTCTCCTCTTCTGTTGCATTTTTATATCGAAGAAGCAATGCAGGAAATAAAAGGTACGTTCCGGAGTGGGATAAAATATTCAGAGTGATAGAATGCCAATGATAAGATTCGCTGACGACATTGCTATCGTCAGTGAAAGGGAGGAAGAATTACACGACTTACTGAATGGAATGAACAATCTACTGAGGACAGAATATTGACTGAGACTAAACAGAAGGAAGACGAAAGTAATCAGGAGTAGCAGGAATGTGATTAGAGGCAAACTTAACATCAAAATTGGGGACCACAAAGTAGATGAAGTGAATGAATTCTGCTACCTTGGAAGCAAAATAACGTACGACAGATTAGGCAAGGGTGACATAAAAAGCAGGCTAGCACAGACAAAGAGTGCACTCTTGACCAAAAGAAATTTACTAGTAATAAATACACTGAAGAGCCCAAGAAGCGGATACACTGCCTCATATCCTGTAGCCCCCCCCCCCCCCCCCAAACACGCACAAGAGCCGCAACACGACGTGGCATGGACTCGACTAGTGTCTGAAGTAGTGCTCGAGGGAACTGACACCATGAATCCTGCAGGGCTGTCCGTAAATCCGTAAGAGTGCGAGGGGGTGGAGATCTCTTATGAATAGCACGTTGCAAGGCATCCCAGATACGCTCAATAATGTTCATGTCTGGGGAGTTTGGTGGACAGAGGAAGAATTTAAACTCAGAAGAGTGTTCCTGGAGCCACTCTGTAGCAATTCTGGACGTGTGGGGTATCGCATTGCCCTGCTGGATTTGCCCAAGTCCGTCGGAATGTACAATGGACATGAATGGATGCAGGTGATCAGACAAGATCACCTGTCAGAGTCGTATCTAGACGTATTTACATCTCTCAGGGGTTCCATGCCACTCCAACAGCTCACGCCCCACATCATTACAGAGCCTCCACGAGCTTGAACAGAACCCTGCTGACATGCAGGGTCCATGGATTCATGAGGTTGTCTCTGTACCCGTACACGTCCATCTGCTCGATACAATTTGATACGAGACTCTTCCGACCAGGCAACGTATTTCCAGGAACCAACAGTCCAGTGTCGGTGATCACGGACCCAGGCGAGGTGTAAAGCCTTGTGTCGTGCAGCCGTCAAGGGTACACGAGTGAGTCTTCGGCTCCGAAAGTCCATATCGATGATGTCTCGTTAATGGTTCGCACGCTGACACTTGTTGATGGCCCGACATTGAAATCTGCAGCAATTTGCGGAAGGGCTGCACTTCTGTCACGTTGAACGATTGTCTTCAGTCGTCGTTGGTCCCGTTCTTGCAGGATCTTTCTCCGGCCGCAGCGATGTCGGAGACTTAATGTTTTACCGGATTCTTGATATTCACGGTACACTCGTGAAATGGTCGTACGGGAAAATCCCCACTTCATCGCTGCCTCGGAGATGCTGTGTCCCATCGCTAGTGCGCCGGCTATAATACTATGTTCGAAATCACTTAAATCCTGATAACCTGCCATTGTGGCAGCAGTAACCGATGTAACAACTGCGCTAGACACTTGTTGTCTTATATAGGCGTAACCGACCGCTTCACCATATTCTGCCTAATTATATATCTCTGTATTTGAATACCCATGCCTACACGAATTTCTTTAGCGCTTCAATGTATTTTCCTTAATATGAATAAGAAATTTATGAGAATGTGCGTTTGAAATATAGCATTGTATGAAAAGGGATCATTGACAGTGGGCAAACCGAAAAATAAGGGAACTGGAGAGCTTGAGAAATGCTGAAAATTATGAGGATTGATAACAGCCCATAAGAAATTAGAAGGTACTCCACACAATCGACAATGAAAGAAATATGTGGAAAACATACACAAGAAGAAGGGATAGAATAACAGGACATATGTTAAGACATCAGGGAATGGTATCAGAGGGAGCTGTAGACTCTAGGGCAAGACAGCAAATCTACAGTGGCCAACACCAGCAAGACTGTAGCAAGGAAATAAAATGTAACGAAATCTGCGTACTTGCTAAGCATCCAGGTTTGGTAAAATACAAGATCAGAAAACCCATCGAAATACTAAAACATCCGAATAACATGAATAGAAAGGATTGGCTCAGCCTTTCCCCATCCTGGCCGCCAGCTCGGAAAGTCCGACAGGTCGCCTCAACAACATGAGGCCCCATCGTAGGGCCTGCGCCCAGCAGGAGAAAAACAGGAGCCCACACCTCATTTGCCGATGACCACCAATCATAGCACACAATGCAACAACTAATAGATAACAGCAGGTCACCAAGCTGTCCACCTTAGTAACCTGTTACAATAAGGTTCTCGCTCCTTCCGACTTAAGTGACCAATTATAAAAACGATCTTTTAAAACAGTGACGTAATGCCACACTCAGTGAGCAGTAATGGCAAAATACAAGCCACGCAGTATATCTAAAACATACCAGTAGTCCCAGAATAACGCAACTGTAGCGGTGGTGCAAGCGTGGCTTTCTCCAGTACAGTTTTTACGTTATGACACGGTATCATACTCAGAGAACTTTTATGCCAACGGACTGGCAGCGGAAGCCTACGACATCATCTGCTAGTGGACACAATGTATTAGATTCAAACCATCATATTAAATTAAATACATTAGTTTCCAAAGTAATAACAGCCCCTTTTAAATATTTTGCAATACCTCATGGTTGGAGAGATAGTGAAATTGTACAGTAGTGGATTTCCAGGCCTACGTATGTGCAATAGTTTCATTTATTTACGTTTCAGTCATTTGCCATTCATTGCACCAATCACAACTCCTCCAGAGGTGTTTCTGCAACTCGGTACTGTCTGGCTATGATGAACAACTGCGTCATCTTAGAACAACCTACATGGACAATGGCTATCTAAACAAATACCTCCTAAGCCCCTTTAGAGTGCAAGAGTGCATGGCGGAGGGTGCATCTCAGCAGTATTATCAAAATCATCTTCCATTGCATTGCGGAAGAAATACAGCTGGTTTCGATTTGACTATCGATTTATCGATCTATGTGGTGTCAGATGTTTAAATGTCTTCTGCATGTCTTCTTTCACACAATTATTTCACATTTAATTGCAAAATGTATAAACAAGATGTAGGCCTAGCAATGGGAAGTCCTCTAAGTGGAATCATTGCAGAAAGTTTCATTAACCACATTGAAAATAAACTTATCAACAACAAAGACATAATAACCCAGAAAATAGTACACTACTGCAGATATGTTTATGACACATTTATTATATAAAATGGAACTGATGAAGAAATAGAAACTCTATTAAACAGATTCAATAATTTACACAACAACATCCAGTTCGCCATAGAACATGAGAAAGATAACAAAATTAATTTTCTAGACATGACAATAACTAATACAGACCAAACCCTAAATATCATTGTATACAGAAAACCAACATACACACACAGTCATTAATAAACCTTCCACACATCCCAACTCACATAAACAAGCTACATTCAGACCCTTCTTAAACAGAGCACAGAAATTCCCACTTAATGCTGTCGACCATGAGACAGAAATGAACAATATCAAATACAGTGCACATGATAATGGCTATCACGAACATGAAATATACACACTATCGCAACGCACAACTGAAAACAACAACAAACAATGTCACACAGCTTCCTCACACAACATCCAAAAACCCAAGTACATAACATTACCATATTTAGGTGTCATATCAGACAAAATAGCCAAGCTGCTTAAAAAACATACATCAGTATCACCTTTGTCACCCACAACAACTTAAAAAAAGAAACTGATACATGACATCTCACGTCCCACAGAGAAACTTAACAAAGCAGGAATTTATAAAATTACATGCAGTCATTGCAACAAATATTACATTGGCCAAACGGGAAGAAGTTTTAAAATCCGCTTTAAAGAACACATTGACTGTTTCAGACTTGGCAAACCGAGTAAATCAGCTATAGTGCAACATATAAATGAAACAGGACACAGTGTTACAATAGACAACGATCGCAAAGTACTACATAATTTAGAAAAGAGCTGGAAAATGGACATCCTGGAAGAAACGGAAATATTCATCCATGCCCACATGGGGAATAACGAGATCCTGATTGAAATGATACACTTCAAAAATTCACATTTCTATTCCAATATCACTACAGTACTCTTAGAATAAAAGATACATAACATGACAGTCGTTTGATTGTAGCCCCAGCAATAGCTTAGAAATATGCAAAATAAATACTTTATATCATGATGTGTTCAATAATATCGTGACAGGTGCTTAATTTGTAACGTATTTTGTAAACCTACATCTGTAATACGATAACAAGACGTGCAAAAGACATGCAAACGTCTGACAGTACATAGATCGACAAATCGATAGTCAAATCGAAACCAGCTGTCTTTCGACCGCCATCTTCTCCACTGCACTACAGAACTGTTTGTGATCGAGTTTCTAAGGTACTGATATGTTAGTGACAATTTGTGAACAGTGACCAAGAGAGCCACTGTATTGGAAACACATCAGCGCATCACAACGAGACTGCTACGCCAGAAGAACAAAGTGAGTGGCTGTTACAAAACATTTGCGTGCGAACATCAGTCCAGCTTCCAAAGTGACATCGCCTTTTACTAAGTTTTCTCTTCTTCCACAGGATGACCACAGCATTTACGAGAAGACTATGTAATATCAGTATGACCTTATTATAAAGTTGATTTTGTAGTGCCATTTAGCCTGAAGATGAGGTATTACCTCGAAACATGTCGCTAAATAAATAAGTAATACGAAGGTTGACAAAGTTTGTGATTGCTAGAGGTAATTTAAAAATAATCTTTACATATTTCTTGAGACAGTCACGATTGAAAAAGAGTCAAAATGGCTTCAGATTCTGTGATCCTAATAGCTACGTAATGTAGCTCCTTCATAGGTCCGCCACAACCATCGCAGTCTTTTTCAGTAGTAGCGTTTTGCAAATCACATCTTTTGTGGATAAACTCTATCTCTGTTAAGCATCTGCTTCTGCTTTTTATGTACCCATTCCACTTTATGTCGGTTATTTCTAGGCATTTTACGGCAATTACTGTTTCCAGCGAAAGTGTACTAGAACAGTACTGGATTTCTTCCGCTATGTGTGCACATGTTACATACAGTACTCTTTGAACCAATCCTCGGTTACTCTGCATTTCGCTAGGGCCTACCAGCACTGCTATGTTCTTCTTAAAGACGACAGCATCACCTGCGGTCTCAGTTTGCGCGTTACGGTAAAAAATTTATACTGTAGAATTTCCTTTCCTTACAGGAATCGAAGTAAACCATGCCTGTTCCATGATTTACGAAGCATTAGCACCATTCTCTCTCTGTCTCTCTCCCTCTCTTGCTTATAAGAGCAGTTCATGACCTACTTTCACTTCCATTTTTAAGCTATGGCATACTTCTTCCTGTGACGAGCATTACATCCTGGAAATTCAAAATAGTACTTCTCCCTACCATTTCATTTCATCCAGCCTAGCCGGCCGCGGTGGTCTAGCGGTTCTAGGCACTCAGTCCGGAGCCACGCGACTGCTACGGTCGCAGGTTCGAATCCTGCCTCAAGCATGGATGTGTGTGATGTCCTTAGGTTAGTTAGGTTTAAGTAGTTCTAAGTTCTAGGGGACTGATGACCATAGATGTTAAGTCCCATAATGCTCAGAGCCAACCAGCCTACGTGCCCTGGTCCGACAGGTTTCATCTTGGTAACCCTCCAGACAGACGTGGATTATCACGATTGGTAGATAGCATCTGGTGTGGGAATAGATAGGGTGAATCACCAAAAACTTGCACCGCAAACATTGCGGAAATGGAAAGTGCTACTGATGTGCGGTTTTCACAGAAACTCAGGGGCTCGTATTGTTCGCCAGTCGACAGACTATAATAATATTTTGAAAATGTATTTTTTGTGCAGACATACACTTTTTAAATGGAGCAGTGCCTATTGACTTTAACAAACTAAAAGTAGGGTAAACTAGAATGTCAATGGTGTTTTTTACAGGATTCTAGTGCGAGTCGTTTACGTATTTTGAAAATTTCCCACACCGACACTTGTACAGTGCCTGTGGTAACAAACACTAAAGAACAACAGTACCTCTACAAGTTATGTGGATTGTAACGAGACAATTAAACATCACAGGGTGGTTCAAAATGACCACCGGCAGCAATAATACACGCTTCCAGGCTGGTATGGAACGAGTGCTGCACGTGTGCTACCGTTTCAGCGGAGATATCCGAGCAGGCTGCCGTAATACATCGTTGCATATTAGCAGGTGTAGTTGGTATGTCCTTGTAGAGAGTGTCTTGCAGCTTTCCACACAAAAAAGTCTACAGGTGTCAAATCCGGGGAACGGGACGGCCAAAGTACAGGTCCTCTGCGTCCAATCTAACGATGTGAAAACAATTCGTGAAGACATGCTATAGTACTTCATGCACCATGGGCTGGATTGCCTTCATGTGGGTACCACAGGTTCTTCCTAGTCTGCAGAGGGACGTCTTCTAACATCCGTCGGAGATTACGATGTTGCGATTCTCGTGCGCGTCCCGTGTTCTGTCTACGAAAAACGGGCCTATGAGCTCACGTTTCACTATCCCACACCACATGTTTACCGTCCATGGACGCTGATGTTCCACCTGACGAAGCCATAGGGGATTGTCAACAGACGTATAGCGCGTGCGTGTTTCGGCGGTTTCCCTGCACATGATAGGTAGATGTGGCTTCATCACTAAACAAGATACAGAGTGACAATTATTGAACTATATGAAATAACATCGTCATACCTTCTGAACGGTTTGCATTAGGACGTTCAAACGGCACGGTTTGCCGCGGGGCATGATGGGAATTAGGATGTTGGTTTAGCGACGAAGCTAACTTACAGTTAGATGGGTCCGTCAATAAGCAAAATTGGCTCATTTGGGGGACTGAGAATCCGCATTTCAAGATCGAGAAGTCTCTTCAGCCTCAACGGGTGACTGTGTGGTGTGCAGTGTCCAGTCACGTAATAATTGGTGCGATATTCCTTGATGGCACGGTGACTACCGAACTGTACGTGAAGGTTTTGGAAGATGATTTCATCCCCAATATGCAATGTGACCCTGATGTGGTTCATGCAAGTCGGAGCTCGACACCATCGAAGCAGGAGAGTGTTTGATGTTCTGGAGTTGCAGTTTGGGGACCGCATTCTGTCTCTGGGGTACCCAGAGGCCACTGGCATGGGCCTTGATTGGCCGTCATATCCTCCGGATCTGAACACATGCGACTCCTTTTTGTGCGGTATATTAAAGACAATGTGTACAGAAATAACGCCAGAACTGTTGCTGAGATGAAAACAGTCATTCAGGAGGTCATCGACAGCATCGATTTTCCGACATTTCAGCGGGTCATGCAGAATTTCGCTATTCGTCTGCGCCACATCATCGCCAATGATGGCAAGCATACTGAACCCGTCATAACCTAAATCCAAATATCTGTAGTGACATTTACATCTCGAATAAAGTGTGTGCACGTTGTAGTTTGTAACCAATTTGCGTTTTTTCCGTATAGTTCAATAATTGTTGCCCTGTCTTAATGCCCATGTACAGAAGTTAAAACGATTCTCATAATCGTTTCCGTTCAGCTACTGATGGAGAGAGATTTGACAGGGATCGAACCTATGTCGATGGAAAATGCGTGGAAGACTTGACTGAGACATGTCACTTCCTCGTGCGATTGCGCGTGAGTTTACGTGCGGATCAACTGCAACAGCAGCAAGAACATTAATTTGTCCCTCTTATGTCGTCACTTGTTCCTTCTGTTATGTTGTCCAGGTGTTACAATACCACTTTCACGTAACTAGTTGAGGAGGCTGATAAATAATTGCTGAGACGGTTCACGTCTACTGGAATATCTTGCCGCACACACCAAACAAGAACGAACTGAATTCTTCCCACACTCTCCACACACCATGAACTTGTCGACCTTTTCTGCATTGGTAAATCCAATCGTCCACTCACGACGTACTGCTTGCACTATCATACATTAACTGACTAGCAAGTCTAAATGCACTACAGAACACACACACACCCTGTAGGCAAACATAATGACATCGTACCTAGCAGAACTACGCAGGTGTGTGTAACGAGGGCCTCCCGTCGGGTAGACCGTTCGCCTGGTGCAAGTCTTTCGAGCTGACGCCACTTCGGCGACTTGCGTGTCGATGGGGATGAAATGATGATGATTAGGACAACACAACACCCAGTCTGCGAGCGGAGAAAATCTCCGACCCAGCCAGGAATCGAACCCGGGCCCTTAGGTATGACATTCTGTCGCGCTGACCACTCAGCTACCAGGGGCGGACAACACGCTGGTTGAATGGCAAGAACAAGTGTCGCTATGGAAACCTTACACAATACGGTATCTCGTAAACGACTCGTACTAGACTTGTGCAAGAAACACTACTGACGCTATAATTTACCTTACTTTTAGTCTGTTAGTGTCAATAGGCACTGCTCTATTTAAAAAAAGTGTATGTTTGCACAAAAAATACACTTACATAGGGTTTGTATCAATCTGAGGTGAGGGTGCCTGTACCGGAAACGAACGAGTCGAAAGTTCTAAGCGAAAATCGTTCTGCTACCTCTGACAGTGGAATACATGTGCCATACTGTAATTGCTAACATGTAGGGTGGGCAACTTTCAGTGGGGGTAATAGGGACCAAGAAAAGAAAAAAATATCCAGTAAACATGGGCTCTAAAATGCATATCTGCGGAGCTAGGAGCACGTATTCATCTTAGATACTGTGAGACACAGCTCCTCTATTGAACAAGTGGTCATAGCTCGTAAGGTATGGATTTTAGAGCGCAAGTTTACTAGACTTTTTTCTTGTTTTGGTCTCATTTATCTTTCTCCATCATCCTAGAAAGTTTGTAACATCATAAGGGAATCATCCTGTATATATATTAATTTACAGGCGCCGGCGCCTATAACTTTGACGCCCTGCACCTTCGTTGGACGACGTTTCCGCACATGGGTTCCCATGTAAAACTTGATCTGTTACGTTGTCTCTGCAACTCTGAAGTGTGTAACGTGAATTGTGAAACAACCTGTATATTATTATTTTTTGTTGGAAACAGATGAGACTTAACATATCATAATACCATGCTCTAGCCGGCGTGGTGGCCGAGCGGTTCTAGGCGCTACAGTCTGGAACCGCGCCACCGCTACGGTCGCATGTTCGAATCCTGCCTCGGGCGTGGATGTGTGTGATGTCCTTAGGTTAGTTAGGTTTAAGTAGTTCTAAATTCTAGGGGACTGATGACCTTAGAAGTTAAGTCCCATAGTGCTCAGAGCCATTTGAACCATGCTCTATTGCAGGAAAATGTGTATCAGTTGTTTTCTTTATTTTTATTTTTTATAAGATGTCAAACGATCTTAACTCTCTTTGCATGTTTCTCATGTCCGAAGCATCACGTAAACTAGTGTGTAGTGCTATCTACCTTAGCAGTGGCGCGTTTTATTACTATAACACTTAGAATAAGATGTGGGCAACCTGTTAAAGTGACTGCATATACTACGCTTACCATTGTATTCATACTGACGTCCACCACTCCAGTAGTGCTTCGTGTATGTTTTATACTCGAAAACTTTAATACAGGCTGATTTATGCCTGCTTGACACACTGGCTCTTTTTCCGAAGCTCTGAGGAACCAGCACTAGTTCAGTAATATCTATATTTGACTCTACTGCGGTGAACAATGTTTTGGATGTCCGCCCCCGGTAGCTCAGTGGTGCCGGCACAGTAGCTCAGCTTTTTCGGTCAGAGAGCTGATTGGCCTCTGTAATAAAAAAACTGATTGCAAGGATCAACAAACGAACTTGAATGGATGTCATGTGACGTTCGCAATGACCAAACACAACGATCAACAACGAACAAAATAAGAAAAGAAACAAAAAGTGGTCAGCGCGACAGAACGTCAATCCTAAGGGCTCGGGTTCGATTCCCGGCTGGCTCAGAGATTTTCTCCGCTCAGGGACAGGGTGTTGTGTTGTCCTAATCATCGTCATTTCATACCCATCGACGCGCAAGTCGCCGAAGTGGCGTCAGATCGAAAGACTTGCACCCGGCGAACGGTCTACCCGACGGGAGGCCCTAGTCACAAGACTTTTTTTTAAGTTCTGGATTGAGGAAAAGTATGTTTATCCTGCTTTAAAAAAACAACCCCGCATCACTAGCTTTTAATACATGTGGAGAGTGCTACAAAGGATCAAACATGCACAATCCATTCCACAGTATAAGTGGTAGCTCAAAAGTATATTTCCACGAAATAGTATCCAATGCTCTGTCGCTGATTTTTCCCAATATGCCTCTGTCTGTCGCACTATTGCTCCCGTGTAGGAGAAATGCTAGTTTCGCCATGATATCATGTCTCTAGAGTGTTCCCTCTATCAGATTATGTATGAGATGTGTCATCTCTCTCACATATCTAGTGCTCCCACTTTCTCCCGCGTATTCCGATTACGTCCACATTATAATACGTTTTCCCTAATCGAATCTATAAATCATTGTAGTCAGCGAATTATGGCCGATATGTATGGCAACTGAATCGCATACACATTTTTTTTCCACGCAGTACACCTTGGCACAACTTAGCGGAGTGAGCAAGTTGGCTGTGGTGTGCTACTGGCACATCACAAAACGCTTCCTAACAGCTGATCCAGCAGGTCTTAACAATAGTACTCTGCAGGGAACAAAATGATTATTTTAACGCTTTAAAATACTGCCTACATCGACAAACGGTGGTGTTTGTCAATTCTGCGTATTGACAACACAATCACGATTCTTTTCATGCTGGTGAGTGTTTTTGAAGTAAGTGTTAAGATCATGGTGTAATCATAGCCATCGTATTAAGAGTTGAACTATTTAGATATGATCTACTTATCTTGCATGGAATAAAAGTATTTGTGGCAGCAGTAGCAATTTTTGGTGCTTTCCTCTTAAGACCCATGGAATGACAAGATGTGCATTGTCCAGGCCACCATATGTTGATACATACTTTTTAAGCAGATCCAAATGGGAATGGAGGCTTCTACACAGATCTTTCGTATATCTACTCATGTAGTAGTAAATACCATCATTTTCGACAAGTACACTAACATATGATCATTCTGAATTAGTATTTATGGTGCATATTGATATCCTATTTCTCACCTCCTTCTCCCCCCCCCCCCCCCTCCTCATCGCACCGAGATTTTTCCCATATACAGTTTTTAAAGTAATTTGCAAGGCTTACCTGCACGTTGGTAATTACCTGCTCTTTTTCGAGTAACAACCTGCAGTTTCCTTTGTGGCAATTGTTTTTCGACAAATACAGCAGTTTCTTTCGTTTTACTGATGTCAGTCAATTGTATTTCCAGTTTTCCTCCTTTAATTGCACTTTAAAGGGTAATTTCTTTAATATGGATTGGCCATAGTTTATTCGATACACTACTTCTTTTTCTTAAGACTTGTGAAATACCAGTATTTATGGGAACAGAACAATTTATGTCGCTTTTTTCTTAAGACTTATCGCAAGTGGTTTTATAAACAGATTTTTTTCCTATACTCCTTAATGTAGTAAACAACCTCGAACCCATAACTTTTCCTGCAAGTATTCCAACATACCGCCACAATCAGTTAGTACATACTGTAAATTATGATATCCCTTATTCCCAGTTTGTATCCAGATTTTTTCATATTCAATGTCTAATGCCATGTTGTTGTTGTCTTCAGTCCAGAGACTGGTTTGATGGAGGTCTCCATGCTACTCTATCCTGTGCAAGCGTCTTCATCTCCAAGTAACTACTGCAACCTACATCCTTCTGAATGTGCTTAGTGTATTCATCTCTTGGTCTCCATCTACGATTTTTTACCCTCCACGCTGCCCTCCAATACTAAATTAGTGATCCCTTGATGCCTCAGAACATGTCTCACGAACCGATCCCTCCTTCTAGTCAAGTTGTGCCACAAATTCCTCTTCTCCCCAATTCTTTTCAGTATCTCCTCGTTAGTTACGTGATCTACCCATCTAATCTTCAGGATTCTACTGTAGCACCACATTTCGAAAGCTTCTATTCTCTTCTTGTCTAAACTAGTTATTGTGAATGTTTCACTTCCATACATGGCTACACTCCATACAAATACTTTCAGAAATGACTTCCTGATACTTAAATCTATCCTCGGTGTTAACAAATTTCTCTTCTTCAGAAATGTTTTCCTTGCCATGGCCAGTCTACATTTTATATGTTCTCTACTTCGACCATCATCAGTTATTTTGCTTCCCAAATAGCAAAACTCATTTACTACTTTAAGTGTCTCATTTCTTAATATAATTCCCTCAGCATCACCTGATTTAAATCAACTACATTCCATTATCCTCGATTTGCTTTTGTTGATGTACATCTTATATCCTCCTTTCAAGACACTGTCCCTTCCGTTCAACTGCCCTTCCAGGTCCATTGCTGTCTCTGACAGAATTACAATGTCATCGGTGAACCTCAAAGTTTTTATTTCTTCTCCAGGGATTTTAATTCCTACTCCAAGCTTTTCTTTAGTTTCCTTTACTTATTGCTCAATATACAGTTTGAATAACATCGGGGATACGCTACAACCCTGTCTCACTCCCTTCCCAACCACTGCTTCCCTTTCACGCCCCTCAACTCTTATAACTGCCATCTGGTTTCTGTACAAATTGTAAATAGACTTTTGCTCCCTGTATTTTACCCCTGCCACCCTCAGATTGTCAAAATTTATATGGAATGATTAAGACTTTTGTGCAGGAATATATCAATTCTTATTTGCCACCCCACCAGTTGTAGGTTGGTTTCTTTAGCATCCAACAGTGATTCCCTCACCTGAATCCATAATATTGCTTACCACAGTGCAGTCAAATATGAGTATTGCTGAATTAGTACGCAGAATGCCTCCGTTCCCAGCGCTAAAGCTGACTGTTGATGTTACATGAATAAGTGTACTGTCTGGCATAATTTATGACTGATGATGTAATGTATATTTCTGTGTAGTAACAGTGACGCTTTCATGGATTTCATTACCACCTGCCACTGATTTTATAATGCCTAATATGATGTTGATGAATTTGATGACGGTCTGTGGACCAGAACTAATTGTAATGAAATGAATACCCCTAGCTGCATACAGGCGTTGATATACGTCAACGGGGACAGTTGAAAATGTGTGCCCCGACCGGGACTCGAACCTGGGATCTCCTGCTTACGTGGCAGACGCTCTATCAATCTTTTTTTCTTTTTTTCGGTGTTGTTCGTTGCGTTTGGTCTGGGCGGAAGTCACATCCGTTCAAGTTGATCGTTGATTCCTTTACTCAATTTTTTTTATTACAGAGAACCACCGCCTATCTGACCGAACACGCTGAGCTACCGTGCCGACGGGCCATTTGAGCCACTGAGGACATAGAGGATAGTGCGACTGCAGGGACTTATCTCTGGCACGCCTTCCGTGAGACCCACATTCCCAACTTATTGTCCCGCACTATATTCATAGTGCCCCTGCCCACTATACTCATTACTCGCGGCTTTTTGCCGATTCCCATAAGAGTTCGGACACTGTTTGTGCATCTGCATAGAAGAAGATGGTCAAATGGCCGATGAGCCTTAACTATATATCTATCCATATACATATAGTTAAGGCTCATCGGCCGTTTGGCCATCTTCTTCTGTGCAGATGCACAAACAGTGCCCGAACTCTTACGGTAATCGGCGAAAAACCGCGAGTAATGAGTATAATGGGCAGGGGCACTATGAATATAGTGCAGGACAATAAGTTGGGAATGAGGGTCTCACGGGAGGCGTGCCGGAGATAAGTCCCTGCAGTCACACTATCCTCTGTGTCCTCGGTGGCTCAGATGGATAAAGCGTCTGCCATGTAAGCAAGAGACCCCGGGTTCGAGTCCCACTCGGGGCACGCATTTTCAACTGTCCCCGTTGACATATATCAACGTCTGTATGCAGATAGGCGTATTCATTTCATTGTAATTTCATTCTAACGAGCTGCATGGTCATCGATGGTATCTATACATCTAAAACTAATTGTTAAATAGTGTAACTTTATCATGGGCTCTTCTCAGTCATCGTAACGTTCTTCAAGTATTTATGAGCTGGGGGGCACCACCTCTGAAAATACAGGGTTTCCCAGGAGGAATGGTCAATATTCAGGGATATGATAGGAACGATCATTCGAAGCAAAAAATTCCAGTGAACACGGGCTCTAAAATACATACCTTCAGAGCTATGAGTACTTGTTCAGTAGACAAGATGTGTTTTAGGGTAGCGATCATGAACAAGTGCTCACAGGTCTTGAGGAATGCACTATAGGGCCCATCTTTACTGGACGGATTTTCCTAGTTTTGGTCCATAGCGACACCTCTCAAAATTTGGAAAGCAAAGGCCTTTTGTTAGAAGAGACTTGTTTCTCAGTACCGAAGATGAAGAAGTGCCCTTAAAGTATCTCTTAAGAATGCCATTTAGAGCGGACGTTTACTACAGTTTTTTGCTTCGAATGAGCGTTCTTATCATACCCCTGACCATTCGTCCTTTGACACACCGTGTATTAGGACTCGTTCCTACAAACAATATTATTCCATGGATCTGAGGAAAAATAATAAATGTGTTAAGCTGACTGAAATCAGTCCCAGTTAAAGATTTCGAATATAAAGCACATATGTAGCACTACTGGCGTAGGGGGTGTCAGCATGTATACCGTTTTAAGCGTAGCGCATACTGTCTTTTCAACATATTTTCCAGATCTCATTCTAAGCGGTTTACGAATAAAACGCGATACTACTGTGGCAGATAGCAAGATAAACTGGTTTTACGTGATACTTCTGACATGAGGGGCATGCAAAGAGATTAAAGATTAGGTACTTATCTTATAAAAAAATACCCTGATACACATCTTCATGACTACAAAGCATGGTGTTAAGCTCCGTTAAGTCACATCTATTCCCAATGAAACAATAATAAAAATAATGAATTAAACACATATATACAACTGTAAAAATATCAATTTACTATGATTTTTTTAGTTTGATCTCTTAGCTATACAAATACTCTGACATAATGACAACACTGTCCACAAATTGCAACTTTAAAACACAGTGTTCCGTCTTCATTCCACATTAACCCAATCACCATGTGGTAGTAATTCGTGAATAATTGTTTTAATATGCTTTGAATTCCGCATGTAATGTATTCAAACCTATGGGACAGGTATGCTGTCTTGTACAAGAACATGTATCAGAAATTCAGTAGAGTTACCTAACTCGGCATCATCAATATCATGCACATTACTTTCCAATACACAATTAACAATATTGTGGAAAAGCGTTTTAACAGGAACTATATCTTGACTTAGTCTGACCACCACAAAAACAGTTGCATCTTGTAAAACATGTAAGTTTGATATTTTTGAAATGCACTCTAAAATGAATCTTGAGCTGTTAATTTTAACGTAGCACCACCAAACACAATGACTGATGATTCACTGACATTGCTGCCATTGCTATCGAAGGTGTGAGTATTGAGATGGAATGGCCTGTACCTGGTTGTCAATTGATCCTTGGTATGTCAGGCTGCTGCACAGTTCCTTCCACTCTGTTTAAATGCGTCTCACCTTCGTACCTCGCAGTGCATTTTCTACTTCTGCTAAAACTTCGAAGTTAATTTCAGATTCCATCATAACATTAAGGCGCTTCAACCGGTTGGTTGTAAAGAGATACTTATTGGCGAACAGCAACATTGCTTTGACAGCTAATTAGATGGGTGGACTCGAGAGGGGGGAGGGGGGTAGGGGGTGGAGGTGGGCTGGAGGCCAGGGTTATGTACTTCCTTACCAGAGGCTATCTACCAATATTGGTAATCCACGTTTCTTTGGAGGGCTACCAAGTTGAAACTTGTCGGTCCACTTTGGGCAGGTTGGATGGAGTGATGGATACCGGTACTATTTTGAATTTCCAGGATATAGGGTGTGTCTCCGGAACAAGGATGCCGTAGATTAAAAATGGGAGTGAAAATAGGGCATGAACTGCTCTTACACACATCGAAAAAAGTTTTGCATCACCTCGGTTCCGAGAGTTCCGGAACCTGTATAGAAAATTGGAATAGAGATCAACATAAACATCATTTCCGCCCTTTTTATTGCTCACGAAAACCAGACATTGCTTGTTGTACCACAATACAGCGAGACCTTCAAAGGTGGTGGTCCAGATTGCTGTACACATCGGTACCTCTAATACCCAGTAGCACGTCCTCTTGCATTGATGCATGCCTGTATTCGTTGTCGCATACTATACACAAGTTCATCAAGGCACTGTGAGTCCAGATTGTCCCACTCCTCAACGGCGATTCGGTGTAGATCCCTCAGAGTGGTGGATGGTCACGTCGTCCATAAACAGCCCTTTTCAATCTATCCCAGCCACGTCCCATAGGGTTCATGTCTGGAGAACATACTGGACGCTCTAGTCAAGCGATGTCCTTACTCTGAAGGAAGTAATTCACAAGATGCGCACGATGGGGGCGCGATTTGTCGTCCATGAAGACGAACGTTTTGCCAATATGCTCCTGATATGGTTGCACTATCGATCGGAGGATGACATTTACGTATCGTACAGCCGTTACGGCGCCTTCCATGACCACAAGCGGCATACGTCGACCTCACATAATGGCACCCCAAACTGCAGGGAAAACCCACCTTGCTGCACTCTCTGGACAGTGTGTCTAGGGCGTTCAGCCTGACCGGGTTTCCTCCAAACACGTCTCCGACGATTGTCTGGTTGAAGGCATATGCGACACTCATCGGTGAAGAGAACGTGATGCCAATCCTGTGCAGTCCATTGTCAGGAAAGGAAATTCTACAGTATACATTTTTTATCATACACTCCTGGAAATGGAAAAAAGAACACATTGACACCGGTGTGTCAGACCCACCATACTTGCTCCGGACACTGCGAGAGGGCTGTACAAGCAATGATCACACGCACGGCACAGCGGACACACCAGGAACCGCGGTGTTGGCCGTCGAATGGCGCTAGCTGCGCAGCATTTGTGCACCGCCGCCGTCAGTGTCAGCCAGTTTGCCGTGGCATACGGAGCTCCATCGCAGTCTTTAACACTGGTAGCATGCCGCGACAGCGTGGACGTGAACCGTATGTGCAGTTGACGGACTTTGAGCGAGGGCGTATAGTGGGCATGCGGGAGGCCGGGTGGACGTACCGCCGAATTGCTCAACACGTGGGGCGTGAGGTCTCCACAGTACATCGATGTTGTCGCCAGTGGTCGGCGGAAGGTGCACGTGCCCGTCGACCTGGGACCGGACCGCAGCGACGCACGGATGCACGCCAAGACCGTAGGATCCTACGCAGTGCCGTAGGGGACCGCACCGCCACTTCCCAGCAAATTAGGGACACTGTTGCTCCTGGGGTATCGGCGAGGACCATTCGCAACCGTCTCCATGAAGCTGGGCTACGGTCCCGCACACCGTTAGGCCGTCTTCCGCTCACGCCCCAACATCGTGCAGCCCGCCTCCAGTGGTGTCGCGACAGGCGTGAATGGAGGGACGAATGGAGACGTGTCGTCTTCAGCGATGAGAGTCGCTTCTGCCTTGGTGCCAAAGATGGTCGTATGCGTGTTTGGCGCCGTGCAGGTGAGCGCCACAATCAGGACTGCATACGACCGAGGCACACAGGGCCAACACCCGGCATCATGGTGTGGGGAGCGATCTCCTACACTGGCCGTACACCACTGGTGATCGTCGAGGGGACACTGAATAGTGCACGGTACATCCAAACCGTCATCGAACCCATCGTTCTACTATTCCTAGACCGGCAAGGGAACTTGCTGTTCCAACAGGACAATGCACGTCCGCATGTATCCCGTGCCACCCAACGTGCTCTAGAAGGTGTAAGTCACCTACCCTGGCCAGCAAGATCTCCGGATCTGTCCCCCATTGATCATGTTTGGGACTGGATGAAGCGTCGTCTCACGCGGTCTGCACGTCCAGCACGAACGCTGGTCCAACTGAGGCGCCAGGTGGAAATGGCATGGCAAGCCGTTCCACAGGACTACATCCAGCATCTCTACGATCGTCTCCATGGGAGAATAGCAGCCTGCATTGCTGCGAAAGGTGGATATACACTGTACTAGTGCCGACATTGTGCATGCTCTGTTGCCTGTGTCTATGTGCCTGTGGTTCTGTCAGTGTGATCATGTGATGTATCTGACCCCAGGAATGTATCAATAAAGTTACCCCTTCCTGGGACAATGAATTCACGGTGTTCTTATTTCAATTTCCAGGAGTGTAATACTCAAAGGCTGACTACAGATGATGTAGTTGTCTATCAAAAGATTGTAGCAGTGCTGACAGACTGTAGCGAACTGCAGAGTATCGGAGGACTGGTGCACCGAGATGGAACACTGGATGTAACCTATTGTGCATACATAGGGGAAGAAATTCAATACTGATGGGCTTGTGGTTAGCGTTGCAGATTCTCGAGCACGGGGCCCCGGGTTCGATTTGCGGGCGGGTCGGGAATTTTCTCTACTCGGGACTGGGTATATGTGTTGTCCTCATCATCGTTTCATCGTTATCGATGCGCAAGTCATCGAAGTGACGTCAAATTAAAAGACCTGCAACAGGAGGCCGAACAACAACAGGTGGGGTCTACCGGCCAATAAAACAATGTGGTCATTTCGTTTCCGTTACACTGTCGCTGGAAACAGTAGTTACCGTGTAAAACCTAGGAATAACCGGCTTAAAATGGAATTGGTACATAGGGTAGAAGCAGATGGTGGACTGAGAAAAATGTAGTTCAGCCACGAAAGATGTGGTTTCCAAAATACTACTACTTAAAAGATTGCGTTACGTGATTGGTTGTGGCTAACCTACGAAGCAGCTTCATCATGTGGCTATAAGGCTCGTATAGGGCAGATATACTCCACTCAGATATGTAGCACAAAAAGCTCGGGGAATCCTTGGAGAAATGACGACGTATTTCTCGTTAAACATAACGGAGATAATGGCATGTACCCGGTATGCAGACATTCATTGTATTTTACTCGATCCGTGCGTGGAAAGATGTGTATGTAGGATGTTTGCAGATGACCAGAGCGAACTGCAGGAATACCTGTGTAGGATGTTTGATTGATGCATGGACTGACAGTAGACATGAGCAGATATAAATGTAACTATCGCACGTAAATAGACCTAGAAATCTGCTAATTTACAATTACAGGGAGTGGACAAAAATATCGATACACCAAAAATACGATACTTTACCATGTCTAATACGGCGTAGGGAACCCATTGGCGTTCACAACAGCTTCCAGACGCCTCTGATTGGATAAATACTGCTCCTGTATGGTTTTCGAGGGAATATATCACCATTCTTCCCACGAAACAGTGGAAACGTGTGGTGGATAGCGATCATGCACTCTTCTCTCCAAAGTACACCACAAATTCTCAATAATATTGAGATCTGGAGATTATTGGCGAGGTGAGATGCAACAATTCATCGGCGTGCTAACATAACCAGTCCTGGCGATGTGAGCTGTGTGCACAGCGGCTCTGTCGGGGAACGGAACGTCACCGTGTGGAACAAATATTGTGCCATGGGATCCGCCAACATAGCCACATAATCATTGGCAGTAATGGTACCTTTTAGAGTAACCATGAGGACCACGGAATATCACGATACGGTTGCGAAGCAATCTCAAAATCCCCACCATTTTTCAATCTTGGCTTCAAGCTTTCTGCATCGCAGTACAGCCGACCCTGGGGGTGGCTACATTGTCAGGATGTTGAACGGCTGAAGGTTGAGGCTGGGTGGTAGGCCGATTGAGGCCCAGAGACAAGCAGCTGCCCAATCAATAATTTATTTTCTACTTGTGGGTCAGCACTACGTCAATACAGGGTGGCGACGACGCCCACGCCCCATGGAAAAACGTCCGGTAGGCGGCCAGACGGCTTTTATCGACCACCGGCCAGCGACGCCTGCACTAGATGCGTGATATGTGACCCTGTTGTGCGAGTCACAGCACCGGCTTGAGTAGCGCATAAAGAAAAAAAAAATGGTTCAAATGGCTCTGAGCACTATGGGACTCAACAGCTGTGGTCATCACTAACCTTGAACTTAGAACTACGTAATCCTAACTAACCTAAGGACATCACACACATCCACGCCCGAGGCAGGATTCGAACCTGCGACAGTAGCGGTCGCGCGGTTCCAGACTGAAGCGCCTAGAACCGCTCGGCCACTCCGGTCGGCGCGCATAAAGACAGAGAGAAAACCTTCAGAGGTAGCCAACTCAACAATGAATGACTGCACGTGGGCGTCCGAAAGATGCAGAAAGGCAGCGTGCCAACCACGTTATTGGAAGTGGGCTGGTGTGTCTGGGGTGTCCCGCTGCCCCTGGGCAGGTGTCTGGCTGCTAAAAGTGAGCTGGGAAGGCCCGCCGTGCTAAGTCTGGAGGACAGAATCTGTGTGGTAAGTTGGTGTCAAGAGGAAGACTCGAACCCGTGGCTGCTGCTGGTGGCTCCATGTCGCCTTCTTGTCCTGGCAGACTGTGGGCTGCGAATGAATCTGTTACAAAATCGACAGCTATTTATTCCAGATACCAGCACACCTGTTATGCCGATGCTCTGCCTCTGGTCGCGTAATTTGCGAAACCACCGACACCCTGACTATGGAGAAATCCCCTGCAAAAGCAATATTCTACCACACTTTCTTACAGTACATATTTTACCCTTAAAATGGTAGAGGCGCTTTAGTAGGCCCCTCCCTTTCCATGGAAAAGACCTGACCTCTCAGATGTCCTTTAAGACTGGGCTACACAGTATATCATATGTACACATAAATCTCTATTTCACAAAGATCCAGCGGCTCACTTTACACAGCTTATTCGTCCACTTTCCTGCTGTACGGATCCAGTCTACTGGAATTTTTACACTACTGACCATTAAAATTGCTACACGAAGAAGAAATGCAGATGATAAACGGGTATTCATTGGACAAATATATTATACCAGAACTGACATGTGATTACATTTTCACGCAATTTGGGTGCATAGATCCCGAGAAATCAGTAGCCAGAACAACCACCTCTGGCCGTAATAACGGCCTTGATAGGCCTGGGCATTAAGTCAAACAGAGCTTGGATGGCGTGTACAGGTACAGCTGCCCCTGCAGCTTCAACACGATACTACAGTTCATCAAGAGTAGTGACTGGCGTATTGCGACGAGCCAGTTGCTCGGCCACCATTGACCATCGTTTTCAATTGGTGAGAGATCTGGAGAATGTGCTGGCCAGAGCATCAGTCGAACATTTTCTGTGTCCAGTAAGGCCCGTACAGGACTTGCAAAATGAGGTCGCGCATTATCCTGCTGAAACGTAGGGTTTCGCAGGGATCGAATCGAGGGTAGAGCCACGGGTCGTAACACATCTGAAATGTAACGTCCACTATTCAAAGTGCCGTCAATGCAAACAAGAGGTGACTGAGACGTGTAACCAATGGCACCCCATACCATCACGCCGGGTAATACGCCAGTATGGCGATGACGAATACACGCTTCCAATGTGCGTTCACCGCGATGTCGCCAAACACGGATGCGACCATCGTGATGCTGTAAAGAGAACCTGGATTCATCCGAAAAAGTGATCTTTTGCCATTCGTGCACCCAGGTTCGTCGTTGAGTACACCACTCCGAGCTGATAGTCCATGCTGCTGCAAACGTCGTCGAACTGTTCTTGCAGATGGTAGTTGTCATGCAAACGTCCCCATCTGTTGACTCAGGGATCGAGACGTGGCTGCACGATCCGTTACAGCCATGCGGATAAGATGCCTGTAATCTTGACTGCTAGTGATGCGAGGCCGTTGAGATCCAGCACGGCGTTCCGTATTAACCCTCCTGAACCCACCAATTCCATATTCTGCTAACAGTCATTGGATCTCGACCAATGCGAGCAGCAATGTCGCGATACGACAAAGCGCAATCGCGATAGGCTACAATCCGACCTTTATCAAAGTCGGAAACGTGATGGTACGCATTTCTCCTCCTTACGCGACGCATCACAACAACGTTTCACCAGGGAACGTCGGTCAACTGCTGTCTGTGTATGAGAAATCGGTTGGACACTTTCCTCGTGTCAGCACGTTGTAGGTGTCGCCACCGGCGCCAGCCTTGTGAGAATGCTCTGAAAAGCTAATCATTTGCATATCACAGCATCGTCTTCCTGTCGGTTAATTTTCGCGTCTGTTGTACGTCATCTTCGAGGTGTAGCAGTTTTAATGGCCAATAGTGTAATATGTAACTCATTGTGTTTGTAACTGAAACGTGTGTCGTTTTAGAAAATTAATTTGATTAAGTTGTTTTTCTGACAATACTGTCGTGGCTGAATAACGCAGACGGTAAGAGCACTGGCCGCGTAGGGAAAGGTTTCGGCTGGAGATTGCAGTTTGATACACAATTTTAATCTATCAGGAAGTTTCAAAACTGCGCACGCTCCACTACAGAGTGAAGATTCGTACATGTTTAAGTCCAACGAGTTCCGTATTTACTGCTAACACCACTGTCATTCAGCTGGCTTTTTCCTTCTCGAGCACAAAATGCTACAGTGGACAGCGACTTCTTGGAATAAACCAACTGATTCTTTCGTAGATTAGATCCAAACGCAAGCCATTAATTTAGGCACGATAATGAAAAGACAAGTACTATGACTGCTTAACAAAGTTTGTCGTCCCAAATCACAAACCAAACAATTTTTCTAGAATAAAATGTTAACACCTTGATCTTGGTCGTTTTCGAGACGAAAAGTGAAACTACAGTTATATTTGACGTGAAGTAATTACAGTTTTCTTTTTATTTCACAAAGTATTCTAAAATTTCGCATATTACTTTCGGAAATGTGTGCCTTAATTACACGAGTGTGTGTTATCTTTGACGACACTTGCCTTCAAGAATCTGCAGACTCAGCCGCTCACGTCGAGTGTAAACGAATTCTCTTTATTTTGTTGTCCTCGAGGCCACAGAAACCGCCTTTTCCCGGTTTAATCTCCAGTTTAGACCTTCGCATCAGCCTTAGCAGTTCTTAGCTCTTATCATAAACAGGACAATGTCTGGAAGGCTGTTGCTGAGCTATCGCCGTAAGCCTGAGACGACTGCGTAAAGCCGTGATCCGCACATTCACGTAGTTATGTCGCTGTCACCGTGTGATGCACTGCGTGGATACAAGATACACGCAACGTGACGAAATCGTTAAAAATAATTATTAGCAACTCATTAGAAAATATAGCTCACCTCTGTCAGGCGTTTGGGAGTTCTCACACGGCCGCATGATACGTTCTCTCTGCTCTGCACTCGTTATGAGAGACGCGACCAAAGCCTGCAGCGGTCAAATGGGTCTTCACTCGAGAACAGACAAAAGTGTCTTCAACATTTCTCGCCTCAGAGCAAAAATTGGATTAAATAAAATATCTATCTTAGAAATTCTTTACGCAGACGACGTATGCATGATGTCTAATTCTCCTGAATCTCTCAAAACATACATGAACCTGCTAAATGACTACTGCAGAAGGTTTGTTTTAGTCATAAGCATCACAAAGACGCAAGTGCTTCAACAACCAGACGACTGCAGTATTAAGTTGGACAACAAACATTTGGAAAACGTGTCACACTTTAAATATCTAGGTAACCAAATCAGAAGCGACAACAGCCTGACAACAGAAATTGCAGCTCGTATGGCCAATGCAGCCTCAGTTTTCGGCAAATTGAATCACCGAGTATGGAAATCACATGATCTCAGACCACAAACTAAAATTGCGGTCTACAAAACAATAAAATTACCAACTTTACTCTACGCCTCGGAAACCTGGTGCTGTTATAAAGCTGACATTAGGAGGCTAGACACCTTTCATCTTCGCTGTCTGAGATCAATTCTCCGCTCTCTTAATGAAACACCAACTGAGATGGAGTGGCCATATGATACGCATGCACGACAGTAGACTTCCCAAAGCGGTGTTCTACTCAGTGCTCTCGTATGGAAAGTGGCGGCAAGATGGCCAACACCTGCGATATAAAGTCACCATCAAACTCCACCTCATAGCTTGTGGCATTCCGAGCAAACGTTGGGAGGAGCTTGCATTGCACCGATCAGAGTGGCGCTCAACTGTACACAAGAGTGTGGAGCAGCTCGAGCATACCCGCCTAAAGAACCTGGACGATAAACGAAAGCTCCGCAAATCTAAGCCCAAGCCTAATTACATTTATACGTATAACTCCACTGGGCAACTGTATTGCTCTTCGTGTGATCGGATCTTCAAAGCAAAGGTCGGTTTTGCAAGCCACATCCGAGCCCACCACAATACGGACTAAAGGACTGATAGAGTCGCTGTCGCCGGACACGGCGAAGAGGACATGCCTGTCTCTCTGCTCGGTACAGTGTTGGGGTGTCCCAAATTAATGCTACTTTTGTTTGATAAGAATCTCAAAACAGCAGTAACTCTGTAAATCACGAAATAAATTGACACAGAAGCTGAGTATGTTGCTACGACAGCTGTACTGTTGCAGTACGCTTTCGTAACTTGTACGTAGCAGATACTTGAATGTACGAGGGCATGCTGAAAAGTAGTTTATTTGAAAACTGTTGAAGCTTTTTAAATAAAACAAACTTTAATAACATTCTACGTCTTTATTCTTCATGTATACATATTTATTTCTTAATATAGCCACCTTGGTGACGAACGCATTTCTCTCAACGTGAGATCAGGGTGTTGATTGAGCCACGGTAGAATGTTTGACACTGTTGACGAAGCCAGATGCACCGCTTCGTCACTATCAAAGTGAAGTTCTCGAAGGTGCTCTGAAAGTTTTGGAAACAGATGAAAATCAGATGGGGCCGAATCGGAACTGTATGGAGGATGATCGACGACAGTGAGCCCTAAGCGTCGGATTGTTGCAGGCGTCACAGCGCATGTATGTGGTGTAGGGTTGCCATGCTGAAGGAGAGGGTGCTCCGTGTGTGGACGAACTCTTCGAATTCGTGCTTTCAGTTTTCTGAGGCTCCCTCACGCACAGACATTGTTACGTACACATTGCCACGGAACGCGCTGCAGTTCGCAGCCCTCTAGCGGCACAGGGTTGCAAACTACGTAAGCGAGGCGGGAAAGTCGATCGAGTAACATGCCTCAACCGAAATTGAGAGCAGAATAAAAAATTCCAGTCCATAACTGTGTCAGTTACCTCTGATCACAGGCTCGACACCAAGAAGCTTTGACTAAGGAAGATCAAACGCTGAGACGCAATCTACGATGCCACTGATAAGAGAGATTCAAGTGAACTGCACTGCCACTTCGAGAAATATAAACTAGGAGAAGGACTAATCCCATATGTATTTGTAGTCAAATATCATCGGATTTCCGTCATAGTACGGAGTCTTCTTCCCTTTCGGCAGTCTCATTTATTTTAGAATGACACCAACAATTATTTCAACAACGCCACCCCCCCTCCCCCCAATTGTTTGGTTTTCGAGATGGTCTAACTGTGACAAGGCTGTGGGTACTTGTGATTGGCTACACATTCCAAAGCAGAATTTAGTACTTGGTCTTTCCATCTGTTTTGTTCAGTCTCGATCAGAGTGAAGCACGACAGACTGGACTGACGGTTTCACTGCGTTCATTGGCTTTACATACGATCAAAACGTCCTAGAATTTTGTGTAGACCTTACAGGAGGACGTCATTGTGTAAATTGTTTTACGTTTCATGCATATACATTTTACGGATGCATGAGTTACCATTAAGTTTTCCATGCCAGTTTCCCTACATTATCTTTCTTAATGAGGGTGTAGTAGAAATCTCTTTTGTAAGTTTCTCCAAATGACTTTTACATCAAGTAAATGCCAAGATAGTTTCTAAAGCAATGTGGTGGACGACGCCTACCAGCGTTTTAGTCACTACACAAGTTGCAATTGTTCTATAACGTGTTCGTTGTTAAGATGCACCGACCAACCGAGAAAAAAATCTCGTATTCGCCCTCCAGTCTCATCTCTCATACTTGAGCGCCTTTCTAGCCATTCTGCACGTGTGACGAGCCGATGTGCTCGTCCAATTAGGATATCGTGACGTTGCCACTGCAGAAAGATTACGACCACATCATTCCCATGTTGTTGTACGCTCAATGATAATGTCTTTTTTTCTGATCTTTGGTAATACACTGCCTGACAAAAGAAGTGAAGCACCAAAAAGACAAGGTCGGATGTCAAAGTAACTGCGTACACATACACATACATACCATCGGCGGGTAGAACTGCAGTTCTCTGTGACAGGCAGAACGGCAACCAGATTGAATGGGTGGGGCTCAGGGCTCACACCTCGCGAACGAGTCTGCCAGCAGGTAGTAGCCCCGAGCCCTCCATGCCTCTTCGGAGTGGTAGTTTGTGGGTTCATGTTTGAGTCTACGTTAGAACAAGTCCTCTGATGCCATTGCAGTTACTGTGAGTTGAATAGAAAAGAAGTGCTGCTACAGAAGTTTTATGAAAACTGCCTCCATAGCACATAGAGGTATGCTCGAGCTTCAAGACGGCAACTATCACGCATTTATAGCTGGCGGCAAAATTCATAAGCAGAAAATAGTTTGTGATCTGAATAGGAAAGTTGACAGAAGAAATATGTGAAAGACGCTTAGAACTTATGTATAATCAACTTAAAAGAGAACACACGGAAGACGAAACTATTAAAGATGCGGATAGCGGTCGTAAATCGATTTACAAAGCTTTGTGGAACATTTTGCCAAAATGAACTGCGATGATTCAATAAGTTCATGTTGCTCTCAATACATTAATTGTCGAAACTACAGATGGGAGGGACTTGGTACCACATGATGATAGAACAAGAACATCGTAATATTACACTGAGGTGACAAAAGTCATGGGATACCTGCTAACATCGTGTCGGACCTCCTTGTGCCCGAAGTAGCGCAGTAACTCGACGTGGCACAGCCTCAAAAGGTCGTTGGACGTATCCTGCAGAAATATTGAGCCTTGCTGACCCTACGACCGTCCAAAAATTGCGAAAGTGTGTCCAGTGCAGGATTTTGTGCCCATTTGATTATGTCCCATAACTGTCCGATGGGATTCACGTCGGGCGATCTGGGTGGCCAAATCATTCGCTCTAACTGTCCAGAATGTTCTTCAAACTGATCGCGAACCGCTGTAGCCCGGCGCAGTTGTTTTTTTTTGAAACATGAAGTCCATGAAGGAAAATGGTCTCCAAGTAGCCGAACATAACCATTTCCTCTGAGTGATCAGTTCAAATGGCTCTGAGCACTACGGGACTCAACATCTTAGGTCATAAGTCCCCTAGAACTTAGAACTACTTAAACCTAACTAACCTAAGGACATCACACACACCCATGCCCGAGGCAGGATTCGAACCTGCGACCGTAGCAGTCCCGCGGTTCCGGACTGCAGCGCCCGAACCGCACGGCCACCGCGGCCGGCAGTGATCAGTTCAGGTGGACCAGAGGACCCAGTCCATTCCATGTAAACACAATCCACATCATTATGGAGCCATCACCAGCTCGCATGGTGCCTTGTTGATAAATTGGATCCATGGCTTCGTAGGGTCTGCACCACATTCGAACCCTACCATCAAACCAACTGAAATCAGGACTCATCTGACCAGGCCACGGTTTTCCAATCGTCTAGGGTCCAATCGACATGGTCACGAGCGCAGGAGAGACGCTGCAGGCAGTGTCACGTAACAACATGCAAAGGCACTCGCATCAGTCGTCTGCTGCCATAACCCAATAACGCCAAATTTCGCCGGACTGTCCTAACAGATACGTTCGTCGTACGTCTCACATTGATTTCTACGGTTATTTCATGCCGTTTTGCTTGTCTGTTAGCACTCACAACTTTACGCAAACGCCGCTGCTCTTGATCGTTAACCGAAGGCCTTTGGCCACTGTGTTGTCCGCGGTCAGAGGTAATGCTCTGAAATTTGGTGTTTTCGGCACATTATTGACATTGTGGAATACTGAATTCTCTAACCGTTTCCGAAATGGAATGTTCATTACGTCTTGCTCCAACCACCATTCCGCGTTCACAGTCTGTTAATTCCCGTCCTGCGGCCGTAATAACGTCGGAAACCTTTTCACGTGAATCAACTGAGTACAAATGACAGCTCCGCCAATGCACTGCCCTTTTACAGCTTGCGCACGCGATGATAGCGCCATATCTACAGGGTGGTCCACTGATCGTGACCGGGCCAAATAAAATAAGCATCAAACGAAAAACCTACAAAGAACGAAACTCGTCTAGGTTGAAAGGGGAAACCAGATGGCGCTATGGTTGGCCCGCTAGATAGCGCTGCCGTAGGTCAAACTGATATCAACTGCGTTTTTTTTAAAACAGGAACCCCCATTTTTTATTACATATTCGTGTAGTACGTAAATAAATATGAATGTTTTAGTTAAACTACATTTTTCACTTTGTGATAGATGGCGCTGTAATAGTCACAAACATATGGCTCACAATTTTAGACGAACAGTTGGTAACAGGTAGGTTTTTCAAATTAAAATACAGAACGTAGGTACGTTTGAACATTTTATTTCGGTTCTTCCAATGTGATACATGAACCTTTGTGAACTTATTATTTCTGAGAACGCATCCTGTTACAGCGTGATTACCTGTAAATACCACATTAATGCAATAAATGCTCAAAATGAAGTCCGTCAACCTCAATGCAATTGGCAATACGTGTAACGACATTTCTCTCAACAGCGAGTAGTTCGCCTTCCGTAATGTTCGCACATGCATTGACAATGCGCTGACGCATGTTATCAGGCGTTATCGGTGGATCACGATCGCAAATATCCTTCAACTTTCCCCACAGAAAGAAATCCGGGGACGTCAGATCCGGTGAAAGTGCGGGCCATGGTACGGTGCTTCAACGACCAATCCACCTGTCATGAAATATGCTATTCAATACAGCTTCAACCGCACGCGAGCTATGTGCCTGACGTCCATCATGTTGGAAGTACATTGCCATTCTGTCATGGAGTGAAACATCTTGTAGTAACATCGGTACAAAATTACGTAGGAAATCAGCAGACATTGCACCATATAGATTGCCATCGATAAAATGGGGGCCAATTATCCTTCCTCCCATAATTCCGCACCATACATTAACCCGCCAATGTCGCTAATGTTCCACTTGTCACAGCCATCGTGGATTTTCCGTTGCCCAATAGTACATATTATGCCGGTTTACGTTAGAGCTGTTGGTGAATGACGCTTCGTCGCTAAATAGAACGCGTGCAAAAAATCTGTCTTAGTCCCGTAATTTATCTTGTGCCCAGTGGCAGAACTGTACACAACGTTCAAATTCGTCGCCATGCAATTCCTGGTTCATTGAAATATGGTACGGGTGCAATCGATGTTGATGTAGCATTCTCAACACCGACGTTTTTGAGGTTCCCGATTCTCGCACAATTTGTCTGCTACTGATGTGAGGATTAGCCGCGACAGGAGCTAAAGCACTTACTTGGGCATCATTATTTGTTACAGGTCGTGGTTGACGTTTCACATGTGGCTGAACACTTCCTGTTTCCTTAATTAAGATAACTATGCGGCGAAAGGTCCGGACACTTGGATGATGTCGTCCAAGATACCGAGCAGCATACATAGCACACGCCCGTTGGGCATTTTGATCACAATAGCCATACATTAACACGATATCGACCTTTTCCGCAATTGTTAAACGGTCCATTTTAACACGGGTAATGTATCACGAAGCAAATACCGTCCGCACTGGCGGGATGTTACGTGATACCACGTACTTATACGTTTGTGACTATTACAGTGCCATCTATCACAAAGCCAAAAAAGTGGTCCAACTAAAACGTTCATATTTCCTTACGTACTACACGAATATGTAATAAAAATGGGGGTTCCTATTTTAAAAAACGCAGTTGATATCCGTTTGACCTATGGCAGCGCCATCTAGCGGGCCAACCATAGCGCCATCTGGTTTCCCCCTTCAAGCTAGACGAGTTTCGTTCTTTGTAGTTATTTCGTTTGATGCTTATTTCGGGGGATATTTGGCCTGGTCACTATCAATGGACCACCCTGTATATCTGCAAGTCGATGTCGGATGTGTTTTGTCACCTGGAAGCGGTACTGCTAGTACGCTTCACAACTATTGTCGATAAGCAGATCATATCAGAAGGCACATTATAGTACGCTTCACGACTATTTTCGATATCAGAAGGCAAATTAGATAATGTTTACAATAATCTATGACATGACAAGAGTGTTTTTCTCTGGCAATCATAACCCTGGCCAATTGTGCATCAATTCCTTGTCCAATCTGTACCTTTCCTAGTGTATATGAATGCGTGATATGAGAATATAATGGGATGTGGTAGGTTAAGGACTAACCTAAGAATAGTTAGAAAGCAGCAGGCTTGCCAAAACGTACCATCAGAAAGCTAAGCACAGAGGTTGTCTCGGGAGGGTTGTAGAAAGATCGAGTCGAACGAGAGTAGAGGGCGCTGGTTGGCCCTCAGCCAATGGGAGACCAGCAGTTTGAACGAAGGACCTTTGTCTCTGGAAAGCAGCCACGTTACGAATACTATTAGTAGTGGGGTCGAGCTGAAGAGAAGTGCTGCAGTTTAGCTCAGGTTGGTATATGGTAAGAAGTAGAAAAATGAGTTTCATCATCGTGGATAGCACTCTCGATGTGTTGTTTAGGGTTGGGTTGATTAGTGGAGTGTCGAGTTTCGGTTTAATTGTCATTAGTTTGGCGAAATAATATGATGGGGGAGTGGTAGTTGCAACCTCCTTTGTACTTGTGCTGACCATCAGTCTTACACCTTACACGACCGGCTTCAGGGCGTTAAATGATAGTATTTACGAAAGCGGGTGAAGATATTCCTTTGCAAACATAATTTTATTCTATGGAGGTAGATTTTGAAGTAGTGTTCTATGTAATGGGGTCTTGGCCACCGGCTCGCGGCGTTCCTGGGATGGCACAGTAGTTCCGACCGGTCGCTAAATGGGAACCACAGTGAAAATCAGAAACATTTTATTTGCAAGTGTTAGCTACATTTCCAGATACTTCTCTACATAGTCGCCGCTCCGACTTAGACATTTGTCAGAGCGTTATAACAAATTTCCAGTACCATTGTCATAGAAGGCAGCTGCCTGTGCTTTCCGACAATTCTCTACGCTGGCCTATAGCGTGTAGCCTGCGCCCAAGTGTTGTCTTCGTATCCAGAGTTTCATGTGAACAGAGATGATACTCAGGACGAGGCAATTAGGACTGGGTGATCGAACACTTTCCATTGAAAAGGCTGCGAGAGCGTCCTTACTGCCCCTGCAGAGTGCGGCTGGGAAATGCCATGAAGAAGGAAGTGTGTGACAGTTGTGTTAGGTGGGCTGCATTCATTAAGGCGAAGCCTCTCAGCCTACTACTTGGCGGGAGACATCGTTGTTCTAGGCACTTTTACTTGCTCACAGTGCGCTCACAACTGAAAAGAGCGTCTTGATGCGATCGGCGGTCATACTAGAGACACTACCCAACACATCTGTGCAAAGCTTCATCGGGTTTTCACTGTGGTGTCCATTTCGCGACCGGTCGGAACTTACTTTCTGGACAACCCTCGCATAGAGGTTTGAAATAGTTCAATGGTAGCGAACATTCAGGGAAGATAATTGAAAACGGGCTAGAATGCTTTTAGTTAATTTTTGGACGAATTCGCGGCACTTTCTTCGCAGTTTGTGTCCGCATCACCTGTGCGCGCGACTTACGAAAGAAAGCAGTAAGCAGTGCCTGTCAGAATGTCATGGTTGGTGAGTGTTTAACGATGGTCAGGAATTATTAGATGTAGCATGAATTGCAGGATAGATATTTTACTCTATTAACTTGAGTGTTGCGTTGAATCTCTTTGTGATTCGTGGTAGTTGCATTAAGGTTTATTGGTTGATTTGGGGGAGGGGATCAAACAGCGAAGTCATCGATCCCCTCGGATTAGGGAAGGATGGAGAAGAAAGTCGGCCATGCCCTTTCAAAGGAATCATCCCGGCATTTAGCTGCAGCGATTTAGGAAAATCATGGAAAACCTAAATCAGGATGGCCGAACGCGGGTTCCTCCAGAATGCGAGTCCAGTGTGCTAACCACTGCGCCACCTCGCTCGGTGGATGCATTATGCCGCCTACGTCTATGCAAGTGGTAGGCAGTGTATTGAACGGGGCAGTCAGCTAATAGAAAAATGTCCGAACACGTATTTAAAGTAATTTTGAACATTTTGAATTTGATCTTGTGTCAATTTTGTGTATGTTTTGAATTTATTTCTCTGTGAGGGAGAAATAGTCACGTGCTTAACAAAGATCCATGTGGTGCCTATGCCCATGGTCTTTCATTTACTGTCTCCCCGCTTTTTCTGCGTTAATATCAGAATTATAACACTTTCAGCCACGTATATGGTAAAATTCATGCAGCTTTTGCGTGAGTGATAGCATTTCTGGGCTCACGTTTCAGTCTGCTATGGATCATTTCATAGCGAGCATGTCCTCTGATGTGACTAAAGCTACAGTGAGTAGAATGTGAAGGAACATGCTGATTCAGAAAGAATACTTTTTCTGATTCCAAAACCTGTAGCATGATGGATGTGGAACACTAAGAATCACAATGAGTTTTATTAAAACAGTCTCCACTGAAGACATAGATGTACTCGAGCGTCAATACCACCATATCCACGCAGAAATAGCTGGTAACAAAATTTAGAGGCAGAAAATAGTTTGCGATCTGAAGAGGAAGCTATAGAAAAAAGGAGACCTCATGCAAGAAATCACCATCAAAATGTCGACAGTTTACATTAATCCATTTACAAAGCTAGGCGGAAAATTCTGCCGAAATTACCTATTAGTGTTCAGAAGGTTCATGTTGTTCCGAATACAATAAGTATGGGAACTACAGATGGGGTGGATTTGTTGCTAAATAATCATGTTGGTAAAAGCATTGTAATATTCTGCGAAGCTGAAAAGTTCAAAATACTTAGTCAGTGTAACAGAATATATGTCGATGAAGCATTCAAATATCACATGAAGTTTTTTGTCTCCTATTTACTAACTATGGGCTTGTTAATGCACATTACATTCCAATGATCTTTCCTTTGCTGAACGATAAGAAAACATCTTATAGTCTTTTCAGCAGCTGTCTAATTGTGATATGTAGGTCTGAAATTATCTCCATCAACAATGTTTTCAGTCTCTGAACAAACCATTATGAACGCTGAAAGTGAAATCAGAAACTTTCTACCTTGTATATTTTGATTGCCAATGCTGGATTTGATATAGTCAGTGACAGTTTTGTTGAGGACTTAATGTCACTGAGGCGTGTGTCTGAAAGGCTACAAAGTTTTGCGAATACTTACATAAACATAAACGCTCTCTTTGCACCACCCACGTGCGTGCAACTAAGTTGCAATAAAAGAGAACCTCGAAAGCTTGCGAAAGTTTCCACAGCAACCATTTCTATTACGGCAGCACAAACGTATATAAATTATTGAGGTACTGAGCAAATTCGACACTAAAATTGCTATCGGTTCCTCAAAACACAAGAAAAAGAAAAGGTCCACCATGGCTTTAAAAATTATGATGGTGCAAAGGCGAACTACAGAGCTGGAGGAACGCGCACAAGAATGCAATATGTGTAATTACTTTCCTGTAAAATAAAACTTGAAAGTACATATAATAGGAAAAAATAGCGATGTTAAATACGAACGTACATAGTAGGCTATATGACAGAAATGTAAATTAGCAACTACTTTTGGGATGTAAGACGATTCGCCCCTCGTGGAGCGTCCTGAGAAATTTTAAACGAATTCGTGCAAAAATGACGAATTCACATTTAAGAATTTTCTTTTTTTACTTACGACAGCCGCGAAAAATGTTTCACAGCTTCGACTTGAGGTACATAACTGCGTTGTTGCAACGGGAGGATTGGATCTCATCCCTGACTGTGAATGATGTGTGCCCTGCTTGGACCCTTAGGGGTCCAGGAGAGATGGATCCTATTTTTCTAACCCCTGGAGGCGTGGATCCTGCGTGCAAGTGTATTAGTGTTGTGGTGTTTAGTGTTGCTGTCAAGCCTGGTGGGGTATATAAGGGGGGGTGAGGCAGCGTCACTGCGAAGGATATGGAGATGCTGCTTACTATTGTGAGCTTTATCAGAGATAGCATTGACAGAGTTTGAAAGATGCCAGATTGTGGGTCTCCACTTGGCAGCCTGGTCGAATCGTGCAATATCCGGATTTTTGGGGCATTAGAATGTGGTAGTGACCCAGTGTTGGTCTGTATGGGAACTTAAGGGCAGGCATAGTACTTGTCAAGGTTCCGACGGACCACACCTGCCCACCACAAGGAAGAATCACCACATTATGCACCAAGCAAGCCGTAACCACTTCACGTCTGCGACTGCCGTGCGAGAACAAGTAATGGACTCCCTACAGCCTTCTGTGTCGTTTCTCACCATTGGCTGGAGACTGGCAGCAGCCGTAATAGGGCATTACTATCCCATGCGTAGGCTGTCGATTAAACTGAAACACAAACTGATGCATTTGCAGTGCTGTGAGTGGGAAGTAAGGACTGCTGATGAATGACGTCGCATTGTGTTCAGCGTTGAATCGTGTTTCTGCGCCACCCCAGATGACCATCGTCAACGACTATGGTAGCACCTGCAGAGAGGTCCCATTCTTCCAATGTTTTGGACAAGTGCAGTGGTATTACTCGGGAACCACTGGGTGAGACTTCAGGTCACAGCTGGTGTTGAGCCGGCCGCTGTGGCCGAGCGGTTCTAGGCGCTTCAGTCTGGAACCGCTCGACCGCTACGGTCGCAGGTTCGAATCCTGCCGCTGGCATGGATGTGCTTGATGTCCTTAGGTTAGCTAGTAGTTCTAAGCTCTAGGGTACTGATGACCTCAGATGTTAAGTCCCATAGTGCTCAGAGTGATTTGAACCATTTTTGCTGGTGCTGATTGAGGGAACTCTGGCGGCAGAACGGTACGTCACGGACATCCTGCATCATCAAGTGTTGCCCTTCATGCGACAGTATGGTGTTGCCTTTCTTCAACAGGAGAATGCTCGTCCACACCTGGCATATACATGTATATCTATGAAATGTCTGTGTGATGTTGAGGCACTTCTGTGGCCAGCAAGATCCTCAGATCAGGTTCGGTAGACCATGATTGAGACCAGCTCGGACGTTAACTTCGTCCCAGTGGTAGTATCCCAGACATTATGGACCGGTTACAACAGTTGCCGATCATTTTGGCTCAGGGGAGGGCAAAAAGTCATTATGACACTTCTCAACCGGATCAGTGCTTGCATCTAGACCAGACTGGGTGCAACATCATACTCATAAGTAATCTTATATTGTCACGTTGTTTACAAATTTGACGCCATTTGCAGGCCGGAGTGGCCGAGCGGTTCTAGGCGATACAGTCTGGATCGCGCGACCACTAAGGTCGCAGATTCGAATCCTGCTTCGGACATGGATGTGTGTGATGTCCTTAGGTTAGTTAGGTTTAAGTAGTTCTAAGTTCTAGGGGAGCCGGCACGGTAGCTCAGCGTGTTCGGTGAGAGGGTTAGTTGCCCTCTGTAATAAAAAACTGATTTAATCGGTCAATAACGAACTTAAACGGATGTCTTACGACGTCCGCCCCGAGCAGATGCAACGAACGAAAGTGAATAAAATGAGATTTAAAAAAAAAAATAAAAAAAAGGGGGACTGATGACCACAGCTGTTAAGTCCCATAGTGCTCAGAGCCATTTTTTTTACTCCATTTTGTAATCACTGAAATAATATCATATACCCTCCCAAACCATGCCGGTCACTGTGGCCGAGCGGTTCTAGGCGCTTCAGTCTGGAACCGCTCGACCGCTACGGTCGCAGGTTCGAATCCTGCCACTGGCATGGATGTGCTTGATGTCCTTAGGTTAGCTAGTAGTTCTAAGTTCTAGGGGACTGATGACCACAGCAGTTAAGTCCTATAGTGCTCAGAGCCATTTTTTTTTACTCCATTTTGTAATCACTGAAATAATATCATATACCCTCCCAAACCATGCCGTCCACTGTGGCCGAGCGGTTCTAGGCGCTTCAGTCCGGAACCGCGTGACCGCTACGGACGCAGTTTCGAATCCTGCCTCGGTCTTGGATGTGTGTGATGTCCTTGGGTTAGTTAGGTTTAAGTAGTTCTAAGCTCTAGGGGACTGATGACCTCAGATGTTGAGTCCCATAATGCTCAGAGCCATTTGAACCATTTTTCAACCCGAACCATGATGTTTAATCTCGTTTCTCCTCCCCTTCTCGGTGCTTCACTTTTATCAGGAAGTGTATTTTATATCCTTTCGGAAATCTGTAAATTCGCTTCAGTAAGGAAAGTAACTACGACACTTAGCGAAAATGATTCAAGGAAACAATGGAATATGTAAAACATGGGTGGCTACATCACATACTTTAAGAGACTGGCAATGTACTGCATCTGATGCTACTTGTTTATTAAGGTACCGTAGTGACCAAAATAAATTTTAACTAGAAAAATAAGATACTTTCGTTTGCTTACCATTTGTAAATGGAAGGGTTACAAATTACGTTCCTTCGCATATGAGTTGCGACAAAACTTTTTTCTAAAGCGATTTTTTTAAGAACATGAATTGAGTTGTGAACATAACCTCCTTTGAAGTCAATGCATTTGAGCCAGCGAATTCGTAATTTATTATTACATTAGAAAACAAATTTGTTTCTAGTTCTGTACAAAAGTCATTTACAACACTTACAACTTTTGCATTAGATTTAATGTCATCCTTCAGATCGCTTTTTTCGTGACACATGGCCAAACAGGAGAAATAAGATTGTTGGTGTAAGGGTACTTCCCTACAAGAACGACCGCAAACCGTAGAAACCAGACGCGGCTATGCGCGCATCTTGGTCTGATGGGCAAAAGCAGTCAGCTGGCAGGGAGTAAGCGTTTTGACAGCTAAATAGGTGTGCCGGCCCTGCTACCGTGTGTTTAGAGGGAGCTACCGATTGTCAGTAGTTGGCGCCAACATTGAGCCTCACACGGACACTGCGCCTGTTTGTCATCACCAGTTTCATCCAGATATATGGTGTACGCATGGGATGGCCAAACATTCATCAAAAAATGACATTTTTGTCGTAGGTCGGGCTAGCTTACCTTCCAGGCAGCGGTTAGCGCAGCGGAAAGAGTGGAAGAAGCTAATTAGAATGCCGTAGGGTCAAGTGCCTATGAGGAAATTTCTTTTAATTTTCAAACTTTACATTATCTAAAGTGCAAATAAACCGAAATAACGCTCAATATATTGTGTTTCTTAATATCTTCATTAAAGGTGTATTTGGGATGCAAACAAATTTTCAAGTAAGGATTGTACTTACAGCATACACGACGACTAAGCAAATAATTTTGCAGGAGGGGATTGTAATTAAAGCGTACAGGACTTCGTAATCCGTTAGTTTCATGTTGACCTTCAAGCACCGCTCAGCAGCTGCACGCGAACGAAAGATGCCCGGTGCAAGATGCCGAGAAAATTACTGCTTACGCTGTTTTTACGCTGAATAAAATACAAAACGTGTAAATTATCAACTGTACGACAGTAAAAATGTTTTATATACGAAGTTCTCATGTACGCCTTACAAGCGCTTGCTGGAAATTTATTTGCAATCCCAAATTTTCTTTTGCCTTTTCTTTTCGTGCATTTTATGAAAATTTGAATAAATAAAACATGCTGAGCATTGTTTCCGCTTATTTGCAGAATACTCGCAAGTAACGAAAAAATTGAAAATAAAAAAGTTGACACATACACTATGTGATCAAAAGTATCCGGACGACACTAAAAACATACGTTTTTCATATTAGGTGCAATGTGCTGCCACCTAGCGGCAGGTACTCCATATCAGCGAGCTCAGTAGTCATTAGACATCGTGAGAGAGCAGAATGGGGCGCTCTGCGGAACTCACGGACTTCGAACGTGGTCAGGTGATTGGGTGTCACTTGTGTCATGTGTCTGTATGCGAGATTTACACACTCCTAAACATCCCTAGGTCCACTATTTCCGATGTGATAGTGAAGTGGAAACGTGAAGGGACACGTGCAGCACAAAAGCATACGGGCAGTCTGTTGACTGACAGAGACCGCCGACCGTCGTCGTAATGTGTAATAGGCAGACATCTATCCAGACCATCACACAAGAATTCAGAACTGCATCAGGATCCACTACAAGTACTGTGACAGTTAGGCTGGAAGTGAGAAAACTTGGATTTCATGGTCGAGCGGCTGCTCATAAGCCACACATCACGCCGGTAAATGTCAAACGACGCCTCGCTTGGTGTAAGGAGCGTAAACATTGGACGATTCAACAGTGATAAACGTTGTGTGGAGTGACGAATCACGGTACACAATGTGGCGATCCTATGGCAGGCAGTGGGTATGGCGAATGCCCGGTGAACGTCACCTGCCAGCGTGTGTAGTGCCAACAGTAAAATTCGGAGGCGGTGGTGTTATGGTGTGGTCGTGTTTTACATGGAGGGGGCTTGCACACCTCGTTGTTTTGCGTGGCACTATCACAGCACAGGCCTACACTGATGTTTTAAGCACCTTCTTGCTTCCCACTGTTGAAGAGCAATGAGGGGATGGCGATTGTGTCTTCCAACATGATCGAGCACCTGCTCATAATGCACGGCCTGTGGCGGAGTGGTTACAAGACAATAACATCCCTGTAATGGACTGGCCTGCACAGAGACCCGGCCTGAATCGTATATAAACACCTCTACGATGTTTTGGAATGCCGACTTCGCCCCAGGCCTCACAGACCGATATCAATACCTCCCTCAGTCCAGCACTTCGTGAAGAATGGGCTGCCATTCTTCAAGAAACCTTCCAGCACCTGATTGGACGTATACCTGCGAGAGTGGAAGCTGTCATCAAGGCTAAGGGAGGGCTAACACCATATTGAATTCCAGCATTACCGACAGTTGAAGAAGGTCGTAATGTGTAATCGGCAGACATCTATCCAGACCATCACACAGTACTTGTAAGTGATTTTTAGCCATTTGTTCGGATACTTTTGGTCACACAGTGTAGGTACTGGCACCTGCAATCGTCGGTCGATCGTTTCGCCTTCTTGCCATTGCGCCAAACTCTAGCAGAAAATTACACTACCATAAATGGGTGATGCCTCCCCCAATCCGCGTGAAAACTGCAATTTTTTTTTTTTACACTAGGCCATCTGTATGTAGCTTCCACTTCTGTCGAAGTCAGTTACGGCCAAGCTTTGCGTATACCATAAATTTGGACGAAATGGCTGATGATGAGCAGGTGCAGCCCCTTGTCAGTAATAAGCACACGCCGTGAATATGAGAAATACTATGTCTGCAAAAGTGAGAGTAGGTAAACGCATACTTGGACACGCAGCTGGGAAATACTCGTGCTCCCCAGCCATTACCGGAATGCTTGGAAACGATAATCCTTGAGGCTGAACTGAATGGCAACCACAGGATTTATATAAAGCTAAATTGAATGCAGATTAATCCAGACTCATTACAGAAAAGCCAATACCATCTTTATAAAGAGAAAAATAAGACGAGTTTTTAGGTGAAAACGCAGCTTTAGTAAGTTAATTAAGGTCAAAAGTTTTGCAACTACTGTAAAATGAACTTACAAAATTAGTATCTTAACAACGCCTTATGCGATTTTCATCAACTAAGTGTCCATGGATAGGCCTAATTGAGTACTATAAGGATATGATTGTAGATTTCTTGTAAATAAACTACTGGCCACTAAAATTGCTACACCAAGACGAAATGCAGATGATAAACGGGTATTCATTGGACAAATATATTATACTAGAACTGACATATGATTACATTTTCACGCAATTTGGGTGCATAGATCCCGAGAAATCAGTACCCTGAACAACCACCTCTGGCCTTAATAACGGCCTTGATACGACTGGGCATTGAGTCAAACAGAGCTTAGATGGCGTGTACTGGTACTGCTGCCCATGCAGCTTCAACACGATACCACAGTTCATCAAGAGTAGTGACTGGGGTAATGTGACGAGCAAGTTGCTAGGCTACCATTGACCACACGTTTTCAATTGGTGAGAGATCAGGAGAATGTGCTGGCCAGGGCAGCAGGCGAACATTTTCTGTATGCAGAAAGGCCCGTACAGGACATGCGGTCGTGCATTATCCTGCTGAAATCTAGGGTTTCGCAAGGATCGAATGAAGGGTAGAGCCACGGGTCATAGCACATCTAAAATGTAACGTCCACTGTTCTAAGTGCCGTCAATGCAAACAAGAGGTGACCTAGACGTGTAACCAATGGCACTCCATACCATCACGCCGGGTGATATGCCAGTATGGCGATGACGAATACACGCTTCCAATGTGCGTTCACCGCGATGTCGCCAAACACAGATGCGACCATCATGATGCTATAAACAGAACCTGGATACATCCGAAAAAATGACGTTTTGCCATTCGTGCACCCAGGTTCGTCGTTGAGTACACCATCGCAGGCGCTCCTGTCTGTGATGCAGTGTCAAGCGTAACCGCAGTCACGGTCTCCGAGCTGATAGTCCATGCTACTGCAAACGTCGTCGAACTGTTCGTGCAGATGGTTGTTGTCATGCAAACGTCCCCATCTGTTGACTCAGGGATCGAGACGTGGCTGCACGATCCGTTACAGCCATGCGGATAAGATGCGTGTCATCTCGACTGCTAGTGATACGAGGCCGTTGGGATCCAGCACGGCGTTCTGTATTACCCTCCTGAACCCACTAATTCCATATTCCGCTGACAGTCATTGGATCTCGACCAGCGCGAGCAGCAATGTTCCTAACCGCCGTGTGCTTCACGTCTCCTATGCAGCGAGCTACCTTAATTTAAGTATTAACTATATTTGTCTTACTTGTCACTTCTTCTTCCGTGTGTTTTTGCTTTTAGGAAGCTTTAATTGTCGAGTGCTATTAATAGTGTTCCATAGATTTCGTGTTTGTTTTGAATACAGTCAGAGAGAGTCCCTTTAGTCAACCATAGTGCCAGTAGTGCCAGTGGTTGTTTTCAATACAGTCCAGAGACAGGTAGTGCTATTTTCATTGTTTTCTACAAGAAGTGGCTAGCAATCACAGTTTAGTCAATAATCAGCCGCCTTTAGTAAATTAGCAGTCTAGTTAAAAGTTGATTAACTCTCTTCAGTAAATTGATTCCTTAGGATGGATAGGATGTATGACTGCTGTGTACGGACGCAGGAGGAGCTGGCCACTGTTCGCGAACAGCTGAGCGTGTTGATGGCCGCGGTCAGCCGTCTTCAGGCTGCTGCCTCGGAGTGTAGCGGCAGTGGGGAGTCTGGTGCGTCGTATGGTACACCCCAGGTGTTACATGCTTCACCCACTGTCCCTGCTGTCGAGACATCTTCGCGGGTACCGGGCGCGGTTGGGCCACCCTCTCCCTAGGGGGAGTGGCGGGTTCAGCAGCGTTCGCGGCGCACGAGGCGGAGGGTAAATGTGGAGGCTGGCCGTGTGGCATCGCCCGCTCTGCCTGTGAGTGGACGTGTGACTGCTCCTTCAGCAAGGTCCGAGCAGGCACACGGGGGGGAGGGGTTTATTAGTTGTTGGGAGCTCCAACGTTAGGCGGGTGATGGAGCCCCTTAGGGAAATAGCGGAAAGGTCGGGGAAGAAGGCCATTGTTCACTCTGTCTGCTTGCCGGGTGGTCTCATCCGAGATGTGGGGGAGGCCCTACCGGCGGCGATAGAGAGCAGTGGGTGCACCCGACTGCAAATTGTTGCTCATGTCGGCACCAATGACTCCTGCCGTCTGGGTTCAGAGGTCATCCTCAGTTCGTACAGGCGGTTGGCGGAATTGGTGAAGGCGGAAAGCCTCGCTCGCGGGGTCGAATCAGAGCTAACTATTTGTAGTATCGTTCCCAGAACCGATCGCGTTCCTCTGGTTTGGAGCCGAGTGGAAGGCTTAAACCAGAGGCTCAGACGATTCTGCGGAGATCTGGGGTGCAAATTTCTCGACCTCCGCTATCGTGTGGAGAAATGTAGGGTCCCCCTGAATAGGTCAGGCGTGCACTACACGCCGGAAGCGGCTACAAGGGTAGCGGAGTACGTGTGGAGTGCACATGGGGGTTTTTTAGGTTAGAGAATTCCCTCCCTAGGCCCAACAAGACGCCTCCTGAGACGCGGCAAGCTAGGAGTAGGCAAAATGCAACAGGGAATAACAATATTAATGTGCTAATAGTAAACTGCAGGAGCGTCTATAGAAAGGTCCCAGAATTGCTCTCATTAATAAACGGTCACAACGCCCATATAGTACTAGGGACAGAAAGTTGGCTGAAACCAGACGTAAACAGTAATGAAATCCTAAACTCAGATTGGAATGTATACCGCAGAGACAGGCTGGACAGTGAAGGGGGAGGCGTGTTTATAGCGATAAGAAGTGCAATAGTATCGAAGGAAATGGACGGAGATCCGAAATGTGAAATGATTTGGGTGAAAGTCACGGTTAAAGCAGGCTCAGACATGGTAATTGGATGTCTCTATAAGCCCCCTGGCTCAGCAGCTGTTGTGGCTGAGCACCTGAAGGATAATTTGTAAAATATTTCGAGTAGATTTCCCCACCATGTTATAGTTCTGGGAGGAGATTTTAATTTGCCGGATATAGACTGGGAGACTCAAACGTTCATAACGGGTGGCAGGGACAAAGAATCCAGTGAAATTTTTTTAATTGCTTTATCTGAAAACTATCTTGAGCAGTTAAACAGAGAACCGACTCGCGGCGATAACATATTAGACCTTCTGGTGACAAACAGACCCGAACTATTTGAAACAGTTAACGCAGGACAGGGAATCAGCGATTATAAAGCGGTTACGGCATCGATGATTTCAGCCGCAAATAGAAATATTAAAAAAGGGAGGAAGATTTTTCTGTTTAGCAAAAGTGGCAAAAAGCAGATTACAGAGTACCTGACGGCTCAACACAAAAGTTTTGTCGCAAGTACAGATAGTGTTGAGGATCAGTGGACAAAGTTCAAAACCATCGTACAATATGCGTTAGATGAGTATGTGCCAAGCAAGATCGTAAGAGATGGAAAAGAGCCACCGTGGCACAACAACCGAGTTAGAAAGCTGCTGCGGAAGCAAAGGGAACTTCACAGCAAACATAAACATAGCCAAAGCCTTGCAGTCAAACAAAAATTACGCGAAGCGAAATGTAGTGAGAGGAGGGCTATGGGAGAGGCGTTCAATGAATTCGAAAGTAAAAGTTCTATGTACTGACTTGGCAGAAAATCTCAAGAAATTTTGGTCTTATGTCAAAGCGGTAGGTAGATCAAAACAAAATGTCCAGACACTCTGTGACCAAAATGGTACTGAAACAGAGGATGACAGACTAAAGGCTGAAATACTAAATGTCTTTTTCCAAAGCTGTTTCACAGAGGAAGACTGCACTGTAGTTCCTTCTCTAGATTGTCGCACAGATGACAAAATGGTAGATATCGAAATAGACGACAGAGGGATAGAGAAACAATTAAAATCACTCAAAAGAGGAAAGGCCACTGGACCTGATGGGATACCAGTTCGATTTTACACAGAGTACGCGAAGGAACTTGCCCCCCTTCTTGCAGCGGTGTACCGTAGGTCTCTAGAAGAGCCTTGCGTTCCAAAGGATTGGAAAAGGGCACAGGTCATCCCAGTTTTCAAGAAGGGACGTCGAACAGATGTGCAGTACTATCGACCTATATCTCTAACGTCGATCAGTTGTAGAATTTTGGAACACGTATTATGTTTGAGTATAATGACTTTTCTGGAGACTAGAAATCTACTCTGTAGGAATTAGCATGGGTTTCGAAAAAGATGGTCGTGTGAAACCCAGCTCGCGCTATCCATCCACGAGACTCGGAGGGCCATAGACACGGGTTCACAGGTAGATGCCGTGTTTCTTGACTTCCGCAAGGTGTTCGATACAGTTCCCCACAGTCGTTTAATGAACAAAGTAAGAGCATATGGACTATCAGACCAATTGTGTGATTGGATTGAGGAGTTCCTAGATAACAGAACGCAGCATGTCATTCTCAATGGAGAGAAATCTTCCGAAGTAAGAGTGATTTCAGGTGTGCCGCAGGGGAGAGTCATAGGACCGTTGCTATTCACAATATACATAAATGACCTGGTGGATGACATCGGAAGTTCACCGAGGCTTTTTGCAGATGATGCTGTGGTGTATCGAGAGGTTGTAACAATGGAAAATTGTACTGAAATGAAGGAGGATCTGCAGCGAATTGACGCATGGTGCAGGAAATGGCAATTGAATCTCAATGTAGACAAGTGTAATGTGCTGCGAATACATAGAAAGATAGATCCCTTATCATTTACCTACAAAATAGCAGGTCAGCAAATGGAAGCAGTTAATTCCATAAATTATCTGGGAGTAGGCATTAGGAGTGATTTAAAATGGAATGATCATATAAAGTTGATCGTCGGTAAAGCAGATGCCAGACTGAGATTCATTGGAAGATTCCTAAGGAAATGCAATCCGAAAACAAAGGAAGTAGGTTACAGTACGCTTGTTCGCCCACTGCTTGAATACTGCTCAGCAGTGTGGGATCCGTACCACATAGGGTTGATAGAAGAGATAGAGAAGATCCAACGGAGAGCAGCGCGCTTCGTTACAGGATCATTTAGTAATCGCGAAAGCGTTACGGAGATGATAGATAAACTCCAGTGGCAGACTCTGCAGGAGAGACGCTCAGTAGCTCGGTACGGGCTTTTGTTGAAGTTTCGAGAACATACCTTCTCCGAAGAGTCAAGCAGTATATTGCTCCCTCCTACGTATATCTCGCGAAGAGACCATGAGGATAAAATCAGAGAGATTAGAGTCCACACAGAAGCATACCGACAATCCTTCTTTCCGCGAACAATACGAGACTGGAATAGAAGGGAGAACCGATAGAGGTACTCAGGGTACCCTCCGCCACACACCGTCAGGTTGCTTGCGGAGTATGGATGTAGATGTAGATACGATGAATCGCAATCGCGATAGGCTACAGTCATGATGCTGTAAACAGAACCTGGATTCATCGGAGAAAATGACGTTTTGCCATTCGTGCACCCAGGTTCCTCGCTGAGTACACCATCGCAGGCGCTCCTGTCTGTGATGCAGCGTCAAGGGTAACCGCAGCCATGGTGTCCGAGTTGATAGTCCATGCTGCTGCAAACGTCGTCGAACTGTTCATGCAGATGGTTGTTGTCTTGCAAACGTCCCCGTCTGTTGACTCAGGGATCGAGACATGGCTGCACGATCCGTTACAGCCATGCGGATAAGATGCCTGTCATCTCGACTGCTAGTGATACGAGGCCGTTGGGATCCAGCACGGCGTTCCGTATTACCCTCCTGAACCGACCGATTCCATATTCTGCTAACAGTCATTGGATCTCGACCAACGCGAGCAGCAATGTCGCGATACGATAAACCGCAATCGCGATAGGCTACAATCCGACCTTTATCAAAGTCGGAAACGTGATGGTACGCATTTATCCTCCTTACACGAGGCATCACAACAACGTTTCACCAGGCAACACCGGTCAACTGCTGTTTGTGTATGACAAATCGGTTGTAAACTTTCCTCATGTCAGTACGTTGTAGGTGTCGCCACCGGCACCAACTTGGTGTGAATGCTCTGAAAAGCTAATCATTTGCATATCACAGCATCTTCTTCCTGTCGGTTAAATTTCGCGTCTGTAGCACGTCATCTTTGTGTTGTAGCAATTTTAGTGGCCAGTAGTGTATTATGTATTTTGAACTGGCGGAGAAACCCAGCATTGTCCAGGTATTTATTTATTGCATTCTTCTACTAGTTCACTTCTTCATCCCTCCACACTCTGTCCACCTCCTCCTTCCCCTCTCTATACCCATATCTCCGCCCCCCTTGTTACACTTACATCGATTAGAAGTTACATTTCATATGTAGGTTTATATTATGTAACTTTGTATCTGCAATTGACGAAGGGTGTATTCTGTGTTGTTTAAACTTCTTGATCTATGGCAAGGAAATTAGAGTTTTGTAATGTATATTAGAAAAAAGCAAAAGAAAATGTAGGAATGGTAAATTATAATAGTATGACAATGTTTATAAAAAGAAAAGGTTTGTTAAAAGCTGATTCATGCTTAGGGCACTTGTATTTGCAACATGTAAACGCTGAAGGGAGTCCCTCCGCAACGGAAGTGGCATGGCGCGATGTAAAACTTGGGTTTGGCGGTCGAACTGAACGGCTCCTTTGTGTGATTAACACGCAGTATGTGGCTAGCCTTAGTACGGTACATTTCGACGGTTCTAAGAGTGGCATTTGGAAGCTGCATTATAAAGGATTTGCCTCGGATGTGGTTCTGGCTATTATTTGGTATTCACGCCATAATGGAAAGGCTCCAATATGTTGAAAATCCGACGCCAAGAAGAGGTTTTATAGAGCATTCGTACATCAAGAGCCGTGAGTATAGTCACCCGCCATGTCGCCTGCTACAAATCTTCGCCACTGCTTCACAAATTTCGTACATACACTGAAGTAATGTATATGGGTATGGACCATTTAATTTGTGTGTTGTTTCAGTAATATCCATACGAAACATAAATTCGTGTCCGGAACCATATTTTCAATCCTGATCACGAACCTACGTATGGTCCTCACCTAAGTGCTACTAAAACCGAGTCTCTTGATTTATATGAACAATTCTTGCATTCATGTGTTTAAAAGTAATTTTTTGTGTAAAGTAAAAGGAGTAGTAAAGGTTAAAGCTAAAACCACAAATGTGAAGTTGGATAGGATTTTGATAAAGTATGCTTTGATATTATGAAATATAGTTTGGTAGGATTGCAGTGCACGATTGTGTAAATATTATTGAAAAGAATACCTGCTTCACAGGTAACTAAAGTTCAAGTACATATAAATCTTTAATGAACAGATTTACAATAGTATTGTTAGGTGAAAGATTGTGCACAATTTTAAAGGAGGTGTAATTTTGGTGCTCATCACGAAAGATTCCTTTTTGGAAGTTAATTAAACCCAGCGTTGTATTTTATTGTCTTGCAAAGAAATTTATGAGCTACTTCAAGTGAAATTAATGGTTAGCTTTTAGAGTTAGACTTTACTATTGTAATAATCAAAGAGCGTTGAATAGAGGAACTATACAATTTTATGGGTCCGCATCATATTCTCCACCTATTTGAAAAAACTGGACTATTACTGTTGCTAAGGAAAGCTGATATATGTAGAGGAGCTTAAACAGTGTATTTACGATGTTATTCATCTTTATTTGTATTTTTCATGTCAGTCAAGATAGAAACCCGTCATGTCCAAATTTAGTTCTCCACTTCATGCACTGACATTTCAGTATTTGATTAAGTAATGCTCTTGAGTGTGGCTGTCATTAGTAAGAGTCTGCTGCAAATTACTCCCCATAATTTACTGGTGTGTGTGCTATTGGTAACTGCTGCTCCACGCAGTACAGAGTGCACTGTGTCAGTTTGTATCCTGTTTGCTATTCAAAGGGAAATCTCAACAGAAGGAACTTCAATAACCAATATTGAATTTTCTGAAAAATATATTTACAAAATTAATGTGCCTAATTGGGCTGGAGACCGTTCATTTTTCTCTTTCATTTCTGATTTTACCACTTTCGTTTACTCCCAAGATTAAATCCCGTTTGGTTTTTCTGTTATTTCATCAAATTCAAAATTATAGTCCGATACGCTTGTCCATTAGACACACGAACGGTCGAACTTCAAAATTCTCTCAGAGGGTAACATTAGCGTGTTTCACGGCTCGTTAGTGTTATGTGTGGCTTTTCCCGTGGCAGGACTAGAGGTACGGTTGTTAGGGAAGAGTGATATACATTAGTGTTATACCCTATCTCTGTCCATCCCCCACTTCCCGTATCTCTGTCTATCATCTCCTCCCCCTCTTTCTATCTACCACCTTTTCCCCCATCTCTCTTTCCCATGCTCCATGTCCCTGTCCCTCATCTCCACTCATCCCTCTCTCTGTTCATCTCCAGCACCCCCTCTATCTGTCCACCTCCTCCACCCCCACACTTTATCTGTCTCCTCCTGCTCCTCCGTCTCCCTGTCCATCTCCTCCTACCCACTCTCTGCATCAATCTGACCCTTCCTCTCTGTCCACCTCCTCCTCTCCAATCTAATTCCATCTCTTCCTCCCCCTCTCTCTGACCATCTCCTCCTTCCCCTCACTCTCTGTCTATCCTCTCCTCCCCCATCTCATTACCAGTCTCTTTCTTTATGTCTTTCTCTTTTGGAAAAATCCTAAGGAAATGCAATCCGAAAACAAAGGAAGTAGGTTACAGTACGCTTGCTCGCCCGCTGCTTGTATACTGCTCAGCGGTGTGGGATCCATGCCGGATGGGGTTGATAGAGGGATAGAGAAGATCCAACGGAGAGCAGCGCACTTCATTCCAGGATCATTTAGTAATCGCGAAAGCGTTAAGGACATGATAGATAAACTCCAGTGGAAGACTCTGCAGGAGAGACGCTCAGTGGCTCGGTACGGGCTTTTAAGTTTCGAGAACATACCTTCACCGAAGAGTCAAGCAGTATATTGCTCCCTCCTACGTATATCTCGCGAAGAGACCATGAGAATAAAATCAGAGAGATTAGAGCCCACACAGAAGCATACCGACAGTCCTTCTTCCCACGAACAATACGAGACTGGAATAGAAGGGAGAACCGATAGAGGTACTCAAGGTACCCTCGGCCACACACCGTCAGGTGGCTTGCGGAGTATGGATGTAGATGTAGATGTAGATGCTGTCCATCTCCTACTATCCCCTCTCTCTGTCCAGTCACCCTTCTGTCCATCTCCTCCTCCTATCTGAGCCTATCTCCTCCTTCTCCGTCGCTCTCAGTCCATTACGTCGTCCTCACTTCTCTCTCCATGTAATCACACTCAACGCAACAGGAAGCCGATACATGTTACCCTTACATTAATTCTTTCCAGATAGTAATTAATACGTGGACCAAATTTGATTGAAATAGTTCCAAGTGTTAAGGATGACATCTTTACCCGCAGCTTTATTCGCATACGCACATGTCAAATGTATTTCACACATATTTAACATATTTAACGCTGTGACTTCTGAAATTTTCCCGGCATATTTCTTCTCCAAGTAATTTTCAGGTTTGCAACCCGTCAACATTCTGCCACGATATTTCACCAAAGAGACGTCCGGCCATCCTCAGGTGAGTAGACGAAGTGCTGAAGAGACCTTTTCTTTGTGATACGGTACACTACAGCATCACCAACCTTCCGCGGTCTAACTGTGTTGGCGAGCCAGTAAGTATAAACCATAGGGCAGTGACAGTGCGTCACTGCAATACACTTTGGAGGTGTTGCGGTGGGACTTGGAGTCCCATACCACGCTGCAACGGTGACAGTAGTCTTTTGTCCACCATAAAAACGCAGTCCGACATGGACAGGTAAGATCTGAAAGGCGTGGACGTCGAATGGAGGGCGAGCCCTGGCAAAAGAGGCAGCCGTGGGAGGCGTGCCAGGCCAAGTGCTAGTCCTGTTCGGAAGTGAAGAGACCTGTTTTTTTTATTTATTGTCATTTTGCACCTCATACAAGGTGGGCTGGCAGCGGTTAATTTTACTCCGCTCTTCAGCCACAAGCAGTACAATAAATGAAAAACCAATGAAGACATAAAAGGAACACATTGGCGGTTAAAAAACAGTAGATACAGTAATGAAAAAAAACATGAAGCCGTTCACACTCGACAAAAAACAAGAAAACTGTCGGCACTGTGCACAAACACTGATGATTTAGACGACACACGTGAACGAAGGAGCGTGGGCGGCGAGAAACACTGAATCATAAACACGGTGGCACACACACGAAAAACTGATGGCGATGATCTCCGGCGCGCGAATGTCCACTGAACGTGTGTGAATCCGAGGACCTGCCAAGAGGGGAAGAAGGTGGTGGGGGAGGGAGAGGGGAGAGCAGAGATGCCAATGCCAGAGGAGATGGTGGGAGGAATGAAGGTATGTGGGTAGGGGAAGCCCGGGGGGAGGAGGGGGGAGGAAGGGAGGAGGGAGGGAAGGGAGAGAGAAGGGAGAGAGAGTGCCCTAAGGAAAAAACACAGGAAGTTGGAGGATTAAAGTTGGTAGGAGGGGTAGATGGAGGGGAGAAGGGCATCATCAGGGAGGGGGAGCTGGCGGAAGCCACCTTGGGAGAGAGTAAGGAGAGTGGAGAGATGGAGAGATGGAGAGCAGGTGGGACGTAAAAATATAGGCACGGCAGCGGACGGGGGGGGGGGGGGGAGAGGATGTGAGAGACAGGCAGGTGAGGGGGTCTAGTTTACGGCGGGAGATGTAGAGGATCTGTATCTGTTCGAGGAAAAGGAGGATGTGGGGGAACGGGATAAGGTCATACAGGATCCACGTGGGGGAGGGGAGACAGATATGATAGGCAAGGCGAAGAGCATGGTGTTCGAGAATTGAAGGGATTTGTAAAAGGTAGGAGGGGCGGAGATCCAGGCAGGGTGGGCATAGCAGAGGATAGGGCAGATGAGGGATTTGTAGGTGTGGAGGATGGTGGAGGGGTCCAGACCCCATCTACGGCCAGAAAGGAGCTTGAGGAGACGGAGTCAGCAGCGTGCCTTGGCTTGGATTGTCCGGAGATGGGGGGTCCAGGAGAGACGACGGTCAAGGGTGACGCCAAGGTACTTAAGGGGGGAGGGTGAGGGCGATAGGACGGCCATAGATGGTGACATAGAAGTCGAGGAGGCGGAAGGAAGGGGTGGTTTTGCCTACAATGATCGCCTGGGTCTTGGAAGGATTGACCTTAAGCAACCACTGGTTGCACCAAGTGGTGAACCGGTCAAGAAGGGATTGGAGAAGGTGTTGGGAGCGCTGCAGGATGGGGGCGAGGGCAAGGAAGGCGGTGTCATCGGCGTACTGGAGAAGGTGGATGGGTGGGGGGGGGGGGTGATGGCGGCGGCATGTCCGCCGTATACAAAAGGTAGAGAAGAGGGGAGAGGACGGAACCTTGAGGCACACCGGCGGAGGGGAAAAAGGTGTAGGAATCCGTTTGATGGATGGTGACGTAAGAAGGACCTTGGGAAAGAAAGGACCTGATCAGACGGACGTAGTTAATAGGAAGGGCGAAGGTTTGGAGCTTGAAGAGGAGACCGGAATGCCACACATGGTCATAGGCGCGTTCGAGGTCGAGGGAGAGGAAGAAGAGACCTGATGCAGTCATGGTATTTATAGCGAATTCCGCGCATGCGAGTCGTACTGGCGGTTTACGGCGCATGCGTTAGGAGGTGACATGCGCGAGCCTGCCAAGTCGTATGTGCTGCCCTCAGTGGTGAAGTAAAAACAATCTAATCGCTGAGTACCGACTCAGCATGTCGATTCCGTTGTGACTGCATAATTTTAATAATTGGATTCCAATTTTTATCCAGCTGAAAGCCGTTATCACGATTTATTAAGTTATCAGCAAGACGTATTTCCACGAATTCTTTAATTACAGAGTCCCAGAAGCTCGAAACCGGTGCTAAAATTTTGGTATTATTGTATTCCATTGAATGTCCCATGGAAATACAATGTTCTCCTACTGGTGATCTTAAAGGTTGCCGCAGACGGGTGTGTCTTTCGCGTTCTTCACAGCGTTGCTGGACCGTTCGTGTCGTCTGACCTATATACACTGAGTCACACTCATAGGGAATTTTATAAGCACCCGCCTTCCGCAATTGCAGATTACCTTTAGCGGATCCGACTAAGGCCTTGGTCTTTGCTGGTGGACGGAAGATGACAATATTATACTTCCTAAGCAATCTTCCTATTTTAGAAGACATGTTCCCGGCGTATGGAAGGAACGCAGTTGACTTATAGTTGTCATCAGTGTCCTCAGAGCGTTGCTTCTTGTTATTATAATTGTGCATGGCCTTCCGTATTTGACGCGAAGTATAGCTATTCTCTTTAAAAACCTTCTCCAGATGCACTAATTCTTCGTGAAGGCTGTCAGCATCCGATATTACATGCGCCCGATGAATTAAAGTGCTGAGAACACCGGCGGTTTGTGGGGGGGTGATGGCAGCTGGACGCCTGAAGATATAGATCTGTATGTGTGGATTTTCTGTGCACCGAATGTCCCAAAGATCCCTCATTCCTACGGCGTACTAACACATCTAGAAGGGGTAAAGTCCTATCCTTCTCAATCTACATAGTAAACTTGATATTCTCATGTAAAGAGTTTAAATAACAAAGGAATTTTTCTAGTTGTCTGCCATGAGGCGATACAACGAAAGTATCATCTACATAGCGCCAGAAAACTGTAAGCTTTAAGACGGCCCACTCAAGAGCTTTCCCCTGAAAGGCCTCCATAAAAAGATTGGCCACCACAGGGGACGAGGGATTCCCCATGGTGAGACGGTTATTTTGTTCAAAAATTCGTTATTAATTAAAAAATAAGTTGAGGAGAGAGTATGTTCAAACAAAGCAGTCAAATTATAACTGAACAAGTTACCAATAAGACGTAACGAGACAAATAAAGGCACTTTGCTAAAAAGTGAGACCGCATAGAAGTTAACTAGCAAATCCGAGCTGCTCAGCTTAACAGACTTCAAACGATTGATAAAATCCTTGGAATTACGTTCAAATGGTTCAAATGGCTCTGACCACTATGCGACTTAACTTCTGAGGTCATCAGTCGCCTAGAACTTAGAACTAATTAAACCTAACTAATCTAAGGACATCACACACATCCATGTCCGAGGCAGGATTCGAACCTGCGACCGTAGCGGACGCTCGGTTCCAGACTGTAGCGCCCAGAACCGCACGGCCACTCTGACCGGCTGGAATTACGTGGTAGCACTTACGACTTGAGTAAGGAGGCCAGATGTTTTGCAGTCGAATAAGAACACTCATGCTCATAAATTAAGGATAATACTGATACATGGTGAAACAAAGCTCTGGTGGGCGGTTTGCGGGTTTAAATCACCTCTGGGTATGACCTTGCGGTGCATTTGACCTGCAGTCGTCGCACGGGTGTGCTGCCAGCATCCACATACGCAGAGGTGTGTTGGTGCATGTCAGAGTACGGTGCAGCGAGTAAGTGTGCAGACGTTTTCATACGTGCTAATGGTGACTGTGTGTTGAAATTGGTTCAAAGAACACATACTGATCACGTTATGAGGGGTAGAATACTAGGGCGACTGGAGGCTGGTGAAAAACAGCAGGTCGTAGCACGGGCCCTCCATGTGCCACAAAATGTGATCTCAAGATTATGGCAACGATTCCAGCAGATAGGAAACGTGTCCAGGCGCTACAGTACGGGACGTTTAGAGTGTACAACACCACAAGACGACCGATATCTCACCATTAGTGCCCCCAGACGGCCACGGAGTACTGCAGGTAGCCTTGCTCGGGACCTTACCGCAGCCACTGGGACAATTGTTTCCAGACACACAGTCTACAGACGACTGAACAGACATGGTTTATTCGCTCGGAGACCTGCAAAGTGCGTTCCACTGACCCCTGGTTACAGGAGAGCCCGTAAAGCCTGGTGTCAAGAACATAGTACATGGTCATTGGAACAGTGGTCCCACGTTATGTTCACGGACGAGTCCAGGTATAGTCTGAACAGTGATTCTCGCCGGGTTTTCATCTGGCGTGAGCCAGGAACCAGATACCAACCCCTTAATTTCCTTGAAAGGGACCTGTATGGAGGTCGTGGTTTGATGGTGTGTGGTGGGATTATGATTGGTGCACGTACACCCCTGCATATCCCATATTGATGTCGGGGTACATGCGCAGGAAACAGTGGCGTTTTGTAGCACATGTGTTTCGGGACGGTTTTCTCAACTTATCACCAATACTTACAGATCTGTGTCGTGTGTGTTCCCTACGTGCCTATGCGATTAGCGCCAGTTCTATGTAGTGCCACGTGGCACTTTGTGTGGCAGCACATTCTGCAATTATCCATAATTTATGAGCATGAGGGTAGAAGCACCAATATTACTCACTATCAGTCGTAGTGGAACGCCATCCTTGTGAATCTTGGGCAGCCCATGCAGTCTTGGTGGAACAGCATTGTGTGGTCTCAGCATCTCAGTAACTTGTTTAGGTAAAGAACTATCGTTTAAAGGAGTAGCAGTTTTTCTGAACATACGGCTCGTTGGGTCCTTATCGATTTTGCGGTACATAGAATCACTTAGTTGATTATATATCTTCTCGTTGTAGGCTTCCCTTGTCAAAAGGACTGCAGCATTACCCTTATCAGTAGGGAGTACCAATATCTTCACAGAGGTTGCGAAAAGCAGCTCTTTCCGCTGGAAAAATGTTACTTCGTTGCGGTGGACATTTCAGCAAGGTACGACACGATTCCCGTCGAACTTTGTCTGCAGAATCCGCGGACAGAGGTCTACTAGCCTCCTCAATAGAACTGATGAACTTCATATATATTTTTCTAAGAACATTCAGAGGCAAATATGGGTGCTGTCTGCGAAGCGTGTTGCGAATAGAGTATGTAGTCAAGAAATAATTAATTAAAACGTCATGCATCATGCGACATTTGTTTCTTGCATCTCAGTATTAGACCTCATATCTCCTGAACTATGTGTCGTACAGTGATATAGTTTTGTAGATACATTCAGTGTAAATTCATATAGTGTGTGCGTGGATTGTTGCGAATAGAGTTAGTAGCAATGAAGTAATAAATTTAAACGTCTTCCACGATGCGGTAATTTTTCACACATTCAGTGTTTATGACGTCGTACCTCCTGAATTAAGAATCGTACAGTGATGTAATTGTTCTGGTAGGCTCGTTGGTATATGTGAATACTGTCTGCAGAATGCATCACGAATAAAGTTTATAGTAAAGAAGCAATAAATTAAAACTTCGTGCTTCATATGGCCATTTTACTGCACGAACAGCGAAAATTAGTAAACGACAAACTTTTCCTCATTTTGTGGAGGTTGTCAGCGAGAAGAAGTTGCTTAAAGGTTTGAAATTATGTGTAAAGTTTGTTGCAAGTGTTTAAGTGCTCTCATTCTCAAATACTGGATAACTAATGTATGGGTATTCTCACATTGTGGGCTGCGCTGCTTTTTCTTCCTCACACTTGTTATAGGTGGGTGATTGTTGTTCTTTGCAGATAGAAAATGATAGGTGTATCAAGTTTGGCTGGAATCAGTATAGTGATTTAGGAGAATACACGTTACATCCATACATACCTACACACATGCATGTACATATACATATCCATTTTTATAATTTCTACATCTACATCTACGTGATTACTCTGCTATTCACAATAAAGTGCCTGGCAGAGGGTTCAATGAACCACCTTCATGCTGTCTCTCTACCGTTCCACTCTCGAACGGCACTCGGGAAAAACGAGCACTTAAATTTTTCCGTGCGAGCCCTGATTTCTCTTATTTTATCGCGATGATCGTTTCTCCCTATGTAGGTGGGTGCCATCAGAATGTTTTCGCAATCGGAGGAGAAAACTGGTGATTGAAATTTCATGAAAAGATCCCGTCGCAACGAAAAACGCCTTTGTTTTAGTGATTGCCACTCCAATTCACGTATCATGTCTGTGACACTATCTCCCCTATTTCGCGATAATACAATACGAGCTGCCGTTCTTTGTACTTTTTCAATGTCATCCGTCAGTCCCACCTGATGCGGATCCCACAACGCATAGCAGTACTCCAGAATATGGCGGACAAGCGTAGTGTAAGCAATCTCTTTGGTAGACCTCTTGCACCTTCTAAGTGTTCTGCCAATGAATCGCAGTCTTTGGTTTGCTCTACCCACAATATTATCTATGTGATCGTTCCAATTTAGGTTATTTGTAATTGTAATCCATAAGCATTTAGTTGAATTTACAGCCCTCAGATTTGTGTGACTTATCGCGTAATCGAAATTTAGCTGATTTATTTTAGTACTCATGTGAATAACTTCGCACTTTTCTTTATTCGGGGTCAATTTCCACTTTTCGCACCATACAGATATCTTATCTAATTCATTTTGCAAGTCGTTTCGATCATCTGATGACTTTACAAGACGGTAAATGACAGCATCATCTGCAAACAATCTAAGACGGCTACTCAGATTGTCTCCTATGTCGTTAATATGGATCAGGAACAACAGAGGGCCTATAACACTTCCTTGCGAAACGCCGGATGTTATTTCTGTTTTACTCGATGACCTTCCGTCTATTACTACGAACTGTGACCTTTATCCAGTCGCACAATTTACATGGAATACACGCAGGAATATACATTCCGTGCATAGAAACGTGCATTTTCGCCAAAGTAATTAATGAAAAATTGAAAGAAGCGGCAGCGAAGTAGATTAAACTAAGATATTGATGTATAAATGTATTTAATTTTATTTGTTTACGTTTGTTAGCAACAAAGCAGTATAAAGGAATATTTACGATAACAAAATCTTAATTATCCAACAAAGTGTTTAACTTAAGAAAACACCAAGAGTAGCAATGAGAAGCTGAGAAACTTTTCATGCAACTGACACCACTAAAGCCAGAGCTGTGAAGCAGATACGAACGAAGAGCGAAGAGAGCGTCGCGTTTCCATAGTGTCCGGAAATTTTCTACGTGTTAATCCGGAGACTTGAGATTTATCGCTCGTGTCGGCAGCGAATACTTCGAATTATTTCAGCTTGAGAACTCAGTATAATTCACGTCAGATGAACTCTGGAACTTTTCCGCGATTATTTGCGAGTGATCTGAACTTGTCATTTTTAACTCTTTCGCGAATGGAGAACTTTAATTTAAAACTTCAGCTGACTGAACTTCAATTTATTCCGAGATTCTACCAGAGGTGTTCGCGATTCTTAAGGTGAGATGCTGCCCTAGTTTTCTCGCACAGTCTTACTTTAATTCAGTGATAAGCAATTACAAAGTTGATGCTGTGCTAAAAGGCAGCGAATAAACTCAATTTTATTTAAATCACAACGTACCGCGAGTTGTGAGCAATATTTCTCACCGCATATTCCTGCCTACATATTTCTGAAATTTTGCGATTAGTTTTCGAGGGTAAATATGAGAAATGCGTTTGGTTGGCCCCTAGACAGAAATTATAAAAGTCCAACGACGCATTATAACACAGAAACTTCATTATTTTAGTTAATAATTTGTGCAGTCGCGCCAGTAGCAAGAGCTAAAACAACTATTTTTGAAGCATTCATATTTTGTTTAATACCAATCACGTCGCACTGGGAAACTATTTCGTAGTTCCACTTTTACCTTCGCAGTGGTCAATGTGTGGCCAGGCGCACAGTCCTAGTACAAGAGCGGTGTTTTTTGAGCGTACTGTGGTCGGTTCCACTTCAACTCACAATCTATATAGCACAATGACGTTGAATAATCACGGTCAGCCACTATCTCAGTGTACTTTAGATATGCAGTCACAAGGATATCCTTTGAGTCCCTAGAAAGAGCCGACATTACATTCCCAATAGACAAAACGGTTTTCTATTTTATCGGTGCTTTCATCTTCATGCACCCACTAATTTGATGCATATATGTCTACGTAGTATAATGACCGATCGACGTTTCATGCATAGTAACATGTTGTTGTTGTTGTGGTCTTCAGTCCTGAGACTGGTTTGGTGCAGCTCTCCATGCTACTCTATCCCGTGCAAGCTTCTTCATCTCCCAGTACCTACTGCAGCCTACATCCTTCTGAATCTGCTTAGTGTATTCATCTCTTGGTCTCCCTCTACGATTTTTACCCTCCACGCTGCCCTCCAATACTAAATTGGTGATCCTTCGATGTCTCAGAACATGTCCTACCAACCGATCCCTTCTTCTAGTCAAGTTGTACCACAAGCTCCTCTTCTCCCCAATTCTATTCAATACCTCCTCATTAGTTATGTGATCTACCCATCTAATCTTCAGCATTCTTCTGTAGCACCACATTTCGAAAGCTTCTATTCTCTTCTTGTCTAAACTATTTATCGTCCACGTTTCACTTCCATACATGGCTACACTCCATACAAATACTTTGACAAACACCTTCCTGACATTTAAATCTATACTCGATGTTAACAAACTTCTCCTCTTCAGAAACGCTTTCCTTGCCATTGACAGTCTAAATTTTATATCGTGTCTACTTCGACCATCATCAGTTATTTTGCTCCCCAAATAGCAAAATTCCTGTACGACTTAAAGTGTCATTTCCTAATCTAATTCCCTCAGCATCACCCGACTTAATTCAACTACATTCCATTATCCTTGTTTTGCTTATGTTCATCTTATACCCTCCTTTCAAGACACTGTCCATTCCGTTCAACTGCTCTTCGAAGTCCTTTGCTGTTTCTGACAGAATTACAATGTCATCGGCGAACCTCAAAGTTTTTATTTCTTCTCCATGGATTTTAATACCAACTCCGAACTTTTCTTTTGTTTCCTATACTGCTTGCTCAATATACAGATTGAATAGCATCGGGGAGAGGCTACAACCCTGTCTCACTCCCTTCCCAACCACTGCTTCCCTTTCATGTCCCTCGACTCTTATAACTGCCCTCTGGTTTCTGTAAAAACTGTAAATAGCCTTTCGCTCCCTGTATTTTACCCCTGCCACCTTCAGAATTTGAAAGAGAGTATTCCAGTCAAAATAGTCAAAATAGTAACATAACAACGCAAAAAGTCCCTCACAAACACTTCAGCTCTTATACAGTAAATTTTGCTGTCTGTAGATGCCACACTTGTCACACAACATTATCACTAGCCATTCACCAGCTGCCACAGCTGGAAGCTCGGGAACATTTTATTTAAAGAGCTTCTCATATTTATAAAGGCTGTCCCTCTCTAGGATGTCTGGACGCTCCGTTGCTCGTTGGTGATTATTAAAATGTCATTCCATTCACGGGCTGTCAACGGTACGATAGCAGGTATTGTAGTGTGATTAATATTTTATGTGGTTGTCGCTCCGTTGGGGGTTGTCGCTTGTTAAGCGGCAGCTCAATAGCTTGAGCACAGAGTGTGGGAAAAAGACAGGCGCTAAGAGTCCCGGTGCTCCGATTAATTACGTTTCAAACAGTATGATCTGACTAACCCACAGCCCTTTCATTCACACTCAAGCAGATATGACACAAAGTTTTTTGTGAAATTGGAGCAAGTGTACTGTATCTATTTTCCATTAACTATGACTAACGCGTTTTAAAATATCTAGAAAATTTAGGGGCGGTAGTCTCAGATCATTAAGGTGTGACAACAAGGTAAGGTTAAAATCATTTCTCAGCTGAGATCCTGAAACGAATATTATCCGGCCATCCTTCCAGCTTACAGCTTACAAATTATTTCTTGCAAATGACGAGTTATTCTTGTGAAGCAGCATCTGCAATATAGGACAGAGAAATCGTCTACTAATAAAGAACACTGCAGATGACTTCTCATTGTGGACGTTAAACTTAACAGCTACACCAAAGAAAATAGCAATTAAAAACTGCCTTAGGCGGACACCGTTCTCTTGTTTAAAGCGCCAAGATAGGATTTTGCCGATTCGATATTTAAAATAACACAGGTAAAGGAAGGGCCGTATAAAGATAGAAATACGTCTTCGGAGTTCCCGTTTGCGGAGCTCTAAGCAGTTTCCAAGACATTCTTCATATTAAAAAATACCCAATATTTGATGGCCGCACAAGGAAGTCTTTTGCATTGGCACCACGTTGCGAATGGTGGAGTAACTTATCTGAATACACAGGAAAACGATCAAGGAGTTGTCTGGATTCTAAGACTCAAACAGTGCGGTTGTCAATTATCCACTCAGGGGTCGTAACTTCACAACTGTCAAGGACAACGCTATGGCATCTGTTTGGCCATACACTTTCATTCACAAGCTTGAACAGGGGAACAGAAATACGCTGCTCAAAAAAGTTTTGCACGATCAGCATATCTACGAACGTGTATGTGTGTTTGATTCAAGGAGAGTAGGAAATTAAAGAATAAGCTTCTCTTTGAAATGAAAACAAAAAAAGATCCAAAATAAAAGTAGTCTGTTCGAAAGTGCACATCTGTGAAATCCATACCTGCTGCTGGGTAACATTCAGTACCGCATTCCTCCACTCAGTGGATCATTGTTGGCATGCTGTCGACAATGTGGTAGAGTCGTTGCTGCTAAGGCCTGCCCTGTCCTTGGTCGACAGCCCGCACGAGTACATCCAATGTGTGAGGAGGGTCCGTGCGATGACGAACTGCAAGTTTCAACTGGTCGCAGGCACGAGCAGTCGGATTTCTCTCAGCAAATCCCGCAAACCTTTCAATTTGGTTGATTCCTGTCCTCCTGGAGGAAGATGCTCACAAAGTTGGGGGGAAGCTTACTCAACCCATTGTGGCGACTGTGTGGCGACAGGTGTCTTTTTCAGATGAATCATGTTTCGTGCTCCAACGGACAAATGGCCGTTGGCGTGTGCGGCGTGAAACTTCTGAAAACAAACACGCTGCAAAAATCATCGAAATCCTCCACGCTGGAGGAAGGAGCTTTATGGTCTGAGAAATGTTTTCGTGGAATTCCCTGGCGCAGTGGATCAACACAAGTATGCAGCTATCCTTGAGGACCACGACCACCCCTACATGCAGTTTGTTTTTCCTTGGAATGATGACGTTACCATCAGGACAATGCAACATCTAACACAGCTCGTAGTGTATGTGCATGGTTCGGAGAGCAGTAAAATAGTTAACCTTACTCCCCTGGCCACAAAACTCGGTGGTTTTAAGCCCAATCGAGAGTCTGTGGGACCATCTCGATCGAGCTGTTCGCGCCATGGATCCTCAATCGAGAAACCTCGATCAGCTGACCACGATGCTGGCTGGAGTGGGCTGGGCGCAACAACCACATCCCTGTTGGTACCTTGCAGAAAGTCATTAACTCTCCTCCTGCACGTGGTTATTCAGGCTTTTGACGTGTACTCACATCGATGTGACTGGAAATGTAAGAGGGTCTGAACTCTCGGCCCCTGGAACAGGTGGAAACTGAGTCGCATAGCACACTTTATCCGTTAAAATTCTCACACAGGGGAAATTATTGGGGAGTTTGATGACGAGTTTTACGAAAACCTGTCAGTCTAGGCCGTCAAGTGGGGGCAGGTATAGAATATTCATGATTATCCTATTTTGAAATTGCACAAATATTATTTGTAAGCTGGTCGTGAATTAAAGAGGCGATTAGGAGTAGGCTTCATTTATGAAAATGGCACTCCTCTTATACTCCTCCCCACCTTTGTTGTTCGGTTTGCCAAGGCTTTAACCACTTACACTACTGGCCATTAAAATTGCTACACCAAGAAGAAATGCAGATGTAAACGGATATTCATTGGACAAATACATTATACTAGAATTGAAATGTGATTACATTTTCATGCAATTTGGGTGCATAGATCCTGAGAAATCAGTACCCAGAACAACCACCTCTGGCCGTAATAACGGCCTTGATACGCCTGGACATTGAGTCAAACGGAGCTTGGATGGCGTGTACAGCTGCTCATGCAGCTTCAACACGATACCGCAGTGACTGGCGTATTGTGACGAGGAAGTTGAACAGCCACCATTAACCAGACGTTTTCAATTGGTGAGAGATCTGGAGAATGTGCTGGTCAGGGCAGCAGTTGAACATTTTCTGTATCCAGAAAGGCCCGTACGGTACCTACATGCAGACAGGCATAATTCTGCTGAAATGTAGGGTTTCGCAGGGATCGAATAAAGGGTAGAGCCACGAGTCGTAACACATATGAAAAGTTACGTCCACTGTTCAAAGTGCCGTCAATGCGAACAAGAGGTGACCGAGACGTGTAAGCAATGGCACCCCATACCATCACGCCTGGTGATACGCCAGTATGGCGATGACGAATACACGCTTCCAATGTGTGTCCACCGCGATGTCGCCAAACACGGATGCAACCTTCATGATGCTGTAAACAGAACCTGGATTCATTGGAGAAAATGACTTTTTGCCATTCGTGCACCCAGGTTCCTCGCTGAGTACACCATCGCAGGCGCTCCTGTCTGTGATGCAGCGTCAAGGGTAACCGCAGCCATGGTGTCCGAGTTGATAGTCCATGCTGCTGCAAACGTCGTCGAACTGTTCATGCAGATGGTTGTTGTCTTGCAAACGTCCCCGTCTGTTGACTCAGGGATCGAGACATGGCTGCACGATCCGTTACAGCCATGCGGATAAGATGCCTGTCATCTCGACTGCTAGTGATACGAGGCCGTTGGGATCCTGCACGGCGTTCCGTATTACCCTCCTGAACCGACCGATTCCATATTCTGCTAACAGTCATTGGATCTCGACCAGCGCGAGCAGCAATGTCGCGATACGATAAACCGCAATCGCGATAGGCTACAATCCGACCTTTATCAAAGTCGGAAACGTGATGGTACGCATTTCTCCTCCTTACACGAGGCATCACAACAACGTTTCACCAGGCAACGTCGGTCAACTGCTGTTTGTGTGTGATAAATCGGTTGGAAACTTTCCTCATGTCAGCACGTTGTAGGTGTCGCCACCGGCGCCAACCTTGTGTGAATGCTCTGAAAAGCTAATCCTTTGCATATCACAGCATCTTCTTCCTGTCGGTTAAATTTCGCGTCTGTAGCACGTCATCTTCGTGGTGTATCAATTTCAATGGCCAGTAGTGCAGTACGTGGGCATTAAAATTTTTAAAATGTGTCTGCTGTTGCCGTACATATGTGGCATTACGTGTTATAGATATTTTAGTTACACCGTATGTACCTTGAACGCACTGATGTGCCGCTGTAATACACTACGTTAGTGGTGAGTTCATTCTCTTCCTGTATCCAGGCTTCCTGTCAAGTGAAGAGTTTGCGGCGGAGATATGGTTACTTGAGTGACTTGTTGTTTCCCTCAAGCAGAGATCGGCTCCCGTATGAATGGTTTAATTATTTTCATCTTGTGACACTAGATGAGGCTGGTCGCTGAGGCTGGCTGGATACTGCGAGGCGCGCAACGAATCTACGCAGCTGTGGCCGTGAGCGCCTAATTAAGAGTTTTTCGCGAGCGGCAGGAGTGTGCTCTCTCGTCTGCAGGAGTAATATGGAAATGATAAGTTGGATATTACATTTCTATGAAAATTACGTAACATATCTCACAAACAAACCACAGGAAAAGCTAATACATTCGGAATCTCGCAGCAATGAAGCGAATTCACTGCAACTTGAAGAGTAATTGTAGTTTCAATATTATGACAGCTGCAATTGTTTTCAGCTAGTATAGCTTGTAAAATTTATAACACTTGAACCACTCAAACAATATGCTCATATGATGTGTCATATTAAAGCTGACGATGTCAATGAACAGCACAAGTGGCTACTTTTTCAAATCAGGTACGTATAGTCAATAAAGATTTACAGACGAGTTTACTAATCACGATTACCGGTTTCGGCCATTCCCATCTTCAGATGAGTTACAAATAGAATTTTTTTTTCTTTATTGGATTTCGGTTCCCCCCCCCCCCCCCCCGCCCCCCTCTCCCACCCAGAAGGCGGTCGGGCTGGCAGCAGCATAATACGCCGCTCTGCAGCCTACAGAAAAGTTAAAAAACAATTCAGAAGAAATAATAACAATAAAAGTAGGCGATAAAACGGTGACTGTTAAAAACTGAAGCATGGCGAAAAAGTTGCGAAGAAAATATAAAAACAAAGGTCGGTGATGCTGATTAAAACACATAGTAAATAGACAAGCACAATCGAAAAAACACGGCGACAATCTGGTTTCTGTTTGCAACAGCTGAAAGCACACCTAGCGACAGTTGGGGGCTGTTTGCAACACTTAAAAAGGGGACGCACAACAGTGAACACTCACAGAAACACTGCGCTACTGAGTACGAACACATTAGACACATAAGGGGGGGGGGGGGAGGACCCGGCGGACAGATGAGGGGGAAAATAGGGAGAGCCGATGGAGGGAGAGGACACTGAAAAGGGACAACAGTTAAAAACACACCTAGAGACAGTATGGGGGCTGTTCGCAACATTTAAAAAGGGGACGCACAACACTGAACACTCGCGGAAACACTGCGCTACTGATTACGAACACATATGGGGGGGAGGGAGAGGACCCGGACAGATGAGGGGGGAAAAAGGGAGAGCTGATGGAGGGAGAGGACACAGAAAAGGGGCAACAGTTGAAAACACACCTAGAGACAGTATGGGGGCTGTTCGCAACACTTAAAAAGGGGACGCACAACACTGAACACTCGCGGAAACACTGCGCTACTGAGTACAAACACGTAAGGGGGGGAGGGAGAGGACCCGGACAGATGAGGGGGGGAAAAGGGAGAGCCGATGGAGGGAGAGGACACAGAAAAGGGGCAACAGTTGAAAACACACCTAGAGACAGTATGGGGGCTGTTCGCAACACTTAAAAAGGGGACGCACAACACTGAACACTCGCGGGAACACTGCGCTACTGAGTATGAACACATAAGGGAGGGGGGAGGACCCGGACAGATGAGGGGGAAAAAAGGGAGAGCCGATGGAGGGAGAGGACACTGAAAGGGGGCGGCCAGGGCCCACGCGAGGAGGGGTGGGGAAGGCAGTGGAGGGGAAAGAAAAAGGACTCGAGGTTACAAATAGAAAAACAGTGATGTGCTACACCAATTTCAATTTGCTGAAGCTAAATCCATAACAGTCCTACTAATACATAGGAACAACAAATAAAAAGCCATGTATGTCAGCCATACAGACCATAAATATATTCTGATATGAGTATCAACGCCAGTGTCTACACCGATCAGCCAGAACAATATGACCACCGATCTAATATCGATATAAACCGTCCAGGTGGTAGCAACGTCACCTGGAGAGGAATGACTGGTAGTGAGATACAGGGACGGTGCGTGTCGTAAAAGTGAGGGTGCTGTCCGTGTGTGGAATGGGGAAGGCTCACGATCTTGATTGTGATAGCCAGGAGGCTTGGCACGAGCATTTGGGAAACTGTACGACTTGTCGAGTGTTCGATGAGTGCTGTGGTGAGTGTCTTCAACACGTGGAGAAACCAAGGTGAAACCACGTCCAGATGTCGTGAGGCGGTCACTCCTCAGTTCAGATGTCGGCGTCGTAGGCTGGGCAGACGGGTAAAACAGGACAGGTGGCGAACTGTGGCGGAACTAACACCAAACTTTAGTGCTGGGCAGGGTACAAGTATATCTGAACACAGTGCACCGAATATTCCTGACATTGGGTCTCTGCAGCCAAAGACCCATGCATGTACCAATGTTAACACCACGACATCGGTAAACTACGACTGAAATGGGCCCGTGACCGTCGGACCATTGCGCAGTGACAGAGCGTTGAATGGTCTGATGAATCCCGGTACCTTCTTCATCATGTCGATAGGACGCCTCGAATCCGTCGTCTTCCAGGAAAACAGCTCCTTGACACCCGTACTGCGGGATGGAGACTAGCTGGAGGTGGCTCCATTATGCACTGGAAAACATTCACGTTGACATCCATGGGTAAGTGGAGCTGGTGCAAGGTACTATATCGGTCAAGGAGTGTCGTACACTTGTTGCAGACCCCGTATACCCCTTCATGCCGATCATATTTTCCGACGGCAATGGCACTCTTGAGCAAGATAATGCGCCATGTCACAAGGCCAGGAATGTGATGGAGTGATTCGGGGAACACAGTGGCGAGTTTCAATTGATTTGCTAGCCTCCCAACTCGGCAGAAATGAACCGGCTCGAACATCTCTGCGATGTGATTGAAGGTGGCGTCAGAGCTCATCGCCCCCTCCCCGGAATTTACGGGAATTAGGTGACTTGTGTGGGTAGATGTGTTGCCAACTCCCTCCAGCGACCTACCAAGTCCTCATTGCTTCCATGCCACGACGCATCGCCGCTGTCATCCGTGTCAAAGGTGGACATACGGGCTATTAGGTAGATGGTAATAATGTTCTGGCTGATCAGTGTATGTACCTATCTGCAGAGAAAGTGCTGGTGATGGCCTGCGTGAGTTCTGTATTTCTAAAAATAACAAATAAATTCAACCTAGAAGATTTATTTATTTATTTACTACAATTAGTCCACTATCTATATAACAGTTTGTGGGTAGTATTATTATTAACACATTTCTGCTAGTACAATTACTGCTATGACAATGTGATAACAATTAGAATTTATTTTTAGTTCTTTGTTAATGAAAATACAGGTTATAAAATAGAATACAAAGATTGGAAAACATAAATAAATGTAACCGTAAGATAATTAACAAGAGAATGACTGCGCCGCCTCGCAGAGTGGAATATAAGTGGCGCCTCCTCGTGCCTTTTCTGTAAGAAGTTTTTTCTTTTTTTTTTTTTTTTGTGGCGGAGTTCGCAAAGAGGCCACGAGGCGGCGCCAATTAGATTCCACTGCGAATGGATCATCCCGTACCAACCTTTTAATTAACAGTCATTGCCTTGTTAATTGCCCTACATTTACCATTATGTTTTATTGCTTTGTCATGCTTAAAACTTTCGATTATTGAATGTGATTGTAGTATTGAATAATTTATTCTGACTTTTTGCACTCTTATGCTGTTAGCATATGCACTCACGTCGGTCGTCTGCTGCCATACGTCATTAATGCCAAATTTCGTCGCACTGTCCTCAGGGCTACGTTTGTCTACATCTACATATATACTCCGCTAGCCACCAAGCGGTGTGTGGCGGAGGGCACAATTCGCGCCAAAGTCATATTTCCCCCATTCTGTTCCACTCGCGGATCGCGCTAGGGAAAAACGACTGTCTGAACGCCTCAGTACGAGTTCTTATTTCCCTTATCTTTGAATGGTGATCATTACGCGATTTGAAAGTTGGTGGTAATAATATATGCTCTACATCCTCGGTGAAGATCGGATTTCGGAATTTAGCAGCCCCTTCTGTTTAGCGCGCCGTCTATCTGCAAGTGTGTCCCACTTCAAACCTTCTATGAGATGTACCAGTCACGAATCTTGCCGCTCTTCTTTGGACCTTCTCAATCTCTTGAATCAGACCCAACTGGTAAGGGTCCCATACAGACAAAAAGTACTCCAAGACTGGACGAACTAACGTGTTGTAAGATATTTCCTTTGTTGAAGGACTGCATCGCTTCATGATTCTACCAATAAACCGCAATCTACGGTTCACCTTACCCGTTACTTGTGTAATCTGATCATTCCATTTGAGATCATTTCGAATAGTCACACTCAGATACTTGATGGACGCTACCGCTTCCAAAGACTGGGCATTTATTTTGTACTCGTATATTAATGGGGATTTTCGCCTCGTTATACGCAGTAGGTTACATTTACTAATATTGAGAGATAACGGCCAGTCATTACACCACGCATTTATTTTCTGCAAATTCTCATTGATTTGTTCACAATTTTCGTGTGATACTACTTTCCTGTAGACTACAGCATCATCGACAAACAGTCTAAGGCCGCTGTCAATACCATCAACCAGATCGTTTATGTAAATCGTACGTCCCACACCGATATCTGCTGTTATTTCAGGCAGTGTTGGTTGTCTGTTAGCACTGATAACTCTACGTAAACGCCGCTGCTCTCGATTGTTAAGTGAAGGCCATAGGCGACTGCATTGTCCGTGCTAAGATGTAATGCCTGAAATTTTGTATTCTCAGGTCACTCTTCACACTATCGATTGACTGAATTACCTAACGACTTCCGAAATGGAATGTGCAGTGCGTCTAGCTGCAACTGCCACTCCGCGTTCAAAGTCTGTTAAATCCCGCAGTGCAATCATAGCACGTTGGACACCGGTTTACATGAATTACCTGAGTACAAATGTCGTCTCCGCCAATGCACTCCCCTCTAGTACCTTGTGTACGCGACACTACCGCCTTCTGGACGTGCATACCGCTGTCCTATGGCGTCTGTCACGTCAGGGTAACAGCGTTAAACCGCGAGATAGAATGTTAAATAAATAATCAAACTGAATGAAACATGCCTTAATAAACTCATGCTAGCAGGCCGCAGTGGTAAGACCACACTCACAAAGAAGTGTACACATTTAAAGGTAATACACAGAGATGTCGCCGCAACTTGATGGCAGAGCATCAAGCGGGCACGCAATGGAATTTCGAATAAGGCTTGCGTACGATCACTGCAGAGGACACACATAGGTGGGGCTCAAAGCAGTTATATGACAGCATACTTAGTGCTTACCAAACAAACAAACAAAAATTACAATTAATCAACCAATAGTCGCCCATAAAGGAAACCTGTGAATGACTCCAAACATAAAATAAACTACTGGACATTAAAATTGCTACACCAAGAAGAAATGCAGATGATAAACGGGTATTCATTGAACAAATATATTATACTAGAACTGACAGGTGATTACATATTCACTCAATTTGGGTGCATAAATCCTAAGACATCAGTACCCAGAACAACCACCTCTGGCCGTAATAAAGGCCTTGATACGCCTGGACATTGAGTCAAACAGCGCTTGAATGGCGTGTACAGGTACAGCTGCCCATGCAGCATCAACACGATACCACAGATCATCAAGAGTAGTGACTGGCTTATTGTGACGAGCCAGTTGCTCGGCCGCAATTGACAAGATGTTTTCAATTGGTGAGAGATCGGGAAAATGTGCTTTCCAGGGCAGCAGTCAAACATTTTCTGTATCCAGAAAGGCCCGTACAGGACCTGCAACATGCGGTCGTGCATTATCCTGCTGAAATGTAGGGTTTCGCAGGGATCGAATGAAGGGTAGAGCCACGGGTCGTAACACATCTAAAATGTAACGTGCACTGTTCAAAGTGCAGCCAATGCGAACAATAGGTGATCGAGACGTGTAACCAATGGCACCTCATACCATCACGCCGGGTGATACGCCAGTATGGTGATGACGAATACACGCTTCCAATGTGCGTTCACCGCGATGTCGCCAAACACGGATGCGACCATCATGATGCTGTTAACAGAACCTGGATTCATCCGAAAAAATGACGTTTTTCTATTCGTGCACCCAGGTTCGTCGTTGAGTAACCCATCGAAGGCGCTCCTGTCTGTGATGCAGCGTCAAGGGTAACCGCAGCCATGGTCTCCGAGCCTATAGTCCATGCTACTGCAAACGTCGTCGAACTGTTCGTGCAGATGGTTGTTGTCTTGCAAACGTCCCCATCTGTTGACTCAGGTATCGAGACGTGGCTGCACGATCCGTTACAGCCATGTGGATAAGATGCCTGTCATGTCGACTGCTAGTGATACGAGGCCGTTGGGATCCAGCTCGGCGTTCCGTATTACCCTTGTGAACCCACCGCTTCCATATTCTGCTAACAGTCATTGGATCTGGACCAACGCGAGCAGCAATGTCGCGATACGATAAACCGCAATCGCAATGGGGTACAATCCGACCTTTATCAAAGTCGGAAACGTGATGGTACGCATTTCTCCTCCTTACACGAGGCATCACAACAACGTTTCACCAGGCAACGCCGGTCAACTGCTGTTTGTGTGCGATAAATCGGTTGGAAACTTTCCTCATGTCAGCACGTTGTAGGTGTCGCCAACGGCGCCAACCTTGTGTGAATGTTCTGGAGAGCTAATCATTTGCATATCACAGCATCTTATTCCTGTCGGTTAAATTTCGCGTCTGTAGCACGTCATCTTCGTGGTGTAGCAATTTTAATGGCTAGTAGTGTAGTAACACCAGTCTTAACTAAATAAAACCGTAAGATAACCACCAGTGATCGGCGTAATCCCGATTACCGGGCATGAAATAAATTCTTAAAACATCAAGTACCGACTATATTTGAGACGTACATCTAATGTCTAGGAATAAATCAGGGCGGGGGAGGGGGAGGGGGGAGGAGAGATAGTAATAAAAATTAAGTAAAAATTTTAAAAATTGGCATCACTGAGTTATAATAGCCTTGGTTTCTTGTAGTGAGCTGATGGTTAGCGATTCTTCGTCGACTGGACGCATACGTTTAAGGATTACCAACTCTTCCAGTAAGTCAAGTTTTCACCTTTCCGATCTCACTGTAAGATGCAAAGCCGTCGATCGTAGGTGACTGGTGCCCTATAGTCTTCAGGCATTCAGCAAATGCGGAGTGCTGCTTTACTTGAATTCTCGCTAAACCTAGTTCTAAACATCCTTCCAGTTTGACCAGTATAGAACTCTTAAGTCCAAGAGGAAGCATACCAATCTTTATTAGGGAGCTCATTATGCACGCAAGAGTTCTGAGCTTTATTATGCGGTAAACAGCTACCCGAACGTCGAGAGTTTGGAGTTAACTTAGCTACTTGATACGAAAATTTCCCCACAAACGGAAGCTTTATGTATCTCTGCGGTGGTGACGAAAGACTCGACTGCGTGTTTTTCCTGTTATCCGATAATTTTCTTTTATATCGTCTATTTTTCATCCGTGGGCTATAAATTTAGTAGCTGCAATGAACTTTAAGTCAGCAAGCTCTCTGTTTCTGTAATGGTCCAACTTTTGGAGCAATATTTTGTGATCAACACAGTCAAATACCTTAGTTAAATAAAAAAATACGCCAATCATTCGAAACCTTTTGTTTAGCCCATCCAGTACCTCACGGAGTTGTTAAACGACTTCTAAAACCGAACTGTACATTTTATAGCAAATCGTGTGATATAAAATGATCAATTATCTTTACATACACAGCCTTTTCAATAACTTTTGCAAACACTGACGGCACAGAAATAGGTCTAAAATTATCTACATTATCCCTTTTTCCCTTTTTATAAAGCGGCTTTACTACCGAGTACTTTAATCGCTCAGGAAACTGACCATTCCTAAACGAAAAATTACAAAAATGGCTAACATGTGCAGTACAGTACTTTAATATTTTGCTAGACACTCCATCATAACCATGAGAGTCCTTAGTCTTCAGTGATTTAATTATTGACTCAATCTCACTCTTGTCTGTATCACAGAGAAGTATTTCAGACATCAATCTCGGAAAGGCATTTGCCAAGAAAGTTATATGATTTCCTATAGAAACTAAATTTTTATTTAATTCACCAGCAATGCTCAGAAAATGATTGTTAACTACGGTACATATATCTGGTTTATCAGTAACAGAAATATTTTTACTGCCAACTAACTATATATCGTCGACCTTGTGCTGCTGACCAGACACTTCCTTCACAACTGACCATATCGTTTTAATTTATACTGTGAATTAGATATTCTATTTGCATACCACATACTCTTTGCCTTCCTAATAACATTTTAAGCACCTTACAATACTGTTTGTAATGGGGTACTGTAGCTTGATTGTGACTATTTCTAACATTTTGATGTAATTCTCCCTTTTTTCTACAAGATATCCTTATCCCACTAGTCAGCCACCCGGTCTGCCTATACTGCTAGTACACCGTTTAGAACGTTCTAACGGAAAGCAACTCTCAAAGAGCGTGATAAATGTGTTAAGGAAAGCATTGTATTTATCATCTATGTTGTCGGCACTATAAACAACCTGCCACTCTTGTTCCTTGACAAGGTTTAAAAAACTCTCTATTCCTGATGGATTAGCTTTCCTACATTGTTTGTAATTAAATATGACATTGGCTTGAGTACAAAAGCCTTTTAGTGTTAAAATTTGTGCATCATGGTCTGAAAGGCCATTCACGCTTTTGCTAGCAGAATGCCCATCTAGTAATGAGGAATGAATAAAAATATTGTATATGGCTGTGCTACTGTTCCCCTGCACCATAGTTGGAAAAAACACAGTTTGCATCAGATCATATGAATTTAGGAGATCTACCAACATCCTTCTTCTTGCACCATCATATACAAAATTAATATTGAAGTCACCACATATAACTAATTACTGGTACTTTCTACAAAGTGAATCAAGAGACCTCTCTAGCTTGAGCAGAAATGCTCTGAATTCGGAGTTAGCGGACCTATAAACAACAACAATTAGAATTTTAGTTTCACTAAATTCAACCGCCTCTGCACAACACTCAAATATCTGTTCACTGCAGTGTCGTGATACTGCACTGACTACTGCAATGTTGAAACGAGCGGACACTCTCATTCGAGGTGATCGACGGACTATAATCAAACATCTCGCTGCACTGTGAAGTGCATCCTTCATCGTACGTGGATGATGGGGAGGTTATTGATGCAACAAAACGTTGGCTCCAACGTCGACCAGTAGAATGGCTCTATTCGGGCATACAAGTCCTCCCATCGTATTGAATGGAGATTGTGTTAAGAAATAGGGTTTATAGTCAGGAGAGTGGGAAATACACTACTGGCCATTAAAATTGCTACACCAAGAAGAAATGCAGATGATAAACGGGTATTCATTGGACAGATATATTATACTAGAACCGACATGTGATTACATTTTCACTCAATTTGGGTGCATACCTCCTGAGAAATCAGTACCCAGAACAACCACCTCTGGCCGTAATAACGGTCTCGATACGCCTGGGAATTGAGTCAAACAGAACTTGGATGGCGTGTACAGGTACAGCTGCCCATGCAGCTTCAACACGATATCACAGTTCATCAAGAGCGTATTGTGACGAGCCAGTTGCTCGGCCACCACTGACCAGACGTTTTCAGTTGGTGAGAGATCTGTGGAATGTGCTGGCCAGCGCAGCAGTCGAACATTTTCTGTATCCAGAAAGGCCCGTACAGGACCTGCAACATGCGGTCGTGCATTATCCTGCTGAAATGTAGGGTTTCGCAGGGATTGAATGAGGGGTAGACCTACGGGTCGTAACACATCTGAAATGTAACGTCCACTGTTCAAAGTGCAGTCAATGCGAACAAGAGGTGACCGAGACGTTAACCAATGGCACCCCACACCATCACACCAGGTGATACGCCAGTATGGCGATGGCGAATACACGCTTCGAATGTGCGTTCACCGAGATGTCACCAAACACGGATGTGACCATCATGATGCTGTAAACAGAACCTGGATTCATCCGAAAAAATGGCGTTTTGCCATTCGTGCACCCAGGTTCGCCGTTGAGTACATCATCGCAGGCGCTCCTGTCTGTGATGCAGCGTCAAGGGTAACCGCAGCCATGGTCTCCGAGTTGATAGTCCGTTGCTGCAAAGGTCGTCGAACTGTTCGCGCAGATGGTTGTTGTCTTTCAACCGTCCTCATCTGTTGACTCAGGGATCGACACGTGGCTGTACGATCCGTTACAGCCATGCGGATAAGATGCTTGTTATCTCGACTGCTAGTGATACAAGGCCTTTGGGATCCAGCACGGCGTTCCGTATTACCCTTGTGAACCCACCGATTCCATATTCTGCTAACAGTCATTGGATCTCGACCAACGCGAGCAACAATGTCGCGATACGATAAACCGCAATTGCGTTAGGCTACAATTCGACCTTTATCAAAGTCGGAAACGTGATGGTACGCATTTCTCCTCCTTACACGAGGCATCACAACAACGTTTCACCAGGCAACGCCGGTCAACTGCTGTTTGTGTATGAGAAATCGGTTAGAAACTTTCCTCATGTCAGCACGTTGTAGGTGTCGCCACCGGCGCCAACCTTGTGTGAATGCTCTGAAAAGCCAATCATTTGCATATCACAGCTTCTTCTTCCTGTCGGTTAAATTTCACATCTATAGCACATCATCTTCGTGGTGTAGCAATTTTAATGGCCAGTAGTGTAATATGGTATACTGGAATCCTAAATAAATGCATGTATGGTGAGAAACCCAAATTAATATCAGTGCAGGATCTCTGTGTCATTGCTGGTCTAGGAGACGGAGAACTAGGCTCCAGCCCTGGAGGTCCTGAGTTCAATACTGGAGAGAGACAGGGTGTTTTCCTCGTTCCAGTTTCTTCAGGACGCTCTTAGGTCCAGTCACTGCTACCAAATGAGCAGCGGGGATCTTTCCCGGGGATAAAAGGCGACCGGAGGGATGGGTCCGTCACCCTCACTCTCCTAGTGCCGCGCCGAATGAAAGCTGTACTCTGTCTGCAGTCACGTCAACAGCCGAATCACGGGCTTACGCCCCAGCCTTCACTTTACTTTTACAGGGACTTCTAGTATCTGATACTTGTATCACCACGGATTAATGCTTATATTAGTGGTATTTTGAAGATGCTTAACATTACGTTGGGCAACGGCACTGCCGCAGTGGGTACACCGGTTCCCGTCACATTACCTGTCGGGCGTGGCCGGCACTTGGATGGCTGACCATCCGGGCCGCCATGCGCTGTTGCCATTTTTCGGGGTGCACTCAGCCTCGTGATGTCAATTGAGGAGCTATTCAGCCGAATAGTAGCGGCTTCGGTCACATAAAACCATCATAACGACCGGAAGAGCAGTGTGCTGACCACACGCCCCTCCTATCAGCATACTCATCTGAGGATGACACGGCGGTCGGATGGTCCCGCTAGGCCACTTGTGGCCTGAAGACGGAGTGCAAAACATTATGTTAGCTCAGTTTCAACAGTCCTTACACTGGAACTTGAACAAGAACACAAACTAAAAATTAATCAAATAATTAGAACTCCAGGCTGCTGTAGAAAGAAGCGTCACACATAAACAGAAACTGTGGACTTTTTAGCCTTTGGTGGGAAGAATATCAAAGCAGTTGAGGCTGTTATGATTCTACTGTCCTTTTCCGCAGCAGAGAAGAGAGTATGACAGCAGCTATTCGCTGCCAGGCAACAGAATTTATGAGGCTGGTACGTCGATGTTCCTTACGGTAAGTGGAAATGGGTGAGGGTGACTGGTTCAAATGGTTCAAATGGCTCTGAGCACTATGGGACTCAACTGCTGTGGTCATCAGTCCCCTAGAACCTCGAACTACTTAAACCTAACTAACCTAAGGACATCACACGCATCCATGCCCGAGGCAGGATTCGAACCTGCGACCGTAGCAACAGCTCGGCTCCAGACTGGAGCGCCTAGAACCGCAAGGCCACCACGACCGGCTAGGGTGACTGGAAATTAAGGAAGTAGCGCATAGCATCGAACTAATATTTACGTTTCATTTGAGACTTTCAGGTACACTCGAATACCACAAAACTGTATGATGACCAAACAACACGCAGGAAAACCAAGCAAACCTCACATTTCCATGCTACGGAGATGGAGAGAATTATCATGTAATTGGTTTCACGGACCAGACCCATGCTACAGATCAAGGTAGTTGTTAATGATACCAGACTAACCGGATATTTTGAATTCAGCAAATCAATGCGTGGTATCTGTACCCCTATTAAAATTACTTTATGATTAACATATTGCAGTGGTTGGGGGAAGTGTTGGCGACGTGCATCAGCCAAGCTACTCAAGGCGCTGCATCTATCTACCAAACAGGCAACTCAGCGAGCACGTGACGCTTGAGAAAGAACTACGATTGAATGGCGGCTGGCCTCTTCCACTCAACTCGCTGAAACGTCAACCACAAAGCAAATGGCTCTGAGCACTATGGGACTTAACATCTGAGGTCTTCAGTCCCCTATAACTTAGCACAACTTAAACCGAACTAACCTAAGACATCACACACATCCATGCCATAGGCAGGATTCGAACCTGCGACCGTAGCGGTCACGCGGTTCCAGACTGAAGCGCCTAGAACCGCTCGGCCACATCGGCCGGCAACCACAAAGCAATTTTAATCGCAATATAATTAGAGTAGAAAATAAATACGGAGAGCTAAAGTCTTCTCGCGTTTGGTATCCCAAAATACAGTAACCTGTGAAATGCTATATGGTAAACGTAAGACGTTACTGCGGGTGACAGGCAAGGCAGAAAAGCTGTTAATTCGGTTTCACAAAGTTGCTACTGCGACAGCTGCCTGTGAACACCAAATTTTGGTTGTGTGATACAATGACATGGCATCTGACGGTGGCAAACGTAAATGTCTCTCACGGCCGAGATATAATGGTGTAAACGAATAAGTTTTTTGATATCTGCGAGATTCTTTTCTTTCTCCCGAAAAGGAAACAGAAAAAAAGTTATTACTGTACGGCGGAAAGAATCATTGTTGTTATTTTTCTTTTGTGAAGCAGACAGAGGGAGCTCGCACTGGGGTGAACGACCACGCGTCGGCAGGTCGATGCCCTCGGGAGCACGCTTGGAACACGCGCGTCAGCGTGACTCTGCCGCCTCATCTACACACTCCTGTCTGAGCCACCTGCCGAGCTCTGCACGATAACGGCATTTATCTTCCTAACAACTTTTCTTTTTCTTGGGGACTGTTTCTCCATCTACAGTTAGATCCTTAGAGATACTTTCTGTTCATATCGTTTATTGGCATGCAGCTTTACTGTATGATTACATGATGATGGCGTCCTCTTGGGTAAAATATTCCGGAGGTAAAATAGTCCCCCATTCGGATCTCCGGGCGGGGACTACTCAAGAGGATGTCGTTATCAGGAGAAAGAAAACTGGCGTTCTACGGATCGGAGCGTGGAATGTCAGATCCCTTAATCGGGCAGGTAGGTTAGAAAATTTAAAAAGGGAAATGGATAGGTTGAAGTTAGATATAGTGGGAATTAGTGAAGTTCGGTGGCAGGAGGAACAAGACTTCTGGTCAGGTGACTACAGGGTTATAAACACAAAATCAAATAGGGGTAATGCAGGAGTAGGTTTAATAATGAATAGGAAAATAGGAATGCGGGTAAGCTACTACAAACAGCATAGTGAACGCATTATTGTGGCCAAGATAGATACGAAGCCCACACCTACTACAGTAGTACAAGTTTATATGCCAACTAGCTCTGCAGATGACGAAGAAATTGAAGAAATGTATGATGAAATAAAAGAAATTATTCAGATTGTGAAGGGAGACGAAAATTTAATAGTCATGGGTGACTGGAATTCGAGTGTAGGAAAAGGGAGAGAAGGAAACATAGTAGGTGAATATGGATTGGGGGACAGAAATGAAAGAGGAAGCCGCCTTGTAGAATTTTGCACAGAGCACAACATAATCATAACTAACACTTGGTTTAAGAATCATGAAAGAAGGTTGTATACATGGAAGAACCCTGGAGATACTAAAAGGTATCAGATAGATTATATAATGGTAAGACAGAGATTTAGGAACCAGGTTTTAAATTGTAAGACATTTCCAGGGGCAGATGTGGACTCTGACCACAATCTATTGGTTATGACCTGTAGATTAAAACTGAAGAAACTGCAAAAAGGTGGGAATTTAAGGAGATGGGACCTGGATAAACTAAAAGAACCAGAGGTTGTACAGAGATTCAGGGAGAGCATAAGGGAGCAATTGACAGGAATGGGGGAAATAAATACAGTAGAAGAAGAATGGGTAGCTTTGAGGGATGAAGTAGTGAAGGCAGCAGAGGATCAAGTAGGTAAAAAGACGAGGGCTAGTAGAAATCCTTGGGTAACAGAAGAAATACTGAATTTAATTGATGAAAGGAGAAAATATAAAAATGCAGTAAGTGAAACAGGCAAAAAGGAATACAAACGTCTCAAAAATGAGATCGACAGGAAGTGCAAAATGGCTAAGCAGGGATGGCTAGAGGACAAATGTAAGGATGTAGAGGCCTATCTCACTAGGGGTAAGATAGATACCGCCTACAGGAAAATTAAAGAGGCCTTTGGAGATAAGAGAACGACTTGTATGAATATGAAGAGCTCAGATGGAAACCCAGTTCTAAGCAAAGAAGGGAAAGCAGAAAGGTGGAAGGAGTATATAGAGGGTCTATACAAGGGCGATGTACTTGAGGACAATATTATGGAAATGGAAGAGGATGTAGATGAAGATGAAATGGGAGATATGATACTGCGTGAAGAGTTTGACAGAGCACTGAAAGACCTGAGTCGAAACAAGGCCCCCGGAGTAGACAATATTCCATTGGAACTACTGACGGCCTTGGGAGAGCCAGTCCTGACAAAACTCTACCATCTGGTGAGCAAGATGTATGAAACAGGCGAAATACCCTCAGACTTCAAGAAGAATATAATAATTCCAATCCCAAAGAAAGCAGGTGTTGACAGATGTGAAAATTACCGAACTATCAGCTTAATAAGTCACAGCTGCAAAATACTAACACGAATTCTTTACAGACGAATGGAAAAACTAGTAGAAGCCAACCTCGGGGAAGATCAGTTTGGATTCCGTAGAAACACTGGAACACGTGAGGCAATACTGACCTTACGACTTATCTTAGAAGAAAGATTAAGGAAAGGCAAACCTACGTTTCTAGCATTTGTAGACTTAGAGAAAGCTTTTGACAATGTTGACTGGAATACTCTCTTTCAAATTCTAAAGGTGGCAGGGGTAAAATACAGGGAACGAAAGACTATTTACAATTTGTACAGAAACCAGATGGCAGTTATAAGAGTCGAGGGACATGAAAGGGAAGCAGTGGTTGGGAAGGGAGTAAGACAGGGTTGTAGCCTCTCCCCGATGTTGTTCAATCTGTATATTGAGCAAGCAGTAAAGGAAACAAAAGAAAAATTCGGAGTAGGTATTAGAATTCATGGAGAAGAAATAAAAACTTTGAGGTTCGCCGATGACATTGTAATTCTGTCAGAGACAGCAAAGGACTTGGAAGAGCAGTTGAATGGAATGGACAGTGTCTTGAAAGGAGGATATAAGATGAACATCAACAAAAGCAAAACAAGGATAATGGAATGTAGTCTAATTAAGTCGGGTGATGCTGAGGGAATTAGATTAGGAAATGAGGCACTTAAAGTAGTAAAGGAGTTTTGCTATTTGGGGAGCAAAATAACTGATGATGGTCGAAGTAGAGAGGATATAAAATGTAGGCTGGCAATGGCAAGGAAAGCGTTTCTGAAGAAGAGAAATTTGTTAACATCGAGTATAGATTTAAGTGTCAGGAAGTCATTTCTGAAAGTATTCGTATGGAGTGTAGCCATGTATGGAAGTGAAACATGGACGATAAATAGTTTGGACAAGAAGAGAATAGAAGCTTTTGAAATGTGGTGCTACAGAAGAATGCTGAAGATTAGATGGGTAGATCACATAACTAATGAGGAAGTATTGAATAGAATTGGGGAGAAGAGAAGTTTGTGGCACAACTTGACCAGAAGAAGGGATCGGTTGGTAGGACATGTTCTGAGGCATCAAGGGATCACCAATTTAGTATTGGAGGGCAGCGTGGAGGGTAAAAATCGTAGAGGGAGACCAAGAGATGAATACACTAAGCAGATTCAGAAGGATGTAGGTTGCAGTAGGTACTGGGAGATGAAAAAGCTTGCACAGGATAGAGTAGCATGGAGAGCTGCATCAAACCAGTCTCAGGACTGAAGACCACAACAACAACAACAGCATGTCATTCGAGTTGTTACTAGCCCGTAGTGCCTCCGCAAAGATCTGCTCATTGTTGTGGGAGAAGGTTCATCTTGATGTTCAACGGGAGCATTCTGCGTCTTAATTGGAAACATTACGGGTATTGCTTACATAAAACCGAACAACTGCCATAGACACTTCAGGGGCGTGCCACAGCTTTATAAATACCAGACAGTTCACCCAATCTGTGAATGTTATTGATCTGATGGGTGATATCGATATCGAAGTGCCGGAGGTAAACGTCGAATGTGTACAACGGAGTATTTCCAATGCTAGCACCTGATACAGGCTAAACGGCTCCACTGCCTATGTTAAAGTAGTGGAAAAAATACGATGTTGGTCTCTGTTTAGCCTCTCGAGCAGTTCTGACTATCTGCGCGATAGATTAATACTTTTTTACCTCGCGTAATTTTGTATTATTTGCCATTCCGATAGCTATAACGAGCGGGCAGTGTGATACTGCACCCTCGTCTGTTGGACTTTGAAGCGGATGTGGCGCGATGGATCAGTTACGAATCGTAGACGACTTTATAGAATGGAACAACGAGTATGAACTACTACACTGCCTGTGAGTCACAGATTTTTTGAAACAACATTTTATTCCATTAACTAAAGGCACTAAAAGTTCTTGAGTATAAAATAATTGAGTCAACATACGTTAGTAAAGTGAAGCGTACATATGTATGTGTTACAGCTTTCATTAGAATTCTTCACGACAGCGGCAAATTTGGAGTTGGAAGAGGACTATTCTCAGCACCTCTAGAGAAACTTCCTATCCCTATGTTGTGAAAATGAAGAAGTAATATGTGCTAATACAACATATTTCTGCCACCTTCATTCTACTGGTGACGCTCTGCTGTTTATCTCCGTTGCAGATTCTCATCCACAAGTACTGGAAGACTTTAATAAAGAAAGTTTGCCAACATGCCTGAAATTCAGTTTTAATGAGATAAAATTACGCCTCGAAAAGAAAATAGTACAAAATAACAACGAAGTCATAGATCCATCATATGAGTTTTTGTATTTAGTTTTCCGGAGGAGAACGAGTGGATGAAGACCAGAGTAAATTAACGGCATAAATATGGCTCCAACCGCTTCTGGAATACTAAACAGCCTTTTCAAAGCCAAGCCTGTGGTGTATGTGAAATAGAATGTACACAGAAAGTGCATATTAGCAGTTCTGATTTATTGCTATGATACACAGACTTTTAACGCCAAAGCCGATCAAAAATTGAGGGCTGCTGAGGGGGAAATAGAGAGACAGTTGTTGAGAATTACTGGGAGCGGCGGTAAGACAAACAATTGGCTCCGGGAACAGACCTGAGCGGAAAAATGCAAAAAAAAATCCCTGTAGAATATATTCCAAGACAATAACTGATGAAATGTAAGAGGAATAACAAGCAGGATTTAGAACGTGTCGTTTACGCATGGATGAAATTTTCACTCTAAAACAAATAACAGAGAATACACATAAATCAACTAGGAGATTCAAACTGCATTTACTGACTTCAAAAACGCCTTCAGTAAAGTAAAAAAGATCTAAACTACGAGAAATTGTGCGCCACTGGCAATACCCCCGAAAAGCGATTCAAACACTGAAAATAATAATTCAAACAACTGATGTTTTAATAAATACCGGGAGGACTAAGAATGTTAAATTGACAACTACTCAAGGACTAAGACAAGGGTGTAGTATTTCACCCGCATTATTCAACATATACAATTGCCATCTTGTTTAAAAATGGAAATTAGAGATGAAACACAGGATAAAATAAATCATGGTACAGCAATGAATGTTTTACTGTTGCAGATGATCTAACAGTTACACAGAAAGAGAAGATGATCTTCAAAGATCTGTGTATAGACTTGAACAAATTATAAAAGAATATAACTCAGAAATTTCGATACCTAAAAATAGAGTACTGGCATTTCGGGGAAACCATGTAGTCTGTTCAAAGACAATTATCTATAAAAAACCAACAAAACAAATCTTACATTTCTGCTATCTAGGAGCAGATATAAAATGCAATACAGATCGAGATATAAGTTGAGATTCAACGTTTTGCACACATATGTGGTACTACAAATAGAATGTTGAATAACAAGAAAAGAAAAGAAACCAGAATCTAAATTTGTAAAATAATGTCAACACCAGTTTTAATGTATTGTATTGAGATTTGTGTACCTATACAGGAGGACGAGAATAAGATCCATCAGCGGAAAAGAGTGTTTTAAGAAAGATTAAAGGATGCGCAGGATTAGACAGAAGACGTAGCGCAGACGTGTGAACAGAACATAATGTTTATAATATTGGGGAATTGGTGAACGATTACGGTAGGAAACGGAGAAAAAATATTAAGAGAACGAGTGAAGATAGATTGCCAAAATAGATAAAGCCTTATAAGCTATAAGGAAGAAGAGACCTGGAATGACTAGGAAAATACGGAAATATTTAAAAATGGCTCTGAGAACTATGGGACTTAACATCTGAGGTCATCGGTCCCCTAGAACTTAGAACTACTTAAATCTAACTAACCTAAGGACATGACACACATCCATCTGCATTTCTTCTTGGTGTAGCAATTGTAATGGCCAGTAATGTAGATGCAGATTCCGCGAAGTGTCCGTTCTTTCGGACATGTCCGAAAGAACAGGCACCTCGCATTCATATATAAGTTTCTGCTTAAATTATCGACGAAAGAAGTACCACCTGCGAATTTTAAAAATTAAAATGTCTGCATTACCAAGGAACTGTTTATCATTGACCCTGAATGTGTTAAGCTATGCACTTAGCTATGACACGTTCCACTAAAATCCTCAATCTCAGTAATGATGGACGAGCAGTTTGCCACACGTGTGGTTTGTGCTCCATAGGAAGGCAGGAACGGCAGAGTTCCTGCTCAGCCTCGATAAGAAGAAGAGTTTAGAGCAGTGAAACTATTGAAAGACATTTTTACGAATTTACTGCGTTCTACATTAAAGGTGAAATCTAATAATAACAAATATTTGCGGCCTGTTTTCCTGCCCAGTCCGGACATGTGCTGAGGATCGGTATGCTAGTCATTGGGAGCTCCAACGTTAGGCGGGTTATGGACCCCACAAGGAAATAACAGGCAAGGCGTGAAAGAATGCCATTGTGGATTCGGCATGTTTGTCGGGGGGTCACGTCCGAGACGGCGAGGAGGTTCTAACGCCGGCTATCTACAGCGCTGGGTGCAACGTCGGCATGAATAACGCGTGCCGCTCGGGTTCTGAAGCCATATTAGGTTCCTTTCGGCGGATGGCTGATTTGGTGAAGGCAGCAACAGCCAGCTCAAAATTTCCTTAAGATTGACAGCTACGATGGAAATAGTATGGGGCAAGCTCACGCGAAAGGTACGGTCCGCATTACGCCAAATCCCAGCGTGTTTCAGCTGAAGTCAGCTTGCTGCCCTGTCTTATCGTTGCACCTTGTGACTTTGTCTGCGTTCGGTGTTACCTGTTTAGGAGTTATTATTTTATTTGTTGTTCTGTTTTGTTGTTCTTGTTATTTGTTGCTACTGTTATTTGTTGTTATTGTTATTTGTTCTGCGGTACTGAACAAAGTCAGCACGAAGTTCGTCAAAAGGTATGAGGGAAAAAGTCAGACGTCGTTCTCTCGGACAGGAAATTGTCATACGACCGTAGTCGAGGGAAATAGTTTGCATGGTGTGTCTTCTTTGAGACGGAAAAACTTAATGGTGGCCCGCTGCTCTCCGTTAACAAGGTAATCGATAGAACTGCTGCAGCTCTGAATATAGACAAAGACACTGTTGTGAAGACTGGGAAGGAAATATCTGTGAAACGAAAGGAAACTGGAGAAACGTAGAAACTTAAAATTACTGGGAAGAAACGTCGTATGGATAATCAGTTACCATTATGATACATTCGCTTGCAGAGAATGCGACTCATCTCGTGTCTATGATTGTTATCTCAGAAAGGAACATCCGATACTCTGCAAGTTATTGGTAACATTTGAGGAGTCGGATCTTTTCCACAGGAGCCGCACATCGTTATTCACAGTTTTATACAATCTAGGCTTTCACTATGGACAATTTTGTGGCCGTCGCGCGGTTCCAGACTGAAGCGCCTAGAAACGCTCAGCCACACCGATGCCCGTATCTCGCCTCACTAGTTTGTGACAGTAGACAAAACTAAATCCCGGGTTCGATTCCAGGCGGGGTCAGGGATTTTCTCTGCCTCGTGATGACTGGGTGTTGTGTTATGTCCTTAGGTTAGTTAGGTTTAAGTAGTTCTAAGTTCTAGGGGACTGATGACCATAGATGTTAAGTCCCATGGTGCTCAGAGCCATTTGAACCATTTTCAAAAAACTAAAATTAAAACATAGTGTAACCTTTCCAGAATAAACTCATTATAGTTCCATCTTTGTACAGTAATTAGTTTGCCTGTGCCAGTGAGTTGAGTGAAACGTAAGATTACGAGTAAGTTTCGTGCGGGAAGCAGCATCTCTGCTCCGCGCCTCCACGCGCTCTTGCCGAACAGTCAATCGTACATTACATAAACAGTGACTGAAATCAATGGGGAATGTTGAAAATTTGTGCCGGACAGGGATCCGAACCTAGGGTTCCTGTTTACTATGCAGATGCTCTGACCACTGAGTTATCCAGAAGACAGTGCACGGATTGATTGGCGACTCCATGTTGTCTTGTGCACTACGACCAGATAACAGGTATACTTGAAAAAAGAGACAGCATTGGTCGTATATTTTTTACTATTGCAAAACCGATTTTCTGTCACTGAGTGACCATCTTCAGTGCTGTATTGTATAACTTTGGCAGATAAACAGCGACCTCAGTCTATGTGATTGCCGTAAGCTTAGTGACAACAGTGCATCCCAATTTAAGTTATACAATATAGCACTGAAGATGGTCACTCAGTGACAGAAAATCGATTTTGCAATAGTTAAAAATGTACGACCAATGCTGTCTCTTTTTTCAAGTGCACGGATTATCCGAGCATGCCTCCCGTCAGACCCGACTTCTCATTGTATATATATATATATATATATACATATATATATATATATATATATATATATATATATATATATATAGTCTATTCTTTCGGATATGACTGAAAGACCAGTCGCAACGTATATACAGAGTGGTCCATTGATCGTGACCGGGCCAAATACCTCACGAAATAAGCGTCAAACGAAAAAACTACAAAGAACGAAACTTGTCTAGCTTGAAGAGGGAAACCAGATGGCGCTATGGTTGGTCCTCTAGATGGCGCTGCCATAGGTCAAACGGATATCAACTGTTTTTCTTTTAAAAACAGGAACCCCCATTTTTTATTACATATTCGTGTAGTACGTAAAGAAATATGAATGTTTCAGTTGGACCACCTTTTTCGCTTTGTGATAGAGGGCTCTGTAATAGTCACAAACATATGACTCACAATTTTAAACGAACAGTTGGTAACAGGTGGGTTATTTAAATTAAAATACAGAACGTAGGTACGTTTGAACGTTTTATTTCGGTTGTTGCAATGTGATACATGTACTTTTGTGAAGTTATCATTTCTGAGAACGCATGCTGTTACAGCGTGATTACCTGTAAATACCAGATTAATGCAATAAATGCTCAAAATGATGTCCGTCAACCTCAGTGCATTTGGCAATACGTGTAACGAAATTCCTCTCAACAGCGAGTAGTTCGCCTTCCGTAATGTTCGCACATGCATTGACAATGCGCTGACACATGTCAGGCGTTGTCGGTGGATCACGATAGCAAATATCCTTCAACTTTCCCCACAGAAAGAAATCCGGGGACGTCAGATCCGGTGAACGTGCGGGTCATGGTATGGTGCTTCGACGACCAATCCACCTGTCATGAAATATGCTATTCAATACCGCTTCAACCGCACGCGAGCTGTGTGCCGGACATCCATCGTGTTGGAAGTACATCGCAATTCCGTCATGCAGCGAAAAATCTTGTAGTAACATCGGTAGAACATTACGTAGGAAATCAGCATACATTGCACCATTTAGATTGCCATCGATAAAACGGGGGCCAATTATCCTTCCTCCCATAATGCGGCACCATACATTTACCCGCCAAGGTCGCTGATGTCCCACTTGTCGCAACCATCGCGGATTTTCCGTTGCCCAATACTGCATATGATGTCGGTTTACGTTACCGCTGTTGGTGAATGACACTTCGTCGCTAAACAGAACGCGTGCAAAAAATCTTTCATCGTCCCGTAGTCTCTCTTGTGCCCAGTGGCAGAACTGTACACAACGTTCAAAGTCGTCGCCATGCAATTCCTGGTGCGTAGAAATATGGTACGGGTGCAATCGATGTTGATGTAGCATTCTCAACACCGACGTTTTTGAGATTCCCGATTCTCGCACAATTTGTCTGCTACTGATGTGCCGATTAGCCGCGACAGCAGCTAAAACACCTACTTGGGCATCATCATTCGTCGCAGGTCGTGGTTGACGTTTCACATGTGGCTCAACACTTCCTGTTTCCTTAAATAACGTAACTATCCGGCGAACGGTCCGGACACTTGGATGATGTCGTCCAGGATACCGAGCACACATCACAATAGCCATACATCAACACAATATCGACCTTTTCCGCAATTGGTAAACGGTCAGTTTTAACACGGGTAATGTATCACGGAGCAAATACCGTCCGCACTGGCGGAATGTTACGTGGTTCAAATGGTTCAAATGGCTCTGAGCACTATGGGACTTAACATCTGTGGTCATCAGTCCCGTAGAACTTAGAACTACTTAAACCCAACTAACCTAAGGACATCACACACATCCATGCCCGAGGCAGGATTCGAAACTGCGACCGTAGCAGTCGAGCGGTTCCGGACTGAGCGCCTAGAACCGCTAGACCACCGCGGCCGGCTGTTACGTGGTACCACATACTAATACATTTGTGACTATTACAGCGCCATCTATGACAAAGCGAAAAAAGTGGTCCAACTAAAACATTCATATTTCTTTACGTACTACACGAATATGTAATAAAAAATGTTGGTTCCTATTTAAAAGACCGCAGTTGATATCCGTTTGACCTATGGCAGCGCCATCTAGCGGGCCAACCATAGCGCCATCTGGTTTCCCCCTTCAAGCTAGACGAGTTTCGTTATTTGTAGTTTTTTCTTTTGATGCTTATTTCGTGAGATATTTGGCCCGGTCACTATCAATGGACCACCCTGTATATAGTCCTACAGCGGTTTTGATCAGACGCCGCACGTGGCGTATTTGTAGCATCGTCCCCAGGGTCGATCGCAGTCTTCTGGTTTGGAGCAGAATGGAAGATCAAAACCAGCGGCTCAGACGACTCTACGACGGTATCGGATGCGAATTACCCGACCTGCGCTATTGGATGGAGAACTGTAGGGCTCCTCTTAATAGGCCAGACGTGCGCTAAACGGAGGAAGCCGCTACTAAGGTAGCGGAGTAATTGTAGCTTGCACATGGGTTTTTTCAGATTAGAGAACTCCCCTCCCCCCGGGATCAGACACGAATTACGTACCAAAATCGGAGATAATTTAGCCACAATATTGTCAGAGAATGTCGTCCTTGGTGTCGTATATAGGAATGGTTAATATGATATCAGTAAATTGCAGGAACCCCACAGAACGGTTACAGAATTAGTTGGAGGTTATGAAGTCTAGATAGTATTAGCAACAAAAGGTTGAAACCGGAAGTGAGCTGCAATGAAATCTTAAGTTCATATTGGAATTGTTACTGTAAGAATAGCTTAGTCACCAGTTGTGGCGGTGTATTTGTTGCGGTGAAGAATTCGATAATACACTATGTGATCAAAAGTAACCGGACACCCCCAAAAATAAACGTTTTTCATATTAGGGGCATCGTGCTCCCACCTACTGCCAGGTACTTCATATCAGCGACCTCAGTAGTCATTAGATATAATGAGAGAGCAGAACTTCGCGGAACTCACGGACTTCGAACGCGGTCAGTTGGTTGGGTGTCACTTGTGTCATACGTCTGTACGCGAGATTTCAACACTCCTACACATCCCTAGGTCCACTATTTCCGATGTGATAGTGAAGTAGAAACGTGAAGGGACACGTACAGCACAAAAGCGTACATGCCGACCTCGTCTGTTGACTGACAGAGACCGCTGACTGTTGAAGAGGGTCGTAATGTGTAATAGGCAGACATCTATCCAGACCATCCCACAGGAATTCCAAACTGCATCAGGATCCACTGCAAGTACTATGACAGTTAGGCGGGAGGTGAGAAAACTTGGATTTCATGGTCGAGCGGCTGATCATAAGCCACACATCACGCCGGTAAATGCCAAACGACGCCTCGCTTGGTGTAAGGAGCGTAAAGGTTTGACGATTGAACAATGATAAACGTTGTGTGCAGTGACGAATAACGGTACACAATGTGGCGATCCGATGGCGGGATGTGGGTATGGCGAATGCCCAGTGAATGGCATCTGCCAGCGCGTGTAGTGCCAACAGTAAAATTCGGAGGCGGTGGTGTTATGGTGTGGTCGTGTTTTTTATGGAGGGGGCTTGCACCCCTCGTTGTTTTGTGTGGCACTATCACAGCACAGGCCTACATTGATGTTTTAAGCACGGCCTTGTTTCCCACTGTTGAAGAGCAATTCGGGGATGGCGATTGTATCTTTCAACACGATCGAGCACCTTTTCATAACGCACGGCCTGTGGCGGAGTGTTTACACGACAATAATATCCCTGTAATGGGGTAGGCCTGCACAGAGTCCTTTCTTGAATCCTATAGAACACCTTAGGAATGTTTTGGAACGCCGACTCCGTGCCAGTCCTTACCGACTGACATCGGTACTTCTCCTCGTCGTGAAGAATGGGCTGCGTTTCCCCAAGAAACCTTCCAGCTTCTGATTGAAAGTATGCCTGCAAGAGAGAAAGCTGTCATCAAGGCTAAGGCTGGGTCAACACCATATTGAATTCCAGCATTAACGATGGAGGGCGCCACGAACTTGTAAGTCATTTTCAGCCAGGTGTCCGGATACTTTTGATCACACAGTGTATCTAGCGAGATCATCACGGATTCCGAATGTGTATTAATCAGGGTGAAGTTAAGTGTCAAAGGTCGGTAAAAAATGGTTATCGGATGATTTTATAGACCACCTGCGTCAGTAGCTTTAGGTGTAGAGTGCTTCAGAGAGAACTTGCAGATTATCGTTAGTAACTTTCCTGGTCATGCCATTGTAATAGGGAGTGACTTTAGCTTGCCAAGTGTAGATTGAGAGTCTCGCTATCAAAACTGGTGCCAGAGATACGGACTCGTGTGACATTATTATCAGCGTCTCATCCGACAGTTACTTCGACCAGATAATTAGGGAACCAATTTGTGAAGGTAACGAATTAGTCCTCTTAACAACACACAGACCTGACCTTATCGAATCAGTTAACGTAGAGTAAGGTATCAGTCATCATAAAGCTGTGATAGCATTTATGACTCCGGGTATTGCAAGTAATGTTAAGAAAGGTAGTAAATTTTTGTGTTTAGCAAGAGTGACGTGGTACAAATTGCAGAGTATCTGAGCAATCAGTGTCAAATATTCAGTGCTGATAACAAAGAAGAGGACTACATATGGAAAAATTCAAAAGCATCGTTCAGTATGCCTTAGACAAGTGCGTTCCGTGAAGGAAACGACGGGAAAGACCCACCTTGGTTTAACAGTCGTGTTAGAAAACTGCTACATAGACAAAGAGAGCTTCATCATAGATTCGAGAGAAGTCAGAACTTAGCTGACAAAAGAAAGATGAACGAAGGGAAAACGAGCATAAGGGGAGCAATGAGAGAAGCGTTCAATGACCTTGAAAATAAAATATTGTCAATCAGTCTGACTAAAAACTCTAAGAGGTTTTGGTCTTACGTAAAATCAGTAACCCTTTTGAAGTCCCCTATTCCGTGACCATACTGGCTCCAAAACGGAAGAGGACAGAGAGAAGAACGAAATATTGAATTCGGTCTTCCAAACTGTTTAACCGCGTAAGGTCGTAATACCGTCCCTCCTTTCAGTCATCCTACGAACGTCATAATGGCAGATACTGAGATAACCAATCGCGGAAGAGAAAGACAACTACAATCGATTTGTAGTGGAAAGCCATCAGGACCAGTTGAGATACCTGAAATATTCTACGAAGACTATGCGAAAAACTTGCTCCACTTCTAGCAGCAGTTTATCGTAGATCACTGGAACTATGAAGGGTATCTATAGACTGAAAAAAAAGCGCAGATCATTCACGTTTCCAAGAAGGGTCGTAGGACAAAAAAAAAATGTGTGGGACTTAACTGCTAAGGTCATCAGTCCCTAAGCTCAAATGCTCAAATGCTTGTGAAATCTTATGGGACTTAACTACTAAGGTCACCAGTCCCTAAGCTTACACACTACTTAACCTAAATTTTCCTAAGGAAATGCCCGAGGGAGGACTCGAACCTCCGCCGGGACCAGCCGCACAGTCCATGACTGCAGCGCCTCAGATCGCTCGGCTAATCCCGCGCGGCGGTCGTAGGACAGATGCACATAATTATAGGCCTATATAGTTGAGATCATTCTGTTGTAGAATTCTGGAAAGTATTTTATGCTCAATAATTATGACGTTTTTGGAGAACGAAAATGCCATCTATAAAAATCAACATGGATTCCGCAAACAGAGATATTGCGAAACTCGACTCGCTCTATTCCTCCATGAGATTCATAGCGCTGTAGACAGCGATGCTTAGGGTGATATGTTCTTTGACTTCAGGAAGGTATCTGACACCGTTTAGAGCCGATTACAGAAAAAAAAGAAAATACGAGCTTATCGAGTATCGGACCAGATTTGCGACTGAATTCAAAACTTGTTGGCAGATAAAACTCAAAATGTCGTTGTTAACGGAATAGGATCGACAGATGTAAAGCTAATTTTCTGAGTACCCCAAGGAAAAGTGATGGGACTGTTACTGTTCACAGAGTGTATAAATGATCTAGTAAAAAGCGTCGGAAGCTCTTTAAGACCGTTCGTAGATGATCCGGTTGTCTATAACAAAGTAGCGATGCGAGAAGACTGTATTGATTTTCAGAATAACCTACAGAGGACTGGTGAATATTGCAGAGACTGGCAGTTGACCCTTATCGTAAATAAACGTAACATACTGCGCATAGATAGGGAAAGAAATCCATTACTTTACAACTAGACTATTGATGACAAAATGCTGGAAATAGTGTCTATCGTGAAATATCTAGGATTAACTATCCAGAGCGACCTTAAGTGGAATAACCATAGAAAACAAATAGTAGGAAAAGCAGCTGTTAGATTTAGATTCACGGGAAGAATCTTAAGGAACAATAGCTCATTTACGAAGGAAATGGCTTACAAGGCACTTGTCCGACCGATTCTTGAGTGTTGTTCATCAGTCTGGAATCCTGGAATCCTTACCAGGTGGGACTGATAGAAGAGGCAGAGAAGATCCAAGGAAGGGCGGCGCGTTTTGTAACGGTATCGTTCAGTCGCGTGAGAGCGTCACAGAGTTGTTGTTGTTGTTCTTGTGGTTTTCAGTTCTGAGACTGGTTTGATGTAGCTCTCCATGCTACTCTATCCTGTCCAAGCTTCTTCATCTCCCAGTACCTACTGCAACCTACATCCTTCTGAATCTGCTTAGTGTATTCATCTCTTGGTCTCCCTCTACGATTTTTACCCGCTGGCCGCGGTGGTCTCGCGGTTAAGGCGCTCAGTCCGGAACCGCGCAACTGCTACGGTCGCAGGTTCGAATCCTGCCTCGGGCATGGATGTGTGTGATGTCCTTAGGTTAGTTAGGTTTAAGTAGTTCTAAGTTCTAGGGGACTGATGACCACAGATGTTAAGTCCCATAGTGCTCAGAGCCATTTGATTTTTACCCTCCACGCTGCCCTCCAATACTAAATTGGTGATCCCTTGATGCCTCAGAACATGTCCTACCAACCGATCCCTTCTTCTAGTCAAGTTGTGCCGCAAACTTCTCTTCTCCCCAACCCTATTCAATACTTCCTCATTAGTTATGTGATCTACCCATCTAACCTTCAGCATTCTTCTATAGCACCACATTTCAAAAGCTTCTATTCTCTTCTTGTCCAAACTATTTATCGTCCATGTTTCACTTCCATATATGGCTACACGCCATACAAATACTTTCAGAAACGACTTCCTGACACTTAAATCTATACTCGATGTTAACAAATTTCTCTTCTTCAGAAATGCTTTCCTTGCCATTCCCAGTCTACATTTTATATCCTCTCTACTTCGACCATCATCAGTTATTTTGCTCCCCAAATAGCAAAACTACTTTACTATTTTAAGTGTCTCATTTTCTAATCTAATTCCCTCAGCATCACCCGACTTAATTCGACTACATTCCATTATCCTCGTTTTGCTTTTGTTGATGTTCATCTTATATCCTCCTTTCAAGACACTATCCATTCCGTTCAACTGCTCTTCCAAGTCCTTTGCTATCTCTGACAAAATTACAATGTCATCGGCGAACCTCAAAGTTTTTATTTCTTCTCCATGGATTTTAATACCTACCCCGAATTTTTCTTTTGTTTGCTTCACTGCTTGCTCAATATAGAGATTGAATAACATCGGGGAGAGGCTACAACCCTGTCTCACTCCCTTCCCAACCACTGATGTCCCTCGACTCTTACAACTGCCACCTGGTTTCTGTACAAATTGTAAACAGCTTTTCGCTCCCTGTATTTTACCCCTGACACCTTCAGAATTTGAAAGAGAGTATTCCAGTAAACATTGTCAAAAGCTTTCTCTAAGTCTACAAATGCTAGAAACGTAGGTTTGCCTTTCCTTAATCTTTGTTCTAAGATAAGTCGTAAGGTCAGTATTGCCTCACGTGTTCCTATATTTCTATGGAATCGAAATTGATCTTCCCCGAGGTCGACTTCTACTAGTTTTTTCATTCGTCTGTAAGGAATTCGCGTTAGTATTTTGCAGCCGTGACTTATTAAACTGATAGTTCGGTAATTTTCACATCTGTCAACACCTGCTTTCTTTGGGATTGGAATTGTTATATTCTTCTTGAAGTCTGAGGGTATTTCGCCTGTTTCATACATCTTGCTCAGCAGATGGTAGTGTTTTGTCAGGACTGGCTCTCCCAAGACTGTCAGTAGTTTTAATGGAATGTTGTGTACTGCCGGGGCCTTGTTTCGACTCCGGTCTTTCAGTGCTCTGTCAAACTCTTCACGCAGTATCGTATCTCCCATTTCATCTTCATCTACATCCTCTTCCATTTCCATAATATTGTCCTCAAGTACATCGCCCTTGTATAGACCCTCTGTATACTCCTTCCACCTTTCTGCTTTCCCTTCTTTGCTTAGAACTTTGCTCAACAAATCCCATGGTAGACGTTACAAGAGAGGCGATGCGCATCACGTGGAGTTTTACTACGAAATATTCAGAGAGAACGTCCTGGGAGGAGTCAGACAACATATTACTTCCTTCCACATAAATCTCGCGAAATAACCACGACAAGAAAATTTGAGAAATTGGAGCTAATACAGAGGTGCGCCGATAATCATTCTGCCTATGCGCCATTCGCGAGGTGAACGGAGAAGGGAGTGATCAGTTCGCGGTACCAGAAGCATCCTCCGCCACACACCGTTGCGGCGTATGATGTAGATACACATACATATGTCATATACACAAATTTGCTGCACCAGCCTCGATTCTTTTGCTGCAAACTCCGAACGCGACAATTCCGGCGAAGCGTAAGAATATGCCTGTATTAAACGGCTCATCCAGTGCCACTGCAGGGATCGATTTTAATGAAACTTTTAACAGCGTAAAGACACAGTACAAGACTGCGTCAGTCACGCACTAAAATTTAGCATCGACTGAGACAGTGGCTCAGTTTTTCGCCTACAAGGTTTCTTACTGCAGTGCCATCCTAGATTCAAATTTCTTACCCTAACAGAATCACAGTGGATTACATACCACGCAAGTACTAATATTGTTGTATTTTTGTCAAAAACTGTTACTGGAGCAAGTTATTGTGCATTACATAAATACCTTATGAGTAATGGGTCACGCATTCTCCAATACGAAACATTCATAATATCCTTGCTTGATGGTTGACACCCACAGAAACATATCCCAAACTACAGTGTAAAATGTGACCAATATATATATAATTCATGTACAGGTCACTGCATTTAGATTCTGAACTTTCTGCAAAAATACACAACAAACATTGTATGACGTACTATACTGCCTAGTATTTACATTTGAATTTTTTGAGTCTAACATAGAAACAGCTGTAAAACATTGAGGAATTAAAAAATTCTGTTCACGTAACACTGAATTCGGTCTTCCGAAACTGTTTAACCACGGAAGGTCGTAACACCGCCGCCCTTTCACTCATCCTACGAACGTCAAAATGGCAGATACTGAGATAACCGATCGCGGAAGAGAAAAACAACTACAATCGCTTTGTAGTGGAAAGGCATCAGAACCTACAATCTGCTCCATAATAAACCTTGCTGTCGGTGAAGCATGGTCTTTTTACTAGTAAATGGTACGTTTTATGCCATTGCTTTACAATTTTTTTGACTCAAACTGCTACAGAATTCCGGTGTTTGTCCTGCATCGTTAACTTTTCCTTGTAAAAACAATATTTTTCTACTTAATACTGGCCACCTTTTGCTGTTGCTATTTAGGACTCTAGATGATCTGTTTAAAAAAATGGTTCAAATGGCTCTGAGCACTATGGGACTTAACTTCTGAGGTCATCAGTCCCCTAGAACTTAGAACTACTTAAAATTAACTAACCTAAGGACATCACACATCCATGCCCGGTGCAGGATTCGAACCTGCGACCATAGCGATCGCGCGGTTCCAGACTGTAGCGCCAAGAACCGTTCGGCCACTGCGGCCGGCGATCTGTTTAAAGCCACTTACGATAAAACTAGGTATTTGAGCTCACTGTCGTAAGAGGAACTGCAAAATTTATCCAGTCGATGTTAATAAATGACAACAACACGAAAATTGTGGTTTATCCTCGTCATAAAAAGTATTTTTCGACTCGTTCTGCTCAGAGACAAACCTGCTGCTGAGCAGAAGCAGAGGGAAAATATTAAGTTCACTGCTCAAACATTGACCGCTATAGTATAGTTAGTTGAAAGGAGCTCAAAAACCTCATGTATTGCTAAGATACGGCAACAGCTTCCAATTAATCGTATATAAATCGAAGAACACCAGGACAAGATGAAATGCCTCTGATATTCTACAAAAACTATGTGAAAGAACTTGCTCCCCTTCTGGTGACAGTATGTCGTAGATCCCTGGAACAATGATGGGTATCTATCGACTGGAAAAAAAACGCAGATCATTCACGTTTTCAAGAAGGGTTAATCACTACAGTCAGAAAATGCAGGTAGTAGCCGCAACGCTGAACTGTAATAAGTGTAACAAGCGATATGATCAGGCTCATGCAGCATAGGCCACAGAACTGTAAAGTTTATCCCAGCAATGTAACTTGGCACGTAAAACGTGGAACGAATCCTGTTCTGAATTGCTCACAGAGGGTTTAATTGTTGAGCTTCCAATAGAGAAATATTATCAAAGATGTTTAGTTTATCTGACACTCTCCTGAACGAAGTGCTTCAATTAGCTACATCGTTTATAGTTGCTTTACATGTACAACAAGCTTTCCAGGAATATGTCCAGTAGACGACATTGTCGCCAACAATCAGAAGATGAAAAACTGCACATTTATCATCCCAGAGCCCACCGTGGAACGCCATTCTTGCGCTTGAGGTATATTAACCCTTTAACGTCTAGACCCTTAGTCTGAAGGACCAATGAACGTGTGTCCTCCCTACGAAACAAAACAAAATTTTAAGCTACTTGGTAGTATCAAAGTAAATTTATAAACCTTAGCCGAGTCAGCCAAAGTATCAGTTCAGATTTACGCCGCAGAGTACCTACACCCTTACTCCACTAGGAGGGTTAAGCACTAATAAAAGACTTCTAGTGTTGCTCGGAAGCGTCAGCGAACCTTTTGTCTCTAACAAAAGTTATTCTCAATGTCAACTCTAGACGTTTGATGCAAAGATTTTGAAACACCGTGTATATAGAAATTATTATACCGGGTGGTTATAATTAAAGTGTAACTACTCACGGAGGTCCAGTGTGGTTTGTAATTATCGTATAGCAGAGAAACTTGGTAGATATTCTAATGCGTTAATGCGAAACTGCTGTATGCTATGAAAAAAGAAAATTAATTCTAATTTTGACCACTAGTAGCAAATAGGTGCTGTATGGCATCTCGTCGACATCTCTCGTGCTCACAACGAACAAATTGTGTAAGTAGCGGTAAATAATAAAATCAACATTATGCCTTTTTCATTTGTTTGATCTTTTCTCTCCACGTAACATTCCTAACCTATTACATATAGAAACATTTTCATCCGTTTTTTTCCGTTTTTCTTGCGTTCACGACGTCAGATTTGCACCTTGTGGTCGAAATTGGAACTAACTTTTTTCCTGCGTAAATCGATTCCGCATTAACGCATTAGAGCATCTACCCAGTTTCGCAGCCATACGATAATTGCAGCCCGCACTTAAACTCTACGAGTAGCTGCATTTTTATTATTACCACCCGGTAGTTCATTTTTAAAAAGTGAAGTTGATACCGATATCTCTGTAATGAACGTAGTTGTTGAAAGGAACTATTCGTCGTATTTAGTGCAGTCTTTCTCACAGTTTATCTGGGTGGAAACGGAATTACGATATCTTAAATCCTTAAACTGTTTCAGAAATATTTTAGGTGAGCACCTCAAACACATTTGCAACTCTTTAATATATTGTGATTGTCTTTTCCCTCAGATGACTTGGAGAAAGACTTCACTAAACGACGTATAATCTTTTTTCATAGCTATATTAATTGCGCAGATATCGGTATCAACGTCACTTGTTCAAACTAACCTATAATAATTTATGGTGCTAGTATCGTAGTTCTACAAGAGACGGATTGAACGGAGTTTTACTCTTTAAAGTCCGGTTAGTACTTTCGACGTACTTTGAATATTACTATATTAGGATTTATGTTTTTTGAGCATAAAACTGATTGACGTTTTAACGCCGCTTCACCTCCCTCACTAACGTGACAGCGTCATTACGTCCCGTGATTGCACTGGCCGTGATGCCACAGTGATGCTTGTTCACAGTGGTCAATGTTTCTTCCGGCTTGTGGCAGTGCACTTGAGCCGCGAGACCAAAGTTCTCGGACGACGATCTCATGGCGATTGCTGTGATTTTGGACGAACGGGAGGAAGCGCAAGTGAAAAAACGGAGGTGGGTTCATCAGGCGTAGAAAAACAGAGCAATAGAAGGGGAGTTTGCGATTCTGTACAGTGAATTGATGGACGATGAAGCAAAGTTTTATGAATATTTTAGAACGTCACAAAATACCATCAACTTACTACTGAACAAGATGGAAGTTGAAAAAGTGAAACACAAACTTCAGAAAAGCCGTCACACAAAGAGGAAGGCTCTCCTTTTGCTTGAGGTTAGTTAAAACATAATACAGCTGACATTCATTTTTTGGTATTGAGTTATATGAAATCAACATTCCTCATTATTGGCTTCTGTTGTATGGTCTTGATTATTTTCTTCTATTTTGCGCGATACTGATTCATTACCGCTAAGACTACCTGTCAAATCTTCGTTTTTTATACCCCTACTGTCTACCTTTCTTCAGATAATTGGCCACTGGAGATTCGCTAAACATGATTTCATTTAAATATCGGATGGGGCACAGTATGGTTCATAAGATCGTACGAGAGACCTGCAAGATAATTACAGACAACGTGATGGACGAATTGATGCCTACTGCACAGAAGAAAATGCTAAGAATTTTTATGAAATGTGGAGTTTTTCTAACTGTATAGGAGCTCTGGATCGGAAGAACGTCACTATTCAGGCTCCTCCGAACTCTGGATCACTATTCTTTAATTACAAAAAGACGTTCCCCATAATTCTGTCGGCTTTTGCAAACATTTAATGTAGCTTTATTCCCACCGATGTCACGGCAAATGGAAAAAAAATGTTACAGCTGTAGCCGACATTCCCAAACAATAATCTTTTATCTAACTGGTTGTTTTCATTGATGTAAAATCAGAAAGGGACACGTACGTACTTACCGGTTATTTTTAATTCTGCTCCTATTTTATTCCAGAGTGTATTCTTTACCTCTGAGTCCATGTATTTGGGATTGTGTAGATCAAACAACACAGGATGGTTGCACTCTAATTTAATAAGTTTTTTGTCATTCTTGTTTATGATAACAACCTACTACTCGGCAACGTAACAACCTGAATGTGTAGCGACGGTGAAGTGAGAAATTATCGACCACAAGAAATACGGCGATCACGGTACAGCGTCGGTGGGAGCATGGTTTGCACTTTAACGATCACGCTACGGGCTAGTGTGAACAATGCCCATTAAATTCCTACGAGAAAACCTTCAAACACGTCGACGATATTCCGGGCCGGTCATGACGGTTTGTTGCACTGCCGCAACAACAGTATAAAATGGGAAGAGAAGAAACGCAGCTTTTACTCTGTCTGTGTCGTTCGCTTGTGTCGAGTGCTGGTTAGTTTAAAAAAATACCTTCCAAAAGCCAAGATAAACTAGACACGGTTAACGCAGAAGGAACGCGAGGAGAACGATTCAGTTGAACACACAAATGAGTTTCGAGGAACGGTGTCCAATTGAGCGAATATGCAAAAAAATTGTTGCTGAGTGGGATCTAAAATATTCTGAAGAGAATAAGAAGCAAGCCTGCAACGAGCAGAGTGAACGACATAGATGTTCTGGCAGCTGTTGCTCATAATCCACATGTTAGCTCCAGAATAATTGCGAATGCCTCTGGAATAAGTGAACCCATCGTTGTTCGCATTTTGCGCGCGGACGGCTTCCCCTTCACCAGCAGATTAACTAGCGGAATTCTAGAAGACGCATGGAGTTTTGTCGTTCGGTTCTGTAGCGACATCAGGACAGTAGGTTCTTTCTTCAAAGAAATCCATTTACCGACGAAATTACCTTTACAAATCACCGAACGCTGAATGTAAGAAATTTGCAGTAGCGGCCCACTGAGAAGCCGCACTGGCTGAGGCAGTGTTGCACATTGTAAGTGTTGCACTCCGTAAGTAAGTGCACGAGTAAAGAGGCTGAATGTAGCAACTTCTCTCACAGATGCCATAAGAACACCTTTCGGGATGAAATCTATGCATAAAGGAACGCTCTGAAACCCTGAAGTTAAACACTAACGCAGCCGAGTGCGCTGACAGGTTCAGAAAACTAGAGCACATTCTGTCACCAGGGGGCGGGGGGGGAATCACGTTATCGCCCGTTATAAAACCTCCGCTCTCCTCAAGCTAATTCTCAGAGTTAGGCCATTCCATCTGCATAATGAATACCGATGGAAGACCAATTGTATTAAGTTGCAGGATGCTCTGGTGAATTTAACAAGTGTCTACACTGCTGCAAACGCACAGCCGTCCGGCTGTAGATGGGACTTCTGACCTGCAAGTCGCATTCCTGCTGGTCACAACGGTGATTGACTGAGGATGGGGCCGGGGCGATCTTCCGTGGGTGAAGAACCGATCTGCCCGTCTGCAAGCTGTTCAACGTGGGTGCTGGGGCGCCTGTGTCGACGCTATCTGGGCAATACAAATACCGCCTTACGGGCTGTATGCTGGGACCGCCACTCGGGCTCTTCCTCGTATTGCTACTGCGTCTTCCGTGTACATGCCATTTCGATAACCGACAACAGGGTACGTAGATTTCTGGGGCCGAGCGTAAGCGCAGCTTCACTCATCGAGAGCGCTGAGGCTCTGACTAAAGTTGTAAAACTACCGTAGGCTGCTGTGGACTATCATAAGAAAGCGTAGACTACGGTAGTTTTCCTAGTAACTCTGGTCTATTAAGGTCGTACCCACGTTACCTGTACGTTAGGTGTATTGCATAGCTATCGGGAGTTACCTCACTTCGATTGCTTTCTTTACGTATGCGAGCAGAGTCTTACTGGAGTCCCCTAAAAAGCAGAAGCAGTGAACCGTCTAGAAACTCCAGAATGAGATTTTCACTCTGCACCTGAGTGTGTCTGATATGAAACTTCCTGGCAGATTAAAACTGTGTGCCAGACCGAGACTCGAACTCGGGACCTTTGCCTTTCGCGGGCAAGTGCTCTACCAACTGAGCTACCCAAGTACGACTGACGCCCCGTCCTCACAGCTTTACTTCTGCCCGTACCTCGTCTCCTACCTTCCAAACTTAACAGTTCAGTTTTGCTCAGCTGTTTCTCTCTTTACTTATTCTGATCATCAATAAACTGACACACAATATTCTTAGCGAAACGCAATCTGACTTTCAAAAATACCTACAAAAGAATGGCCCTGACTAACAATAAGCTATACCTTTCATGAATCACTTACCTCACAAAAATCTTCGTTACTCAAACTGCTGCAATACAGCCTGCGTCAATACTGCCAGCTAAATAAAAGATTCTAACTACTGAAGGCACTAACTACTGATAGGCATAGTTAGCAAATGAAAGATTTTGATAGAGAACAACCAATGTGTTGTGGACTGACAAGACAGCCAGTCCACAGTGACGGGTAACCGAAAGGCACGCGCTTAAACTCACGCAGGCTGGCTTGAGGTCTGAAACAGGATACGTAATGAATGCTATAAAGAAAAGTACGTAGCTTCTCGAATACTTAACTTTAATCCACATTTGTATAACATCGCTCTTGATGATACATGTTATAACCACAATATATATAGCAAAGGATTATGGCGCCTTGCTAGGTCGTAGCAATTGACTTAGCTGAAGGCTATGCTAACTATCGTCTCGGCAATTGAGAGCGTAATTCTCAGTGAACCTTTCCTAGCAACGTCGGCTGTACAACTGGGGCGAGTGCTAGTCAGTCTCTCTAGACCTGCCGTGTGGCGGCGCTCGGTCTGCAATTACTGACAGTGGCGACACGCGGGTCCGTCGTATACTAATGGACCGCGGCCGATTTAAAAGCTACCACCTAGCAAGTGTGGTGTCTGGCGGTGACACCACACAATGTATTTACCTTAATAATGTTTCAGATTCATAGTATATATCAGTTCATGATATCCAATATTACAAATTTACTCTTTGTGATGGACACACGGCCAGATCGTACGCTCTCAAAATTCTGTCATTTCTGTCCCCACATCCACCACTGCTGGCGGCTCACCTCCAACTGCGCAACGCTACGAGCTGTTCACATCCACTGCCCAACACCTCAATAGCAAATTCCAACAATGCACACCAGGCACAGACTGCACACAGCACAGTCAGTGAATTTCATATAGAGCGCTACATGGCGCTACCGACATAAAAACCTAAACAGCCTACTTACAAAAGGAGGACATAAAAAGCAGACTAGCAATGGCAAAAAGGGCATTTCTGGCCAAGAGAAGTCTACTAGTATCAAACATAAGCCTTAATCTGAGGAAGAAATTTCTGAGAATGTACGTCTGGAGCACAGAATTGTATGGTAGTGAAATGTGGGAGCGCCGGAACAGAGGAGAATCGAAGCATTTGAGATGTGGTGCTATAGAAGTATGTTGAAAATTAGGTGAACTGATAAGGCAAGGAATGAAGAGGTTTTTCGCAGAATTGGCAAGGAAAGGAATATATCGGAAACACCGACAAGAGGAAGCGACAGGATGAAAGGATATGTGTTAAGACATCAGGGAATAACTTCCATGGTATCAGAGGGAGCTGCAGAAGGTAAAAAAGGTAGAGAAAAAGAGAGACTGGAATACACCTAGCAAATAACTGAGGACGTACGTTGCAACTGCTAGTTTGAGGTGAAAAGATTGGCACTCGAGAGGAATTCGTGGAGGGCCCCATCAAACCAGTCAGAAGACTGATGAGAAAAAAAAGTTAAATGTTCTTCTCCTGAGAATTTTTTGCGAGGATCTGTCCTCAAAGATTCCTCGCAGACATTTTCTGCTAGGCTACAGATATGATTCGTACTAAATTTCGTGCCAGGTTTTTGGATGGTATGGAATGCAGTATTACTAAATTATCAGAGGATATCATCATCATCATCAGTTATTTGAAATACAATACTTGCTATAGTTCCGCTCCAGACTTCTTCGCATTCATGCATGCATGCATGCTTTCTGACGTCATCTACTGTAAAGTAGAGGTGGCAAAAATTAACTTGAGTGGAATACATAACTGAATATCTACAGTTAGCGAAATGAACGTTTTTCAGTATATGGCAGTTGTTTCAATAATTGCCAATACCGTGCGTCAGCTGCTTGCCCATACTTCGCTACTTCCCCTTCGGTGTGCCGGCCGGAGTGGCCGAGCGGTTAAAGGCGCTACAGTCTGGAACCGCACGACCGCTACGGCCGCAGGTTCGAATCCTGTCTCGGGCATGAATGTGTGTGATGTCCTTAGGTTAGTTAGGTTTAAGTAGTTCTAAGTTCTAGGGTACTGATGACCACAGCAGTTAAGTCCCATGGTGCTCAGAGCCATTTGAACCATTTTTTGAACCCCTTCGGTGTCACTCTGTCTTACCAGGAATAATGAATACATTGACTTGTGATGTTCGTATTACCATGGAATTAACTAGCTCAGCGTTTTCGGTCAGACGGTTAGCCGCCTTCTGTAAAAGAAAAACTGAGGTAATGGAACGACGATGAACTTGAACAAGTGTCATGGGACGTTCCCACACAACAAATAGAACGAACACTCACGAACAAAATGAGATTAAAGAACACTGATAAAACGACCGCTCCCGATATGCGGGAAATCCGGATTCGAGACCCGGGCCGGCACAAATTTTTATTGTTGTTATTCCATTTTACAGCTGATATTGTCCTTATACGCAATTGCGAATTAATTTGATACATTTATAAATGTGCAACCTTTTCATCATGCACAAGTCACTATGACAATATGAGCAAGTCAACGTAGCAGCCTGCTGGACCTCGTGACCACCAGAATACACGGATGCGGTTGGTTCGCTCTACGCCAATATAAATTAAATATTGATTTTGTTATTTTGCGTGGTAACTATTGATATTGATTTTGTTATTTTGCGTGGTAACTATTGAATGACCATTTTGCTACTTATTTCAGTAGAGAATATTTCGCAGTTACACTACTGGCCATTAAAATTGCTACACCTCGAAGATGGCGTGCTACAAACGTGAAATTTAGCCGACAGGAAGAAGATGCTGTGATATGCAAATAATTAGCTTTTCAGAGCATCCACCACAAGGTTGGCGCCGGTGGCGACACCTACAACGTGCTGACATGAGGAAAGTTTCCAACCGATTTCTAATACACAAACAGCAGTTGACCGGCGTTGCCTGGTGAAACGTTGTTGTGATGCCTCGTGGAAGGAGGAGAAATGCGTACCATCACGTTTCCGACTTTGATAAAGGTCGGATTGTAGCCTATTGCGATTGCGGTTTATCGTATCTCGACATTGCTGCTCGTGTTGGTCGAGATCCAATGACTGTTAGCAGAATATGGAATCGGTTGGTTCAGGAGGGTAATACGAAACGCCGTGCTGGATCCCAATGGCCTCGTATCACTAGCAGTCGAGATTACAGGCATCTTATCCGCATGACTGTAACGGATTGTGCAGCCACGTCTCGATCCCTGAGTCAATAGATGGGGACGTTTGCAAGACAACAACCATCTGCACGAACAGTTCGACGTGTGCACGAATGGCAAAACGTCATTTTTTCGGATGAATCCTGGTTCTGTTTATAGAATCATGATGGTCGCATCCGTGTTTGGCGACATCGCAGTGAACGCGCATTGGAAGCGTTTATTCGTCATCGCCATACTGGCGTATCACCCGGCGTGATGGTATGGGGTGCCATTGGTTACGCGCCTCGGTCACTTGTTGTTCGCATTGACGGCACTTTGAACAGTGGACGTTACGACCCGTGGCTCTACCCTTCATTCGATCCCTGCGAAACCCTACATTTCAACAGGATAATGCACGACCGCATGTTGCAGATCCTGTACGGGCCTTTCTGGATACAGAAAATGTTCGACTGCTGCCCTGGCCAGCACATTCTGCAGATCTCTCACCAACGGAAAACGTCTGGTCAATGGTGGCCGAACAACTGGCTCGTCACAATACGCCAGTCACTATTCTTGATGAACTGTGGTATCGTGTTGAAGCTACATGGGCCGCTGTACTTGTGCACGCTTTCCAAGCTCTGTTTGACTCAATGCCCAGGCGTATCAAGGCTTTTATTAAGGCCAGAGGTGGTTGTTCTGGGTACTGATTTCTCAGGAGGTATGCACCCAAATGGAGTGAAAATGTAATCACATCTCAGTTCTAGAATAATATATTTGTCCAACGAATACCCTTTCATCATATGCAGTTCTTCTTGTTGTGGCAATTTTAATGGCCAGTAGTGTAGTTATTTTAGTCCATGAAATGAAGCCAAGTGTACCAATTCTGTTTTGAAAGCGGTTACCTATTTTTTCTATAAATATTTCTTTCAAAAGTATTAAAAATATTACCTAAGTGCACTATCACATGAAGAAAAATTTTCCTTCCTCAAGAAAAAATGCAAGTCTGAAGGCTTAATTTAGTTTCATTCCCTAATGGCCCCCCTCAGTTCAGCCAGCATTCACCGTCGTTCGTCAGAAAACCAGTGCATCGTATCGTCTTTGTTGATGGTGTTGTAATGACGTTCCAATAAATGAAGACCCAATAAATGGTTTTCCAGCTGATAATAGTGCGATGGCATATTAAGCCCTTTGCTTGGCCTTTAAACGATACGAAAGCTAAGACAATTTCCATTCGGCATTCAACGAGTGGTTTGGCCACTCTTCTTTGGACAAGTTCGTAGACGCTATAATACTCCTAATGCAGAAGGTAAATCTAATTTAACGCAAGTTGGTCAGCAAACTGCTTGGCGTCTGACAAGGTGTCTGTCCAGCTGTAGCGGAGTGCGGCTGCTGCCTTCATTGTTCGCTTCCTCCTCTCTCCCAGCCCCACCCACTGTTGCGGTCGGAGCGCTACACAAGAGCACGGCCGGTTCGCTCGCGCTCGTGGGCCTCTGTTTGGCCAGGCCTGTTGTAGAGGGCATGTCCTGCGCACCTGTCTTATGTTGCGAAGGCCCCTAGTTCCCGAGAAAATCGATGTTGAAGTTTCATGGATGTCTGCTATAGTTGCCGGCCGAGGTGGCCGTGCGGTTCTAGGCGCTACAGTCTGGAGCTGAGCGACCGCTACGGTCGTAGGTTCGAATCCTGCCTCGGGCATGGATGTGTGTGATGTCCTTAGGTTAGTTAGGTTTAATTAGTTCTAAGTTCTAGGCGACTGATGACCTCAGAAGTTAAGTCACATAGTGCTCAGAGCCATTCTGCTATAGTTGTAAAGTTAGTGACTGTTCGACCAACCGAGCCTAGTGCAGCAGCTAACGTAAGGCTTACCATACTAGCGACATGTACATCTTTATCTATTTCATCATATACAATATCATTAAATAGTATGTGTCGCTCAAAATGATAGAAAATTAGTCATTTTTGCAGTAGTTCAAAATGGTTCTGGGCACTATGGGACTCAACTGCTGTGGTCATAAGTCCCCTTTGCAGTAGTAATTTCATTAATGAAACAATTATTACAGTAAACTTTCTCCAAATGTGTATTACGTTTGTTACAGATTGGATTGCAGAATCGTCTTACTCGCTATCGCTTGCTTAGCTTGCTATGCTAGAAAAGAATAGCTGATGACATTTGTTGTAGAAGTAACCGAAACACAAATTCGTAGAACACCAAGCACAATTAATGGAAGCTACGGCCTTGTAGGCATAAGGATTTTTCAGATGTGGCACTGGAAAAAAAAGAGTTCGTTTAAATTTAAAACGATTGTTCTTTCTTCAGTCAGTTGCGATGCAACCCACGCATATTTGATTATTCCTGTGAAAGCAGGTGAATTAAATTGACGCAGAATTAAATTATGTATTTTTATGGAACCTTCCCTCGAAGCGATTTCTCTATTAGTCTTGAGCAAGTCGGGATCATATGGTTTTTTTTCGCGAAAATTTTTAACCTGCCTGCAAAAATAAACACCATGGGATGGACAAAGTGGAATAAATTTGGGTGAGCTGCTTTTTATTAATTCTGCGTGACATGTACTGTTTAATGATATTCTGTACGATGAAATTGAAATAAAAATACGCGGGAGAGATTTGAACCGGTACCACCAGCGTTGTAGTCCTAAATATTAGTCACTGCGCTAAGCTTACATGGCCGTAACATAACTAACGTTACTCGTGTAAGCGACGCGCGTGGAACTTCAACATCGATTTTCTTGGAAACTTGGAGCCGTTGCATGAGAAGCCGCTAGAACGTAATCAGGCCCCTCTACAACGTACCTAAGACTTATCAGAATCCGTGATTAACAGGTCTGATGGTACGCTTGACAGACAAAAATTTGATAAGTCATCAGGTGAAATAATATTGTGAGCTGTTTTTAAAACCTTACTAAAACCTTTATCGCCATGATCTTAGTTTTTCTCGAACGCAAATCTTGCACATCAATGTACGACTCTGCAACCTCGTTAGCACTATTACATGTGCAGAATTTCACTGTGCCAAACAGCAGAAATTAAGCTTCGGATTTTGCCTACACAGCCTATTAATCATTCTTGAAAAAGCAGTAATTAAAACTTTCTCTGTTAATAACGCAATGTAATTTTTCACCCACTGTACTTTTGAAACTGACTTTCTGAGGTTGCTTAGATAACTACATTTCACATTAGGTCACGATGCTCATCTTGTATGAAACGCCGCTCTGAAACATCATTTCATGAAAGTTCTGGGAACCTAGTCAGCCTAAGATTTCTACATATGCAGTACATAGGCAGTTCAGTTTGACAGTATGGTAATACTGCCACAGTTGAGTAGATAATAAATGCAGTAACTTCTACGTGTTCTGTTACTGCCACACTGATAAATAACCGCACCCGCAATAACTTATACCGTGTGGGGAGGGATTTGGTAATACGAATAAGTTATTTTTGGCATTTATTTATAACTGATATAATTGATCAGCCCATCCCTACTGTAAAGCCCCGCGCCGGTTTTAGATTAATATCGGTTCTTGAATATTGAATTCTTTAATTTGGCGTCGTATTGGTTTGGTATCAATGCTTGATCTTCACAGCATTAGCGAGCAGCTGTACTCCCAAGGTGCACATATCACGGCAATCAAGTTTCTAATCGTGTGTCTAATTGATATGCGCCCTACAAATTCCTGCTCCCACTACTATTCAAGTGAACAACCCACGAAAAATGATGAGAAAGATGAAACTTCCTGGCAGATTAAAGCTGTGTGCCGGACCGAGACTCGAACTCGGGACCTTTGCCTTTCGTGGGCAAGTGCTCTACCAACCCTTTTTTTTAAGCTCATTTTGCTCTATATTGTGCGTTGACTTTGTTCGTGGCGGACGTCCGATGACACTCGTTCAGGTTGTTCGTTGATCCGTTAACTCATTTTTTATTACAGAGGGTAGCGAAACCCTCTGACCGAACACGCTGAGCTACCGTGCCGGCGACCAACTGAGCTACCCAAGCGCGACTCACAACCCGTCCTCACAGCTTCGATTCTGCCAGTGCCTCGTCTCCTACCTTCCAAACTTCACAGAAGCTCTTCGCAAAAGTTTGGAAGGTAGGAGACGAGGTACTGGCAGAATCGAAGCTGTGAGGACGGGTCGTGAGTCGTGCTTGGCTAGCTCAATTAGTAGAGCACTTGCCCGCGGAAGGCTAAGGTCCCGAATTCGAGTCTCGATATCAGAAACATGTTCTACTAGATACTGAATACTTTCAGTTCATAGAAAACATCACTACAATGTCTAAAGTTCATTTACAGTATATCAGCTAGCATTCACACGATTTCACGACTCCATTCGAGTTAGCCAAAACTTTTCTGGCCGTCGTAAAATATTTTGTCTCACTTGATATAAAACTAAATGGAATCAACAATTATTAACGCTAGCGCCTATTTTTCACACTCTGATTCGTGATGCACACAGCGTGCTCGCCTGCACCTCATTATGCGAACCCTCTCATACCAACTGCCGCACTCCAAATCAGCCGCCACAAAAACATTTTGTTGCACAGCAGAATAGTAATTAGGTGTAGAAATAAACCGACTGGTGCGACGTTAAGTGGAAGACGTCCGCCAGTTACGCAACGTTGACGCTGCCAATGCCAGCATTTGGCAGTGCCGAAGTACAGGTTCCTTATTGCCTAATACTGAGATGGTGGGGATCCCGACGCCACCTGTGGACCAAGTCCGGTGGAGATGGGTAAGGACAACATTCGATATGCAGGAACTGTGTCGATACATATACCTCACACTACCCACCTGCCATTATACCACCTTCTTAGTCTTTATACAGGGTGAGTCACGTAAGACGTAACACCCCTTTTATTTCATGAACAGATCCAAATGTGGAAAAGAGGTTTTCGGTAAATGAAAGGACGCTACGGGGCACGTAGTTTTGTTATGTGACAAAGAGTCCTAACTATTATATCGATCGAGATATAGGAGTAAGTATGATTTTTTAAACAGAATTATATAATTTTATAACGGCATCCGAAAGCGCTTGAAAAGACGAGTACAGTGTTAATTTTGAGTTGGAAACTCTTTGCGAAAGAATCCGACTTGTATTCTAAAACTGAAAGGCAAGTTGGCTGGAGTCAGCTATTGCGTTGTAAATACGCTCATGCCAGGCTATGTCGTTGTGTCACGAGTTCCAACAGTTCACTTGTCTGCACTGTAGAACTAGCAGGAACTACGCTGTCTATAGACAGGTCATATCTGCTTCAACTTTCCTTGCATGCAGACATGTACGCCAATGAGTGGAAGTTAGATACGCTATTTTTATACGGTGAATGTCAGAGAAATGTAGTCGAAATGTTATGGTGGTATAGGGATGTCTACCCTGATCGTCGCTGTCCGTCGCAGCAGGCACTTTCACAAATTATTAGGTCACTAGTGCGAACAGGCAGTTTCAACATCAGACAGAGATTAGAAAGGGCCTTAAACAAGAAAGTATGAGAGAAGAAATTGAAAGAAAGAGATTAAGATGGTATGGGCATGTTAAGAGGATGCATGGGCAGAGACTCCCCAAAATTATGGAAGAACTAAAGATGGATGGGAAAAGACCTAGAGGGCGTCCAAGAACACGGTGGAAAATGGGAGTGAGAATATCTGTAGAAAGGAGAGGTGTGACCTGGCAGCACGTGGAGGAAGAAAAGTGGTGGGAGGACCGAGCCAAATGGAGAGGACTCATCAGCACCCAGACCCGGCAGTAGCTGGAGCGGGATTCGGATATAGATAGATAGATAGATAGATAGACAGAGGACGACGAAGACTGGAACTGACAGAGCTCATGAAAAAGCTGTTCTGGCTCATCAGTCCTCTTGATGGCAGGAGACGTACTGCCAGGGAATGTGGGATAAGCCAGGCGAGTGTCATTCGCATCTTGCATCGACATAAATTTCAGCTTTATCATCTGTCACTACATCAGGCACTGACAGGACGTGATTTCGAAGGTAGTACACAATTTTGTCTGTTTGCTCTGCAGCGCCTGGGAGACGATACTACGATTTTCCAACGTGTGCTCATTACCGACGAAGATCATTTACTAACAACGTGTAAGAGGTCTATGACTGAAGAATTTATTGCTAGCGCACTCGAGCAGATGTAATTTCGATGGATTGCCCACGCGCTGCCTGCGATATGTAAGCTATAAGAGAATCTCAGACCAGAGAGCAGTGTTGTATGCAGTAGGAACTGAGAAGTAGTAGGAGTTTGTAGCAGCTTGCAGTCTGGTGTATCGAGTTGGCTGGGCCGGTCGACGGGAGCGATGGCTCTGACTGAACGATATAGTATAAGGTAAAAGCAGCCTCGCGCATTTGCACTATTATTATATCAACTCCCATGTAAATGTTTTCAAAAAAAAATTTCTTAATAATAATCTTTCTTATAAAAAGTAACTTTTGACAATCATTCGTCTCAATTTAAAGAATTTACTAATTTCTCCATTCCATGGTGAACCCGATTATTGTAAAGAAAAATCAGTGGTTCCTTTTATACATGACAAATCTATCCGTCAACATTGCACTGGGCTGTGCCAGAAAAATTTCTTATATACAGGGTGAGTCACCTAACGTTACCGCTGGATATATTTCGTAAACCACATCAAATACTGACGAACCGATTCCACAGACCGAACATGAGGAGAGGGGCTAGTGTAATTGTTTAATACAAACCATACAAAAATGCACGGAAGTATGTTTTTTAACACAAACCTACGTTTTTTTAAATGGAACCACGTTAGTTTTGTTAGCACATCTGAACATATAAACAAATACGTAACCAGTGCCGTTTGTTGCATTGTAAAATGTTAATTACATTTTTTGAAGGTAGCAGATTGAAAGGAAAAAACTGTTGTGCATCAATTGAATAGCGAAAGGGCTAACCGCAGAAATTATAAAAACTGTAACCTTTGGTGGCTGGGAGGAACTGGCTCTTTGCGGCAACCACGACTCCGGAAATTCAACATCACATGACGGTGAGTTAAATGATGGTAATTTTTTCTATCCTGTGGTTCTGAGCTGAATCTGCTGATACAGTTTCGGAAAGGAATCTTCCAAATTGTCCTAACATTGCTCTGGTGTTCTTTCCAGAACGCTTAAGAGTGTTGACTGTGAGCTTGTTGCAGCATTAAAATACGTCATCAGTGTGTCTTAGAATAACTGGTACGGGATAGTGATTCTGGTGTCGTCTAAAGAGTGAGGTCCCATGTTAAAGTTGGTACCTCACGATGGAACCACAAGCTAAAAACAGTCGCTGCTATTCGCATTCAGGCATGAGAGACGTCAATGAAGAAACGCCCTGAAGAGATTCTGAACGCTGCCGCTGTTGGAAGGCTAGTTACACTACTGGCCATTAAAATTGCTACACCACGAAGATGACGTGCTACAGACGCGAAATTTAACCGACAGGAAGAAGATGCTGTGATATGCAAATGATTAACTTTTAAGAGCATTCACACAAGGTTGGCGCCGGTGGCGACACCTACAACGTACTGACATGAGGAAAGTTTCCAACCGGTTTTTAATACACAAACAGCAGTTGACCGGCGTTGCCTGGTGAAACGTTGTTGTGATACCTCGTGTATGGAGGAGAAATGCGTACCACCACGTTTCCGACTTTGATAAAGGTCGGATTGTAGCCTATCGCGATTGCGGTTTATCGTATCGCGACATTGCTGCTCGCGTTGGTCGAGATCCAATGACTGTTAGCAGAATATGGAATCGGTGTGTTCAGGAGGATAATACGTAACGCCGTGCTGGATTCCAGCGGCCTCGTATCACTATCAGTAGAGATGACAGGCATCTTATCCGCATGGCTGTAACGGATCGTGCAGCCACGTCTCGATCCCTGAGTCAACAGATGAGGACGTTTGCGAGACAACAACTATCTGCACGAACAGTTCGACGACGTTTGCAGCAGCATGGATTATCAGCTCTGAGACCATGGCTGCAGTTACGCTTGACGCTGCATCACAGACAGGAGCGCCTGCGATGGTCTGCTCATCGACGAACCTTGGTGCACGAGTGGTAAAACGTCATTTTTTCGGATGAATCCAGGTTCTGTTTACAGCATCATGATGGTGGCATCAGTGTTTGGCGACATCGCGGCGAACGCACATTGGAAGCGTTTATTCGTCATCGCCATACTGGCGTATCATCCGACGTGATGGTATGGGGTGCCATTGGTCACACGTGTCGGTCACCTCTTGTTTGCATTGACGGCACTTTGAACAGTGGACGTTAAATTTCAGATGTGTTACGACCCGTGGCTCTACCCTCCATTCGATCCCTGCGAAACCCTACATTTCAGCAGGATAATGCACGACCGCATGTTGCAGGTCCTGTGCGGGCCTTTCTGGATGCAGAAAATGTTCGACTGCTGCCCTGGCCAGCGCATTCTGCAGATCTCTCACAATTGAAAACGTCTGGTCAATGGTGGCCGAGCAGCTGGCTCGTCACAATACGCCAGTCACTACTCTTGATAAACTGTGTTATGGCGTTGAAGCTGTATGGACAGCTGTACCTGTACACGCCATCCGAGCTCTGTTTGACTCAATGCCTAGGCGTGTCAAGGCCGTTATTACGGCCAGAGGTGGTTATTCTGGGTACTGATTTCTCAGGATCTATGCACCCAAATTAAGGGAAAATGTAGTCAAATGTCAGTTCTAGTACAACATATTTGTCCAGTGAATACCCGTTTATGATCTACATTTCTTCTTGGTATAGCAATTTTAATGCCCAGTAGTACACATCAGAGCGCAGTGCCACTGGCCTTCTCTTTGATAGCCTAATTTGATAGCCACACTAATGGCAGCCTGATCGTCGTTCAGATCCAGGAGAGAGCTATTATCGTTAGTCAGAACTCATGTTTTATCAAAGTTCATAGTTAAATGTAAAGTGATAGCCTACTGTCATTCAGTAATACAATCAAAAATGTTCAAATATGTGTGAAATCTTATGGGACTTAACTGCTAAGGTCATCAGTCTCTATGCTTACACACTACTTAACCTAAATTATCCTGAAGTCAAACACACACACACACACACACACACACACACACATGCCCTTGGGCGGACTCGTACCTCTGCCGGGACCAGCCGCACAGTTCAGTACTACAATCAGTTCCACAAGAAAGTGTAGGCCGTTATGTGTATAAAATAAAAGGCGCTATCATAAATATATATTTACATGAAAAAAATGTTATTACTAATTGCACAATTATCTAATAGTAAATCCAATTACCGCTATTATCTATTATAGCTTGGCATCTTTTTGGCATGTTTTTCACGAGATATTATGCATATTCTGCCTGTAACGATTTCCATGTCGTCCTGCTTTTATATGACAGCTGCTTCAAAGTATATATTGGATTTCATTTACGGTAAATCTTAATAATCGACCAAACATTTTTGATCGGACTTGCATCCAGAGACATTGCACGCCAATCCATCGTGGACACCCAATTGTCTGTTTCCACGCTGTAAAGAGACAGTTGCAATGTTTCGGATCATTATCCTCTTGAAGCACCCAGCTTGCCTCGTTCGAACCAAGTAGTTTCTTAACCGACCTCAGAAGGTATTTTTGATAAATACTGCACATTTTTTCAGCGTTTAAATTAGCTGTAAGTAAGTGGAAATACTCGTAGCCAAAACAGCAACCGACAAAACAAAACACTCAACTCTCACACTGTTTATTTGTACACTGTGCAAAAGTGCATCCAGTACAGATTCGAGACCACTACCAGAAATGATGCTGCGGAAGTTACAGTTAAATTATGGAGTACACTTTCTTGTGGAACTGACTGTATTCAGAGTAATAAACAGTCATCATTGTCTTCTGCGATAGTATGAAATGTACAGGGTGTTTCACAATTCATGTTTCACACTTGTAGAGCTGTAGAGGGGACTTAGTAGATCAAATTTTACATAGGACCCCATGTCCGGAAACGTCATCCAACGACGCTACGGGGAGTCAAAGTTATAGGTGCCGGCGGCTATGGCTCTGAGCACTATGCGACTTAACTTCTGAGGCCATCAGTCGCCTAGAACGTAGAACTAATTAAACCTAACTAACCTAAGGACATCACACACATCCATGCCCGAAGCAGGATTCGAACCTGCGACCGTAGCGGTCGCTCGGCTCCAGACTGTAGCGCCTAGAACCGCACGGCCACTCTGGCCGACTCCGGCGGCTATAAATGTATTTATATCTAGAGGGTGGTTACGTGATGATGTTACAGACTTTCTGGGATGATGGAGAAGGATATGTGTATCAATTTCAAGTGAGGGTACCTGTACCAGAAACAAACAATTCGAAAGTTATGAGCGAAAACCCTTCTGTTACCTCTGACAGAATACATGTACTGATACTGTTGTTGCTAATATTGTAGGGTGGGCAACTTTGAGGTGGTAGTATGGACCAGTAAAAAATGTATAGTAAACATGAGCTCTAAAATGCATACCTTAAGAGCTATGAGCACTTGTTCAATAGAGGAGATGTGTTTCACACTAGCGAAGATGAACAAGTGCTCAGAGCTCCTCAGGTATGCATTTTAGAACCCATGTTTGCTGCTAATTTTTTCTTGTCTTGGTCCACACTACCACCTCCGTAAGTTACCTACCCTACAATTGTAGCAACAACAGTACCGGTACATGTATTCCACAGAGGTATCAGAACGGTTTTCGCTTATAACTTTCGACTCACCCGTTTCCTTACCTCAAACTGATACATTTAACTTTCTCCGTAATCATAGAAAGTCTGTAACATCCTCACGGAATCATACCGTATACACATACATTTGCAAGCGCCGGCGCCTATAGCGTTGGGGCACTGTAGCGTCGTTGGATAACGTTTTTTCGGATGTGGGTTCCTATGTAAAACTTGATCTCCTGTACAGTCTCTAGAAGTGTGTAACATGAATCGTGAAACATTCTGTATATCGTCCCTTATATGGACATGGTGGTTGTCAAAGTTAAGTATCCTGCATTAAAGTGTTTTACTGCATTTGATCTAATGTTCATTATATGTAGTAGCGTCTACTCGACCTCCTCCAGAAGTAAAACTACTGAACTGTTGTCTAGACTTGCTACGTCATATAGAAATGGCGACGAGTCTGATTCTCATTTATGTTCAAGTGTGTTTTAAAGGTGTCGCCTCATCTCCTGCCCACCTTATAAAGAATGGCATCCAGTCTTTTTTTTTACTTGTCTTCCATCTTCGCCTATCTTTGTGAACATGCTTGGTGTTCCGCTAGTCAGAGCGGTAATAATTTTTCTATGTTATTATATCTAATCCGAAGTGTTTCACTGTATCTAAGCCCCCACGTGAGCTATAACTAAACGAGATTGTTCAATTTCATGTGCCGCTGACTGAATGACAACTGCTCAGTGTTCACCAAATGACGAACTTATTGTCGCAACAAGCAGCACCACGGCCGGTCGCTGCACCCAACTTTCGTCAGTTTAACTGCATGGAAGAAGACTGGAGGGAGTACTGCGCTCAACTGGAAGTGCACTTCTCAATTACAGCATTAAAAGCACAACATGCATTGCATTCTTCCTGTCCACTGTTTGAGCTGACGCCTATCGCCTGTGTCTCAAATTGTTTCCAGACTCTCGTCCAGAAGATGTTGCTTATGAAGAATTCGCTAGGAAAATCAATGAGCATCACGAGGCATAGATTCATGTCGCTGCGGCGAGATTTAATTTTTTTCATCTAAAGAAGCACTTCGAACGGTCATTAAAGTAGTGGATTCCTCAATTTAAAAGACTAACGAGACATTGCAGGTTCAAATGTTCCTGAAGACAAAATTATAATGATGTTGTGCTACATGATGAAATCACGCAAAACTTGTCAGATTCATACACACGCGCTGTTATCTTGAAATTGCCAGACTTGGATCAGAAAACAGTTCTGTCAGTTGTAATGTCTCTGTATACCCTACGGAACATTTTTTCGACGTTTTTATCCTACTGTCTATTACTTAAAACAAAAAGTATTTATAGTAAAACTGAAATTATCAGTTTCAGGTTTGATTCGAAAATTGTCTATTTGTAATGTGAAACAGAGGGCTGTTCTAGCACAAATAAAAGCAGTTACAGAATTATCATATAGCGCCGGAAAACGCAAGTTCCTAAAAAAAGGGTACAATAAAAAACTGCAAAACAGAAACGTATAAAACATGTTTTCAACGTCTCATCGAAATTATATAAAACATACATAAACAACTTTAGCACTCATCAATAGTAACAGGAAACTCTTGCCTCTGATCATAATGAAGAACCTTCCATTGAGTACAAAATCACAAAAATAATTATTAGACCTTTCTGTGTTTATGCATGTAATCTGTACTTAGATTAGAAGTAATTGCTTTGGTTTCATGAAAGCGCAGAAATTTATATTTTGTAAGGATATAAATTCACAATGGACTAGCACTGAACGATGTGTGGTAGTAATAAAGTGTTAATAAATCAAACAAATAAAAACCACAGAAAAGCCGTCAGCCCCCAGTTTCTCCCTCACACATTCATTTACTTTTCTTCCCGAACCAGAACTACCAAACGGTAGTTTTTGCAGAGCGCGCCTCTAGTTGTAGCCAGGCTCATATTCAAATCGTCCGTTTCAGTGCCGTCACGTTCGGCGCCAGTCTAACGCGAAGCCACAGAGTAACTTTCAGCACGTGCGTATTGTCTTGGCTCAGACAATGCAGGAAGCACAAATTAAGTCTCGCTTTTCCGCTTCTGCTGTCGTCTACAAACAGACGAACAAACTTTTTTGTCCAATTAAGAGTAGCTAACAAGACAGCTAAATTTCAGTTAGACACAGACGCGTCTGTATCACTCATAAATACAGACACCTATGACGTGGTCGGTATCCCACGGCTACAAAAGCCCGTTTTTGTTCTGTCTGCTTGTAAAGGACACGAAATACCAGCGCTTGCCGTGTGAAGTTTGACACCAACTTTTCGTGGCTTCGCGACGTGTGTTTCATTCCATGTACTGTGTTCTGGATACAGTGCGAAATTTTTGGCTTAGACTTGTTTGATTTTTTCAACCCGTGCATACAAGAAAAATCGTTACAAATCAGTATTACCATGCCTCATTCCCATGTTCATATCTTTTTCAATTAGGATTAGGAAACGCAAAAAATTTTTAGATGCAAGTTACTGTTAAGATAATACGCAGCTACTATTTTATAGTGCTAGGTCTGTCCTCCACGCTATAAGTGGGCAGACTGCAAAGGAACTACAACGACGGAAAGAGAATGGGGTGATACAACCCGTCCGTTTCTGTAAACGAGTGCCCCCCCCCCCCCCGCTCCTCCCTCCACCCCTCGTGGTAATACTTAAAAGGCCACCAGGAGATTTACGTCTGTGCATGGATTTTAAAGCCACGATAAACCCACAAACTGTCATAGATCCTTTTCCTCTTCCACGACTGGAGCAGCTGATGGACAGGCTCGCTGGCTGGAGCAGGGTAGATACTTTTCGAAAATTGGTTTCAGTGACACATATTTACAGTTACCACTTCACGAGTAGTCCAATCAGTATTTTGTGATCAATACTCACCTGAGATTGTTCCAGTTTCAAAGGCTACCATTCAAATACGCTTCAGCTCCTGCTATTTTTCAATGTTTCCTGGAACAATTAGCAGCTAAAGTCCTTTCGTGTATGAATTATCTGGATGATATAGTAGTAGTGGGTCATGCGTCTACTGAACATTTGGAAAATTCAGAATGTTTATTTCAACTGCTCCCAAAGGCTGACTTAAGTGTAACAAGGAAAAGTTCTCCTTCTTCCACGAAGCACTTGAATGTTTAGAACCTCTCATAAATGCACAGGGTATTCATTCTGCTGATTCCCACTTGTCTGCAATTAAAGATTCGACGGCACGCCTTAACGTCAAGGAGTTTCAGGCCATCATGCGGAAAGTAACATATTAAATTAAGTATATTGCAGATGGTGCGCAAATTGCTGCTCCGCTTAACTGTCTGCGCGGGAAAGGTGTTGATTTTGCGTGGCCCCAACAATGCCAGGATGCATTTAAGCAATTAAAGGACTTTTTTTAAGTCGTCATTGTCTAAGTTTGATACAACTAAGCCTGTTTCATTAGCTGTGGATGCATCTTTTTACAGGATTGAGGCAGTGCTATCCCACAGAGTTGGACAGTCTGACAGGCCCGCTGCTTTGGCTCAGAAACTCTCCATAAACTGCAGGGAAATCACAGACAGCTTGAAAAAGAGACGCTGGCCATTGTCTGTAATGTTGCCAAGTTCCACAAATACTTGTACGATCGAAAGTTCTATCTGATTACGGCTCATCGGATTTTAATGGCTTTGTTCAATCTAGCCAAGACTGTCCCACCGCGGACAGCGCAAAAATTGCAAAGTTGGGCTGTAATTATCAATACGAGTGTTGTACAGACGCACTGTACCACATTGTTTCTGACTTGTTGTCTCGGTTACTGGTCGGTACCGACACAGCGTTTGATCTGTTTGAGGATTCTTGTTATCAAACTGTCAGTGACAATTTTGAAATTCTTCAGAAGTTTCCTCTTGACCTTCAGCGTATTACTGGCGCAACTGCTTCCGACCCAGCACTTCAGTTAGTTTCGTAATATGTATGCCACGGGTGGCCACATAGTTTGAAAGACATTCCCCAGCCAGTGGAGCATCTCTACTTTTTGCTTCGTAACGCTGTCGGTGCGGTCAGAGCGTTCTGCTGCTACATACAGAGAATAAAGATCCATGGGTTGTGATTTCTCAGTCCCTCCAGTCGGAACTTTTGCCTTTGTTACAGTAAGGTCACTAGCGCGTAGCACACACAAAAGCAACTCGCCTGACGTCATTGCATCTACGCCCACATTCAGCTTATGACCTCTAGTTGCTCCGCTTGTGCGGAGCGTCAGTACTCTCCGCTGAATGCTTCTTTCAGCAGCCACGTCCGCACGGACCGTTGCAACCCTTGCATATTGATTTCGCGGGTCTATTCGGGAACACGTGTCAATTGTTCGAGGTAGACGCGTACAGTTAATTTCCTTTTGTCGTCCCCACGACACCCACCACTAATATTAGTACTGTGTCCGTTTTGACCTCTATTTTTTCCCTCGAAGGTCTCCCCGAGGCTATTGTCTCGGAAAATGAAAAAGAGTTCACGTCACTAGATTTTCTATTTGTGTTGACAATGACATACATCATGTAACCACAACTTCTTTTCACTGTCAGTCTAACGGTAAAGTTGAACGGTTCGTTCGAGCTTTCAAAAGTCACATAGAGGAATTCCGTTCCTCTTGCACAGGGGAGAAGGCCTTAAGGATTTTTCTCTCCCCCTACCGCTGATTGCGACATGAAAGGAAGTCGAAATCAGAATTATTACACAGTCGTCGTCACGGTAGCCTGCTCCATCTTCTGCGGCCGCCGCGGAAACAGTTCTTCCTCGCGTCAGACAAGTTTGAATTGCAGGACAATGTTTTCTTCAAAGTTTTTCAAATGGTTCAAATGGCTCTGAGCACTATGGGACTTAACATATGAGGTCATCAGTCCCCTAGAACTACTTAAACCTAACTAACCTAAGGACATCACACATATCCATGCCCGAGGCAGGATTCGAACCTGCGACCGTGGCGGTCACACGGTTCCAGACTGTAGCGCCTTTAACCGTGGCGGTCGGGCGGTTCCAGCCTGAAGCGCCTAGAACCTCTCGGCCACAGCAGCCGGCTCAAAGCTTTTAGCAAGTAACAACGGTGGGAGCACGGTTCGTCTTATATTATTGAAGGTTCCTGTGGGCTAAACCGGTGTCACCAGAATCAGTTGCAGCGCTCTTAGATCATTGAGTCTGTCACAGAATTCTTTCCCCTCAGCCCAGCACGTCACAGAAGCTTGCAAAGCACCCATCTCCCCCTCTCCGTCCGTAGCGGGCGGTGTCGTACTGCGCGTTGCCGATGGAGATCGACGTCTCGCAACCGCCGGCATCGCCAAAGATCCCGCAGCCAGAGTCGAAGTCCGTGAAGGCACATCATCACGTGATCCACCACTACACGATAACGTTGCAGATGTTTGGGGAGTGGAGCGGTGCAGGCATGTGGTGTCGTCCGAAGAGTGAGGTCCGATGTTAAAGTCGGTATCGCACGGGGGAACCACAAGCTAAAGACCATCGCTGGCAGTCGCATCCACGAATGAAAGATGTCAACGAAGACACAGCTCAAGAGGTGACGTAAGCTGCCGCTGGAGAAAGGCTTCCAACGTCAGAACTCAGCGCTGCTCAGCTCATTCTCTGATAGCCTACTTTGATATCCACACTCGTCGTGGTTCAGATCCAGGAGCGAGCTAGTACGACACTAGCTTATTCAGCTAGTGTACCAAAGATCATAATCAAATGTAAAGTGGTGTGACTAGGCCCTCCCTTCGGGTAGACCGTTCGCCGGGTGCAAGTCTTTCGATTTGACGCCACTTCGGCGACTTGCGCGTCGATGGGGATGAAATGATGATGATTAGGACAACACAACACCCACCTCTCTGAGCGGAGAAAATCTCCGACCCAGCCGGGAATCGAACCCGGGCCCTTAGGATTGACATTCTGTCGCGCTGACCACTCAGCTACCGGGAGCGGACATGTAAAGTGGTAATTGACGGTCATTCAGGAATATAAATAATAAAGTTGTCATTGTGTTCAAGGAAGGTATGAAAGGTATTTCATCCTTCAAAGACAAGAAGAAGGTAGAAGCTTTTGAAATGTGGTGTTACAGAAGAATTCTGAAGATTAGATGGGTAGATCGCATAACTAATGAGGAGGTACTGAATAGAATTGGGGAGAGGAGAACTTTGTGATACAACCCGACTAGAAGAAGGGATCGGTTGATAGGACATGCTCTGCGTCATCAAGGGATGACCAATTTAATACTGCAGGGAAGTGTGAGGTGTAAAAATTGTAGAAGGAGACCAAGGGATGAATACACTATGCAGATTCAGATGGATGTAGGTTGCAGTAGTTACCAAGATATGAAGAGGCGTGCCCAGGATAGAGTAGCATATACAGCTGCATCAAACCAGTCTTTGGACTGAAGACCCTAAAATGGTTCAAATGGCTCTGAGCACTATGGGACTTAACTTCTGAGGTCATCAGTCTCCTAGAACTTAGAACTACTTAAACCTAATTAACCTACGGACATCACACACATCCATGCCCGAGGCAGGATTCGAACCAGCAGCGACCGTAGCAGTCGTGCGGTTCCAGACTGAAGCGACTAGAACCGCTCGGTCACACCGGCCGGCCACAACAATACTGACATGGATGTCTACCGAAGTTAAGTATCTTGTATTGAAGTGTTTTACTGAATGTGACCTAATGATCATTATACGCTGAAGAAAATAAATCACATCACCAAAAAGTAGTTAATATAGTGTAATGAAATTTCGGGAATACACTTGTCTAGGTAACATGTCAAACTTATTAACATAGTCATATCAGAGGTTAATGTAAGTGCAAGATAAGCCATTGAAAATGTGAAATTTTGGCACATTAATAACGAGAGCAGCCATCAGACTGCTGAATGGAAGAATGAAAACGTAGATGCATTGCGTTGTACAGGTTCTGGATGTCAGTTTTTGGGATGGAGTTCCATGCCTGTTGCATTTGATCGGTCAGTATAAGGACGGCTAATGCTCTTTGTGGTTGACACTGAAATTGTCGTCCGATGATGTTCCATGTGCGCTCGTCTAGAGACACATCTGGTGATGGAGCAGGCCGAGGCAATATGTCGACACTCTGTAGAGCATGTTGGGTACAACAGTGGTTTTTGGGCGAGCGTTATCCTGTTGGAAAACACCCATTGTAATGCCGCTCGCGAATGGCAGCACAACAAGACGTACTTTTTGTAGTCAGCGTAACCACGAGATTACTACTGCTGTCGTACGGAATCGCACCCTAGACCATAACTCCAGGCAGACCCTCAATTGGCCTCCTTCTAACCGACATACGTCCATAAATGGCACCGAGGCAGAACCAGGTTTCACCAGGGAATATAACAGACTTCCACCCTACCATCCAATGAGCTCTCGCTTGACACCACTGGAGTCGCAAAGGGCAGTGGTTTGGGGTCAGTAGAATGTACGCTACAGGGCATCTGGCTCGGAGCTACTCTTGAAACAACTGATTTGTAACAGTTCTTTGTGTCACTGTGGTGCCAAATGCTGCTCAAATTGCTGCTGCAGACTTCAGTACGATGCGCCAGAGCCATACGCCGAACGTAATGGTATTTCCTCTCGGTAGTGCCATGTGGCCGTCAGGAGCCGGTCTTCTTGCGACCGTACCTTCCCGTGACCACTGCTGGCATCAGTGATTTACAGTGATTACATTCTTGTCAAGTTTCTCTGTAGTATCGCAGGACGACATCTAGCTTCTCGTAGCTCTATTACACGACGTCATTCAAACTCTGTGAGGTGTTGATAATGTCATCTTGGTCGTCGTGAAGGCATGCTTTACTAACGTCAACTCACCACGTCCAATCTCAAGGGTAACAAAACCTCTCAACCGTTACAGCGTTTATTTAAAGCAAATCTGATTCGCATCTTCATAGTGGCACTACTAGCGCCACTCTTATGTGACCGGTGCTGAATTTGAATAGAAATCATTTGTCAGATGTAGAAACATGCCTACCAACTTCCACCAATGTCACACAACTGCTTCTTGGTGCTGAGATTTTTTTCCGTTAGTGTATATTGCAGCGTCTACACGACCCCCCACCCCCCCCCCCCAAGAAATAAAACTATTTAACTGTTGTCTAGGCTTGCAACGACACATAAAAGTGATAAATATTTGAAATTTCTGTTTCGTGAGTCCTCAAAACACTCAGAAGTCGAAGTAAAAATCACAGTAGCAAGGTCCACGTCTACAATTAATTATCGGAACCACAGTCCTGCTAAAAGCCCCGAAGAGTATTACAGAAGAAACGTAGCCTTATCTTTCTTGCGTCATGTAAGAAACTAACGCCACGTTAGGTTTAAGAGGCATCAAAATTAAATTAAATCTCTTCAGAGCATAATTTCCAGAAAATTAGTCAACTGCAATACCGAAGATATACTGAAGTCGGTCCCCAGAACTTTCGTCTGCAGTAGGAGAATTTTCCATCCGGAAAAAAGCCTTAAAGAAGAAACAACTACAGGACCAGAGAACGCTTTGGTACCATTAGACATATGCAATTCAACCTGCCTAAGGAACAGTGCAAATCAAAACAGCCTGAGTCGTCTTGCCTTCCTGTCTGTGCAGCACAGCTTTGCAATTCATCCAGAGAAAGTACTAAATCGCTTTTTTTGAACTGCCTAAAGGTAAGAGCTAACAACTTTACTGTGTTTGACCTTATGAGTAGTAATGTTAATTATTTGGGCGGAAATTAAATAAGAAAACGGTATCTTTATAACATGGAAAGAGACCATCCCCCAAACAAAATTCTGAATACGCCCATGACCCCATTACTCGGAAGCGACAGTTCATTATTGCAAAATCTAATGATTCAAATGGCTCTGAGCACTGTGGGACTTAACATCTGTGGTCATCAGTCCCCTAGAACTTAGAACTACTTAAACCTAACTAATCTAAGGACATCACACACATCCATGCCCGAGGCAGGATTCGAACCTGCGACCGTAGCAGTCGCGCGGTTCCGGACTGCGCGCCTAGAACCGCTAGACCACCGCGGCCGGTAGTTCATTATTACAACACGAATTTCCGCGTGAGACAAAATCGGTTTCGTGATGGAAAGAGATGAGTTCTAAGTATCATAATTTCTTCAGAATTACTGGTGGAAAGCCATTGAATTCATCTCTTTAACACCTACTACACTAGCAGCAGAAGTTACTGTAATTCTGTTTCGGAAAGCGAAGCTGATACCGGTATCTCTCTAATTAATATAGCAATGAAAAGGTCATACCTGATTTAGTGAGAATTTTTTCACTACTCATCGGGTAGAAACACAGTTTCGATAACTTAAACGGTCCAGGAAGTATCGGAGATGAGCAGTTTAGCTGAATCACCCTATATAATAAGAGAATACCGATACCAACACAGAAAAACATTGAATTCTTCATTTGTGTGGCCATAGTGTCCGTAGTTGCTTTACTGTTCTTATTTTTGTTTTCATCGTTGCAACTACAAAAACGCGTGATGTTTTCACCAAACGTTTCTCTATATTGAGGTGAAACATCATCAGTGGCCTGTAAATAAGTTAATTACATTTTGATTTGCTTTCAGATCGAAAAACAGTTCGTTATGAATATGCTGATTTGTACTTACGGTGACTTTCGCTTGATTTCTCGCTTACATCGGGAAATGCCGTCTGCTAGCACATTGTTGTTTTTCTACACTAGAAAATGGTTCAAATGGCTCTAAGTACTATGGGACTTGACATCTGAGGTCATCAGTCCCCTAGACTTAGAACTACTTAAACCTAACTAACCTAAGGACAACACACAAATCCATGCCCGAGGGAGGATTCGAACCTGCGACCGTACCAGCAGCGCAGTTCCGGACTGAAGCGCCTAGAACCGCTCGGCCACATCGGCCGGCTTTCTACACTAGACACTGATAATTTGGTCTAATTTTTAGTTGTTCTCCAGCACTATGCATTTCTTATGTTGTTGCTTTTTTCTACTCTTCACGTAATATGGAAAAGTATATCTATTGTGGAGCATAGCAGGATGTTTATTTACAGAATGTAGATTTAGCATTTGTTACGTAAACGCAATTATATGTTTCAAGTGAAAAGTAATAATAACCAGTAATTTATAATTTAAAACTCACCTTTCAACAGAAATGCATACTGCTAACTAAGCCAGTACCCGTTTAAAACCCCGATACAGACGGGGGAAGGGAAATATGTACTTTATTTCATAGCGCCTAGTCTCGTGTCGTGTGTCCGTTCTTTGACTCATTATTTGTGTGTACAGAGGACTTCGCTCGTATGGACGATTCCGTATCATGTGAGGCCACACCGTGTGGCTGTGACTGGCGTTAAAGGGTTAAGGCGTAGATTAGTTCCGGATATGGCCTACATACTGTCGGACGGTTCTTGAAACAATGTAGTCGACCTGTAGCGCGAGCGGCAGACCAGAGTCGCACTGCCACCGCAACTTTATCATCTTGTCCAAATTCATCGTCTCTCGGTCGGCAGGTGCCAACATTATGCAGCGCGCCACCTTTGCACGTTATTACGGCGGTGCCTACAGCTGACGGGACTCCGAGCAAATTGATGATCTCATTAATCATCGATAACCAGCAAGCGGAGTTCCAGGTTCTATTGGGAGCCTGTGTCAGCATGGACGCATGTCACTGCACGAATTCCCGCCATTTCAACGTCCATTACGGCAAGTGGTTGCTTGCAGAGGCTACAAAAATTTCAGTAAGAGATTAACTCACTGCCTAAGTAATGTGTCAAAATTTGTTATTTAAACTATCATTTCTGATAGTAAATTTTCAAAATGGTTCAAATAGCTCCAAGCACTATGGGACTTAACTTCTGAGGTCATCAGTACCCTGGACTTACAAAGGGAGGCCACGACGTTTGGAATGCGGATTTACTGCAAACAACGTACACTCGTAGTACTCCATGAGGACAACAAAATGTGTAAGCAGTAGCGCGTACTTCTCAAGCGTTATTGAGAAAATTGCAAGATAATTTCAGTCATCAAATATGTACCTGTGCGTGGCCGTTGTCATCACGAAGCGGTGGCAGCTGAGTGGTTAATGTCCAAGCCCCGTAATCATAGGTCGTTGGTCGCTGGATCGAGTCCCGTTCGTCACTTTTTTTCCCAACACAGTCATATTCTTTACTATTTATATTACAGCTGGTATAACGGGAAAAATACGTATAGTCAGATGAACTTTTATTAAATTTACAATGTTATTTGGCAGTCTACAAAGTTTTATTATCACAAATAATATAATATTCATAACTACCGACTAGTAAACGACCAACGACGGTAGGGCCAGGCTCGAACCGGGGAAGAATGGGATCATTCGACGGTTCACTCGCATAGCGGTGAGACCTTGCTTATGTAGCAGGATGAAATAACGTACGTGCGAATTGTTCGTGAAGTATAAAACCTTACATCGTGACTAGAAAAATGGAAGTGACACCCGGTTCGTCGAGAACTGCGGACGAGGAATGTCATGAATATTCAATCCATAGTGCAGTTGCGAAACGTCGTTTGGAAGATGCGTTCGTATATTGTGAGAGTCTTCTTCAAGAAGCGGACGTCATTCATACAGAAGCATCAGCAACGATTTTTGATGATGCGATGGTGATTGGAGAAGAACTGTATCGGGCTACCATGGAAATATTAGGAAAAAAAATACTCATAATTGACGAGGACCTTATTCATTTTGATGAAGTAGACAAAGAAGATCAATTCCGTGAAGTCGAAGAAGAAAAGACCTACCGCAAGGCAGAATACCATACTACTACTACTTACGCGTTTGGTCGTTTACTAGTCGGTAGTTATGAATAGTATATTATTTGTGATAATAAAACTTTGTAGACTGCCAAATAACATTGTAAATTTAATAAAAGTTCATCTGATTACACGTATTTTTCCCATTATATCGATTGTAATATAAATAGTAAAGAATATGACTGTATTGAAAAAAAAGTGACGAACGGAATTCGATCCAACGACCTACGGTTACGGGGCCTCTTTTTTTTTTGCATTTTGCTCGTTGTTGATCGTTGTGTTTGGTCGTTGCGGGCGTCACATGACATACGTTCAAGATCGTTTTGTTGATCCTTCCACTCAGTTTTTTTTATTACAGAGGCCAACCAGCTCTCTGACCGAACACGCAGAGCTACCGTGCAGGGTTGGACACTAACCACTCGGCTGCCGCCGCTTCGTGATAATAACGGCCACGCACAGGTACATATCTGATGACTGAAATTATCTTGCGATTTTCTCAATAACGCTTGAGAAGTACGCGCTATTGCTTACACATTTTGTTGTCCTCATGGAGTACGACGAGTGTACGAAGTTTGCAGTAAATCCGCATTCCAAACGACGTGGCCTCCCCATTTTAGAACAACTTAAACCTAACTAACCTAAGGACATCACACACATCCATGCCCGAGGCACTATTCGAACCTGCGATCGTAGCAGCCGCGAGGTTCCAGACTGAAGCGCCTAGAACCACTTGGTCACAGCGGCCGGCAGTAAATCTTCCAGGAGCTGTTAAAATCTTCTGACTAGATAATTTTACAGCACTTGGTTCTAAAGTATCAGGTGAACCAAAAGTTCATAAAAATTTGGAAATTTGAAACTTCACGGAATAATGTAGGTACTGAGGTAAAAACTGACAAGCGCTCTTGAAATGACATGGCGTTCTATTAAAACCAAAAAAGTGCACAAAATGGCCAAAAGATGGAGTTTTGTATGATAAAAATACAAATTTTTAGCAAAGACGATGTTCTTTGTAATAAATGTTCATCATGTCGGCCGTCATTCATCAACAATACCTTTAGTCGAGGGACAATGTTCTGAGCAGCACTCTACAGTCTGTCAGTAAGCACGACGAGAAATTGCCGTCGGATGTTGTCTTTTAGCATTCCTAATGAGCTCTGACGATGACGGTAGATTTACGACTTCAAGTAACCCTATAACCAATAATCAGACGGATTGAGGCCTGGGTACGTGGGAGCCTAAGCATGACAGAAGTGGCGTCTCAGCACGTCAGCGTCACCAAACGACTTACGCAAGAGGTCTGTCACACGTGGAGCAATATGGGGTGGAGCACCATTCTACATGAAAGTGGCACCTTACAGCAGGTGTTAATCAAGCAGGCTAGGGACGATGCGATTCTGCAATACACTATTGGCCATTAAAATTGCTACACCAAGACGAAATGCAGATGATAAACGGGTATTCATTGGACAAATATATTATACTAGAACTGACATATGATTACATTTTCACGCAATTTGGGTGCATACATCCTGAAAAATCAGTACCCTGAACAACCACCTGTGGCCTTAATAACGGCCTTGATACGCCTGGGCATTGAGTCAAACAGAGCTTGGATGGCGTGTACTGGTACTGCTGCCCATGCAGCTTCAACACGATACCACAGTTCATCAAGAGTAATGACTGGCGTATTGTGATGAGCCAGTTGCTCGGCTACCATTGGCCAGACGTTTTCAATTGGTGAGAGATCTGGAGAATGTGCTGGCCAGGTCAGCAGTCGAACATTTTCTGTATCCAGAAAGGCCCGTACGGGACCTGCAACACACGGTCGTGCATTATCCTGCCGAAATGTAGGGTTTCACAGGGATCGAATGACGGGTAGAGCCACTTGTCGTACCGCATCGGAAATGTAACGTCCGCTGTTCAAAGTGCCGTCAATGTGAACAAGAGGTGACTGAGGCGTGTAACCAATGGCATCCGATACCATCACGCCGGGTGATACGCCAGTATGGCGATGACGAATACACGCTTCCAATGTGCGTTCACCGCGAGGTCGCCAAACACGGATGCGACCATCATGAGCTGTAAACAGAACCTGGATTCATCCGAAAAAATGATTTTTTGCCATTCGTGAACCGAGGTTCGTCGTTGAGTACACCATTGCAAGCGATCCTGTCTGCGATGCAGCGTCAGGGGTAACCGCAGCCATGGTCTCCGAGCTGATAGTCCATGCTGCTGCAAACGTCGTCGAACTGTTCGTGCACATGGTTGTTGTCTTGCAAACCTCCCCATCTGTTGACTCAGGGATCGAGACGTGGCTGCACGATCCGTTACAGCCATGCGGATAAGATGCCTCTCATCTCGACTGCTAGTGATGCGAGGCCGTTGGGATCCAGCACGGCGTTCCGTATTACCCTCCTGAACCCACCGTTTCTATATTCTGCTAACAGTCATTGGATCTCGACCAAAGCGAGCAGCAATGTCGTGATACGATAAACCGAAATCGCGATAGGCTACAATCCGACCTTTTTCAAAGTCGGAAACGTGATGGTACGCATTTCTCCTCCTTACACGTGGCATCACAACACGTTTCACCAGGCAATGCCGGTCAACTGCGGTTTGTGTATGAGAAACCGGTTGTAAACTTTCCTCATGTTAGCACGTTGTAGGTGTCGCCACCGGCGCCAACCTTGTATGAGTGCTCTGAAAAGCTAATCATTTGCATATCACAGCATCTTCTTCCTGTCGGTTAAATTTCGCGTCTGTAGCACGTCATCTTCGTGGTGTAGCAATTTTAATGGCCAGTAGTGTATATGACCGTACCTCACACCCGTCACGCTGGCAGAATCTCATGTGCCGTTGCTGACGGGCTGTCCAGCGGCCTCTGCTGGCCGGTTCTTGCACTTGTTTTTTATTTCGATAAAACCCCATGTAATTTGAGGCATATGGGTCACGTTTTACCTCTATACCTACATTATTCCGTGAATTAGTGTAGTTTCAAATGTTAACGGACTTTTAGGTCGCCCTGTAGATCAGCGTTCGGCAACACGACGATCGCGATCTACTGGTAGATCGCGAGTGCTTATTTGGTAGATCGCGTGAGTACTGAGAATGCAAAAGAAAAATTGTTGAATAAAATCGTCAATTGTTTTCCGTAGCAGTAAAAATGTGTGCTCGTTCCACACAAGTTATTTTGTTTGTTAATAACAGCGTAGAGCTGGTACCAACATCTACCTTGAACCTCTACATTTTTTTGCCGCATTAGTTAAATCAGCCACCATCTGCGCGCCACTCGTTGCTGCACTGTTTCACTCATCTTTGTGAAATGTGTTTGACACGTGTCAGGGGAAGGTGGTGAGTGTCGTGCTGTGTACTACCAACTTCTGCGATGTAGTAGAGCGTGGAAAGGACATAGGTAGAACTTTTTTGTGCCGTCAGTACTCAGCACTGAGCATGCGTAGTTGCATACCTTGTTGACACTTTTCGAGAACGTACGAGTAGTGCAGCGACTTCACGCATAATGGGCTGTGTATCAGAAAAACGTAAAATTTATCATTTTCATTACGAATGGGAACACGAATTTTTCGTAACAGAAAGAAATGGCACATGCACTAATGTGAAGATAATCTACAAAATTAGGTCTCACCCTCTTCAAAGAAGACTTTTCAAAGAACAACAGTGTGGAGATTTACTGCTCCACACTGAAGTGCGTTGGCTCAGCAAGGGGGAAGTGCTGCAACGTTTCCACAAGCTTTTACCGGCTATCAAACTGTTTTTGCAAGAACAAGATGAGAATAGTCCGTCAGCTTGTATTGGAGATCCTCTCTGGCTTATGAATTTTGCTTACTTAATTGACCTAACAGATAAGCTTAATGAGCTGAATTTGAAATTTCAAAGCAATAACAAAGATATTGCTGATATGATACCTGAAGTAAATTCTTTTACTGAAAAATTGTTTTTGTGGGAGTGATGTCTTAAGAAGGGTGAATTAAGACTTTTTTCCAAATCTGAAGACACAAATAGAAGAACGTGAGATACCTGACAGTAGTAAATGTCATGCAATAATGATCTCCGATTTGAGGGATGATTTCACTGATCGGTTTTCAGACTTCAAAAAGATTTCAGTGGTAACCTAGTTTGTATCGTTTCCTTGGGTTAACATTGAACTATTGAATATATCTTCTTCCACTGAAAATGTTTTTGACATAGATAGGGTAGCTCTTAAAAATGATTTGTTTCTCAAAAGTGTTGCAGAACCCAAAACCTGTTGGCCTCTAATTCCTCGGGAGAAATACTTTGTCTTAGTTAATGTTGCTCTTAGAATAAAGGCCTTGTTTGCTTCTACCTACCTGTGAGAATCACTGTTTTCAACTATGAACTTTATTAAAAATAAAGACAGAACAAGTTTGACTGATGAACATCTGGACTCGTGTATTCGACTAAGTGTAACAAGTTGTACACCAAATCTTGAGGTCATTGTTGACAAAACAGCTACTCAGATTTCACATTAAATGTAAAATAATTCTTGTGTTATTAATGTAAGATTATACTTGAGAATATTATGAAAGAAAATTATTATGTTTCGAATAAATAGTGAAGATTTAAAACTTTTATTTTAAATAGTTGTTTTACGGTACCGGTATCCAAAAATTAAAACTGTAGCAACTGAATTTTTAAAAGTAGATCACTTTGACATGTTGAAACGGAATGGTAGATCGTGAAGGCTTCGTGGTTGCCTACCCTGCTGTACATGACAAAAAAATCTGGTGCTCTCTACTTCTCCATTTAAAGACCTGGGTGACTTCTACGGGAATGCGAGCAATGACTCATGTGCTAGCTTATGCCGTCGCGAGCACACCGGTCGGCATTAGGAAACATTGTATAGCAGGAGCTGAACTAGGCGCGCCAATGACAAGAGAAGACCAAGACACGTCCGCAGGCTACACGCCGATAACGCCTCCTGGACAGTGTGCATATAGGTCGCCACCGCCGACCGAGCTGTCTCAGTCTATCAGTCTCTCAATGTCAGCACCTCGGTACGTCGCATCAGTTCGCATTGCACCTCAATACGTCACACTGTGCTCCAGCCTGCCACAGTGATAGTCGTCGCCTCGTACCTTAGCTAGCTGTGAGGGAACGTTAGTCGTCGTATGTAGTTGTTATATGGATAAGATTCAAGGATTAGTACAGGTTAACTGATTGCTGTCAACCACAGAATTTCAGACTGGACGTCATTGAAGTTAAGTACTCAATTGGTTCTTGTAATAAAGTGTATTTTAACCACGTGTGTATTTCATGTTGTAGTGAGGCCACCAACCTATCATACTGCCCTCTCCTCATCCAGCAAGGAGCCACAAGAAGTTACACGAGGGCACAGCTACAACAATTCGAGTAATCACTGGATTGTGTCAAAAATTTACAGGAACACACGTAATTAAACCTTTACTATTTGGCACATCTGGTTCAATTCCGTTTGGTGATGAGGTTAGTTCCTAACTACACTACTGGCCATTAAAACTGCTACACCACGAAGATGACGTGCTACAGACGCGAAATTTAACCGAAAGGAAGAAGATGCTGCGATATGCAAATGATTAGCTTTTTCAGAGCATTCACACAAGGTTGGCGCCGGTGGCGACACCTACAACGTGCTGACATGAGGAAAGTTTCCAACCGATTTCTCATACACAAACAGCAGTTGACCGGCGTTGCCTGGTGAAACGTTGTGATGCCTCGTGTAAGAAGGAGAAATGCGTACCATCACGTTTCCGTCTTTGATAAAGGTCGGATTGTAGCCTATCGCGATTGCGGTTTACCGTATCGCGACATTGCTGCTCGCGTTGGTCGAGATCCAATGACTGATAGCAGAATATGGAATCGGTGGGTTTGGGAGGGTAGTACGGAACGCCGTTCTGGATCCCAACGGCCTCGTATCACTAGCAGTCGAGATGACAGGCATCTTACCCGCATGGCTGTAATGGATCGTGCAGCCACGTCTCGATCCCTGAGTCAACAGATGGGTACGTTTGCAAGACAACAACCATCTGCACGAACAGTTCGACGACGTTTGCAGCAGCATGGACTATCAGCTCGTAGGCCATGGTTGCGGTTACCCTTGACGCTGCATCACAGACAGGAGCACCTGCAAAAGGTGTACTCAACGACGAACCTGGGTGCACGAATGGCAAAACGTCATTTTTTCGGATGAATCCGAGTTCTGTTTACAACATCATGATGGTCGCATCCGTGTTTGGCGACCTCGCGGTAAACGCACATTGGAAGCGTGTATTCGTCATCGCCATACTGGCGTATCACCCTGCGTGATGGTATGGGGTGCCACTGGTTACACGTCTCGGTCACCTCTTGTTCGCATTGCCGGTACTTTGAACACTGGACGTTACAAAATGGCTCTGAGCACTATGGGAATTAACATCTGAGGTCATCAGTCCCCTAGAACTTAGAACTAATTAAACATAACTAACCTAAGGACACCACACACATCCATGCCCAAGGCAGGATTCGAACGTGCGACCGTAGCCGTCGCACGGTTCCAGACTGTAGCGTCTAGAACCGCTCGGCCACCTTGGCCGGCCTGGTCGTTACATTTCAGAAGTGTTACGACCCGTGGCTCTACCCTTCATTCAATCCCTGTGAAACCCTAAATTTCAGCAGGATAATGCACGACCGCATGTTGCAGGTCCTGTACGACTTTGCTTGATAGAGAAAATGTTCGACTGCTGCCCTGGCCAGCACATTCTCCAGATCTCTCACCAATTCAAAACGTCTGATCAATGATGGCCGAGCAACTGGCTCGTCGCAATACACCAGCCACTACTCTTGATGAACTGTGATATCGTGTTAAAGCTGCATGAGCAGGTGTACCTGTACACGCCATCCAAGCTCTGTTTGACTCAATGCCCAGGCGTATCAAGGCCGTTATTACGGCCAGAGGTGGTCGTTCTGGGTACTGATTTCTCGGGATCTATGCACCCAAATTTCGTGAAAATGTAATCACATGTCAGTTCTAGTATAATATATTTGTCCAATGAATACCCGTTCATCATCTGCATTTCTTCTTGGTGTAGAAATTTTAATGACCAGTAGTGTAGATAGACTCCGTGGGTTTGGTGACGCCATTCCCACATCAGCAAGTCAATAGGCCACATTCATGGTATTCATTAAAAAAAACTTAATGGTAAAAAACAATTTAGCGATGATTTAAATCCAGCCATCAGTGAACAATCACAGATCAAGCTGTATCCATTTCTGAGTCCAAGATGGCTATCGAAGAGACTGGCTTGTGCTAGTATTTTCCCAAAAGGGACCTCACGGACGCGGATTTGCAGTTGGCACTAGACGCAAGTTTCGTATTGAACGCAATATGAGATATACGAGTATAGCCGTTTACCCTTTGGTGTGGCTAGCGCGCCGCTCATATTCCAGCGCTGTTAAAGCAACTGATCCACGTAAATTCCTAATGGCGCTAATTACTTAGGCGGTATTATTGTAAGAGGAGCAGCGTAGAAGCAGCACGTGCAAAACTTTCAGTTGCTATTCACCCGTTTACAGCACAGCGGTTTGCTCTACCAGGTAGACAATTATAGTTTCTGCGTCTACATCTACATCATTACTCTCAGTTCACAATTCAGAGCCTGGCAAAGGGTTTATCGAACTGCTTTCGTGCTGTTTCTCTACCGTTCCACTCTCGAACAGCGTGGGGAAAACGAACACTTTAATCTTACCATGCGAGCTCTAATTTCTCTTATTTTATTATGATGATCGCTTCTACCTATGCAGGTGGGCGTCAACACCGTATTTTCACACTCTGAGGAGAAAGTTGGAGACTGAAATTTCGCGAGAAGATTCTGCCGTAACGTTTTTCACTTTCATTTTAATGACTGCCACCCCATTCACAAATAATATCCATGGCACTTTCTTCCCTATTTCGCGATAGTACAAGAGCTTTTTAGATGTTCTGTGTCAATCGTATATGGTGCAAATCCCACTCGGCACAGCAGTACTCCAGAAGAGGGCGGACGAACTTAGTAGATTTTTTTATTTGTTTATTTATTTATTGTTGCGTGGGACCAAATTAAGGAGAAGTCTCCATGGTCATGGAACGAGTCAATACATAAAATTATAACACGATATTAGAAACAGATAAAATGAAATATAAAAAAAAATATTCAGGTGACAAGTCGTAAGTTTAAATGAAGAAAATCAGCAATGTAACACTGGAATTTGATTAATTTTTTAGCTCTTCCAAGAGCTCCTCGACGGAATAGAAGGAGTGAGCCATGAGGAAACTCTTCAGTTTAGAATTAAAAGAGTTTGGGCTACTGCTAAGATTTTTGAGTTCTTGTGGTAGCTTATTGAAAATGGATGCAGCAGAATACTGCACTCCTTTCTGCACAAGAGTCAAGGAAGTGCATTCCACATGCAGATTGGATTTCTGCCTAGTATTAACTGAGTGAAAGCTGCTAACTCTTGGGAATAGGCTAATATTGCTAACAACAAACGACATTAAAGAAAATATATACTGCGAGGGCAATGTCAAAATTCCCTGACTATTGAATAGGGGTCGACAAGAGGTTCTCGAACTTACACCACATACAGCTCGAACAGCCCGTTTTTGAGCAAAAAATACCCTTTTTGAATCTGAAGAATTACCCCAAAAAATAATACCATACGACATAAGCATATGAAAATATGCGAAGTAGACTACTTTTCGTGTTGTAGTGTCACTTATTTCAGATACTGTTCTAATGGTAAATAAAGCAGCATTTAGTTTCTGAACAAGATGCTGGACATGGGCTTTCCACAACAGCTTACTATCTATCCGAACGCCTAGGATCTTGATCTGTTCCGTCTCGCTTATAATATGCCCATTCTGTCTGATCAAAATATTGGTTCTTGTTTAATTGTGAGTTAGAAACTGTAAAAACTGAGTCTTGATACTGTTTCAATATTACACACAAGATCCTTCACTATCAAGCTGGTGTCATCAGCAAACAGAAATATTTTTGAATCACCTGTAATACTAGAAGGCATATCATTTATATAAATAAGAAACAGCAGTGGCCCCAGCACCGACCCTTAAGGAACGCCCCACTTAACAGCGCCCCATTGGGACTGATCTGTTGCATTTTTTAAGTGTTTTGCCAGTATATCGCAGTCTTTGGTTTTCTTTACCCACAACATTATCTGTGTGATGGTTCCATTTAAATTATTCGTAATTATAATACTTGAGTGTGTAGTAGAATTTACAGCATTTAGTCGTGTGTGATTTATCGTGGAACCGAAATTTAATACTCATGTGGATGACTTCACAAAAAAAAGGTTCAAATTGCTCTGAGCACTATGAGACATAACATCTTAGGTCATCGGTCCCCTAGAACTTAGAACTACTTAAACCTAACTAGCTTAATGACAGCACACACATCCATGCCTGAGGCAGGATTCGAACCTGCGACCATAGCAGTCCCGCAGTTCCGGACTGTAGCGCCTAGACCCGGATGGCTTCACACTTTTATTTTTTAGCGTCAATTGCCACTTTTCGCAACATAAAGATATCTTTCTAAATAATTTTGCAACTGGTGTTTATCATCTGATGACTTTACAAGGTGGTAAATGACAGTATGATCAGCAATCAATCTAAGAGCGCTGCTCTGATTGCCACCTAAATCGGTTATGTAGATTAGGAGCAGCAGAGGCCCTATTACACTTTCTTTGGGAACGCCATTTGTTACATGTGTTTTGAACTGAACATTAAGTATTTAAACCATATACTGAGTAGTAGGGCAACAAGGGCGTCACCCCACTCTCCATTGTTGCCAGGTGTATCCAAGATGGCGGCGATGACGTTATCCAAGACGGCGGCTTTTGGCGGGAAGTTTGAATTTTGGCGGGAAGATAGGTGAATTGGGCTACCTCCACTAACCTAACCCGCCCCCCTTCCCTGTCCCATAAAAATGGCGGAAAGTTCAAATTCCAACAAGATAATGCATCACACCTCTACTAACCTAGGGCAACAGCTTTGCTGCAGTGGGTACACCGGTTCCCGTGAGATCACCGAAGTTAAGCGCTGTTGGGCGTGGCCGGCACTTGGATGGGTGACCCTGTTGCCATTTTTTGGGGTGCACTCAGCCTCGTGATGCCAATTGAGGAGCTACTCGACCGAATAGTAGCGGCTTCGGTCAAGAATACCATCATCACGACCGGGAGAGTGGTGTGCTGACCCCATGCCCCTCCTAACCGCATCCTCCTCTGAGTATGACACGGCGGTCGGATGGTCCCGTTAGGCCACTCGTGGCCTGAAGGCGGAGTGCCTGCCCGTCTACTAACCTAAGAAAATTGCAGGAAGATAGGTCACTTGGACTACTTCCACTAACCTAAGTCACCTGAGCGCCACCTCCTCCTAGGGATTCGTGGGAAAATGACTCAGCATGCATTGGGCTGCTAGAGAGAGGAAGGAGTGTACTTTATTTATTTTGGAACAATTTATTTAAGGATGGAGTATATTTATCACAGTGATACAGAACACACGCTCTGACATGCCACACAGCATACAGACCTGCAAACTACTCCTAAATAACTCATGTATAACGCTCTATACATTCGCTTGCTAATTGAAAACTGTCAAAACAACGCATTGCACAGCCTACAGACATGCAAACCACTCGTAAAGAATGCAATACATTTATGTCCAGAGAGCCAAATAACTCATAAAGTGTCAAAATTATAATCCATCTAAAAGACTCTGCAAACATGCTTGCTAATCGTCAACTGTCGAAATCATACACCAGGCTTTATTTAAACAATTAAAGACAGCACCACCATCCAGTGTGTTTGCCAGGAGGTCCGCACTACAACTGACCTAGTACACAGTATCACCAACAGAGGGCGCTGTTGTCCGTTCCGTGACGTAATCTAAGATGGCAGCCATGACGTCAGCTTATGACGCAACTTCCATTATCCAAGATGTAACCGATTTATTAGGATGAATACTGTACCTGTGCATGCTCGGCCTGCAGCATTGGTGACCTGTGCGGTGGTTATTCACATTTCCTGGTAACGGTAGGAGCTGTCAAACTGGAGATGCCTGTTGGAGTGCAGCACTGTAGATGAATTAACTGTGTTGTCGTCTAGACTACCGAATAGCGAACTAATTTTTAGTATGTGTTGGATAGCTTTCGTAATTGCATGGAAATTTGAGAAGATTGAATATGGAGGTGCGTTTGTGATGGAATTTGTTCGGTTGACTGCTTCTGCACAATTTGCGCCTTTATTTAGTTGAGAGAATATCGATTGTAGTGTGTGAGAGACATGTTTGCTGGTTCTATAGATATGACAAACACTTTAGTTGACCTTGTAAATTATAGGGATGATTTCGTATCTACTACATCACCGACATCGGTATTCAAGAGCGGAAATATCAGTTTCCTCTATTTGTTTCGAGTTGCTGAGTAAAAGTCTCTGCATATGTGACAAGTTTCTAGTCAATCAGTGGTTTACAGCACGCCCCACCTATCTAAAGTTTCGGGTTTGTAGAGAAATAATTTCCAGTCTATATCTTGGGAATTACGTTGCGCTAGCGATCGGTAGGATACTGCCCAGCGCTTGATATCGAGAAGTACATCGAAAATGGTATAATATTATGGCGAATCATGCAAAAATACGTGTGTTCTTGTAATCCCCAAGTCTGGACATGTGTGCAGAAAAGCGAGCAAGCAAGGAAGCAGGTTCAGACCAGAAACTGTAACGTGTTTGTGCCAAGGGGAAACGAGCCCGAATTTGTAGAACAGTTCTGAGAGCGACTTCGGTCCGCAGAGTGTACTCTGGTCACGTGTTGGGGGTGGATGGCTTGGGTTCGTTGTCTGCGGAAAAATATCTAGTGCTGTGAGGAGTATATACAGTACTGTCCGTCTTCACGGTATATGTACAAATGATGTGAAAGTGATGATTTTGTTTGGCACAGGATACAAATTGTGTTTTTACTAAAAATGGCTCTGAGCACCATGGGACTTAACAGCTGTGGTCATCAGTCCCCTAGAACTTAGAACTACTTAAACCTAACTAACCTAAGGACATCACACACATCCATGCCCGAGGCAGGATTCGAACCTGCGACCATAGCAGTCGCGCGGTTCCGGACTGCGCGCCTAGAACCGCGAGACCACCGCGGCCGGCTTGTGTTTACTACATCGACACGATACGTGGTGATATATTTCTGGGTTGGAGATCGGTTTCGTGCACTAATATTCAAGCTCCTGTCCTCGGTGGGAGAGCAATGTAATTGAGTAAGAGTCTTTCTGTACTTGACGTTATGTAGGGTATGCAGTGATATATTGATGGGTCAGAGGTTGGTTTCTCATTCTAATACTCAAGAGCCTGTCCTCAGTGGGAGAGCGGTGTAAATGAGTAAGAGTCTTTCAGTATTTGACGATATGCATGGGAGTTTGTAAGATTTAATTGCTAGTGAAATATGGCGATCTGTGTAAAATAACCACTGAAAGCCTTGTCTGCAGAAGGTAAAAAGATGGAAGGTGCTTCGATGCTGGTGGCAACAGTAATTCGGCGTGTAAATTCGATAAGAGTCAATCATAATGCTCGATTCATTCAAATCCTTTGTGCTGGGATATAGGAGCCTCTACATAGCAGAGGAAGCGTTTGTGTGTGTTGAAAGCAGGAAGGGTAACACGTGATAGACTGGGTACCAATATTAGGTCCCGACGTTGGTCTGCACTATTATCGTAAACACGTTCTGTTAGGGCAAGGATTTCCGTGCATACAAACTGGACATCAAGAAAGTGAGCATTAAATATTTCTCGGATGCTATACAATTTCAGCGAGGTCGACTTGGTTCTTACTTTTAAAATAGCCATGTGACATCAGTATAAGATTGAGAACCTTGTTAGATGGGCTTGCGAAGGTTTGTAGCTATGCGCACGCACTTCATTGTGTTGCGTCAGTCACACTGGGCAGTTAAGCAGGGTTAGACATGTCTCTCATGTGACGCTAGGAATAATGTGCCCTGTCGAACTCTGTCATCACCAGTAAAGACACATGCTGCCAAGAGGTGTCTCACGTATGAGACCGGCGTGAGCATGCGTTGGAGTTCTGTGATGTGAGTATAACACTGAGTGTATACTCGAAAATAGAAACAACTTTCACCTGCGACTGACGGTGGCTCGCAGCTGTGATGGTGTGCATGCCCTGGAGCATCTGCGCTCCCACTCGGTTGTATCAGGAATGGTGCCTAGGTGAACATGTGTTTTGAGAGGAATTTCTCAGGTATCAAGTATGAAAGGGATGTCACTGCCTCATGCATGCAGGGATCTGTGTGTGGTTTGATGCGTCACTTGGTGGGGCTGCAGGTAGCCTCCTGTGCGATCTACTGGACAGGGGGTGGCGGACCATGTCTGCGTACGTTGTTTGCATGTCGTTTGCATTATTTTGCGAGCAGGTCTGTAGGCTGTGCTATGCATTATTTGGACATTTTACGATGTCTGCACATCAGTGTAATAAATATACTCCATCCTTAAATAAATTAATCCAAAATAAATAAAGCACACTCCTTCCCTACTCTATCCAGTAGCCCAGCACAGGCTGAGTCATTTTCGCTCCATTTGCCCCCTCCAAACCACCATCTTGGATTATGTCACATGAGGGATGACAGCACCCTCTTGTGGCAGTATTGTGAACTTGGTGAGGTGGAGTCTATATCTTGTGGTGGAGACATTCCTTGAAAAAAAAACCTTATGCTCAGCACAGGCAGAGTCGTTTTCCCGCCATTTTCACCCACCCCAGTCCGCCACCTTGGATTATGTCACAGGGGGGATGACAGCACACTCTGGTGGCAATATTGTGTACTAGGTCAGTTGGAGTCTTGATCTCGTGGTGGAGACACTGCATGCAAAATGAAAATTTATATCCAGCACAGGCAGAGTCGTTTTCACACCATTCCTCCTCCCCCCCCCCCCCCCCCACCATCTTGGATTACGTCACAAGATGGACGATTTTACTCTCTTGTGGTGGTACTGTGTACTAGGTCCAGACCTCGTGGTTAACACACTGTTTGCCGCCATCTTAGATAATGGCACTTGCGTCATCAGCTGACGTCACAGCTGCCATCTTGGATTATGTCACGGAATGGATGACAGCACCCTGTTGTGGTACTGTGTACAAGGTAGGTCAGTTGGAGTGTGGACCTTCTGGCAAACACACTGGATTGTGGTGCTGTCTCTAATTGTTTAAATAAAGCCTGGTGCATGATCTTGACAGTTGACGATTAGCAAGCATGTTTGCAGAGTCTTTTAGATGGATTATTATTTTGACATTTTACGAGTTGTTTGGCTCTCTGGGCGTTAATGTATTGCATTGTTTACGAGTGGTTTGCATGTCTGCAGGCTGTGCAATGCGTTATTTTGACAGTTTACAATTTGCAAGTGCATGTGTAGAGAATTATACATGAGTTATTTAGCAGTAGTTTGCAGGTCTGTATGCTGTGTGGCATGTCAGAGTGTGAGTTCTATATCACTGTGATAAATATACTCCATCCCTAAATAAACTGTTCCAAAATAAACAAAGTACACTCTTTCCTCTCTCCAGCAGCCCAGTGCAGGCTGAGTCCTTATCCTACGAATTCCTAGGAGGAGGTGATGGTCAGGTGACTTAGGTTAGTGGAGGTAGTCTAAGTGTCCCTTCTTTTGCGCCATTTTCTTAGCTTAATAGAGATACACGTATTTTGACCTTTCTTTACCACCCAAAATTAAAACTTGATGCCAGTTCCCAGGAAGAGCTGGCAGTTAGGTGACTTAGGTTAGTGAGGATAGCCCAAGTGACCTATCTTCCCGCGATTTTCTTAGGTTAGTAAAGGTGTGATGCATTATGCTGTTGGAATTTCAACTTCCCATCATTTTTCTGGGGGAGGGGGGGGTGGGAGGTTTAGGTTAGTGGAGGTAGCCCAATTCACCTGTCTTCCCACAAAAATTCAAACTGCCCGCCAAAAGCCACCATCTTTGATGACGTCATGCGCTGATTCCAAGTCTACACGCCGCCATGTAGGATACATCTGGCAACAGTGGAGAGTGGGGTGATGTCCTTGTTGCCCTACTACGATACTGAAAAAGAGAGGTCTCAAGCCTATGGCAGAGTATGTGGAGGAACTCATCAAATTACCACCACTGCTCAAAAACCGTAAGAAATTCATTCTTTTTTGAGCAAAATTAATTACTAGGGAAATTACTTACTACTTGAAGCTGATCAAATCACATATTCACTGAACAGTCTCCTAGAAAGGGGCATGAGGCTTAAGTGGTCTGACAGCTGTCAACAAGCCTTCCGCAAATTAGAAAAAAGCCTATCTGTTCCCTGCCTGTCAACTTCCACGTCAGGTACGCGACTGACTCTAACGACCAATTCGTCCCAATACAGCCGGGACTCGTGCTGCTGCACAAACTTCCCGATGGCACGGGACACCTGACAGTGATAGCTCCTACGAACTATTCACAGACTGAAACAGGTGCGTAGAGAAACACCGAGTATCCTTGTAATATAAAAAGTTCCTACTGTCAACTGATCACGAGTCACTGATCTCTGTATTTTGCCTCTACAATAAGCTCCCAAACAAAATGGTGCAACGGCTGCAGCCGTCGGCTCTATATTTCAGCAAGTATGAGATCCATTATTGTTCCATACCTGACATTCGAATACGGACGGTCTGCTGCGCTTACACCCACGCCAGACACGCAGGAAGCGTTGTGTTCAGTCCATTCGCGGCCTTCTGTCACCGTTCGTGAGGTATCTACAACCACAGGTTGGGTCGTACTACTTCCCCGGGCTTTACAAAGTGTTAAGAACTTTATAGAAGAGTTATCTTTCTGTTGCAACTGCAATCATTATTTAATCGAGGAATAAATGGCGTACACCTTATAGCAGACAGTATGCCAATATATTAGATCTGCCGGTTATGCCAAGACTCAGTGATGCTTCAAAGGAATGCATGTTAGAAATGACGCGATAATCAACTCCACCATCTAGCAACTTTACGACAAATTCCTGAAGGTGAAAAATGTGACTAATCGAGCCAAAAGAGGTCGACCGGAAGTGCTAAGAGCCTGAAAGTAATCGACGTGCTAGTTTCATTCACTTTGAGTAGCACGAAGTATGTACGACACCTATATACCCTGTCTCGTCTCTTTTTTGGTAGTGCCTACACGGCACTGGAAAAGAGTTTTAAAATGCACCCGTATAGAATTCGTGCTATTAATGAGTTTTTATTTGTAGAGAAGGGAAAACATGTAGCTTTGGTTGGTTGGTTGGTTGATTTGAGGGAAGGGAGCAAACAGCGAGGTTATCGGTCCCATTGGGTTAGGGAAGGATAGGGAAGGAAGTCGGCCGTTTCCTTTCAAAGGAACCATTCCAGCATTTGCCTAAGGCGATTTAGGGAAATCACGGAAACCCTAAATCAGAATGGTCAGACGCGGGTTTGAACCGTCGCCCTCCGGAATGCGAATCAAGTGTGCTAACCACTGCGTCACTTCGCTCGGTATGTAGCCTTCTGTTAATGATTGGTGTCACCGGTCGTCCGAGATAGGGAAGAACTCTGTGACTGGTGTTATCCTGACGAGACTTGGTTAGATATGTTAATGCATAGAATTCACTTATCTGAGCAACGGAAAATCCACGAGTTCCCTGTACATATACAAATGTAGGAGTTTGGTGTGCAATGCCACGCAGGCGAATCTTCACCCATTCTTTCATGTCACAATAAACAGTGACTGCTATGTATAGGTAATGCAATAATTTGGTAAACATTATACCGGATTACCAGCTACAGTACAAGTGGTTCCAACAGGGCAATTCTACGGCTCATACAGCCAACAGCACATTAACATCCGTTTTCATTTACCACTGATTTTGGAGATATTATTGCCTTTAGATTTCCTGCCTTATCCCTGCCTGACTTTTTTATGTACGGATATCTTAAGGATGCTGCATACAAAAGTCATCGTTAAGACTATTCTCAAATTACAGAAATAGTGTAAACTATGTGTTACTAAAATTCCCCCAAAAACGTTAGAATATGTATTTAGGGTCACGTAACGTCGGATGCAGCTAGCTGAATCGCATAACGGAGGCCACTTTCATCAAATTTTGTCTTAATCATTCCCCTAGAAGGTTGCGTTATTTCTTCAGTATCCTGTGTTAACAGCGCAGTGGAGGTGCTCGGAATGTTTATCTAGGGCGATTGACCTTGCTTGCTATACATTTGATTTGGAATATTAATTGGATTTGTATATGAATGGGTTTAAATGGCTTTATATGACTTTAGCTTCTTATTAAGTTTTCGCTTCAAAATGGATATCACTCCGTAGAATCCAATCGTTTACAGATTAAGTGCTACATGGCAGCGTAGTATCTTTGCACCTACATCTTTCTATAAACAATGTTATCAGTTCGTAAACCAAATTCCGAAGCACGGCACTAACATAACAACTGTTTGTTTCATATATCAGAAATGTATTAAGTTATTTAAGGAATAATGCATTAAAGTAGCAATGAAATATATTCTATTTCAACTAACAAGTTACAAACATAAGTGTATTTCTCACGTGAAGCTAAAAGTCGTGTATTCCATTTATGAAGTGCTCAATGGGCATTTAATCTGTATAATCTGTGTAAACATACATTAGCGTAAACCATTTCAGATGAGAATAGCTCGAGGTTGTAGTGAGACCTTCTCATCTGAAATAGATAGAAATACGCCATTACTAACCAACATGCTACTTAGACTGTATTACTCATCCAAATACAGCATATCACTTCTCTCTATATATTACAAATTATTCTCAACCATGCTCATTGTGTTACATTTTCTTTTTCTTTATTTTTCTTTGACTTTGCATTGTATAAATTATATTCTGATCAACTAGGTAGTAACACAAATTATATGGAACCATTTTGACAATTGTTAAGCATTCAATTCGCTGTAACCTCAGAGAAATCTTTATATATTATGCCCTTTATATTATTTTAAAAAAGCATTAACAACTGTATACCAATAAGACTGTAACAATGAGAAGTTTTTGCTATTAGATTCGGAAGCATCCGACCCGCCTTACATTTCAAGGTGGTGGGTTACTCTGTACTGTTAATGAAATTAATATACATCCCTTTGTTTAATGTTTGTATCAGAAGCTATACGTCTGGGATGGCAACCACCCAGACGATATTGGTTGCTAATCGGTGCCTACCAGGAACGTTCGTTGTTTTTACTCAGGACTCCAATACACCATATTATTTCCCATTGTTTTGGCTACAAAACCCTATTTCTCAACATAACATTACAGAGGGCCTGTGTGCCTGCATCGATAACCTCCCGCCATCCACGTACTGCTGTCTGTGGAGTCGTCCTTCATTGGGCCAAACAGACAGAAGTCGGAAGGGGCGATGTCCGGGCCAAGGGGGGGATGAGGAAGAACAGTATAACAAAGTTTAGTGAGCTCCTCTCAGGTGCACAGACTTATGAGGGGCATAGCGTTTTTTATGCATTTTTGTAGCTGAAGTCGTTTATTCAGATTCCTGAGGGTAGCACAATACACCTCAGAGTTGATCTTTGCGCCATGGGGGAGGACATGAAACAGACTTACCCATTCAGTATTGCCGTTTTGTTTCCAGTTGGAAGTGACGAGCTCATGTTTCACCGCCTGTGATGATGTTCGACAAAAAATTGTCACGATCAGCCTCGTGAAGCCCAAGAAATTCCGCACATATGGTCCTTCGTTACACTTCATGGCCTCCTGTTTGGTAACGGGGAACCCAGTGGGCACAAAATTTTGAGAACCCCAACTGGTGGGCGAATGTGTCAGCATAACCAACAGAGGTATTTGGTTGAGCAGCAAGATCTTTGGTCGTGGTCCGTCAGTCACATCGAATGAGTGTACGCGACTGCCAGCCGGCACGCGGGAGATGGCCCAGGTTTGCACCACGTGGTTGCGATGCTTGGCAAACGCCTAGCCCAATGGCTCGCCGTGACCTTGTTCACTGCAAAGTCTCCGTAGACATTCAGCGAGTGCGTATAAATATCTGCGATGCTCTGGTTTTCCACTAGAAGCAACTCAATGCCATCTCTCTGCTCTGAACGCACCTCCGTTACAGGAGGAGAACTACTTGCATGAATATCAAGAGCTTTGATGGAAACCCAGTTCTAAGCAAAGAAGGGAAAGCAGAAAGGTGGAAGGAGTATATACAGGGTCTATACAAGGGCGACGTACTTGAGGACAATATTATGGAAACGGAAGAGGATGTAGATGAAGGTGAAATGGGAGATATGATACTGCGTAAAGAATTTGACAGAGCACTGAAAGACCTGAGTCGAAACAAGGCCCCCGGAGTAGACAACATTCCATTAGAACTACTGACAGCCTTGGGAGAGCCAGTCCTGACAAAACTCTACCATCTGCTGAGCAAGATGTATGAGACAGGCGAAATACCCTCAGACTCCAAGAAGAATATAATAATTCCAATCCCAAAGAAAGCAGGTGTTGACGGATGTGAAAATTACCGAACAATCAGTTTAATAAGTCACAGCTGCAAAATACTAACACGAATTCTTTACAGACGAATAGAAAAACTGATAGAAGTCGACCTCGGGGAAGATCAGTTTGGATTCCGTAGAAATGTTGGAACACGTGAGGCAATACTGACCCTACGACTTATCTTAGAAGAAAGATTAAGGAAAGACAAACCTACGTTTCTAGCATTTGTAGACTTAGAGAAAGCTTTTGACAATGTTGACTGGAATACTCTCTTTCAAATTCTGAAGGTGGCAGGGGTAAAATACAGGGAGCGAAAGGCTATTTACAATTTTTACAGAAATCAGATGGCAGTTATAAGAGTCGAGGAACATGAAAGGGAAGCAGTGGTTGGGAAGGGAGTGAGACAGGGTTGTAGCCTCAGAATGGTTCAGATGGCTCTGAGCACTATGGGACTTAACTGCTGTGCTAATCAGCCCCCTAGAACTTAGAACTACTTAAACCTAACTAACCTAAGGACATCACACACATCCATGCCCGAGGCAGGATTCGAACCTGCAACCGTAGCGGTCGCGCGGTTCCAGACTGAAGCGCCTTTAACCGCTTGGCCACACCGGCCGGCTGTTGTAGCCTGTCCCCGATGCTATTCAATCTGTACATTGAGCAAGTAGTAAAGGAAACAAAAGAAAAGTTCGGAGTAGGTATTAAAATCCATGGAGAAGAAATAAAATCTTTGAGGTTCACCGATGACATTGTAATTCTGCCAGAGACAGCAAAGGACTTGGAAGAGCAGTTGAATGGAATGGACAGTGTCTTGAAAGGAGGATATAAGATGAAAATCAACAAAAGCAAAACGAGGATAATGGTAAGTAGTCGATTTAAGTCGGGCGATGCTGAGGGAATTAGTTTATGAAATGAGACACTTAAAGTGGTAAAGGAGTTTTGGTATTTGGGGAGCAAAATAACTGATGATGGTCGAAGTAGAGAGGATATAAAATGTAGACTGGCAGTGGCAAGGAAATCGTTTCTGAAGAAGAGAAATTTGTTAACATCGAGTATCGATTTAAGTGTCAGGAAGTCGTTTCTGAAAGTATTTGTATGGAGTATAGCCATGTATGGAAGTGAAACATGGACGATAAATAGTTTAGACAAGAAGAGAATAGAAGCTTTCGAAATGTGGTGCTACAGAAGAATGCTGAAGATTAGATGGGTAGATCACACAACTAATGATGAGGTATTGAATAGAATTGGGGAGAAGAGGAGAAGAAGGGATCGGTTGGTAGGACATGTTCCGAGGCATCAAGGGATCATCAATTTAGTACTGGAGGGCAGCGTGGAGGGTAAAAATCGTAGAAGGAGACCAAGAGATGAATACACTAAGCAGAATCAGAAGGATGTAGGCTGCAGTAGGTACTGGGAGATGATGAAGCTTGCACAGGATAGAGTAGCACGGAGAGCTGCATCAAACCAGTCTCAGGTCTGAAGACCACAACAACAACAACATATAACGCCGCCACCTATTGGAACGTCATGAAGCTATAGGAGTTGAAGAGGGAATATTCCAAGATGCCCCACAACAAATTCTGCAATTTTTCAGCCAAAACTGGCTGGAGAAAAAAAAGTGTTGCATTACTTATTGAACGCCCCTCGCACTCTCGATGTCTTAGAGATCACCAGTATTGATTCTTGAGTGATCATCTACATCTACATCTACATGGATACTCTGCAAATCACATTTAAGTGCCCGGCAGAGGGTTCATCGAACCACTTTCACAATTCTCTATTATTCCAATCTCGTATAGCGCACGGAAAGAATGAACACCTATATCTTTCCGCACGAGCTCTGATTTCCCTTATTTTATCGTGGTGATCGTTCCGCCCTATGTAGGTCGGTGTCAACAAAATATTTTCGCATTCGGAGACGAAAGTTGGTGATTGGAATTTCGTGAGAAGATTCCGTCGCAACGAAAAACGCCTTTCTTTTAATGATTTCCATTCCAAATCCTGTATCATTTCTGTGACTCTCCCTCCAATATTTCGCGATAATACAAAACGTGCTGCCTTTCTTTGAACTTTTTCGATGTACTCCGTCAGTCCTATCTCGTAAGGATCCCACACCGCGCAGCAGTATTCTGAAAGAGGACGGACAAGCGTAGTGTAGTGAGTCTCCTTAGTAGGTCTGTTACATTTTCTAAATGGCCTGCCAATAAAACACAGCCTTTGGTTAGCCTTCCTCACAACATTTTCTATGTGTTGTTTCAAATTTAAGTTGCTCGTAATTGTAATTTCTGATTAGACTGATTTGTCATGTAACCGAAGTTTAACGTGTTCCTTTTAGCACTCATGCGGATGACCTCACACCTTTCGTTATTTAGAGTCAACTGCCACTTTTCGCACCATTCAGATAGTTTTTCTAAATCGTTTTGTAGTTTGTTTTGATCTTCTGATGACTTTATTAGTCGATGAACGACAGCGTCATCTGCAAAAAACCGAAGACGGCTGCTCAGATTGTCTTCCAAATCGTTTATATAGATAAGGAACAGCAAAGGGCCTATAACACAACCTTGGGGAACGCCAGAAATCACTTCTGTTTTACTCGATGACTTTCCGTGAATTACTACGAACCGCGACCCCTCCGACAGGAAATCGCAAATTCAGTCACATAACTGAGACGATATTCCACAAACACGCAATTTCACTACGAGCCGCTTGTGTGGTACAGTGTCAAAAACTTTCCGGAAATCCAGATATGCGAAGTCGATCTGAAATCCCATGTCAATAGCACTCAGCACTTCATGTGAATAAAGAGCTAGTTGTGTTTCACAGGAACGATGTTTTCTAAACCCATGTTGACTGTGTGTCAATAGACCGTTTCCTTCGAGTAATTCATAATGTTCGAACACTATATATGTTCTAAAATCTTGCTGCATATCGACGTGAACGATATGGGCCTGTAATTTAGTGGATTACTCCTACTACCTTTCTTGAATATTGGTGTGACCTGTGCAACTTTCCAGTCTTTGGGTACGGATATTTCGTAGAGCGAACGGTTGTATATGATTGTTAAGTATGGAGCTAATGCATCAGCATACTCTGAAAGGAACCTATCATGTTGTCAGGACTGACATAATGTTTCCATCCTAAATCAGTCATTTATTTATGTTCGTTTTATGATATCTGAACGTGTGAGGGAGATGGTGTAACTGGGACATCTATGTTTTGCATTATTACCTTGCACCATGTTTTTACTTTTCCAAATTACGCAAAGTAATTTACTCATATTTTGTCGACGGTTCTTGTTTTGTGGATTTGGTTCTAACTTTTCTTTTTTGCTCAAAGTAAATTTTGTAATTTTTTTATCGTTAATCTTTCTCAGTCACAACAAATATTGAATGAGTCACACTTGTACGCTGGCCTCTACCGGCATTTCTCTGCATATCCGAGCTCTTTTCCGAATGCTTACAGACCTATAATGCTTACGTAAAGCTTGTGCCTCCCATCCTAGAATAACGTTTCTCAAGTGTGTGGGACCTACATTGCACCTAGAAAGACGACGTCGATTTACATCCAATGAGGGCATAGGCCACCTGAGGGATAGTAGATATACTGATAACGGTTTCAACGTCTTCCACCAACAGATAGCGTAGTGGCATAGTTACCAAAGTACGATTCCTGTCTACCCTTTAATAGGTAATGCTCAAAGGCCAGGAGGCTCACAAGGAACCCCTTGAGTGAGACGTCACAAGTTCAATCTTTAGTAAGGCTCTTTTCGAAGTGCTGTGTTAACAATTACGATAGGAAAATTATTAGCTGCTAGAGACTCGCTATGTTGTATCAGAGGGTAACAGAAAATGAGTGTACGGAAGGTGCAGAGATCAACCTTATATGGCATTTATGTATTACACTTCACAAAATGGACATCGTCTACATTCAAGAAATGTTCAAAACAAACCATTAACTTTCCCCATAAACACCGAATGAAAATGTCGCCAGACGTTGTGGCCGAGCGGTTCTAGGCGCTTCAGTCCGGAGCCGCACTGCTGCTACGGTCGCAGATTCGAATACTGCCTCGGGCGTGGATGTGTGTGATGTCCTTAGGTTAGTTAGATTTAAGTAGTTCTAAGTCTAGGGGACTGATGACCTCATATGATAAGTCCCATTTGAACCACTTGAAAAATGTCGCGCGACAGTGGTCGCAAAGGTTCGTACCATCAAGATCGAAGGCGATCTCCTTGGAAGTTACAAACCGTGTAGGGCGTTCAGCTATGTATCCACTTTTAAAGAAAGCGTATAAAACCATATTGGTGTAACGGATCGATGAGAACTGATGGAATTTGATGGCATGAAACTGAATGCGAAACAGAACGTCCTGGAACTTATCGTGAAACTGGCTATCCTTTAAGGCGCAGCTGCAGACATTACGATAATATATTTTAAAGGCACAGAAAGAAAAACATCCAGAGGCTGAGTTTGTCCATTGGTTCCTGGTGTTATGAATTACAATGTCTAAAGGAGTAAGATTTTTATATGCAGACCACGAATCATGCAAAAGCAAATTGTTTTGACCAGCTATTGGCCAAAAGCAGCCTTATACCATAGTTATAGTTCTCTTATGCCCATTTTTCCACTCTTGCTTGCTGTGACGTAAATATTCCCTACTGCTCTTCAATATCACGCACACGAGAAAGACTCATAGGAGGCAGAGCACCTCGAACTTCTAGCAGCTCAATAAATACCTTTCCAGTCAATTTACCATCTAGATTAATAGTCGGCATAATTGTATACGAAAGTGTTAAGGCATTGATTTTAGTTGATCAAGGTATAACTCTCTTGGTACCTTTAATTTCCAGGGTTCCTTTCATATGCATTTCTTCTCCAATCCCGATTGGTTGAAATTGAAAACAAATTAATTACTGAATATGGGATACCTTTATCTCCTTGAGTGCTTACATCTACAAATTTTCGGGCCGATTCAGCAGTTTGCTGTGCATCGTCAAGTTGAAGTTTTCTTAAAAATTTCGTTATCCTCTAATTGTGTAGCACTGGTTGAAGTTATGCAACGAGTCACTGCTGCCCTTGAAATCACTGTAATCTACGTCGCACGCAATTTGACGTGCACAACGTAAGAGCCTACTATCGTGCACTTCCTTAAAATTGTATAGAGCATCTTTGAAACCCGCAAACACAAGTTTTTGTAACAAGTGTACCTTTTCCTCCCTTTAATATCAGTATTTGAATAAAATCAGATTTCAGTAAGTTGGGTTATGGGGAATTGTGAAAAAAGAGATGAAGAAAGATTAGGGTTTAGCGCCTCGTCGACTCGCCATGTTAAGGTATGGCACTGGGATTCGACACGCCACCCTAGGAGCCGGTGTGATCAACTTTCACTCTTATGATCAGATATACCACTCGGTAGTCGACTATTACAGAGTTGGAGGCACCTACAAATCTCTCGACATCTCATATGTTCTGAATATGCCTCGTGATGACTGGGTATTGTGTGATGTCCTTAGGTTAGTTAGGTTTAAGTAGTTCTAAGTTCTACGGGACTGATGACCATAGATGTTAAGTCCCATAGTGCTCAGAGCCATTTGAACCATTTGAATTGTTCTGAATAAGAGAAGCCTCATAATTACCATCATGTCCGTGATATATTCATCTTACCGCATTCTCACGTTTCTGGCGTGATGGGGTAGTGTTTTATCTTGCTGGCCGGCTGGAGTGGCCGAGCGGTTCTAGGCGCTACAGTCTGGAACTGCGCGACTGCGACGGTCGCGGGTTCGAATCCTGCCTCGGGCATGGATGTGTGTGATGTCCTTAGGTTAGTTAGGTTTAAGTAGTTCTAAGTCCTAGGGGACTGATGACCTCAGATGTTAAGTCCCATAGTGCTCAGAGCCATTTGAACCATTTTTTTGCACGAGCACGATCCACTGCATCATTATGCGAGAGGGACATCAGAGGTACCAGAGGTCACATTATATTTTAGTGGAGTTTGACAGCGAGCAGATAAAAATATATTTATGAAATAATTTCTATTGCTTCAGTCATTTTTCACTAACGTTTAATTAGCGCAACACGTTTCGGCATCATCATTAGGTACATTACAATTACCACTGAATTACGATGAGGTTCATTTCCTAGGTGTGCCAGTGAGTTTATACATCGAAATACAGCCCTGGACAGAAAGGAATATTTATTTAAATCTGTCCTGTAAGTCGGTTGTATGTTTTAAATCATTTCGTTAGTGTGTTTACTTACATTTTTACTGGAAACTTGGTTGTCCAGAACACAGTGCACAGCAACTTACCACCTTCACATTTAGATGTTTACATCATTACAGAGACTCTTAAATGCTAAGATAAACTACTTTAAATTACTAAGGTAGTATATGAAGACGAAACCTTTTTTATATAGATGTATTTATGTAATGGTACATATTACATGATACAGTTATTTGATTAGACAATTTTTCTAATAAAGTAAGTTTCCAATATTGGAGAAATTTTTGAAGAAATTTATATTGTTACTTACTAGCTGATCATTTAGCAGTCTGTCACAATGTTCTGTGCCATGAATGGTTTTTCATACAAGTCCATTTCGCGTTCCTTATCCATTTCATGTACTACATGAAGACCATTCGTGATGTGTAATGGGTGGGCAAGTGTCCCTTATGCGTGGTGGCTATTGCTGATTTAGTATAACTGTTTGTATGGTAGGCACTTGTGTGATCGTTGTGTCTTTTTTAGAAGTCTTTCGCAGACACACTGAGACATAACATAAACACACAGACAGATGAACACACACAGACAGATTAACACACACAATCAGACATTGAAAAAATAGTACGTAGGACATGTAAAGCACTCTTCGTATGTCAAACTGGGAGTGTAACAAAATTCATAAATGAATATTTTTATTGATGTCTACTGGCGTGTTCTATGAAAGAATATCTACGTAAAGAAATAAATTAAAAATCGACTAAATCACATAATGCATTACATAGAGAAAGTGAACTGGAATTGATTAAATTTAGAACTGTACTACTGTCACTCATGAGCCTGTGGGAATACTTTAGTCATCCGAATTGAAGAGAGAACAGAGTGTAGTGTTTTTTTATGAATTATTACGTTCCTCGTGCATATTCCTAATTCACTGTGAAAGGTGGTGCAATGCCTGATGGGCTTCTTTCTGAAGAATTAGATATTAGTTCGAGTGACACTTGCCTTATATGATTGCCATGAGTTTTACCTATGCTCGAACACACCATCTGTCCCCAAGGTTTCCTTTAAATACATTTCTCGTGGTCAGACATAATAACACAGTTACACACGATTACAGGATACACATCTCGCAGACAAATACCAGCAAATTTAGGTTAAACCAGCGATAGAGACACGGGAAAATGCAAGTTTTGTTCGGGACGAGCAGGAATGAAATGCCCACCTGGCCATACTTGTTTAGGCTTCCTGTGGTTTTCCTAAGTCCTAAGTAAGTCCTGGGGAGTACTAGGATGGTTCCTCCAACGTGGCAACAAATCATGTATCTTGTTACATTTGTCCAACTGATTTAGTGCTCATTCTCTTATGACCTCGACTTCGAGGTCGACGGGATTATGAACACCAACGTCCCTTCCTAGAAGGATGGTAATGATCACCCACTGAAAATCAGGCAGAATACGCAGGTGGAGAAACTCTATGAAACAGGTCTCCCGTAATATAATTTAGGCACTGGTTTCCTCAATTAAAACATGTTTTCGGACTTGTACTGAGAGACTAATAAAACGTCCACTAATTACAGAAAACTCGCATCCTAACTATAAACTTTGGCATAAATAGCAAATAACGATGGTAAAGGTCCTACCATAGTCGTCAGAATGTATACAAAAAAGTTACACACCAATGGAAACAAGGTTCAGGAAAAAATATCCCTAGAAAAGACATGCGATAAGAAAGTACGTCACTTCAGTGCCGCATCGTATGGGGGAAATGTGGTGTCACCGCCAGACACCACACTTGCTAGGTGGTAGCCTTTAAATCGGCCGCGGTCCATTAGTATACGTCGGACCCGCGTGTCGCCACTGTCAGTGATAGCAGACCGAGCGCCACCACACGGCAGGTCTAGAGAGACTTACTAGCACTCGCCCCAGTTGTACAGCCGACGTTCATAGCAATGGTTCACTGACAAATGCGATCTCATTTGCCGAGCCGATAGTTAGCCTAGCCTTCAGCTACATTTGCTACGACCTAGCAAGGCTCCATATTCAATTGATAATTACTATTATGAAGCATGTACCGTAACGAGAGATGTTCTACAATTATGGATTAAAGTTAAGTATTCCAGAAGCTACGTACTTTTCTTTATAGCATTCATTACGTATCCTGTTTCAGACCTCACGCCAGCCTGCGTGAGTTTAAGCGCGTGCCTTTCGGCTTCTTCTCATTGTGTCTAGGCTGTCTTGTCTAGACACAACAGGAAAAACTCCAGATAAAATCAAACTTTCGCTTCAAAAAACAAACTGAGAGAAAGCTTCAGACGGTGAACGCAATACGATCTCAAATTTGTTATTCTCAGGAACAAAACAACACATTTACCTATTCAGGTGTTAACTGTGGTAACAGTGAGACTATATATGGAGGACAGACAGGAATAAATTTTAAAACAAGATACAGAAACTATTAGATTCCCACTGGTAACAACCTATATTCATTTAGTTCACATCTTAAAGAGGAGAACACACAGCTACTTACATAAAGCGGTGCCTGTCACTTCTACACTGCACTGAAAAAGTCAACCTAGTAAATATTTTAAAATAAATAGTATTTTCTCATCCTGAAAATTTTCCCAAACAATAGACAGGTTCAAAAAACACACAATTCATCGACAATTTCAGCGATGTTCTTATAAACCTTCAGTCATAAAGTACAGTCATTTGTTTTACAGACACTGTAGAAAAAAATCCAATCACAAAGAAGGAATTGTACGAGATAAACGAAAGCTGGTAGGCGTATTTCTACATCTGAAGGGTGAGGTCTATTCATACTTCGCGCCAGTCGCAAAGGGAGTGACGCTAGCAGCGCCACTATGAAGACACAAATCAGGTTTGCTTTAAATACACACTGTAACGGTCATGAGCAGTAGTTACGTTTGAGATTAGACTTACTGAGTTGATGTTAGTCAAGAATACCTTTAATACGATGAAGACCTCGTTATCAACAGCTCTTTGAGGTTGAACGACGTCGTGTAATAGAGCTACGAGAAGCTGTATGTTATTTCACGACATTGCAGAAAGTCTTGGCAGGAATGTAGCCATTGTACATGATTGCTGGTAATGGTGGTCACGGGATAGTACAGTCGCGAGAAGACAGGGCTCCGGGCAGCGACGTGGTACAACCGAGAGAGAAGACCGTCGTGTTCGGCATATGGCACTGGCGCAACGTACTGCGTCTGCAGCAGCACTTCGAGTAGCAGTGGGTACCACAGTGACACAAACAACTGTTACAAATCGGTTACTTTAAGGACAGTTCTCAGCTAGACATTCTGTGGCGTCCATTTGCGACATCAGTGGGGTCAGGCGAGAGCTTATGGGAGATCGGAGTGGAGGTCTGCTGCGTTTTCAGATGTAAGTCGGTTCTGCCTCGGTGCTAGTAACGGCCGTGTGTTGGTGAGAAGGTGGTCAGATGAGTACCTGCAACGAAGCTGTCAGTAGCCTAGACGACTGAACCTACACCTGGAGTTATTGTGTGAGGTGCGATTTCGTATGACAGCAGGAACACTCTCCTGGTTATCCCACGCACCATTACTGCAAATCTGTACGTCAGTCTGGTGATGCGATCTCTTGTGCTGCCATTCGTGCACAGCAATCCAGGGGGAGAGGGGGGGGGGCTGTTTCCAACAGGATAACGCTTACCCATGTACCGCTGTTGTTACCCAACGTACTCTGCAGAGTGTCGACATGTTGCCTTGGATTTCTCGATCATCAGATCTGTCTCCAGTCGAACACGTATGGGACATCATCGGACAACAACTTCAGCATCATCTACAACCAGCATTAACCGTCCCTGTATTGACCGACCAGGTGCTACAAGTACGGAACTCCATTCGAAAAACTGACATCCGGCACCTGTGTGACAAGTTTCATTCAAGTTTCTGGTGGTTATACCATTTACTAATATTTCAGCATTTCAGATTTGTATTGGTTTTCCTCGCGCTTGCATTAATCTGTGAACTTGCAACGTTGATAATCTAGGCTAAATATGTTACCTAGACAAATGCATTCCAGAAATGTCATTACTGTACATTATATAATTCTTGACATTGGGACTTTTTCCGTCAGTGTATTCGTTAACACACGTAAAACAAATTAGAAATGAAGTTATATAATGCGTGATATCAAAAAATCAATGAGAATTTCATAGAAAGTGCACCTTACTTGCCATTTGCACAAAATGAGAATTAATACTCTGATTACTACGTTGAAGAATTACACGAATATTATCATCAAATGTCTTAAGCGTGTGCCAAGAAACCAGTGAAATTATGACGTGTGAAGAGACAGCAAGCACGTCAGCTCATAGAAAAGACTATACCCTAAAGACAGACATATTAAACACTGTATTTTGTCTTCTGTAATGGAGATGCCACTGAAGACGGTCATGTGTCCGATATTTTATATTTTTCGGATACAAAATGAAAAACACAAAAAGTGCACTCTATTGAGCACTCTTGTGTTTCTAATTTTTTATACGTTATGTATTTCTCATATTTTCAAGATACAGAGCACCGCTTGTGCAAGACATGGAGTGTTGTTAGGTAAAGGTCCTTTTCTTCGAATGATGTCAATCATCAGTGCGTGACGCAGCTCTGAGTTGGCACTTTGAAAGCTAAAGCGGTCCTTACCGTGAGGAAAACGGTTCTCCTTTCAGCTGGAGTTCACTGAACACGTTAGCGTGTCCATTGCAGACACTCGCTCCTTCGAGGAGCGGCGACTGGATGCCTATTCACAGGATGCCTATTCACATGTACAGCCTACGCGGAGAGCTAGGTGATACCAATATGTCAGTGGCAAACAATAGCTGGCACAGGCAACGGTACTATCCACTTGAATGCGTAGCTGCATATGTGGGTCATGGGCGGATAGCTCAAGCCTTTAGCCGCATTAAACTTTCTGCATGACGCATCGCTGGCTAGACATTGTTGCCACGGCCTATGAATAACAGAAGAACGAACATTTAACCCCTTGGCCACCCTTGCTCATTTTAACGGCTTTCAATCCACCCACCGTCTTCCACTACAGTTCGTCCAGCAAATGATGCCATTCAGCTAAGGAGGCCATCCCAGCCTTCGTCTCTCACACGCAGAGCACCAGGTGCCATACTCTTTTAAGTTATACTACTATGCACAAGAACTATAGAGGCGCTTGCATGTGGTATCTTGGTGGAGTCACAACCTACTCGACTTTGCTCTAGTTACCTGATGTTTCCCTCCCTTATTGGTATTTTGTGAGATGTTACTAATTTGTACAAACCATTGTAGTTAGACTAGAAATTCGATGTTGGTTAGATTTCCGGTTGAGTATATGGCTTTTCTTGGCACTTTGCGTGACTTCTACACATTGAAACGCTTTCTGCATGTAAAAAAGTATGAGCTTCACCATAGTTCACATTCTAGGTCTATGAACCAATAGAATCATCTCTAGTAATGCACTGTGGTAACCAAATTAACCTTTACTTTGCCTATTCTTACATTAAAAAATAATATCGATTTTCAAGCCGGCCGGATGGCCGAGCGGTTCTAGGCGCTACAATCTAGAACCGCGCGACCGCTACGGTCGCAGGTTCGAATCCTGCCTCGGGCATGGATGTGTATGATGTCCTTAGGTTAGTTAGGTTTAAGTAGTTCTAAGTTCTAGGAGACTGATGACCCTAGAAGTTAAGTCCGATAGTGCTCAGAGCCATTTGAATAATATCGATTTTCAAGGTCTTTTGGATTTAGATATTGTCTAGAGTCGAATCAATGAAGGAAGAAAGCAAGCTTAGGATTTAACGACCCTCCGCCGAAGAGTCATTAAAGACACAGTACAAGCTGCGATATTACAAGGTTGAGGAAGGAGATCGGCTGCGTATTTTTCAGAGGGTCCTTTCCGTCAATCGATTCAGCCGATTTAGGGAAATCATGGGAAGTCTAAATCTGGACTGCTGGACATGGATTTTCAACCTGCACCTCTTGAAAGTTGCTCTAGTGGAACCGGTTAATTTCCCATACTAAAAATGGAAGTACCCCTGCTCTATGGCTTAAACGGAATGAACAGGAATTTAAAATACAAAGATGTTCGTTCCGTCATCCGTCAACGTCGTTTAACTATAGAACTCTACAACTACGTTAATCGGTGTTTGAAAGTTAACCAATCTAAAGACTAATGAATCTAAAGTAGCTGAGTACCCTGTAGCAGACAATTATGACCAGAAACTGCGCAGCATTTATAAATAAGGTACTATTTGACAAAAAGCTAGACTTTTCCTTGAAACAATGGATTTTAACCACATAGAACTTGCCGACTAATACACTGATAGGAAAAAATCGCAGCACAAACCAGGAGTTATGCGACATAAACGAAAGTTGGTAGGAGTGCTTCTACATCTGAAAGATGATGTCTATTCAGATTTCACGCCAGTCTCAAAATTGTGGCGCTAATAGTGCCACAAAAACAATGCAAATCAGGTTTGCTTTAAATACACGCTGTAACGGTCGTGAGGGTTAGTTACCTATGATATCGGAAGTGGTGAGTTGATGTTTGTCAAGAATGCCTTTAAGGCGACAAAGACGCCATTATCAACAGCTCACTGAATTTGAACGAGATCGTATAAAAGGGCCACAAGAAGGTGCATGTTTTTTCTGCTATACTGCAGAAAGACTTGGCAGGAATGTAACCACTATACATGAATGCTGTTGTCAGAGACTGTACGGTCGCAAGAAGATCGGGCTCTGGACGGCCACGCGGAACTACCAAGAGATGATGATGATGATGATGATGATGTTTGGTTTGTGGGGCGCTCAACTGCCCGGTTATCAGCGCCCGTACAAATCCCGAACCTTTGCTCAGCCCATTCTCGCCACTTTCATGATGATGATGAAATGATGAGGACAACGCAAACACCCAGTCATCTCGAGGCAGGTGAAAATCCCTGACCCCGGGACCCCGTGCTCGGACTACCAAGAGGGAAGACTGTCGTGTTCGGTGTATGGATCTGGCGCATCGTTCTGCATCTGCAGCAGCAATTGGCACCGCAATGAACAAAGAACTGTTACAAACCGATTATTTTAAGGACAGCTCAGAGCCAGACGCCCTGTAGCTTGCATTATTCTGAGCTCAAGCCATCGCCATTTGCGACTTCAGTGGTGTCAAGCGAGAGCTCATTGGAGGGCAGGGTGGAGATCTTTTGTGTTTTCTGATGAAATCTGGTTTTGCCTCGGTGCCAGTGATGGCTGTGTGTTCGTTAGAAGAAGGTTATCTGAGGGCTTGCAATTAAGCTGTCTACATGCTAGACACACTGACCCCACTCTTGGAGCTATGGCCTGGGGTGCGGTTACGTATGACAGCAGTAGTTCTAAAATCAAATGGTTCTGAGCACTATGGGACTTAACTTCTGAGGTCATCAGTCCCCTAGAACTCTGAACTACTTAAACCGAACTAACCTAAGGACAGCACACACATCCATGCCCGAGGCAGGATTCGAACCTGCGACCGTAGCGGTCGCGCGGCTCCAGACTGTAGCGACAGCAGGAGTACTCTCGTAGTTATCCCACGCACCATGACTGCAAATCGGAATGTCAGTCTGGTGATGGGTCCTGTTGTGCTGCCATTCGTGAACAGCATTCCAAGAGAGAGGGGGGGGGGGGGGAAGGGTTCCAACAGGATAACGAGCGCCCATGTACCGCTGTTGTAACACAACACGCTCTACAAAGTGTCGAAGTGTTGCCTTGGCCTGTTCGATCACCAGATCTCTCCCCAGTCGAGTACATATGGGACATCATTGGACGACAACTACAGCGTCATTCACAACCAGAATTAACCTTCCCTATATTGGCTGATAAAAGTGCAACATACGCGAAACTCTAACCCACAAACTGACATTCGGCGGCTGTAAGACATAATGCATGCACGTTTGCATGGTTTCATTCAAGATCCTGGAGATTACACCGATTATTAATATACCAGCAAATAATTTACGGGTTTGCTGTCGGGTGACGTCGTCGACCACCGCCGATATATCGGCAGGAGCACCTCCCACATACATATCGGCGGTGGTCGACGACGTCACCCGGCAGCAAACCCGTAAATTATTTGAGCAATTCGCCGGGAAAAGTTAAGGTCTCACAATATACCAGAAGTTCACGTTTGCAATAGCTTATGTCTCTCTTACATTAACCTGTGATCTTGTAATGTTAATTACATACATATGTTACCCAGACAAATGTATTCAAGAAATTTCATTACTCTACATGAATTATGTTTTGGTGATGTGATTTTTTTCCTTCAGTGGATTTCCAAAAATAGATGGAGATGCGCCAACGTACAGTCGTCCCTCATTTGTCATCAAAATACAAATATGGAATTTCAGTGGTGTGATTAAAACACAGCGAATTGGAAGAGTATGCACGCTTCACAAGGGAAACATGACGATGGACTACAACAGTTATCGCGTATTCATACAGAAGTAAAGCAAAAACAGCAATAATAATAACAGTAGTAGTAATAATAATAAACGTTGAGAACAAGTGTGAGTAGAACTCGCGCTCCGAGGGTTCTGTACAAACTTAATTATGTATATAGATTGTTCTGGCGTAATCACAATCGCCGGAACGAAGACGAAGAACGCAAGACCAAAGTAGGCGGTGAACCGACGTCTGCCAATGGTGGGCTGATTAGGACCGCGCCATGACAGGAGCGGCACCTGCAAGGAGTGAATATAAGCTACCCTCCTGATAGCCTCAGCCGGACATGAACGTATTCTCTGAGTATTAGCACGATCTAGCAGAGTGTGCTACGCCAGCAGTTAGTAGTGATCCACAAACTGTATGACAGACTTGCCCGAACATTGCACATATCACAGGACTCTGATTTATATTGCCTGTGCCCATCGCTTGCGACACTTGTTTAAATCCAAAGTTAAGTATTGTCAGTCTGCTTTATTGAAGTAAAACTGCTAATGTTATATGCTTGTCCGTTCCCGGTAGCTGAGTGGCCAGACATTTCACTACTCTCTTGCTAAGCACCATAGACTCATCTGGTTTCGAGGACAGGCTTTACGAGGTGCATTCAAGTTCTAAGGCCTCCGATTTTTTTTCTACTTAACTACTCACCCGAAATCGATGAAACTGGTGTTACTTCTCGACGTAATCGCCCTGCAGACGTACACATTTTTCACAACGCTCACGCCATGATTCCATGGCAGCGGCGAAGGCTTCTTTAGGAGTCTGTTTTGACCACTGGAAAATTGCTGAGGCAATAGCAGCACGGCTGCTGAATGTGCGGACACGGAGAGTGTCTTTCATTGTTGGAAAAAGCCAAAAGTCACTAGGAGCAAGGTCAGGTGAGTAGGGAGCATGAGGAATCACTTCAAAGTTGTTATCACGAAGAAACTGCTGCGTAACATTAGCTCGATGTGCGGGTGCGTTGTCTTGGTGAAACAGCACACGCGCAGCCCTTCCCGGACGTTTTTGTTGCAGTGCAGGAAGGAATTTGTTCTTCAAAACATTTTCGTAGGATGCACCTGTTACCGTAGTGCCCCTTGGAACGCAATGGGTAAGGATTACGCCCTCGCTGTCCCAGAACATGGACACCATCATTTTTTCAGCACTGGCGGTTACCGAAATTTTTTTGGTGGCGGTGAATCTGTGTGCTTCCATTGAGCTGACTGGCGCTTTGTTTCTGGATTGAAAAATGGCATCCACGTCTCATCCATTGTCACAACGGACGAAAAGAAAGTCCCATTCATGCTGTCGTTGCGCGTCAACATTGCTTGGCAACATGCCACACGGGCAGCCATGTGGTCATCATTCGTGGCACCCACCTGGATGACACTTTTTGCATTTTCAGGTCGTCATGCAGGATTGTGTGCACAGAACCCACAGAAATGCCAACTCTGGAGGCGATCTGTTCAACAGTCATTCGGCGATCTCCCAAAACAATTCTCTCCACTTTCTCGATCATGTCGTCAGACCGGCTTGTGCGAGTCCGAGGTTGTTTTGGTTTGTTGTCACACGATGTTCTGCCTTCATTAAACTCTCGCACCCGCGTACGCACTTTCGACACATCCATAACTCCACCACCACATGTCTCCTTCAACTGTCGATGAATTTCAATTGGTTTCACACCACGCAAATTCAGAAAACGAATGATTGCACGCTGTTCAAGTAAGGAAAACGCCGCCATTTTAAGTATTTAAAACAGTTCTCATTCTCGCTGCTGGCAGTAAAATTCCATCTGCCGTACGGTGCTGCCATCTCTGGGACGTATTGACAATGAATGCGGCCTCATTTAAAACAATGCGCATGTTTCTATCTCTTTCCAGTCCGGAGAAGAAAAATCGGAGGCCTTAGAACTTGAATGCTCCTTGTAGAATACCTCTTTCTGAGTGGTCCGTATACAGTCCTTGACTTCTGGTACAAAGTTGTGACCGCGCATAGCACCCTCAGCCGAAAACCATCTTACCGAAAAACTTTTGCCGGTTATCTCCGCAGCGTCTTCCTTGACTACCCTCAAAGTTGGGGTGTGCCATGCTTACCCACCACACAATGCAACACCCTTATCCACGTTCTCATGCAGCGACAAAATAAAAGAATATGTTATATGTTGTTGTATTTAATATTTTTCTAATATTTTTTGTTTAACTAACTATCATTTGTATATGTTTAAGTGGTACCTTGAAGAACTGTTGCAGTGTGTATATATATGTACTGTTAGTTTGTTCAATAAGGATTACTGAAAATAAAGGAAGAAGACAGAAAATGTTATTTTTTGTTGTATTTAATGTTATTCTAATATTTTTGTTTAACTAACAATCATTTGTATATGTTTAAATGATACCTTGAAGAACTGTTGCATTGTGTGTGTATATACTGTTAGTTTGTTCAACAAATATTATTGCACAACAAAGCAGGAGATCTGAGATCGAATCCCGCCATTGGTACAAATTTTTATGCATCGCTTCAGTCCACATGTATATATCATATTGTATATTTAAAAAAAAGTTGTCAGCGCGACAGAATGTTAATCCTAAGGGCCCGGGTTCGATTCCAGGCTGGGTCGGAGTTTTTTCTCCACCCAGGGACTCGGTGTTGTGTTGTCCTAATCATCATCATTTCATCCCCGTCGACGCGCAGGTCGCCAAAGTGGTGTCAAGTCGAAAGACATGCACCAGGCGAGCGGTCTACCCGACGGGAGGCCCTACCCACACGACTTTTACATTTTTTTTATTTGCTTGAACTGCTGTACAGCATTCCGAGAACGCAGCATCCCTTAGGCACCTTATACGAGACGAGTGGGCAAGACCTAACATAGATAGTTCATCTGTCCTAAGAATCGAGAGAATCTACGATGTTTTCCAATTACCGATATTGATACTGGCAAGATACCTGTGTGGGTAGTTCTGAGACTTTCGAATTCAGTTGATAGTTTATAGGATATTGAAACCTCATCCCAAACAATGGAAGTGCAATTGTGCATGAGTTGGGAGTATTACTTTGCTCTGAAACATTACAGATGTTGTACGTGTGGTCAGCGTAGATTGTCAGGGATGTTTTGTAAGGAGAGTGAGCCGGCGCGGCGCAGAAGTCGATCGGCCTTAACGCCTTTCTTCGCTAGAGGGAGAAGGCATCGATTTCACAGCGACAGGGGGTTTCACTTCATGGTAGCTCAGCCGAGCAGCACGAAATATTTGTAAATTAATAGCACAATGCTCTCTCGTGAATCATTCTTCCTATTGCTTAAAACCACATCAAAATCCCTATAGTAGTTTCTGAGATTTTTCACAGATTACGAATCGCAAAAAAATATTTTTATGTGATATAATTACAGACTAACGATTTTCGGATTTTTTTTTTTCAATTTAACTGTGAAACCATGCTTCTCGCCAAATATCATGGTTCTAGGTCAACTGGAAGTATCGCCGGCCGAAGTGACCGTGCGGTTAAAGGCGCTGCAGTCTGGAACCGCAAGACCGCTACGGTCGCAGGTTCGAATCCTGCCTCGGGCATGGATGTTTGTGATGTTCTTAGGTTAGTTAGGTTTAACTAGTTCTAAGTTCTAGGGGACTAATGACCTCAGCAGTTGAGTCCCATAGTGCTCAGAGCCATTTGAACCATTTTTTTGAACAGGAAGTATCGTACAGGTTTTGATGAGAGCACCTCCAAGTATCAAAAAGTGGCCGTATCTTTTTATTGCATTGACTTAGAAGCTTAAATTTTTTACACCGCCAAGGGATCGCTGATCATCGTACGTGACATAAACTTGGTACCTTTAACCTTCTTGAGAAAAAGTGGTTTTCACAGTCAGACAGACAGACAGACAAACAGACAGAAAGAGAGACAGACGGACAACAAAGTTTTTATCGTCTGAGGTATGGAACCCTAAAACGGCAATTATCACATTATTCACATCTTTGACAGGAACTGTTACAGTCCGCTGTATTTACCGATGAAACAGCGATTAGACAACCATCCAGACTATGTGGAAAAGTAATATGTATAAGCGCTTTACTTTGTGTATTTCTTTGACTTCCAAACAAACTTTTTCTCGCAGAGGACGTGTTACTTTACTTTTCGAACCACGGCGGGAAGCTAGCGCAAAAGTCAAGAATAACGGAAAAACCCTCAACATGGAAAAAAGAACATAGGAAACGCAAAATAGTAAACGATACAGAAAGAGGGCGAATAGGAAAACAGGGAAGGCATGAGCATGACTCAAAAACCAGTGTAAAGGAATTGATGACAAGATGGTGAAATATAACGCAGAACGAGCAAATGGGGAAATCCACTAACATTAACGGTTCTGACAAAAAGCACAGTGTTAAGGCCCGGCGCCAGGGAACGAGCATCTCAGAAAAGCCTTAGCTACGCAGTTGTTCGTCTGCTACTTAAAAAAATGGTTCAAATGGCTCTGAGCACTATGGGATTTAACATCTGAGGTCATCAGTCCCCTAGAACTTAGAATTACTTAAACCTAACCAACCAAAGGACATCGCACACATCCATACCCGAGGCAGGATTCGAACCTGCGACCGTAGCAGTCGCGCAGTTCCAGACTAAAGCGCCTAGAACCGCTCGGCCATCGCGGCCGGCATCTGCTACTTACTGAGCGTCTATGGAAAGTCATTAAATTTATTCGCAGTTGCGAATATGAACAACCATCAGCTGTAGAATAGAATGACGACAGTGAAAATTTGTGCCGGACCGCTAGCCGAACCCGGAGTTCCCGCTTATCACGGCCAACCCCAAACTTTGATATGCCGTCAACCATGTGTGTACAAGCTGCACTCCTAGTCACATGTGTATTCCGGTACACGGGAGACATTTTTAATTGATAGTCGCTTGCCCAGTGCAGCGGATAAATACCACATCGCAGTGCCTGTGTTATTGAGAATTACGATGGAATTTTCCTTCGGACACGCATGTTTGAGAATGCATTTAATGTATTTCATAAAGATTGTAGTTGTGGGGTCCTGCCCACTCGTCTCGTATAGGGTCACTAAGGGATGCTGCGTTCTCGGAATGCTACACAACAGTACAAGCAAATAACATTAATAGTTTTGTTTCAATAAAGCAGATTGACGATATTTAACTTTGAAATAACAATGGTGTCGCAAGCGATAGGCGACAAACAACATAAATCCGAGTCCTTTGCTATGTACACTACAGGCCATTAAATTTGATACACAAAGAAGAAATGCAGATGATAAACGGGTATTCATTGGACAAATATATTATACCAGAACTGACATGTGATTTCATTTTCACGCAATTTGGGTGCAAAGATACTGAGAAATCAGTACCCATAACAACCACCTCTCGCCGTAATAACGGCCTTGATACGCCTGGCCATTGAGTCAAATAGAGCTTGGATGGCGTGTACGGGTACAGCTGCCCATGCAGCTTCAACACTATACCACAGTTCATCAAGAGTAGTGACTGGCGTATTGTGACGAGCCAGTTGCTAGGCCACCATTGAACAGACGTTTTCAGTTGGTGAGAGATCTGGAGAATGTGCTGGCCAGTGCAGCAGTCGAACATTTTCTGTATCCAGAAAGGCCCGTACAGGACCTGCAACATGCGGTCGTGCATTATCCTGCTAAAATGTAGGGTTTCGGAGGGATCGAATGAAGGATAGAGCCACGGGTCGTAACACATCTGAAATGTAACGTCCACTGTTCAAAGCGCCGTCAATGCGAACAAGAGGTGACCGAGACGTGTAACCAATGGCACCCCATACCATCACGCCTGGTGATACGTTAGTATGGTGATGACGAATACACGCTTCCAATGTGCGGATTGGACCATCATGATGCTGTAAACAGAACCTGGATTCATCCGAAAAATCATTCATGCACCGCCGGCCGGTGTGGCCTTGCGGTTCTAGCCGCATCAGTCTTGAACCGCGTGACCGCTACGGTCGCAAGTTCAAATACTGCCTCGGGCATGGATGTGTGTGATGTCCTTAGGTTAGTTAGGTTTAAGTAGTTCTAAGTTCTAGGGTACTGATGACCACAGATGTTAAGTCCCATTGTGCTCTGAGCCATTTTCAGTCGTGCACCCAGGTTCGTCGTTGAGTACACCACCGCAGGCGCTCCTCTTCTGTGATGCAGCGTCAATGGCAACCGCAGCCATGGTCTCCGAGCTGATAGTCCATGCTGCTGCAAACGTCATCGAACTGTTCGTGCAGATGGTTGTTGTCTTGCAAACGTCCCCATCTGTTGACTCAGGGATCGAGAGGTGGCTGCACGTTCCGTTACAGCCATGCGGATGATGCCTGTCATCTCGACTGCTAGTGATACGAGGCCGTTGGGATTCAGCACTGCGTTCCGTATTACCCTCCTGAACCCACCGATTCCATATTCTGCTAACAGTCATTGGATCTCGACGAACGCGAGCAGCAATGTCGCGATACGATAAACAGCAATCGCGATAGGCTACAATACAACCTTTATGAAAGTCGGAAACGTGATGGTACGCATTTCTCCTCTTTACACGAGGCATCACAACAACGTTTCACCAGGAAACACCTGTCATCTGCTGTTTGTGTATGAGAAATCAGTTGGAAACGTTCCTCATGTCAGCAAGTTGTAGGTGTCGCCACCGTCGCCAACCTTGTGTGAATGCTCTGAAATGCTAATCATTTGCGTATCACAGCATCGTCTTCCTTTTGGTTAAATTTCGCGTCTGTAGCACGTCATCTTCGTGGTGTAGCAATTTTACTGGCCAGTAGTGTACAACGTTTATGAAAGTTTGTCCTGCAGTTTGTGGATCACTGCTAACTGCAATCGTAGCAATTTCAGCTAGGCCGTGCAAATACTCTGCGAATACTGTCCACTAACGTCCGGCCGAGGCTGGCAGGAGCGGCGCTTATATTCACTTCGGTTAGATGCTGCTCCAATCGTGGTGACGTCCTGGTCAGCGCGCTATTGGCTGACGTCGTTTCATCGGCTTCTCTTATCTTGTGTTCCTCATCTTCATTTTGGCGCTTGTGGTTACGCCAGAACAGTAGTCACCACAGTTCCTGTTCCTTCGGACATGCAATATTCGGACACTGCAATATTGTCTATCGAAAGTGGTTGAAGGATGGTGGTCCCACAAGTAAGCGGCAAGGTGCTAGACGCTCACGCCTAATCACAGAGCTAATCCAACCAAATGGTGAACAAAAACGGCTCGATGTGGAAAGTTTTGGGGTAATATGCTTCTAGTTTTTTTTTTTGTTTTTTTTTTTTTTTTGTTTTTGGGTGGTGCACACGAATCTGAAGTTTTCCAGCAAACATTTTCCTCACAAATATGCGAAATCATGAAACAGTCATTTAAATAATATTTTAGTGGTTTTCTGCTTATAACTTGTAAAGGAAGCTGTTTAAGCAAGAAGTGATCTGGTAGTAAAGTAAAGAGCACAAAATTACCTACAATTTATGATTGTAACATTTTTTGTACGCCATATGGTTTCCACGCAACAGAGCGAAATATCTGGAAATTAGAACCTTGGAAAATAGAAAAAAATGCAATTTTAACTCCAAGATAATTATATTGTTTTTGTAGTTCGCAGCCTTTCAACATGTTTACCTGGCAGACTATGGAAGAAGCACTTCTTTGTCTCCTTTGTGACTTGAAACTCAATTGCACTCCCTTTCTGTCTCTCCCCCTACTTGTGGCGCGCCCTGCTCCCCCCTTCTTCGCTGCCACTCATCGGTTACCTGGCAAACCGAAGAAGCCCTTCTTTTGGTCCTTTGTGATCTCGAACTCCACCTTTACTAAATCACAGGGGGAGGGGGTCTTTATGCCTATCCTTATTTCCTCAGTTCGTTTACGTTCACTGTCGCAGTCGTGTCATTTTTCTCTCTCTGCAACGGCGTGTATTTAATTTCGTTTCTGTGTGTTTTCATTGGAACACAACGCAACAACTCGGTCGTGATGTCCAGTGATAAGTGTTTTGCTTACGAAGTTGGTTTGAGTAAGGGTGTGGCGAAGGTGGTCAAGGAAAAAGGAATAGAAACATTACGTAGCGCTAGTAAAAAAATAAATGATAAGAAAGTACCTGTTTCGGCAGGTGAAACACCTGTTAGCGTACATGTTTCATGTCATAATAGTTACATAAATGAAAGAATGACAGCTACTCTCCTGAAGAAAGCTGCTGAACCAAGTATCTTCAGGAAAAGTAATATAATCACTGAGCATTTTTATTTCAAAACACATTGTTTTGTGTGTGTGGAACAGGTATTTCTGGAGATTACGCAAGGTCCCAACGACGACTACCTCCTCATACAAGTAATTTGGTACATCAGATGACGAAAACAGAGTTGAAAGATATAGTTTCGAAACAGGCTCAACTACTTGGAGATGATTTCGGTGCAGCAGTTATCAACAGTATCCAGCCGATAACAGGCATAGTGGTGCTAAATGTTGAAAAAAAAAAACTCTACGTTAGCGGGCCCAATGAAAAAAATGTTTCGCGCTCACGCTGACGAGATTGAGAGGGCTATGAATGACGTTTTCGCTTTTATGGAAAGCACTGACGAGGGAAGTCAGTTTTTATTCGACCAGCTAATGCCTCTGATAGAGGACAACTACATTCCTCAAAGAAAAACTTTAATACAACATTTGTTGGAGAGGTGTGGGGAAGATGTTATCAGATCAAAGTTGAGACACATTACAACCCTATGTTTCAAAAATTCTGGCAATAAGATTTTGACAGATGCGTGGTACGTTGAAGAACGTCTTCGATTAGTTGAGACAGTAGCTGGTGTAATTTTTGAAGAGTTACGATCAGTACCGTATACCAAGGCTGACTATCCTCCTTCAGATTATATCTTGGACGAAAGCGAAGCCTTGTTCCAGAGGTTCTCAAAGTATTCTTAGAAAGACTGATACTCAAGAAGAAGCAAGAGAACACTGACAAGTGGAAAAAAAGTGTTTTTGCCATTTCACATAATGTCGTTAGCCCTGAATGCCAACTTCTCTCCTTTCCCCTCTTACAAATTAGGCCATCATTTTTTTTCTTATAGAAGGTGTAGGTCACTGCCTGATTTTGTGTCATCCATAGGATTTTGCACCTCTTATTCCGAAGCTATTCGTCTTAAAGTGTCAGCAGTCATGAGACCGTGACTACAAATAGACCCGACAGCTTTCCTTCAATTTGTTCATGACAACGTAGATTTTAACACTCATAAACTGGATGGATATAATACCTTCCATGCAATGAGGGAAATACAGTTGATAATACCTAAAGATGCTATTGCCAACGGCCTAGCCGCAGTGGTAACACCGGTTCCCGTCAGATCAACGAAGTAAAGGGCTGTCGACTTGGGTTAGCACTTGGATGGGTGACCATCCGGTCTGTCGAGCGCTGTTGGCAAGCTGGGTGCACTCAGCCCTTGTGAGGCAAACTGAGGAGCTACTTGACTGAGAAGTAGCGGCTCCGGCCTCGTAAACTAACATACGACCGGGAGAGCGGTGTGCTGACCACATGGCCGGCCGGAGTGGCCGTGCGGTTCTGGGCGCTACAGTCTGGAGCCGAGCGACCGCTACGGTCGCAGGCTCGAATCCTGCCTCGGGCATGGATGTGTGTGCTGTCCTTAGGTTAGTTAGGTTTAATTAGTCCTAAGTTCTAGGCGACTAATGACCTCAGAAGTTAAGTCGCATAGTGCTCAGAGCCATTTGAACCATTTTTTTGCTGACCACATGCTAAATGGTTCAAATGGCTCTGAGCACTATGCGACTTAACTTCTGAGGCCATCAGTCACCTAGAACTTAGAACTAATTAAACCTAACTAACCTAAGGACATCACACACCTCCATGCCCGAGGCAGGATTCGAACCTGTGACCGTAGCGGTCGCTCGGCTCCAGACTATAGCGCCTAGAACCGCACGGCCACTCCGGCCGGCCTGACCACATGCCCCTACATATCCGCGTCCCGTGACGCCTGTGGGCTGAGAATGACACGGCGGCCGGTCGTTACCGTTGGGCCTTCCAAGGCCTGTTCGGACGAAAAAAGAGATGCTATTGCTCCAGATCAAAGAGCTGTCCTAGTAAAGAAAACAATACCAGCTCAACTAGTTGGTGAGATGCGAACTGTTTCCTTAAAACATTTTGAGAAAGCAAGTTCTCTTGGCTTAATCGCGATCAACACTGAGGATCTCAAACAACTGCTTGTTTCACCTGATACCATCACACCCTCTTTGGTAGACCGGATTTGGCTTTATGGCAAGGGGAAATAAGTGCTCGAGACACCAACATCGAGTGGTTTCATGGAGCAAATCGTAAGTGGTCTTCCCTTTGAGACGAACTATGTTGCTTTTCTGCCATTTATTAATGCTCCACCATTTAGTCAAACTACAGTACATACATCGTTACTCACTTCCATAGAACAGAGCAAATAGATGAATCAACAAGTAACTGATAACAGCTTCGACCAGCCTCTCTACGTAAAGGCACGGGTTATAGTAGCTTCCCAACAGGGAGAGCCCGATTTTAATTATGTCATCATTAGTGTACACTTGTTAAGCTATTCATTGAAGCCGAAAGAGCAGGCAGGTGGAACCTCCATCTCCAAGTTATCTCCCAAATGCTCCCGTACTTCTATGATATCGGACATTTTTTTGTATGCAAGATGTTGCCACTTCTACCTGTAAGTCACCCACAGCTTGAAAGATAAAATGAGCGCTCAGGAATACGAAATGTTCATGAATGGCGGGTTCACAGTACGAAGGACAAACAGATTCTGGTGTGGAACGTGGACCGACATGACCATTGACCAGTCCCTAATTAGGATAATGAAAAATGCTGGAGGGCTGACTCATGGTAGTGGGGTTAATGCAGGTGGACTAAAGGAATGACTTCCCTCCAAAATATTTGTGAGGAAATGCATAAGATGTGTGGAGTAGCATTCACTAGTTCAGAACAACGCGTGGTTGTGTGAGAATCGGGGATTGAAAGGGCTACAAGTGATCCGAAAAAAAAAAAATTGGTGGACTGATTTACGCAACACTATTCTCTTCCTGATGTCACAGGCATCTTATCACTTACTATTGGTGTTTTAGGACACAATACCATCAACTGTCGCGTGTCCAGGGAGGTTGGGCTTCTTGCAATTGATAGAATTGTAGGTAATGATCCTAAAACTGTTAAATTCTGCTGGAAAGAAAGAGTTTTCCCATTTGTTACGATGCACAATGCAGTCAAAATAGTTGATGAAACCACCATCATCAATTCTGCGACTATTGTTTAAAGAATTACAATTGCTAAACAATCTGATGAACTTGAAAAATTCTTAAAATGCACACTATGCCGTCATCCGTTGTCTCTTTTTAACGCCTATTGTATGCAGAAAGAAACCAAATCTGCTTTCTACAATGCATTCACACTAACTGAACAGGCAAATCTCCAAGTGTGTGTGTGTGTGTGTGTGTGTGTGTGTGTGTGTGTGTGTGTGTTCATAGATGGAGCATGCACAGAGTCGTGTGGATCAGGGGTCTATCATTTTCATCAATTTGTGAAAGTTATGCTTCATTTATTGAGTCCAAATAAAAGGACAGTCCTGTAGTCGTCTTCGATGGTTACCCTCAAGAAGGTACTAAATATGCTGAGCGAGCAGACATGAGGATCACACAAACAGAAGTCAGGTAATGTCATGTTCGACGAAACAATGATCCCGACAATGCACAAAGCAGGCAAAAGAGGATGTGGATACACTTATTGCAGCCACAGAAATGTATCTCTGTAATTATTGTGGATGAAGATGTAGATTTGCTTGTGATTCTGATCGGTCATTGTGGAAGCGAACCTTCAAATGCGTACTTTCTGAAGCCGGTCAAAGGGACAATTTCACAACACACTTTTGCGTAGATACCATACGACGTACAATATATATATATATATATATATATATATATATATATATATATACCGACATACATTGTTGGTAATCTTGTTTTGATAGCTATAGGCTGAAAACCGCTAAAACGTTATTTTTTTGTGTTTTTGTTGATTTATGAACATCAAAAAACATAAAATACAGCACTAAAATAATTACGTCATAACTTTCCACTTCAAACTACCATTTAACTGGTCTAATGTTGGAGGTCAGAGGCTTGTCCTCTCTGACAGCGATCTGTGGCAGATCTGACGACGCTGGTGCAGATAAAAATGTTTCGGAGTACACGTTTGAGCGCACATTGTTAAACATGGGGCCTCACAGCTGACGACCTGTACGTATACCCATGTTGTCCCAACGACATCGTCAATTACTATTGTAGAGGGAATGGGATAATCGAAATTGAACCTAGAACCAAGGAATACGTGTCACCAGGTAGGATGAATGACGTTTCTTGTTGCACTAGAACGTTAAGGAGGCTGAAAGATCATAAAGGAACTGATAATATATTTGCTGCGTTACATAAATCACTTTTCCAAAAATGTAAACGTACGTTATTTCAGATGATGCACAAAGCGGTCATGAAGGGAGCAATACCCTGAGGTTTGAAGCAAATATGCATAATATGCATGACTGGAGACCAACACTTGAAAGAAGTCGTACAGCATAGGACACTTAGAATCGTATCATATAATTCAAAAACATTAACGAAGGTTATCTATCGTCTGATTCAAAAGAAAAAGAGGAACTATTTCGAAGGGGACAAAACGTTAAGATTTATGAAGAATAATTCCGTATCCCTACAAAGATACAAAGACCTGATTTCTTCATAGGTGAGAAAGGTCAACAGGCAAGGATGTCGAAAAGGAGTTAGCTAGGGATGTTGCTTATCCACTCTGTTATCTGGTTTCTGCATACAAATTGAGTGAACGAAATCTCAGTACTCAGTACCAGTGGTACAACAGTTCATGGGAATGATTTGTAACGTTCCGTTTTGCAGAAGGCATTAGGACGAAACGGACTAGCTATGGAAGGCACGATCTAACAGAAAAGCGCGTAGATAAATAGGAGCAAAACAAAAATTTGAGTTGCTTAAGAAGTGGACAACGAAGTTCAACGGTGTATCTTGACTGCGGAAAACTGTCAGTTCGAAAGAAAAAAAGAAGAAGAATTACAACGGATGGGCAACAAAAAATTGCTGAAGCAAAATAATTATTTCTTAAAAAAACCACGCACCCCCCCCCCCCCCCCCCACACACACACAACGCTATTGACATCAAAACATGGATACCATGTATACTAGGAACCGACTCTAAAAGACGTAAATTATTACAGTCAAGTATTGATCGCGCAGTCAACCATGTTTTATAGTTCTCAAGGTGTTACCATGTGGAGATTATGCTTGTATGGGTCAAAGACTTGGACGTTGAGGAAGGTGGAAAAGAAAATACTCCTGAAATGTGGCGCATAAATAAAAATTTAAAAATATAGCGGGCAGACAGTTCCTCACTCGAAGAAGTATTGCAAAGAGCAGTAGAGACAAGGAGCTTACTCAAAACAATTACCGTCAGGGCAAACAGCACGGTTAAGCACGTACTTCGCGATTTCTGTCATTTCATCCAATCCTGACAGAGAGTTTGATGGAGGGAAGGAAACAAAGAGTACGGCCACGATAGGTATTCATGCAGGAGATTGAAACTGCTAGAAAATACGGGAACAGAAAGAGACTAGATGATAGAAGGGAGGAAATATGAGAGTGCCTATAACCCTCTGGTAGGAAAGGAGGAAAAGAAGAAGAAGCAGAAAAAATGTATTTGTACATTTACCAAAAATATTCGAAAATATAATCTATCTACATCTACATGTACGTGATTACTCTGCTATTCACAATAAAGTGCCTGGCAGAGGGTTCAATGAACCTCTCGAACTGTGTGCGGGAAAAACGAGCACTCAAATTTTTCTGTGCGAGCCCTGATTTCTCTTATTTTATCGTGATGATCATTTCTCCCAATGTAGGTGCCAACACAATGTTTTCGCAATCGGAGGAAAAAACCTGGTGATTGAAAATTCATGAGAATATCCCGCTACAACGAAAAACGCCTTTGTTTTAATGATTGACACTCCAATTCACGTATCATGTTTGTGGCACAATCTCCCCTATTTCGCGATAATACAAAACAAGCCACCCTTCTTTGAACTTTTTCGATGTCACTTAAAATATCCACTGATGCGGATCCCACACCGCACAGCAATATTCCAGAATAGGGCGGACAAGTGTGGTGTAAGTAATTTCTTTAGTAGACCTGTTGCACCTTCTAAGTGTTCTGTCAATGAATCGCAGTCTTTGGTTTGTTCTACCCACAACATTATCTATGTGATCGTTCCAATTTGGGTTATTTGTAATGGTAATTCCTAAGTAGTTAGTTGGATTTATAGCCTTCCGATTTGTGTGACTTATCGCGTAATCGAAATTTAGCGTATTTCTTTTTGTACTCGTGTGGATAACTTCACACTTTTCTTTATTCATGGTCAATTGCCACTTTTCGCACCATACAGATATCTTATCTAAATCATTTTTCAATTCGTTTTGGTCATCTGATAACTTTACAAGACGGTAAATGTCAGCATCATCTGCAAACAATCTAACAGCGCAACTCAGATTGTCTCCTATGTCGTTAATATAGATCAGAAACAATAGAGGGGAACGCCGAATATTACTTCTGTTTTACTCGATGACTTTCCGCCTATTACTACGAACTGTGATCTTTCTGACAGGAAATCACGAATCCAGTCGCACAACTGAGGCGATTTTCCATGGGCACGCAGTTTTGTTAGAAGACGCTTGTGAGGAACGGTGTCGAAAGCCTTCTGGAAACCTAAAAATATGGAATCAATTTCACATGCTCTGTCGATAGCACCCATTACTTCATGAGTATAATGAGCTAGTTATGTTTCACAACAACGATGTTTTCTGAATCCGTGCTGACTATGTGTCATAAATCGTTTTCGTCAAGGTAATTCATAATGTTCGAACACAGTATATGTCCCAGAACCCTACTGCAAATTGACGTTAGTGATATGGGCCTGTAATTCAGCGGATTACTCCTATTTCCCTTTCTGGGTATTGGTGTGACTTGAGCAATTTTCCAGTCTTTAATGTTTTGGTTCTGAACACTGAAGACTGCCTATGGAGCATTCATTGAGTTAAAGTGAACAATATGCGTGTGGAAACTTCGAATACTTTCGCAAACAATAATTTTTATCTTTGTGGCTTAATTCGTGTCATATTTTTGTCTAGATAAAGTTAGAGTAAGCAGCTGTTAGTATAGCTTACTGCGTAATTCTGCAGACAGGGAAATAGGATATACCTCGATCATGTATGCGCTACAGATTAATCACCATTGCCCTGTTACCCTGGCTATTCCGCGTACAGTTTCTTAAGGGAATTCTAGGGGAAAACAAAAAAAAGTACTCCTGAATACCTTCCTTTTAAAATCTGACGTATATGCGATACCGAATAAATAATTCGACACTTAAAATGTCCACTGATGAGACCTTGGTATTTGCTCCAATGTAGACGAAACGTCTCAAACTTTAATCAATAAAAGGTTCTAGGAAAAACGACTATTCCCAAAAAAAAACTCCTTTTCTTGGCATTCAGTAATTTTGCTTCTACACAAACATATGCACGCATACGAAGGCACACATACACACGCACACACACACACACACACACACACACACACACACACACACACACACACACACACAAACACACACGCACGCACACACATACGCACACACAATTCATGCCCTTCTCATGTAATGACTATGATCTGAACTATAATTCAACACCGCTAGAACATAAGTGTTCCTTCAGAGTAACCGGAAGCTTATGGCTACTAGTAACACGTGAGATATGTTTAGTAATTTTATATATCGATAGTGATATATTCTTAATTAAGAAATGGGATAATATCACATTATTTTCAGGAGATCGCTGCTGTAGACTCATCAACGCTACTAAAAATTTCGTCAGTAGTGCAACACAATCTTCTAAAGGTGTTCACTTCATTTATCAAGTCATATCGTTAATATAGATCAGCAACAACAGAGGGCCTATAACTCTTCCTTGGGGAACGCCGGATATTATTTCTGTTTTACTCGATGACTTTCCGTCTATTACTACGAACTGTGATCTTTCTGACAGGAAATCACGAATCCAGTCGCGCAACTGAGACGATATTCCATAGGCACGCAGTTTTGTTAGAAGACGCTTGTGAGGAACGGTTTACGGTTTACGGTTTACGAAGAACATGTTTAGTGCTACTGTAACCAACATGCTTACCTGCCCGTCAGCTCGCCTGCGTCCTACTGGTAGCGGGCAAGCGCCACAGCGCCGCAGGGACGCAGATGTAGTCTTATTGCAGCTGTGCATTCGCGGCTATTGGCCCAGCCTTAGAAGTTACCCCGTCATTGGTCCCTGATGAACAATAGCGGAGGAGCCAGGTTCATCCACCTGCCGCTGCGTTAGCGAGCGGAACAAGAAACTGTGACCTTTGCACAGGGAGGCGTCACACGCTGCGCAACTAATTGCTGTTAGTTCCCTTCACGAAAACTGAGTTGGCTCTTCCTGAGATCGCGACCAACAAAATACGGATTGCGCTCTAAATAGCACGTCTGACGTATTAGACAGACATCCCCACAACTTGCAGGAAATAAGTGCCATTACGCAATGCTGATATCACAGGTCTACAAATTTATATTTCGGAAATTTTTTAAAATCATTTTAGGTGATCCTAATGTTTTTTAGTGTGCTAAGTTCGGAAATGCCAAGGCTTTCTCTATACTGCGTAAGGTCTTTCACAAAGAATTAATGAAGATTCAGAAAATTCGTTGTAATCACTTATATTAAAGAAATTGAGCAGGTGCAAGTAGGACTGGCTCACTGAGGCTTCCGTGCCGAGAACCTCAACCACTATTGTTTGTTATCTACATTGATACTAGCAAGATATCGGTCTCATTAGTCTGCGAATGTATACGTCACATAAAATTTGAAACGCCAGACCTACATGCAGTAATCGCTCCTGAATAACTGATGATGAATGCATTCTCAAATGCGTCGTATGAGCGATAAAGTCATTCCTTTCCTGATGTATGACGTTGATCATCGCGACCCAGCCAGTCTGTGTGCAGAACTACTGACTGTTCTAATTTCAGTTTTGACGTCGGTTAACAAATGACAAAATAAATAAGTTTCCCGTGTGATATCATTACAAATTAACAATTTTCGGGTTTTTTACCCTTTACGTGTACTGCGAACTCTTGTTTCTTGTCAAATTTCGTGATTCTAGGTCAACGAGAAGTACGAAATAAAGTTTGTTGAGTGAGTTTTCAAGTATCAAAACATGTGACACAAACGGCAGTATCTTTTGACTGCATTAACTTAGAAGCTTAAAATTTCTACACGGCCAAGAGTCTTAGTGTGTAACATAAATTTGAATCTGATACGCCAACCGATTCAAGAGAAAAGGCGGTCTTAAGAGATGGACATACAAACAGACAGACTGATGAAAAATGACGAAATATTTTTTCGTTTTATGTAATTATAATCAACAATTTATGGATTTTTTCTTTATTTGTGCTGTGAAACGCTACTTCTAGTCAATTGTTATGAATCTTGTTCACCGGGAAGTGCCCTATAGGTTGCGATGACTGAGTTTTAGAGTATCAAAATATGTGACATAAATTGACGTATATTTTGACTGAACTGACTTAAAAGTTTAAAATTTTTACACTGCCAAGGGACCATTGACCTTAATATGTGACATAAATATGAAATTTGTAAGCCTACCCATTCCTGAGAAAATGGATTCTAAACAGTCTGACAGAGAGACGGACAGCAAAGCCATCATATAAGCCGGCCGCTGTGACCGAGCGGCTCTAGGCGCTTCAGTCTGGGACCGCGTGACTGCTACGGTCGCAGGTTCGAATCCTTCCTCGGGTATGGATGTGTGTGCTGTCCTTACGTTAGTTAGGTTTAAGTAGTTCTAAGTTCTAGGGGACTGATGACCTCAGATGTTAAGTCCCATAGTGCTCAGAGCCATTTGAATCATTATATATGGGTTCCGTGTTTACAGACTGAGGCACGGACGCCTAAACATTTCTTGCAAAGAACATGCTAAAATAACGTACTCCTAACATTACAACGGGTTATTATATTCTTCATTACAAATACGAAGCCACAAATCTTACTATCTCTTCTTTGTCCCTCAAAACCCAGTCTCAAAATTTTCATTTCGTGCTGTAAGGACAATCCCTGTGCAGCTCCCAGCATTAGCCAGCTGTTTATTAGGAGACATCTTGCTGCACGTCATGAGCTGCATCTAAAATGTTTGGTTACCAAACTATTATTCGGGCATCGAGGTCATCGTCAGTGGCATCTGATGCAGAGGACAAACAAACGTATGTACTCTTATCGACATCCCATCGGCCCTGATACCTTTGTTCCATTTCTTTAATCTCTTGATGAAATCTTTCCCCCTATTTCTCATTCACAACATCTAGATTTTCTGGAGAATCACTGGTGTAATAGTCGAGGAAATGCAGATTCCAGCTCTTTGAGGCATCCAGTACTTTGATGTTATACAGCATCTTTTTTTACTATATTATCGAAATCAGGATGTTTGTAGTTGTCATGAAACTTTTTAATAACCTCATTAAAGGATATTCCAGCTGATATTTAAACGTCTTTAATTTTATCTGCAAATGAATCATCGTCTCTCGTTAGACTCCGAATGTCATGGGTGACGAAAACTTCCAGTTTGACTCCTGATAGCCTCGGAAACCTACTTGTCAGGTACCTGTATGGGTCAGCATTTTTCAGTAAGACTTCAAGAAATTGTTTTATAATTTCAGGTGTTATGTAAAGCGGAGGCTAGTTTTTTTGTGCGTGTGGGATCACCGAAAGTGTCGGATAGTGCATTTTCCCTTCATCTTTTGGCGTTCTACTTGGCCAGATTTTCTGGATCCAGTGCTCGTCTCTTGCACGACTGTTCCGTAGCGTGGTAGTTGTATTACAGACTATAAAATAGAACACATTTTTGTAGCGGGTAACACTGCAAAACACCACAAAAAGATAATGACGTTGTTATGATGATAACGTTGCTACGTTTTGCATACCTCAAAGAAATTCTCAGTTTCTGTAAAAACTGCATGTAACTGAATGTTTTACGTACTTTACCTGAAATCAAAAAACAAAAAGACACCAGAATGACTTTTTAGCTTTAAGGAATAAATCTATTGCTAACCAGTGTATCCAGTCGTGAAAGATGATGACAGTGGTGCATCTGTGCATGAGTATTTAATAGTGAGCGAAATGGCGAAGTGGTTGGCACCTTTTACTCGCTTTATGGAGGAGCTGGGTTTAAACCCCCATCGAGATTGAGGTTTACGATGCTTTCCCTAAATCTATTATGGCGAGTGTTAGGATAGATGCTTCGCAAAGAAGATACTAGAGTCCTTTCCTTATCATTAACTTATTCGAGCTTGTACAGGGTGGGGCAAACAAAAGTGGCCTGGAGAACAGAGTTCTAGGGTATAAGGAAACACAGCAGAGGAAAGTAATACAGTACTAACATGACTATGCGCCCTCGTCAGCAAGTTCCTGAAGGCGGATCATAGCTGTACTGATGGAGTTGCTCTAATCCCATTCGAAATGTTCTGCTGCAATTCTTGAAGACTGTTAGGACTGTTGCGATACACCTTAGATTTCCGGGCTTCCCACAGAAAGTAATCGCACACAAGAGATCAGGTGACCTTCTACAAACTCTGTCATGCGTGAAGATTGTGTAAATGTGTTCCAAGGTTCGGCCGTTGTACGGGCAGTTGCTCCATCCTGTTGGGAGTAACTGTAGGTCTTTTCCTCCTTCGTTAATGCTGCCACAAATAGTATCCACTCGTCCGGGCCACATTTATTTGCCCCACACTGTACTTCATCTCTAATAACCTTTTTGTTGTACGGGACGTTAAACCGTAGCCTTCCTTCTTTTTTCATTTGCGTTTAACAGGACATGAAATGCGATAGTAGGTTTTAGCGTAAGCTACTGTGGTGGCACACGATCCGGGTTAGACCAGTTCGAATCTGGGTGGCGGAGGAAACTTTAATGACAAGTATCTGGCCTGTAGGGCGAGTGAAGTGTTGCCGAAATTAAATTTTCTAATATCTAAATTTTCCACTGTTGGCCAGGATTATATACCAAATCTAATGGCCGTGTCGAGAACGTGTGACGCTTTTGAGGAAACCCATACAGAAGTCTTATTCCTATTGCGAGACTTACGAGGGGAAGTCATAGAGTTTCAATTATCACCTAGAACAAATCAAGTTACTAATTAATTGTCTGCTTGTATTCAGTCCTCCAGAGTTCTACCACTCTCCAAACCTCTGGAAGCCATTCACTTCGTTTTACTTACGGCATATGCGTATCCTCAACCACCATCAATCGCCGACCAACTTATTAAATTCTTATCCATCCTCGACAACTGTGAACACTTAGGAATTCTGGAGACGTAACACAAATCGTTCTCCATATAATTTAGGATACCGGTGTTATACTCCACCTACGCAAATACTCACCCCTTCAAATTTACGTTAACACCACTCTTCCTTTTCTAATAACCTGCTCTCCCCCATTAAATTTACAACGTAGGTGCAGCAACTCACCTAAACAAACACTCCCCCTTTCAGCTATGGACACTGAGGTTACAGAAGTCATGGGATACATCCTATTATCGTGTTGGACCTTCTTTCACCCAGTGTAGTACAGCAGCTCGACCTCGCATAGACCGCACAAGTAGTTGGAAATACCCTGCGGAGATATTGAGCCATGCTGCCCTATGGCCATCTATAATCGCGACAATGTTGCCGCTGCAGGATTTTGTGTATGAATTGACCTCTCGATTACGTCCCATAAATGTTCGATAGGATTCATGTCGGACGATTTAGGTGGCCAGATCATTCGTCCGAATTGTCCAGAATATTCTCCATACCAATGGCGAACAACTGTGGCCTGGTGACACGGCGCATCTGTACGAGGTGCATTCAAGTTCTAAGGCCTCCGATTTTTTTTCTAATTAACTACTCACCCGAAATCGATGAAACTGGCGTTACTTCTCGAGGTAATCGCCCTGCAGACGTACACATTTTTCACAACGCTGACGCCATGATTCCATGGCAGCGGCGAAGGCTTCTTTAGGAGTCTGTTTTGACCACTGGAAAATCGCTGAGGCAATAGCAGCACGGCTGCTGAATGTGCGGCCACGGAGAGTGTCTTTCATTGTTGGAAAAAGCCAAAAGTCACTAGGAGCCAGGTCAGGTGAGTAGGGAGCATGAGGAATCACTTCAAAGTTGTTATCACGAAGAAACTGTTGCGTAACGTTAGCTCGATGTGCGGGTGCGTTGTCTTGGTGAAACAGCACACGCGCAGCCCTTCCCGGACGTTTTTGTTGCAGTGCAGGAAGGAATTTGTTCTTCAAAACATTTTCGTAGGATGCACCTGTTACCGTAGTGCCCTTTGGAACGCAATGGGTAAGGATTACGCCCTCGCTCTCCCAGAACATGGACACCATCATTTTTTCAGCACTGGCGGTTACCGAAATTTTTTTGGTGGCCGTGAATCTGTGTGCTTCCATTGAGCTGACTGGCGCTTTGTTTCTGGATTGAAAAATGGCATCCACGTCTCATCCATTGTCACAACTGATGAAAAGAAAGTCCCATTCATGCTGCCGTTGCGCGTCAACATTGCTTGGCAACATGCCACACGGGCAGCCATGTGGTCGTCCGTCAGCATTCGTGGCACCCACCTGGATGACACTTTTCGCATTTTCAGGTCGTCATGCAAGATTGTGTGCACAGAACCCACAGAAATGCCAACTCTGGAGGCGATCTGTTCAACAGTCATTCAGCGATCCCTCAAAACAATTCTCTCCACTTTCTCGATCATGTCGTCAGACCAGCTTGTGCGAGCCCGAGGTTGTTTCGGTTTGTTGTCACACGATGTTCTGCCTTCATTAAACTGTCGCACCCATGAACGCACTTTCGACACATCCATAACTCCATCACCACATGTCTCCTTCAACTGTCGATGAATTTCAATTGGTTTCACACCACACAAATTCAGAAAACGAATGACTGCACGCTGTTCAAGTAAGGAAAACGTCGCCATTTTAAGTATTTAAAACAGTTCTCATTCTCGCCGCTGGCGGTAAAATTCCATCTGCCGTACGGTGCTGCCATCTCTGGGACGTATTGACAATGAACGCGGCCTCATTTGAAAACAATGTGCATGTTTCTATCTCTTTCCAGTCCGGAGAAAAAAAATCGGAGGCCTTAGAACTTGAATGCACCTCGTATAAGTTCGTTTCGCTATACCACGACATTTGTCACCTCAGTGTATCTACACCGTTCTTTCTCTTCTAATACCCCCACCCACCACATGTAAATGTTCCTTACATCCATATTGGCTCCTCGAGATCTTAAGTAACCCTCCTATTCCTTATGCTTATGTTGTAAAACATCAACAAAATCACCTCTTTTAACTTTAAAATTAAAGTCATCAGATTCTTATGCAGAGAACTGCACACTCTTGAATCATTTTCAGATTTCGATATTGAATCCTTTTACGTTTCTAATCTCTCGAGCTAAAGAACTAGTACTGCTAACTGCCTTCACTCCCTCCCCCATCACCCCCTTTCCCCTTCTCCTACCAAGAGAGAAGTGGATGAAACGGCAATAAGGGGATAGTATTGATTATATTTTGTATTCTTTTTTCTGGCGACGTATGTGATCAGATATTTTTTTTTGGTTTAATTTTTTATGTGCTTTAATCCTGTTTCATTAATTATAAAATGATGAAGAAGGTAGTGTGCCAAGAACCAGAGAAGTCCCTTTTAACAATTTACAAGACCGAACTCCAGTCTCTAGCTCGGTGCTGTTAGAACATAGCCAGTAACGCGATTTTACCCTGATAAATTATGACCACCTGTTTAATAGCTTGTTTTTCCGTCTTTGGAATGAAATACATCACTGATTCTGCGTATCACGGATCCGACAGTTCGTTGGTATGTTTGTTGAAGTGTGTGGAACTACAGTAGATGTCTACGTACAGGTCACGTAATTTGCGTAAATAACGGGACGCTGATTTGCGTACACGGTGATGGTGCCCGATCGCGACCCATATGGTTTCTATAGGATTTACGTCAGGTGAATTTTGTCGCCAAGACATCAGTGTGAGTTCTCTGAAATGCTTCTCAAAATCACTGTAACACGGTTCTGGCTCCGAGAAACGGATAATTATATTGTTGAAAGATGACATCGCCGTCGGGCAAGACATAAGTATGAAACGATGCAGGTGGCTCGCAGCTGTCAGCGTGTCTTCGATTACTACCACAGGTACCATACAAGCGCAGGAGAATGTCTCCCGCAGCATAGTACTGCTCCCATTAGCTTACATCCGCGGCGCGCTGCACGTTTCGAGCCGTCGGTCATCTCGATGACGGCGCTTGCGGAGACGACCATCATCTACATCTACATCTACATCTAAATCTACATCCATATTCCGCAAGCCACCCGACGGTGTGTGGTGGAGGGTACCTTGAGTACCTCTGTCGGTTCTCCCTTCTATTCCAGTCCCATATTGTTCGTTGAAAGAAAGATTGTAGGTATACCTCTGTGTGGGCTCTAATCTCTCTGATTTCATCCTTATGGTCTCTTCGTGAGATATACATAGGAAGGAGCAATTTACTGCTTGACTCCTCGGTGAAGGTATGTTATCCAAACTTCAACAAAAGCCCGTACCGAACTACTGAGCGTCTCTCTTGCAGAGTCTTCCACTGGGGTTTATCTATCATCTCCGTGACGCTTTCGCGATTACTAAATGATCCTGTAACGAAGCGCGCTGCTCTCCGTTGGATCTTCTCTATCTCTTCTGTCAACCCTATGTGGTACGGATCCCACACTGGTGACCAGTATTCAAACAGTGGGTGAACAAGTGTACTGTAACCTACGTCCTTTGTTTTCGGATTGTATTTCCTTAGGATTCCTCCAATGAATCTGTCTGGCATCTGCTTTACCGACGATCAACTTTATATGATCATTCCATTTTAAATCACTCCTAATGCCTACTCCGAGATAATTTATGGAATTAACTGCTTCCAGCTGCTGACCTGCTATATTGTAGCTAAATGATAAGGGATATTCCTTTCTATGTATTCGCAGCACATTGCAATTGTCTACACCATGCGTCAATTCGCTGCAGATCCTCCTGCAATTCAGTACAATTTTCCATTGTTACAACCTCTCGACATACCACAGCATCATCCGCAAAAAGCCCCGGTGAACTTCCGATGTTATGCACAAGGTCATTTATGTATATTGTGAGTAGCAACGGTCCTACGACACTCCCCTGCGGCACATCTGAAATCACTCTTACTTCGGAAGACTTCTCTCCATTGAGAATGATATGCTGCGTTCTGTAGCAAAAATGTGATTCACCCGGAGAGCCGACACGTCTCCATTGATCGACGGTCGAATCCCGATTGTCTCGTCCCCACTGCAATCGTAATTGACGATGTCGTTGTGTCAATATGTGAACACGTAGGGGCGGTCTGCTGCGGAGCTCCATTTTCAACAATGTAGGATGAATGGTGCTCTCAAAAGCACTTGTGCGTGCATCAGCACAGTGTTCTTTCGGCAGAGATACCACAGATCACCATCTTTTCTACTTTACAGAGCAGAGAGGCCTCCGAACTCCACGTTCTGTGAAGGCACGTGGGCATTCAACCATTTAGCGCGTATGCTAGTTTCACTGTCTTTCTACCTCTTTCCGTAGATGCTGACAACAGTAGCACGTGAACATTCGACTAGCTTCGCCATTTTCGAGACACTCTGCGCGGTACTAATCTGCCCTTTCGAAAGTCGCTTATCTCAATGTATTTCCCAATTTGCAGTCCATATCTCTGCTAGGGTGATCCCCCGTCCGTGCCTGCTCCGCTTACACACTTTTGTTAACGCGTCACATGCCCAAAACGCCACCACGCGACATCCAACGTCGCAGTGGGTAGTGGTCATAATGTTTCGGCTTATCAGTGTACTTAAGCATTAATTACAGTCTGTATACAATTTTCACCGCGTCATCATGGCAACTGGGCGATTACTCCGATTGACTACAAGCACGAAAAAGTGTTTTAAGTACATTGTTAATAGGGGACAAAGGAAAGATTGAATAGTAAAATATACAAGTGTTAGAGCAAACTAAGAAAACGTGCGCAGTTTCTAACAACCCTACCACAACAAAGGTCAAAAATTAATTATGATTTGTAGTGTTGCTCACGCTGCTAAATATTGCATTTTCGGGCAACAACAAAGCTATATTATATGGCAAGTGTCATTAGAGCACAGTTAATAAAGTCATTTCATGAAATAATGGATAAACTAGGCACTCATCTTTTCGTGTTTCCCACGCTGATCTCGTTGTGAATTCGTGGCTCTATCGTCGAAAATCTAGGTAGTGATGATTCCAAGCTCGGATGCAAAGAGGCCTAGGTGTTATTCTGCGATATTCAAAAGTTTTATGGATGTGTTTCACAAACCATTCTTGAAGATTAAAGTTGAAAACATCTTCCTCACTGTTAAAGTTCACATGTTATAAACTGACTACAATTTGCGTCTTTCCAACATGACGTCCAAGACTTGACTTTCCTTCTAATAACCGCTTAAGCGCCCAAAAATCAGAGTTACAAGTATGACAAAGGTCATAGTGACAAAAAGAAAAAAATACACATAAGAATAACATCATTGCAACATGAACATATCGATGTATCAAAGTACCTCTACATTAATGAAATCAGATCTGAATGTTGTCTCATAAATATGTCAACTACTTTATAGAAACAAAGTAGAATATTGCTGGTATCGAGAGGTTGAGGTGAGCTGCCGTAATGGTTACGTAATTCAAGTACCATTTCAAGTTGAAGACTTGGCGATACCGCTAGAACTACCAATGACGTGGAAACAGACAGTCAAGGATATGTATTGGACAAACCCACACAAGGTAATTCACTATCAGTGAACACGGTCGCAGGTTCGAATCCTGCCTCGGGCATGGATGTGTGTGATGTCCTTAGGTTAGTTAGGTTTAATTAGTTCTAAGTTCTAGGCGACTGATGACCTCAGAAGTTAAGTCGCATAGTGCTCAGACCCATTTGAAATATAACAGCTATGACGCCTTGAATATTATTTGTTCCAATAACAGAAGTACGAAAATGTCCACCCGCGGTAGCTGAGTGGTCAGCGCGTCAGAATGTCAATCATAATGGCCCGGGTTCGATTCCCGCCTGGGTCGGAGATTTTCTCCGCTCAGGGACTGGGTGTTGTATTGTCCTAATCATCGTCATTTCATCCCCATCGACGCGCAAGTCGCCGAAGTGGCGTCAAATCGAAAGACTTGCACCCGGCGAACGGTCTACCCGACGGGAGGCCCTAGTCACAAAGCTATATAGTACGAAAATGGAAGATATCGGTTTAGGGATGGGTGTAGACCAAAATAGATAGCAGAAATAAAGTTACAAAAGAAGTAAAAACGAGTTCGCACTGTGTTAAAAAAGATTTAGAAGACTCTTACGCAAGAAGTAATTATGAACATAAAATAAGTAAAATAGAGCACATCGAAGCTACAGTGATGGTGAAGCAAACTCTTTAACAGGTCTAACAATAAACATACTACCTCGAAACAAAAGAACTAGATCGCTCACATAACTGAGGAACTATTTATCGTCGTCTATTAGTGCGCGATTCTTTATCGATCTTCAACTGCATGATCACGCAGTGACAAGTTTCATTAGAGTCAATAAATTCAGTAGCAGTGGTTGAGCAGCTTACTACAGACATGTTCGTCATGTTCGTGCGCTCTGCCAGGAAATGTCGAGTGTGGGAATTAATATCAAATAAACGAGACCGATTCAGCACATTTGTGAACTTAGCAAATACCGGGTGGTCATAATTAAATTGCAGCTACTCACAAAGGTTCATTGTGGACTGTAATTATCGCATGGCAGCGATACTTTGTAGATATTCTATTGGGTTAATGCGGAACCGATTTACTCTGAAAAAAAAAGAATGTGTGCCAGTTCTGGCCTCCAGGTGCAAATATGCCACTACGAATGTCAGATAGATATATAGAAATGTCCCCATATGTAATGGATTAGGATCGGGCCATGAGCAGAAAATGTCAAACAAGCGAGAAATACATAATGTTGATTTTATTAACTACCGATTGCACAATTTGTTGAATATGAGCAACTGAGACGTCCACGAGATGCTGCATCTGTGAAAAGACGCAATAAACAGTTGCTCGCAGCTGAGCAACATGTTTAGTGTATTGGCCTTCACATCAGGTAGAGCGAAAGTGTCCCTGGTAAACGTTTTCTTTTAGATATCCCCAAAAGGTCACATGGATTCACATCAAGTGATCTTGCAGCCTATGCATCTGGCAAACCTCTGGAGACAACACGTTCGTGGAAAGTTGCATTAAACAGATTTTTCACTGGACAAGCGACTTGATGTGTTCTACATCTACATCTACATCCATACTCCGCAAGGCAGCTGACGGTGCGTGGCGGAGAGTACCTTGAGTACCTCTATCTGTTCTCCCTTCCATTCCAGTCTCGTATTGTTCGTGGAAACAAGGATTGTCGGTATGCCTCTGTGTGGGCTCTAATCTCTCTGATTTTATCCTCATGGTCTCTTCGCGAGATGTACGTAGGAAGGAGCAATATACTGCTTGACTCCTCGGTGAAGGTATGTTCTCGAAACTTCAACAAAAGCCCGTACCGAGCTACTGAGCGTTTCTCCTGCAGTCTTCCACTGGAGTTTATCTATCATCTCCGTAACGCTTTCGCGATTACTAAATGATCCTGTAACGAAGCGCGCTGCTCTCCGTTGGATCTTCTCTATCTCTTCTATCAACCCTATTTGGTACGGATCCCACACTGCTGAGCAGTATTCAAGCAGTTGGCGAATAAGTGTACTGTAACCTACTTCCTTTGTTTTCGGATTGCATTTCCTTAGGATTCTTCCAATGAATCTCAGTCTGGCATCTGCTTTACCGACGGTCAACTTTATATGATCATTCCATTTTAAATCACTCCGAATGCGTACTCCCAGATAATTTATGGAATTAACTGCTTCCAGTTGCTAACCTGCTATATTGTAGCTAAATGATGAGGGATCTTTCTTTCTATGTATTTGCAGCACATTGCACTTGTCTACATTGAGATTCAGTTGCCATTACCTGCACCATGCGTCAATTCGCTGCAGATCCTCCTGCATTTCAGTACAATTTCCCATTGCTACAACTTCTCGATATACCACAGCATCATCCGCAAGAAGCCTCTGTGAACTTCCGATGTTATCCACAAGGTCATTTATGTATATTGTGAATAGCAACGGTCCTACGACACTCCCCTGCGGCACACCTGAAATCACTCTTACTTCGGAAGACTTCTTTCCATTGAGAATGACATAATGCGTTCTGTTATCTAGGAACTCTTCAATCCAATCACACAATTTGTCTGATAGTCTATATGCTCTTGCTTTGTTCGTCTTGCCCCATCTTTCATGAAAACAGTGGTCTCCACACAGTTGAGCTCTTCCAAAATAGGAATCACAAGCTGTACAAGGATGTCTCGATAACGTGTAGACGTCACGGTGCATCTGACAGACCCTCTAGGTGTATTATTTTCAAACAAGAACGGACAGAGAGTAAACTTGCTTGTGAATCCACACCACAAAGCCAAATACGGCGAGTTCAATGGCTTTTCGTCCACAGCCGGCCGGTGTGGCCGTGCGGTTCTAAGCGCGTCGGTTTGGAACCGCGTGACCGCTACGGTCGCAGGTTCGAATCCTGCCTCGGGCATGGATGTGTGTGATGTCCTTAGGTTAGTTAGGTTTAAGTAGTTCTAAGATCTAGGGGACTGATGACCTCAGTAGTTAAGTCCCATAGTGTTCAGAGCCATTTGAACCATTTTTCGTCCACAACACGCGATTTAAAAGTACTCCAAATTCGGCGGTTTTGTGTATTCACTACCCCCTGCAGTGTAAAATGCGCCTCGTCACTCCATAGAATTTTGCCCCGCCACATGCCATCAGCTTCGATATGAGCCAAAAACCAAGAGCAAATTCAGGACGTAGCTGCGGATCACGAGGTTCCAGTTGCTGCATCGTCTGGATATTGTACGGGTACCAGTGTAAAATAAACCGCAAATCTTTTCATTCTGTTTACCATGGGATGGACGATTCTCGTGACACTGCACGAGTAAAAACATTACCGGGGCACATGCTGCACGGTCAGTTACGGCAACTGCATTCTCATCCTCTTCCAGGTGCCACACCAAGCTCACCCGTGTTTTCGAATTTCATTCTCATCTTCTTTAAACCATTTAATGACTTCGGGCCCCCCCTCAGACCTTTCTCGCAGTACAGCACGGTAAATGCTGCCGTTCGCATAAAACAGTTGCAGTAACAGCGAATGGTCTCTCCTCTCGATTGTCATACGGTCCACTAATGTTATGGTCTGTCAAATGACAGCGTGGATGTCATACCGTCATACAAGCGCTGTACAGCGCCAGATCTGCACCTGTTGGCCACAGTTGGAACTATTTTTTTTCCAGCGTAAATCGGTTCCGCATTAACGCATTAGCATAAAAAAATGGTTCAAATGGCTCTGAGCAATATGGGACTTAACTTCTAAGGTCATCAGTCCCCTAGAACATAGAACTACTTAAACCTAACTAACCTAAGGACATCACACACATCCATGCCCGAGGCAGGATTCGAACCTGCGACCGTAACGATCGCGCGGTTCCAGACTGTAGCGCCTAGAACCGCTCGGCCACCTCGGCATATCTGTCCAGTTTCGCTGCCATACGATAATTACAGCACATACTAGAACTCCGTGCACTTTAATTATAACCACGCCGTATGTTCAGTTCGTGGTGATTGCATTCAAAGTTGTCTCACACACGTCTTCATTACTTTATTATATCGCTCAAAACATTTCTACTACTGCTTCCCGTAAGGCCATAAAGTAGATTCGTCATTTCTGCCTTGACAAATCTGCGTTCGCCATAGTAATCTGCTCTTCCTCTGTCGCTGAGATGACCATTTTGACGGAGATTGTTCCACCTTACTAATGTCGTAAAAAGGTCTAGCATTAATATAGTATGACAAACAGTTCCTTAAAAATTTGAGCATTCTCGTTTTTTTTATGCTAAGGCAGTATACATTGACAATAGAATGGACCCTGACATTTCAGGTAGAATGCGAGATCATGAATCTTGTAGCACCTGTCATCTCGCAATTAATGCTGGTAATCGCTCATCTGCTTGGTACTGAAGGTGTTAACGAATCTGAAAAGTAACTTTACGAACGAGTAATCTGTATGAATAAAATAAGTGATCGGCACGATTGTTATCTGGTCTTTTTTTTTGTATACGCCAGAAATATACCTCAACTTCAATTCCAAGCGTAGCGATGGCCGAATGTATCTAATATCGGAAGCCAAATTACTCAGTGATGACGTATCAGAAGTCATAGGTCCATCATCAAAATATTCACAAAAGGCAAAAAACTGTGAATAGACTAAGATCAAATTATCACTGTGGATGGTCAGTATATGAGCAATTGGAAGCAAACCTCTTTAGAGTTTCACATAGAGCCATTATGTGTGAGCAAGAAAAGTACTGATTCGAAACATAGATGCCAATCTAACCGATAAAGAGCAGGCAGGGGAAATGGGAGCAGAAGTATAAACTACTGACGTACGTTGTGTCTTTAGAAAGGACTCACGAAATGGGATGATTAAATATTTCCTGAGACAGCTGACTAGAATTGCTTTCGTTGGCCACAGTCTTTCCGTGATTCACAGATTATGGGTACGAGGTTCGTTGTAGCACCGTGTGTTCAGAAAGTCATTCATCGCACTATCCACAACAAGATAAATACAATGAAGCGCCAAAGAAACTGGAATAGGGATACGTATACAAATAAAGAGATACGTAGACAGGCAGAATATGGCACTGCGGTCGGCAACACCTATATGAGGCAGTTGTTAGATCGGTTACTGCTCCTACAATGGCAGGTTATCGGATTTAAATGAGTTTCAGTGTGGTGTTATAGTCGGTGCACGAGCGATGGGACACAGCATATCCGAGGTAGAGATGAAGTGGTGATTTTCCCCTTACGACCATTTCACAAGCTCACCGTGAATATCAGGAATCCGGTAAAACATCAAATCTCCGACATCGCTGCGGTTGGAAAAGGATCCTGCGAGAACGGTACCAACGACGACTGAAGAGAACCGTTCAACGAAACAACCGAGCGAGGTGGCGCTGTGGCTAACACACTAGACTCGCATTCAGGAGGACGACGGTTCAATCTCGTGTCCTGCCATCCTGATTTATGTTTTCCGTGATTTCCCTAAATCGCTTCAGGCAAATGCCGGGATGGTTTCTTCAAAAGTGCACGGCCGACTTCCTTCCCCGTCCTTTCCTAATCCGATGAGACTGATGACCTTGCTGTCTGGTCTCCTCCCTCAAAACAACCCAACCCTCAACGACACAGAAGTACAACCTTTCCGATAATTTCTGCAGATTTCAGTGCTGGGCCATCAACAAGTGTCACCGTGCGAAACATTCAACGAAACATCAATGATATAGGCTTTCGAAGCCGAATGTCCACTCGTGTACCCTTAATGACTGCAAGACACAAAGCTTTACGTCTCGCCTGGGCCTGATAACACCGACAGTGGTCTGTTGTTGACTGGAAACATGTTGCTGTCGTTTCCGCTTGTCAGCAGGGTCAGCATGAGACCCCTGATACGTTTAGATACGACTCTGACAAGTGACACGTACGTAAACATCCTGTCTGATCACCAGAATCCATTCGTGTCCATTGTGCATTCCGACGGACATGGGCAATTCTAGCAGGACATTGCGACAACCCACACGTCCAGAATTGCTATAGAGTGGCTCCAGGAACGCTCTTCTGAGTTTAAACACTTCCGCTGAGCACCAAGCTCCCCAGACATGAACATTATTGAGCATATCTGGAATGCCTGGCAAATGCTGTTCAGAAGAGATCTCCATCCCCTCATGCTCTTACGGATTTATGGACAGCCCCGCAGGATTCATGGTCTCAGTTTCCTCCAGCACTACTTCAGACATTAGTCGAGTCCATGCCACAACGTGTTGCGGCACTTCTGCGTGCTCGCGGTAGCCCTACACGATATTAGGCAGGTGAGCCAGTTTCTTTGTCTCTTCAGTGTAACAATATGACCAGTTTTTGTTACCGTCGCCTTTCTGCCAACGCAGCATTGGTGGCTACGAACGCCACCATTAGTCGTTCCACCTTACGTCACGTCACCAGAAAATCTCTAGACGACTCTACTTCCTGCACATAATTCACTGATCTGTATCCAATGATCGAAATGCTGCTGTCTAAGCGTGGCGGCCAAAAATCATCGGCTTTTATTTCTTCCATAACTAAAGGATGGAGGCCAGAAAGTGACACTAGAAAATGCACTTTCTGATTCAAAGTGGACATTAATTAACGGTGTGTACAGCCTTCGCCTTCATAACGTCTTTAATTCTGTTGGGGAAACTTTGAATGAGATGTCTGAATGTCTGTGGAGGAATGGTAGCTCATTCTTCCTCAGTAGCCGAAACTAGAGAAGGTAGTGATGTTGGGCGCTGAGGCCTGGACCGAAGTCGGCGTACTAACTCATCCCAAAGATGTTTCATGTGGTTCAGGTCGAGGCTCTGGACAGGCCATTCCATCTCAGAAACGTTACTGTCCACAAGCTACTACATCACATATGATAATTAACAACAGTGTGCATTGTCATAAACAATCATTGCCCCTGAACAGTTCCTCTATTGTACACAAGGCACAACACTGTAAAATGTGTTCATATACTTTCGAATTTAGCGTTTTCTGAAGCTGATTGATGGCACCACACCAAAACCACGAGAAACACCCCCAATACCTAACACCGCCTCCTCCGTATTTCCCTGTTGGCACCCCTTGATCGCATTGCCACAGCGCATGGTGTGAGCCATTACTCCGAATCACTCGTTTCCAGTCATCCACTGTCCAGTGGCATCGATCTTTACACCGCCTCAATCGTCGCTCAGCATTGACTACAGAGGATTGGGTTGGGGTTGGGTTGTTTGGGGGAAGAGACCAAAAAGCGAGGTCATCGGTCTCATCGGATTAGGGAAGTATGGGGAACCATCCCGGCATTTGCCTGGAGCGATTTAGGGAAATCACGGAAAACCTAAATCAGGATGGCCAGACGCGGGTTTGAACCGTCGTCCTCCAGAATGCGAGTCCAGTGTGCTAACGACTGTGCCACCTCGCTCCGCCATTGACTACAGAAACGTGGGGTTTATGTGGAGTTGCTCGAATATTGTACCCCACTCATTTTAACACCGTACGCACAGTCATTGTGCTAACTGGATTGCTGGTAGTACTTTAGAACTCAAGAGTGGTTCCTTCAGATACTTTCATGTGATTTTTTAGAATCAAGTTCAGCAATCCTCGGTTGTTCCTGCCTGTCATGAGGTCTGCCTGTTGTTGATTTAGCTGTGGTTGTTCGTTCGCACCTCCACTTCACAATCAGGTCACCAACAGCCGACTTGGGCAGCTTCAGAAGGATTGAAATGTTCCATATGGATCAGTCGCCCATGTGACATCCAATGACTAGGCTACGTTCGAAGACACTGAGCTCTCCTGACCGACCTATTCTGTTTCTGCTTCTCGAGTGACACCACATCTACATCTACAAATATACTCCACTAGCCACCAAGCGGTGTGTGGCGGAGGGCACAATTCGCGTCAAAGTCATATTTCCCACCTCTGGTCCTCTCGCGGATCGCGCGAGGGAAAAACGGCTGTCTGAACGCCTCAGTACGAGCTCTAATTTCCCTTATCTTTGAATGGTGATCGTTGCGCGATTTGAAAGTTGGTGGTAATAATTTATGCTCTACATCCTCGGTGAAGATCGGATTTCGGAATTTAGTGAGCAGCCCCTTCCGTTTAGCGCGCCGTCTATCTGCAACTGTGTCCCACTTCAGACTTTCTACGATGTTTGTAACGCTTTCGCGATAACTAAATGTACCAGTCACGATTCTTGCCGCTCTTCTTTGGACCTTCTCAATCTCTTGAATCAGACCCAACTGGCAAGGGTCCCATACAGAGGAACAATACTTGAGGACTGGACGAACTAACGTGTTGTAAGCTATTTCCTTTGTTGAAGGACTGCATCGCTTCAGGATTCTACCAATAAACCGCAATCTAGAGTTTTCCTTGCCCGTTACTTGTGTAATCTGATCATTCTATTTGAGATCATTTCGAATAGTCACACCCAGATACTTGACGGATGTTACCGCTTCCAAAGACTGGGCGTTTATTTTGTACTCGTACATTAATGCGGATTTTCGCCTTGTAACACGCAGTAGGTTACACTTACTAATATTGAGAGACAACTGCCAGTCATTACACCACCCATTTATTTTCTGCAAATCCCCATTGATTTGTTCACAACTTTCGTGTGATACTACTTTCCTGTAGACTATCATCGTCAAACAGTCTAATGCCGCCGTCAATACCATCAACCAGATCGTTTATGTAAATCGTAAAAAGCAGCGGACCTATTATGCTGCCCTGGGGCACATCTGAAGTTACACTTGTTTCTGTTGGAGTCACCCCGTTCAGGACGACATACTGCTGCCTGTCTGTTAGAAAACACTAAATACTACATCAGCCATCCTTGCGTTTGTTCGGTAATTGAAAGGGGGAATGCCGGCCGGAGTGGCCGTGCGGTTCTAGGCGCTACAGTCTGGAGCCGAGCGACCGCTACTATCGCAGATTCGAATCCTGCCTCGGGCATGGATGTGTGTAATGTCCTAAGGTTAGTTAGGTTTAATTAGTTCTAAGTTCTAGGCGACTGATGACCTCAGAAGTTAAGTCGCATAGTGCTCAGAGCCATTTGAACCATTTTTGAAAGGGGGAATGGTGCTGCAGTCCTCTAACTTAAACGCGTTTTTGAAAGCTAGGTTTAGAATTTCGGCCTTCTGTTTATCATCATCACTTACATTACCCGTACTGTCAGCAAGAGACGGTATTGAATTATTTGTAGCGTTCATAGATTTTACGTGTGGCCAAAATGTTTTGAGGTTATTTTTAGAATCTGCAGATAAAATATTGCTTTCAAATTCGTTAAAAGAATCTCTCATAGTCCTTCTGACAGCTGCTTTCATTTCGCATAATTTCTGATTGTCAGTGGGACAGTGACTACGTTTAAAACGACTGTGCAAAATTCTCTGTTTTCTCAGCAACTTCCTAATATGTTTGTTGTACCAAGGTGGATCCTTTCCCTCCCCGGTATTTTTGCTAATCACATACTTCTCTAGCACATGGTGGACAATATCTTTAAATTCTGACCAAAGATGCTCAATATCTTTGTGTCCCGCGGTGAATGCTTGGAGCTGACTATGAAGATATTCATTAATGACACTTTTATTTGCTTTCCCAAACAAGAAAACTCTACGCTGTTTCTTTGGTTTTTTTGCAACTTCCACTGACATAGAAGCCACAACGACATTGTGTTCGCTAATACCTCCAATACTCGCCTCCTCCATTTATACTGTCAGATTCGCCTCTCATGACATAGAGTGGTCAATTCAGCATAACATACAGGTGCCTAGATAACTCTGATTAGATGGTGTACTCTCTGACTCTGCACCGGCGCGAGCCTATTTCATCGAATTTTCGAAATTTTTATGGAAGAACAGAATAAAATGGGAACACGTAGGGATCATCTGTGGCGGAGATTCAGTTCCAACAATGTGCGCTGAATGGTGTTCCAAAACATTTGTGTCTGCACCAGCATTGTACTCTGCCGTCATATCTGCCAGATATCGCCACCTACATTGCTTTACAGAAGAGGCAAACTTCTGACCTCCATGATCTCTGATTCTGCTTGGACGTCTAACTATTGTAAACTACGTGGTTACACCGTGCTTCAACAAGTTTCGAAACAGTAGCATGCCAACAGCTAAACTGCTTCACCGTTTCGGTTCGCAGGCACCTTGTCGTGACAATCTGCTGACTGCTGTCCATCGGCAAAGGCAGGAATTTGCCCACCCGTACCGCAACTGCACGTCCAAAGAGTGGCGACGGATGGCCTTTTCATATGAGGCACGTTTTATGCTCCAACTGACAGATGGCCGTTGGCGGGTAAGGCGCGAAACGTCTGAAAGCGAAGGAGGGAGCGTTGTGTCCTGGGAAATGTTTTTGTAGCATTCTCTGAGTGGTCTCTATTCTCAAAGGCACAATGGATCAACGCAAGTATGCATCTGTTGCTGGGGACCATGTACGCCCCTACAAGCAGTTTGTTTTTCCTCGGTACGATGGCATCTACCAGCAGGACAAAGCAACGTGTCACACTGCTCGCAGTGTACGTGCGTGGTTCGAAGAGCATCAGGATGAGTTTGCCGTTCTCCGCTGGCCACCATACTCCCCGGATTAAAACCCAATCGAGACTCTATGGACCTCTATCCGTCTTCTGTTCACGCCATGTATTCTCAACCGAGAAACCTAACACATATTGCCACGGCAGCGGAGTCGGCATGGCTCCAGATCCCTGTCGGTACCTTGCGGAACCTCACTGACTCTCTTTCTGCAAGTCTCACAGTGGTCTGCGTGAAAAAGTTGGTTATTAAGTGTTTTGACAGGTTATCACCAGACAGTGTACTTTCCTTGATGTGTCACGTGCTTGCATCATCATTAAGCGGCAGTTAATCTCGCTGTGGGCCGTGGTCATAACCTTTTGACTCATTAGTGTAGTTCCTTACTATTTCCAAAGTAGTTTTGTGGCAGCCCTTCACCTGCGGCATCTAGTGCTGAGAAAAAAATATCATTATTGTGATCGTTTCATAGCTTTGGTTACTGATAATAACTTGACTCCAGTGCCTATGAGTTTAATTTGTACACTACAGCACTGAAGATGATCACTGTGTGATTGAAAATCGATTTTGCTGTCAATAAACCATCAAAATTACGCCCAACGCTGACCTTCCTTCTAATTTCACGTATATGGTCGTTGTGCACACAGCACTCTATGGAGTCGTCGATCAATAAAAATATCAGTAAAACACGTGCCTTACATCCAATAACAAGAAATCGTCAAATAATGGACTGCTTCATGTAATTATCTCAGATAAAAAATGTGAGTTCATGACAGGTGCTTCATAATTGCTATGAAGACCCGACTGAGGTTAGGGTGGTTTTGTGTATTAATAAGCTCAACAAAGCAGCTGCCGCGTTCGGTTCTTGCGGTAATGATCGAGAAACTGTCCGCAGATAATATTCTTTTATCTGATGCAATTATGTTATGTGGATAAAGTTTAGTTTTATCTGTTTTGTGCTATGTATTTTAGTAATCTGCTCCTGGATGCCTTATTATCATCTGTAATATGTAGTTTTATCTCAAGATTGTTCGGATTTGTTATTGTTTTCTTTTTATTCATATGTTTCGTAATTCATGTTCACAAAATGTTATCAGTTTTGTATATTGTGTACTCTGCTCACTATAAATTCACACAAGATCTGTGTGATAGTCTACATGTTGATATTTTGTTACTGTATGTGATGTATAGTTTGCAACTGCATTTGTTCTCTTCATTTGGTACATCAGCAGCCAAAAGAAAAGAATTATAATTTTCAGTTTTGGTTGAACTTATACGTACGTAATTTTTCACTGTAATTTTTTTTTCATTTTAGCAGCTCTACTGAACGCTCTTAGCATTGAACATCTTTTTTTTAAATTGAGTAATAAGATCACATATCCATTAATTACCACGTACGACTTTAGAGTGATGTATGGAAGTTCTAAAACAGACTGAGAAGGTGGTCTCCTGCTCACGGCTGTATAAGAACACAATCTGATAATTCTGAATGACGGATACTCTACTAAAACATCAGGATCGGGGCAAGTTCAGTCGGCAGTGGGGAGGTTTTGCAAGACAGATTGCTCCAGTGACTTGCCTACGTATTTTCAGTATTGATGCTTAGGGAATTGTCAATACCTAGGGACTAGTTCTTAACTTTGGAATATTAAGAATTTGAATAGCCTCATGAGGCGAAAAATGTGGGAAGTCCTCATGTAATGAATCGAGTATATTGAGAAATATTTTAGAGGACTGGTGGAGATGATTGAAGAGGCCGCGGCTGCGTCAGTACCACGTATACCATATCAGAATGATGGCTGCTTTCGTCAAAACTTGTAGTATTTACCGTCGCAGCTGAGTCAAGGTGGCGGAACCTTGCGGCGAGCTCGGTCACGCTGGTCTCTATTCGAGAATCCAAGGATATCTTCAAATTTTCTGTATCCTTTATAGAGCTTGAACTTGCGATATCTCGATTACTCAGTGAGTCCTTTGCGTATGACTGAAGAAGCAGTCTTATGTTTACTATAATTTTCAAAAAGACTGTCAAAAAGCTGTGGCCATCTGTGGCTGGAAGGAAGTGTTATACGCAAGGGATGACAGGGTATTGCGGTCATAACCAAGTGGTGCTGTGGAGCGAATTAGCGAGGCGCGCACATTTGACGCTTGTGGAGATAGGAGTACGTCTAACGCACTTTCATGATCAAAGTTCCGACGTTACAATCGACAGCAAAAGGTGTTTGTCAGTCAGTTATCCGCAGTCTGTTTCAATGTCTCTCTCACTATCTAGGGATCATTTTCAGTTTGAATCAAGCTTATGTGGGGCAGACTAAGTCTTCTGTTCTGCAGAGTCGAACCAAAGCCCCCTCCAGTCTACAACTGTAGAACATCGAGCCCGCTGTGCCCTCTGTACAACCTGACGCTTTGTCAGCAGAACAAGTCAAATCGTTCGTGAAGGCAATCAGAATATGTAAAAAATTGTTATCCATCGCCAAAAATATACAGAGCATTACGAACGCTTGAGGCAAATGACTGGAAAAATCCTCGTCTAGAAAAGGACAAAAAGACGAAACAAATTGCAAGAGTTCACTAGTGTTAGAAAGGGAAACACGATGCAGAATTGCGTGGACATAGCTTCTATCATAAAACAATAACAGAACACAAATGATTAACCGACTGAGCTCCGCCAAACGTAACACAATTTCTTCAAGCACTACACGGAACCCTCGACAATACATTACCTATATGCAAGTAACTCTGCAGCATTTTCGAGCGCCTACAAACAATGTTATGCAACTTGTCTTGCATCACAATTTAGTTCGCGGCAATATTTTTCCGGGAACCCTACTGTTTAAAAAATTATGTCGTTGGAATAGGAAGAAACTAGTATTTAGGGTACAAAATTCGAGCTACAGAGCATCAATGATCGTTTCCAACAAATTAATAGATGTCATAATCTGCATTAACTTTCAGATGAAGACACGGTGGTCTTAGATCTCACCGAAGGGTCTTATAAATTTCAACCAGCCAGTAAGTATTTGGACATAACATGAGATATAAATATTGACTTCGAGAAATTAGACATAGTTTTAAGATTTCAGTCAAAAATGCGATACGATAAAATTGCTGTATCAGGGGGAGCATATCTTAGTGTTAATAATTTTTTAACATGAACGAACAGCGTAACATTACTACATTTGAGAGCAGTACTGGAAAACGAAATACAGATTACCTACTGACTGTCTCGCACGATCATTGAATGATTGGAAACACTGAGACAAAGAAAGTTGCTCGGATTGTAGATTTATGACTTTTATTATAGGATCACCGTCACTACATCACAGCGTCAGTGATTCAGACGGTATTAAGTGCATAGTCAATGAGAAAAGTTTAACGATTTTAAAGAACATATTTAAACAAAAACTTAAATCCAACTGCAAAATGACTTTAAAATCATGGACACAGGACTGAATAGGTTGGTGTAACAAGAAACTGACATTGAGAGATTCGTGACAGACTACGAAACAATTGTTGGTATGGCATGCAAGAAGACCTTCGTAGCAAAAGAACCATTACGAACTGAGCCTGAAAGGTGGTCAATTCCACGGTGAACAGCCTATTTCTCAATCAAGAACAACCGTCAATCAAGAACTAACCGTAGACAGCTATATCTTAAGTGGAAGAAAGAATATATAGAAACAGTTCGTGAAGAAAAACTACAATACTCGAGGAAATATTGTAGTTTCAAGTCTGGAAAGGTGAAGTAAGGAATAGCTCTTCCATGACGACTCTACAAAAACAAGCCGCTACGGGGCCATTAAACTTAGAAAGTGTGTTGAACTGCATGGTAGACTACATCATACCAGTAGGTAAAGGAGGAGAAGATAACGAATACCACAGATCGGTTTGCCAATTTACTGCTAAAGCTGGAAGAACATATGACGATGAGGATTTCATGCGACTCGAAATTCGTGAAGTACTTAGACATATGAATCCCAAAGGACGCCATGAGAAAATGACACTCATAGTATAATTTTACTTAGATTATTCAACATGTTTCCTCAGTTTGTTACAACAGTCCACAATCGTTGCCTTAAAACCCAATCTTTCTGAAGCTGTGGAAACGCGCTTAAATAATAACGATAGCATAGAAATCAACACGTTCCGCCCAATAAGTGTTCTACACACAGAAAAGATACTGAAAAAGCTGTTAATAAATCAAATAATGCAGTTCATCTACTCCAAGGATCTACTACATAAAAATGAATACGTTGCCACGCCACAAGAAAGCACGACTGATGAGTTAACGGTAGTAAAAAAAAAGTAGACAACAATCTCACAGTCAATATTTGTGTAATCATGGTGGGTCTAGATGTACAAGGGACCCTCGACTGAGCTTGGTAGTCTAGCATTTTAAAAATGTTGCGTGAATCCGAATGTCCTGGGAGTATGTAAAACTTGACTTCAAACACAGTACCGTAACGTTAACTATTAGCAACCCTAAGAGGAACAAAAACCAACAGATATCCACAAGTGTCTATTTGTGGTCCAGATCTATGGAATATGCTATAAAATTGATTACTTTGCTAGGGTTACTCAAGGCACTCTCTTGTAATTGCTTCTGTGGACGATGTAATTCCAGATCTATGGAATATGTTATACAACTGATTACTTAGCCTGGCTTACACAAAGCACTCTCTTGTAATTGCTTTTGCGGACCATCCAATTCTACTAACTAAAGAAAGGACCACTCTGGAAACTGAGAACATCTACAACACAATTGCGCAACAAATCGCGTGGTGGGTCGATAACACAAACTCCGATTCAACGAACAGAAATCAAAAGCTGTACTCATCATAAGAGAAGGAGCATTTACCTTAAGAACGAAGAACTTCAGCACGTAATATCTGCGTTTCATAATAAACAGTAAGTTTACATTCACTAAAGTATTCGACACACAACAGATAGATGCACTGCTTTTATTAAAGCTTTCTCAAGATCAGTTGAGGACGACAGGGGTGTGCGCTCTGAGCCACTACAAACTACACTACTGGCCATTACAATTGCTACACCACAAAGATGACGTGCTATAGACGCGAAATTTAACCGAAAGAAAGAAGAAGCTGTGACATGCAAATGATTAGCTATTCAGAGCATCCACACAAAGTTGGCGCCGGTGGCGACACCTACAACGTGCTGATATGAGGAAAGTTTCCAACCGATTTCTCATACACAAAAAGCAGTTGACCAGCGTTGCCTGGTGAAACGTTGCTGTGATACCTCATGTAAGGAGGAGAAATGCGTACCATCACGTTCCGACTTTGATAAAGGTCGCATTGTAGCCTATCGCGATTGCGGTTTATCGTATCGCGACACTGCTGCTCGCGTTTCTCAAGATCCAATGACTGTTAGCAGAATATGGAATCGGTAGGTTCAGGAGGGTAATACGGAACGCCGTGCTGGATCCCAACGGCCTAGTATCACTAGCAGTCGAGATGACAGGCATCTTATCCGCATGGCTGTAACGGATCGTGCAGCCACGTCTCGATCCCTGAGTCAACAGATGGGGACGTTTGCAAGACAACAACCATCTGCACGAACAGTTCGACGATGTTTGCAGCAGCATGGACTATCAGCTCGGAGACCATGGCTGCGGTTACCCTTGACGCTGCATCACAGACTGGAGCGCCTGCGATGGTGTACTCAACGACGAATGGCAAAACGTCATTTTTTCGGATGAATCCAGATTCTGTTTACAGCATCATGATGGTCGCATCCGTGTTTGGCGACATCGCAGTGAACGCACATTGGAAGCGTGTATTCGTCATCGCCATACTGGCGTATCACCCGGCGTGATGGTATGAGGTGCATTGTTTACACGTCTCGGTCACCTCTTGCTCGCACTGACGGCACTTTGAACAGTGGACGTTACATTTCATATGTGTTACGACCTGTGGCTCTACCCTTCATTCGATCCCTGCGAAACCCTACATTTCAAAAGGTTTATGCACGACCACATGTTACAGGTCCTGTACGGGCCTTTCTGGATACAGAAAATGTTCGATTGGTGCCCTGGCCAGCACATTCTCCAGATCTCACACCAATTGAAAACATCTGGTCAATGGTGGCCGAGTAACTGTCTCGTCACAATACGTCAGTCATTACTCTTGATGAACTGTGGCATCGTGTTGAAGCTGCATGGGCAGCTGTACCTGTACGCGCCATCCAAGCTCTGTTTGACTCAATGTCCAGGCATATCAAGGCCGTTATTACGGCCAGAGGTGGTTGTTCTGGGTACTGATTTCTCAGGATCTATGCACTCCAAATGGCGTGAAAATGTAATCACAGGTCAGTTCTAGTATAATATATTTGTCCATTGAATACCCGTTTATCATCTGCATTTCTTCTTGGTGTAGCAATTTTAATAGCCAGTAGTGTAGAACCCCCTTTAGTTACGTCTAAATTACGAGAAATCCGCTGGTTCTTGCGACTTCACAAGTGTTTGTTTCGAATTTCTATGAATATCCTGCTTACTAACTGTGGTTGTACACGAAAAAACAAATATGTCGAAAACAGAAGAGTCACTCACTGATGTACTGTACGCTGCGGCTGAATGTACGGTCCTGGACCCAATGACCATTTCTGCAACCAGCTGCAATCGTACCAGATGCCAACACTTCTGTCACCAGATTTAACGAATGGGAAGGGGGGTTAACAGACGTTACGTTGAACGTTGAGTGGTTTCTGCGGCAGGCCGAGAGTAGGATGCTAATGGACTACCACTCCTTGGCGTGGCTGAGTAGTTGCTTGGTGAACATGTCTGACGAACGATGGGCAGTAGCAAACAAAATATTTATTGTACAACAATTCACAGATGACGCAGCGACCTTCCAAACTGTCTGTGGCAACAGGTAGTAGCAGCGAATGGCCAGCCAGGAAGGTGCTGGCAGCATACCTAGGCAACTAGTCAAATCCGCTGAGGTGGCAGGTCATTCACCATACGTCAGCTACTCTGCGTGGTGGCGGCTGGACAGTCCTGCACAGGGTATTCCGTGGCGTGCAGATTCACGCTGCTGCTTTAGACAGGAGACGCAGCTAGTAGCAACGGAGTCTGCTTACACCAGCAGAGGCGAGCAGCAAGGAGGCTATTCACCCTTGCTATGCTGGAAGACTGGCTGCAAATCCAGGCTCGTGCCGGAGGCCACCAAATGGACCGCTGGTCGCAGGTGCATAAGTTCTCCACATTAGACTCAGCGTGAAAGGGTGGCGCTGCGGCTAATAGCATCCAAGCCGCCAGGGTACGACGTGCAGCGACATGGAAGCATGTAAATTGCTATGTGAGTAGACACCAGAACGACATAGGCCCCTCCTCGATTCTGGTCGTCAGCGAACGGTGCGTACCTCTACTGAAAACGAGCAATATTTATACGGAATTGGCCCACGCTTGTTACGCTACCATACTTGTTTTTTCACCTCACCCCATAACAGAGCTGCAGACTGGACATGGTCAAATCCGGCGATCTGAGTCGTAGACGCTCCGTCTTTCTGCTGTGTCCGCATTTTCCCATCTTGGATTGCCTGGTCTGACCATAGTGTGAAGTAACCAGCTCACTGGTGCGGCTGTAGTACTGCGATATCAGCGAACCTCCTTTATTGAAATTCCTCCCGTCTGTTATGGCTTGGCCCGCTTTCCTCGCCTTCTTGCGTTGCCAGGGAAGGCATCTGAATTCTACTCTGCTGCACGAAGCACATTATCTCGCAGTGAGACAGCGCTGTATTAAAATACAGTTCTGCTTTCCACATTTGTAGTTATACAATCATTGTCATTTAAATAACGATCAGTTGATTCCAGCGATGAGTCATTCCTCCTATTGTTTTAAAATTACACCATTACTCCTGTGGGTGTACACAAATGTGTGTTCGTCATTTAAATATATAGTTATTCTAGTAGTAAATGTGAATGAATACTATGCTCCATACTTTCCAACGATTTGAAATAACTTCAATGCCGTAAGAGCATATATACGTAAACATAAAAATTCATATTCCATTGAGCAGAACATTTCTCTGCGCAGGTTTATTCGACAGGTTGTTACCGCGCTACGGCACGGGCAATCTCGGGAAACCCATCAAGTGAGTTTTTCAAGTCTGTGTCTAACTTGAAACATATCATTTACTGATTATCAAAATCCGGGGTTGGATCTATTGTCGATTTTATATTGCATCATTATCAGTAAACTTACTAATTCTTCTATACTACATTTTATAAATATAATCGTTTACAAATCCTGCACGTTCCTATAGTCTTCAAGTACTTTTATCTCAATGGAAAAAAATTTGTTGGATCAGAAAGCAGTAAGCGTTCATGATCCGCGACTAAACTGATTTTTGTACCCTGCAAAAGACATAGAGCTTCTTCAACCTGTAAATTATGTTTTAATCCAGTCAATTTGAGTGTAATTAGCGTTTCTGAGGTATAAGCGATGGGTCAAAAAATGGTTCAAATGGCTCTGAGCACTATGGGACTCAATATCTGAGGTCATCAGTCCCCTAGAACTACTTAAACCTAACTAACCTAAGGACATCACACACATCCATGCCGAGGCAGGATTCGAACCTGCGACCGTAGCGGTCGCGCGGTTCCCGACTGAAGCGCCTAGAACCGCTCGGCCACTCCGGCCGGCTATAAGCGATGGGTTTTAGCTCTTGTATAAATTCTTCTGGGAAGTTTACCATTTAGAGACGTGTCCTTTTCTAAGGTTAATTGAGCCACTGTCGGATCTAATGCTGAATCTAGTACTGAAAGCAAACCAAGCCTCAAAACTTGGTAAAAAAAATTCGTTTTTGACAACCGTTTTCGACAAATATGCCTGTCTTCTTCTGGTTAGTAACATAATGCATATACATGGAATACATCTCCTGTCATGATATATTAAGCAATATTTCAGAAAATAGTTTTGTGTGACATTAAAACAATTGAAAATGGGAACTGAGGTGCACAAAATACAGCACATTATGCAAAAGCTTGTCAGAAATAAAACATTTACAGTTAAAAAGCACATTGCGCACATGGCCATGTCCGTATACGTAGCGCTCACAGATGACGGTTAATTATTAAAAGCCGGCCGCGGTGGTCTAGCGGTTCTAGGCGCGCATCCGGAACCGCGCGACTGCTACGGTCGCAGGTTCGAATCCTGCCTCGGGCATGGATGTGTGTGATGTCCTTAGGTTAGTTAGGTTTAAGTAGTTCTAAGTTCTAGGGGACTGATGACCAGAGTAGTTAAGTCCCATAGTGCTCAGCGCCATTTGAACCATTTTAATTATTAAAAATGACAATATACAGTAAAATGCAGATTTGCACATCCGTTTACGTTTGCACAACATGTTTCATACATTATGGATCCACCTTAAACGAGGTATATAGTGCAACTGGGCGGCAGTGTAGCAAAGTTTTGGTATTTACTTTTTTACAGTATATTTCCGTGTTGTGTCATGTTCATGCCAGCAACAACGAAACCACACAATTCAAGACGTCCGTTGCATCCGCAAGCCACCATGCACGACAGGCATCTTGAAAGAAGGGGATTGGAACGGGGGACCGGATGATACGGCCCGAACATGATACGAACATAAACAACCGCATGTTATAGCCTCCTGGCCTAGTGGATAAGGTAAGTTTGCAGTATAACTTTTACAGTAGGTATAACTTTTTTTTTACAGTATAACTTTTACAGTATAACTTTTGGGATAAAGAAGTAATGAAATACAGGGAGGATTGTCCACGTTATCATGAACATTGGTAAACTGTAACTTGCAAATTATTGGTTCAGTAGATTGCATCAATCTGAAAAGTATGTATAAAGCATTCATTACAGAATATTAAAGCATTTGGGTATAAATATTCATGACTATGATGTGTAATAGTGTAGAATGAATATATTATGTAGTGGCACTGGTGAAACAACGAAGAAGAGCAATTCAACATGATAAGTATAAATCCCCCTTTTCCGTAGACAGATTCGAACTCACAAGAATTACAAGTGATATTCTGCTGTGGAGGACTGTGCCTACATAGATGTGAACCAGGTTATACCTCAGCACAGTAAATATATAGATATGCACTTTAGAATAATTGTCACATAAGGAGGAGTATTTGACACGTAACCCCAAAAACATGGAGTGGATATTTTTTGTGTAACGCAGATGACAACAGGGCTGATTTCATCGTAAGAACATCCAAGAGCAAATACCTAAGATAAAAGGTCTCAGTAAAGCAACAGTCTGGAGTGCAAATAATTTTTTTAAAGTCGTTAACTGCAGGAGTGCAATTAAAAGTAAAAACATACAAGTGTAATCCTTTAAGAACAAAAATCTCAACAAATTAAAAACATAAAAGTGCAGTGATGTAAATAAAGAAGAGTCTCAGCAACATCTACACTGGGAAATATGTGGGGTAATTGCTATATAATAATACGTATAATAATATTACAGAATACATGAAGGAGTGCATAATATAACATGATGACATAGCTCTACGTATATCTGAGCAAAAACGTTATAGCAAGGCACAGAAAAGTCAGAAAGGTGTATTAGTATAACACCAAGGATATTAACATACTTCTCAATAGAAAGCTATGTTAAGTACATATTGTACTGAATGCAAATAAAGATTAACTTCATGCTCAAATGAGAACAATGTAAGTAGGTTATCATGAAGTAAAGCACCATAAACACAAGTGTAAACTATATCGTATCATATAAGGCAAGGAAATGTAAACTACTGGCCATTAAAGTTGCTACACCACGAAGATGACGTGCTACGGCCGCGAAATTTAACCGACAAGACGAAGATGCTGTGATATGCAAATGATTAGCTTTTCAGAAGATTAACATATGGTTGGCGCCGGTGGCGACACCTACAACTTGCTGAAATGAGGAAAGTTTCCAACCGATTTCTCATACACAAACAGCAGTTGACCGGCGTTGCCTGCTCAAACGTTGTTGTGATGCCTCGTGTAAGGAGGAGAAATGCGTACCATCACGTTTCCGACTTTGATAAAGATCGCATTGTAGCCTATCGCGATTGCAGTTTATCGTATCGCGACATTGCTGCTCGCGTTGGTCGAGATCCAATGACTGTTAGCAGAATATGGAATCAGTGGGTTGAGGAGGGTGATACGGAACGCCGTGCTGGATCCCAACGCCCTCGTATCACTAGCAGTAGAGATGACAGGCATTTATCCGCATGGCTGTAATGTATCGTGCAGCCACGTCTCGATCCCTGAGTCAACAGATGGGGACGTTTACAAGACAACAACCATCTGTGGTTACTCTTGACGCTGCATCACAGACAGGAGCGCCTGCGATAGTGTACTCAACGACGAACCTGGGTGCAAGAGTGGCAAAACGTCATTTTTTCGGATGAATCCTGGTTCTGTTTACAGCATCACGATGATCGCATCCGTGTTTGGCGACATCGCAGTGAACGCACATTGGAAGCGTGTATTTGTCATCGCCATACTGGCGTTTCACCCGGCGTGATGGTATGGGGTGCCATTGGTTACACGTCTCGGTCACCTCTTGTTCGCACTGACGGCACTTTGAACAGTGGACGTTACATTTCAGATGTGTTACGACCCGTGGCTCTACCCTTCATTCGATCCCTGCGAAACCTACATTTCAGCAGGATAATGCACCACCGCATGTTGCAGGTCCTGTACGGGCCTTTCTGGATGCAGAAAATGTTAGACTGCTGCCCTGGCCAGCACATTCTCCAGATCTCTCACCAATTGAAAACGTCTGGTCAAGGGTGCCGAGCAACTGGCTCGTCACAATACGCCAGTCATTACTCTTGATGAACTGTGGTATCGTGTTGAAGCTGCATGGGCAGCTGTACCCGTACACACCATCCAAGCTCTGTTTGCCTGAATGCCCAGGCGTATCAAGGCCGTTATTACTGCCAGAGGTGGTTGTTCTGGGTAATGATTTCTCAGGATCTATGCACCCAAATTGCCTGAAAATGTAATCACATGTCAGTTCTAGAATAATATATTTGTCCAATGAATACCCGTTTATCATCTGCATTTCTTCTTGGTGTAGTAATTTTAATGGGCAGTAGTGTATAAGGCATAAAGTGCATGCAATACGATATGGTAGAAGAACATAAGCCAATCCACTTCAAAGCAACAGGTCACTTGTGTAGGTATTTGCGACAAAACCTAACATAGCAAAAGGATTTTTCCATCAGGAACTGCGTGCTCCTCGAACATTTTAATTCGTATCCAAGGTAGGAGCAAGGGCAGCATCACCCGTAATGTTTTAATCTGTTTAATGCAGATCGATGTCAGCTACCTTTAGTGCAAATAAATCTAAGTCGTGATGTTATGTGTAACGGCAACATTTTCCATGTGTGGTTTTATTCACGATGAGTCTTCATGCCGGCCGCGGTGGTCTCGCGGTTAAGGCGCTCAGTCCGGAACCGCGCGACTGCTACGGTCGCAGGTTCGAATCCTGCCTCGGGCATGGATGTGTGTGATGTCCTTAGGTTAGTTAGGTTTAAGTAGTTCTAAGTTCTAGGGGACTGATGACCACAGAAGTTAAGTCCCATAGTGCTCAGAGCCATTTTTGAGTCTTCATGACTTGGATATAGCTACAGTGAAATAGCTACACAGTATCTGAAATCAATATGCTTAAACAGATTAAAAATTTACGACCGGTGCTCACCGGCCTCCCGTCGTGGATGAGCAAAAGTAGTGGAAAATAAGACATGGAGAAGAAAAGTACACACCGCTTACAACACGCTGATCGTATGAGATCTTGTGGTATAAAACATATAAGCGTAAACTACCTGAAAATATATGCGTGTCATATTACGCTTCCAAAATTTGTAGGGTATGAGCACAAAATTACACTTTGTGTGAATAATACAGTATATACTTTGGAATGTCATATTCTTTTACAAAGGTACTTGTGACAGAAAGTCCTACAAGGATAAAGATACTGTCGCTAAGTAAGATAAGTCTGTCTTTTAGAGAATTGTGTAATACAGACTTGAACAAATTGCGATATACAGCGATAAATACTTTGGTGAAAACTACACATAGGATAAAGCTATTTAAGTTAATCTTACTTTATAGTAGTTCACACAGTCATAAGGTTATATGGCAATTGTGAGCCAGTTACAAAGAGGAACATAAGATGTACAATTTTAAGGGGGTATCATATAGGTAAGCTCATGTGAAATAATCACAGACCATAAAAAACGTATGATGTGGTGGGTGGTGAACAAAAAACTCCGTCCGATCAGGCCTCGCAAGGCCCAACGCCACTGACCGACCGCCGTGTCACCCTCAATCTATGAGCCGTGCGGGATTAGCCGAGCGGTCTCAGGCGCTGCAGTTATGGACTGTGCGGCTGGTCCCGGCGGAGGTTCGAGTCCTCCCTCGGACATGGGTGTGTGTGTTTGTCCTTAGGATAATTTAGTTAAGTAGTGTGTAAGCTTAGGGGTTGATGACCTTAGCCGTTAAGTCCCATAAGATTTCACACACATTTGAACCCTCAGCCTATAGGCGTCACTGGATGCGGATATGGAAGGGCAAGTGTTCAGCACATCATTCTCCTGGCAGTTGTCAGTTTTCGTGACCGAAGCCGCTATATCTCAATCAATTAGTTACTCAGTTGGCCTCACAAGGGCTGAGTGCACCACACTTGCCAACAGCGTACGGAAGACCCAGACGGCGACCCATCCAAATGCTAGTCAAGTCCGAAAGCGCTCAGCTTCGGTGATCTGACGGGAACCAGTGTTACCACTGTGTCAAGACCGTGACACTTTCGGACAAAACCTGATTTACAATTCAGTGTGAAGATCAAATAAGGGGGATCATGTACTACATTCGTATTAGCACCAGAAGTATTACTTACAATATACATATGTTACATCTAGCTTCAGTGGCATGCAGCGTACATGTAAACATGGATGTATTATAGTAAAATTATGTAAGTTTATACGTACGTTATAGCCTGTTTCTGCGTGTCATGTGACATAATATAGGACAAAAGAAAATACTTTGAGGATGGAGGGGAAGATGGTACTGTATTCAGTATGGGAAATACAAAAAGAACATTAGTACACAAAATAAGGCCCCTTTTTAAAACGGCATATATATCTCACTCTATTAAGACTGCCATGTATGAACATAAATGCCTAAGAAAATGGATCCAATACATCACCAATATTATAAAATGATAAGGTAGAGATATATATGTCACAGTCTGTGCCTTCTGAAATTGTTATAAATGTAAACGTTACACAAATATTTATAGTTTATAGGCGATCCTTGCAGGACAATAGCGTAAAATTTTCATGTTGTGCTGCGTATTGACTATACTATGTCAGGATTGCCTTAAGCTATCACCAGAGGTAACGGTGCTATGATTTACAATATGACCTCTAAGCCTTGTATAAAATAACGGCCTCTCCGTCCAATATAAAACCCTTTGCATTTCCCCCATTCTAATTTGTAAACACCTGTGCAATTATATTTATTCGCACAGTCATTTATTTCATGTTTTAGTCTGAATCCTAATTTATTGGAGGGGTTGAGTGAAGATAAGCTATTTGATTTTCGAAAATATCTCTCAACGTTATCTGACACTGTTCCTCGGTATGTCATCCAGATATATATTTTTTTATTTTTTACATTATTTTGCTTGTGTCTGCGTTTTTCTTATTTACTATCTTTTTTTTTATTTTCTGGTATAAGTTATTACCTAGTTGCGGTTTCTAACCATTTTTGTAGCTACATGTTTCAAAGCTAGTAATTTATTTTCCAAACCATCTGCCTGTAACGGAAGTCTTAAGAGTCTATTTATAGTAGAGACAAAACAGGAATATTTATACATTACAGGCTGGCAACAATTTTCATTTGTTACTATATCTGTACAAGTTGGTTTTCTGTATTATAATCTTATGTTTCCTATTAACTTTTTGACAGTGAGATTGAATCTTGTATTAATTGTTCATCTCCAGATATAAGAGCTATGATATCGTCAACATATCTTTTGAAGTATATTGCTTTACTTTCAAGATTTATATTTTCATTAAAGAATTTTTTTTGTAAATTCTTAACATAATAAATAATAATAATATAGTAAATATTTCTGCCATGGTCCTGCTAAGCAGTTCCCCATGGCTAGGGCATCCTGCTGGTAGTAGATCTTATTACTGATTTGCAAAGACACTTACGGAAAAAATCACAACACTAAGCAGGAGTTGTGCAACATAAACGAAAGCTGATAAGCGTGTTTCTACATCTGAAAGATGATGACTACTTAAATTTCTCGCCAGACGTGTAAGACTGGCGCTAGGAGCGCCACTATGAGGATACAATTCAGGTTTGCTTTAAACGCACGCTGTAACGGTCGCGAGCGTTAGTTACCTTTGAGATTGGACGTGGTGAGTTGATTTTAGTCAAGATCTCCCAACCACACACAACACAACGATGGCAATCTACACGGATGACACAGCCATCCTCGCACAAGACTGGAAAGCATCAAACATTACGTCACGATTTCAGACCGCACTCAGAGTGGCTGAGCCTTGGTTAGAGAAATGGCGTGTTAGAGTAAACATCGACAAATGTGGAGCCATTCTGTTCACTCGAAGACCGAAGCAACTGCGCAAACACCGAGACTGCAGACCAATAACACTACATGCGCGCCCAATACGTTTGCGCGAGAAAGTCAAATACCTTGGTGTCTGGCTCCACCGGAAATTACTCTGGGGGGACCACATACAACAGAAGACCAACAGAGCAAGCGCGAGGCTCAAACAGCTCTACCCTATGCTCAACAAGCATAGCACACTGTACAGACTGGTGTCGAGGTCCATGTGGGTGACACTTATTCGATCCCTGATGACGTATCACACAAAACAACGTACTCAAAATCATAAGCAATGCTCAACGGTACACACGCATCACGGATCTTCACCGGGAATACCGACTTGAGACTCTTACGGAGGTAATCCACAAACTCACCACAAGACTATACAGAAACTCCAGACATCCGCAGAACCCGTTCATTCTGAATCTTGTGAACTATCACCCCAACCATAGATGGAAACATAATAGACCAAAATAACATACTTGCAAGAACCTAACATCTATGGCCAAGTGCACGCAAACAGAACGCTACAGGTGAGCCCCTATTTATCAGCCACCATTACCGGATATCCAGTTGGAACACACTTGCCGAAAAACTGGCACCACGCAGCCGTACCGTACACTACATGCAGACAAGCTATACTCACCCCCCACACAGTGAGATGATCTATGGCCGATCTCCCACTAATATATAACGATCCTGATTGTTTCAGGAATGCAGCGGCAGCAGCAAACCGGGATACATCGGCATCGCCTGCCACGGTAATGATGCATGATACCCACACTAACAAACCTAACCTTGCATGAACTATCGCAGCTAGTAAGCCACTACTGCTCTTACTAACCATCCCACTGTCGCAGAGGTTTTTATCCCTCGGCACGAGCCTTGGCACTTTTTTCTCTCTGCTCTTCAAATCGCTACCCTCATTCGCGTTTCGTCCACAATCTATCACCTGATGGACCGTGTTAATGCGTAGTCTTGCCCAGACGCACGGATAACATCACAGCCCAGCATCCTGTGGTCCACTTATTAGACAACTAAGATGTTGACGGAGGTGAGAGTAGAACTTTTGGTTTGGTCACCACGTTGGTGCGGGCGTGGAGGGGCCTCATCTCCTATTAAAAAGTCAAGAGTGCCTTTAAGGTGCCAGAGACGCCATTATCAACACCTCACTGAGTTTGAACGAAGTCGTGGAATGGGGCTACGGGAAGCTAGATGTTCCTTCTGCGCTACTGCAGAAGACTAGGCAGGAATGCAGCCGCTGAACATGGTTACTGGTAGCATTGGTCACGGATAAGTTCGGTCACCAGAAGACCCGGCTCTGGACGGCCACATGGCACTACCGAGGGGATAGATCATCGTCTTGGACTTGTGGCTCTGGCACATCGTACTGCATCTGCAGCAGCAATCTGAGCAGCATTTGGCAGCACAAGGACACACCCTGTAGCGTGCATTCCACCGATCCCAAACCACCGCTATTTGCTAATTCAGTTGTGTCAAGTGACAGCTCATTGCGGGGCTGTTGCGTTTTCTGATGAAAGCTGGTTCTCCCTCGGTGCCGGTGATGACTGTGTCTTGGTTAGAAGGAGGCCGGTTGAGGGCCTCCAACCAATCTGTCCTTGCGCTGGGTACATTGGACCTACACCTGGAGTTATGGTCTGGTTACACCTGGAGTTATGGTCTGGGGTGCGATGTCGTTTGACAGTAGGAGCAATTTCCCACGCACCCTGGATTCAAATCTGTGTGTCAGTCTGCCATTCATGAACAGCATTCTGGGGGGTGTTTTCCAACAGGATAACGCCCTCCCACGTACCACTCCTGTAACTCACCATGCTCTGCAGAATTTTGACATGTTACCTTGGCCTGCTCGATTACCAGATCTGTCTTCACTGAAGCACACATGGGACGTCAAAGGACGACAACTCCAAAATCATCCATAAACAGCATTAACTGTCCCTGTATCGACCGACAGGCATGGAGCTCAAGCCCACAGACTGACATCCGGCACCCGTACAACACTGGGCATGCGCGTTTGGCTGCACACATTTACATTCTGGCGGTCACAGCGGTTATTAATGTTCCAGCATTTCACATTTGCGTTGACTTCCCTCGCACTCGCATTAACCTGTGATCTTGCAACGTTATTCACTTAAAGATTTTACGCAGACAAGTTTATTCCAGGAAATTTCGTTACTCTACATTAATTATTTTTTGCTGTTAACTTTTTTCTGTCAGTGTAATTACATGCCAAAGACAGGTCTAAGAGTTTCTTGTACAGAGATATTTGTATATAAGTCCTTTATGTCGAGTGAAACTGGAGTAGATATCCCAGAAATGTCAATGTTTTCAAAAAATGTTGCCAGTTCTTGAGTGCTTTTTGAACTGTAACTATTTCCAAATACAAATTTTTCTTTTATTTTTTATTTAAGGATTTATTTTGCTTATAATTTGAAGCGTATCTGGCATGCACAATCGGACGAATGCCTTTTTCATCCTTTTGAGTCTTAATATGTGCACGTAATGTGGGAATTCTAAAATTCGTTATTTTTTTACAAAATTGCCCTTATCGTTTAAGAGGGAATTATAATGATTCATAAAAACTTTGAACATAGCTACTAAGGTTCAGTGACCGTGTCAGAATTATATTAGAACAAATAAGCCCTCTGTCACAAATATTAACTCAAAATTGACCCGGTTTCGACGCTACTATGAGCGTCGTCTTCAGAATTAAACTAACTGTTATAAAGCATATTAGGTATATAATACATTCATAACATTAAAGTTTGTACTAACTGGAAAGAGATGCAGTACTTACAAATCAAATTTTAAAAAATCTAAGCCGGAAAGGCGACGTCATGAATAGCAATGGTTGCAACCCTTTTATTAATGTATTATATACCTAATATATTTTATAACAGTTAGTTTAATTCTGAAGACGACGCTTATAGTAGCGTCGAAACCTGGTCAATTTTGACTTAATATTTGTGACCGAGGGCTTATTTGTTCTAATATATAATGATTCAGTTTTCTCTTCAGACCATTATTAAATTTGGTATTTCTCAACAGTGACAACATTCGTTTCAATGAAAAACTGTTCTGTTTTGGCTCTGTTTTCCTTTGCTCTGTTTTTTGGCTGTTTTTACCAAGTAAAACATATCGCTCCTTCTAATTTCTCAGTATGAGAAAATTCATTCCCTTAAAACTCTGTAACATCCCTGTGATAATTGGAAGCTGTATGAAATAAGTGCAATGTGTCTGATTACTGACTAATAGTACTTTTCAACTGTAAGCCCTACTTATAACTACAAAGTAGAACATCTGTAACTTTAAGAACAGAATGTCTATAGGTCATTGGTTGTATATAAGTAACTGCCGATAGCAAAAATGAATCACCATCTGAAGGTAGTAGATGGTTTAGTATCTGCAATAATAAATGGTTAACTATCCGGTAATGTAAGTAGGTAGTCACTGAAAATGCTTCACTACTTGTAACAGTAGATGACTAACAACCCGCATTTATACCGTTTCGTGCCATACTGTTTGGTACATTTGTTACATACAGTTAGTTTTTTTATCTTTTTTACACAGCTTTTTTACTAAGTTGATAATTTATAGCAGTTCTTTTCAACCTTTTTGACTACGCAACCACTTCCCAAGTACAAAAATTCTGGCGACCCACCAGAACGGTAATAAAACTGCGCCAGTGATTTCAAAGGCAACGAATTTAATTTTCTTGCTGTTGATGCTAGACTGATCGTGAAGTGCACTGTGCATTTAGTTGCAGCGCTCTGCGGGTAGTGTTTCAATCTTTGCCACAGTGGATACGTGGGGGCAGGAAGGGGTCAGCAGGCGCGTAGGCGCTCGCTTTCGCCCGCTTCGATCAGTTGTCAGAGTACGTCAGCGAGAACGGGCGTGATTATTGTGTCTCTGCGCTTCGTTCCGACAAAATGGAAAAGTTTTTCAGAAGATCTGCGCCACCATCCACGTCTGATACAAGTGGCAGTGGCGGAAGTGAATCAATACCTAGAATTTATGACGACAGTTATTTGAAGTATAGTCTTACTGTCATGAATAATAAACCTCAATGTGTAATTTGCCTCGAAGTACTGTCACGTGAGAGAATGAAACCATAAAGCTTATGCGTCACCTCCCAACTAAATATTCCAAGGAATCTGATAAACCTTTGGATTTCTTCGAAAGGAGACTGATAACCCTTAAACATCTGCAAACTAGCTATGATTCCGCCAATAAAATACTTTCGTTACTTCTTGATAAAAAATAATATGATATTGACTCTTTAGTTGTTTTTCTGGTTTAACAATATTGTTATCTTATTTTAGGTATCCAGTGTCAACAGGCAAACGTTATTAGCTAGCTACAGAATCACATACTCAGTCGCTAAGGTCGGAAAGCCAATTCATGTTGTAGTGGTACTTGAACTACGTAACCATTACGGCAGCTCACCTCAGCCTCTCGATACCAGCAATATTCTACTGTGTTTCTGTGAAGTAGTTAACATATTTCTGAGACAACATTCAGATTTGATTTCATTAATGTAGAGGTACTTTGATACATCGATATGTTTATGTTGCAATGATATTATTCTTATGTGTATTCTTTCTTTTGTCACTATGATCTTTGTCGTATTTGTAACTCTGATTTTTGGGCGCGTAAGTGGTTATTAGAGACTAGAGAGTCAAGTCTTCGTCGTCATGTTGAAAAGACGCAAATTGTAGTCAGTTTATGAAATGTGAACTTTAACAGTGAGGAAGATATTTTCAAGTATGTTTTATATTGTGAAGTGATGTTGCAACAAAAGTAATAAAAAGAGAAGGGTAACTTAAATTCGGAGTGCTGATTACTTTTTACGTCACAATTGTCTTAACTTGCAAAAGTTTAATCTTCAAGAATGGTTTATGAAACACATCTATAAAACTTTTGAATATCGCAGAATAACACCTTGGCCTCTTTGAATCCGAACTTGGAATCATCACCACCTAGATTTTCGACCATTGAGCCATGAGTTCACAACGAGACCAGCGTGGGAAACACGAAAAGATGAGTGCCTAGTTTATCCATTATTTCATGAAATGACTTTATTAACTGTGCTCTAATGACACCTGCCACATAATATAACTTTGTTGTTGCCCGAAAATGAAGTATTTAGCAGCGTGAGCAACACCACAATCATAATTAATTTTTGACCTTTGTTGTGGTAGGGTTGTTAGAATATGTTGAGAACTTTATTCTGCCAGCAGCCCTGGATACGGTAGAAATTATGTTAGGTAAGCAGGAGACAAACCAGCTAAAAAGCATGCCACTTTCTCATAATACCACTGAACGCAGAACAAACGATAAGGCCGATGACGTACGAGAACAGTTAGTCGAAAAGTTAAGGAAGAGCCCACATTTTGCTTTGCAGTTTGATGAATCTACTGATGTTTCAGATTGTGGACAATTTATGGCTTTTGTGTGCTTTGAAGAAAATGAAAGTATCATGGAAGACATTTTATTTTCCAAAGCACTTCCTGCGAACACTACTGGTCGGTGTTGGTACAACATATTTTCAGAAAGCACTCGCAACTACGATACTGATTGGGCAAAATGTATCACCATTTGTAGTGATGGTGCTCAAGCTATGACTGACAATAAAAGTGAGCTCGTTGCGAAATTAAAATCAATCATTTCACATGTTGCACGCACACACTACTTTCTTCATTGACAAGCTCTGGCAGTCGCCGTTTAACCTTCTGATTTAAATGATGTGCTTAAAGAGGAGATCAAAGTTGTGAACTCTATTAGACAAAGCATTGCCAATCGGACTGTTTAGAATCACTTATGAAGGCGTGGCTTTGTTTCATCAATATCTCCTTTACCACACAGAGGTCAGCTGGCTCTCCGAGGAAAGATGTTGACACAACTTCTAGAACTAAAAGTTGGATTGTTAATGTTTCTACAGTATTCTAAACGTGAATGTGCGTATTATATTCGTGACTCTATTTTGCTACTAAAATTAGCATTTCTCGTTCGTCTTTTTTAACGAGCTAACCATTTTAAAAGAGAACCTTCAAGTGACAGCAGAAAATATTATAACGGTCAAGTACAAAATCCAGAGATTCCTCGCAAAACTCCGTTTGTGGTCAGTGTCTTTACAACAGTTGATGTCTGAATCTTTCCCTTCCGTTGAGAAGATTGTAGAAGAAATTGCAATGGGCCAGTGAGTGGTAGTTAAGTCCTCATATCCTTGCGTGATACAGAGCTTCCATAATTTGGAGGAGGAAATATTAAGTTACATACTGGCTATTAAAATTGCTACACCAAGAAGAAATGCAGATGATAAACGGGTATCATTGGACAAATATATTATACTAGAACTTACATGTGATTACATTTTCACGCAATTTGGGTGCATAGATCCTGAGAAATCAGTACCCAGAACAACCACCTCTGGCCGTAATAACGGCCTTGATACACCTGGGCATTGAGTCAAACAGAGCTTGGATGGCTTGTACAGGTACAGCTGCCCATGCAGCTTCAACACGATACCACAGTTCATCAAGAGTAGTGACTGGAGTATTCTGACGAGCCAGTTGCTCGCCCACCATTGACCAGGCGTTTTCAGTTGGTGAGAGATCTGGAGAATTTGCGGGCCAGGGCAGCAGCCGAACATTTTCTGTATCCAGAAAGGCCCGTACAGGACCTGTAACATGTGGTCGCGCATTATCCTGCAGAAATGTAGGGTTTCGCAGGGATCGAATGAAGGGTAGAGCCACGGGTCGTAACACATATGAAATGTATCGTTCACTGTTCAAAGTGCCGTCAGTGCGAACAAGAGGTGACAGACACGTGTAACCAATGGCACCCCATACCACCACGGCGGGTGATACGCCAGTATGACGATGACGAATACACGCTTCCAATGTGCGTTCACCGCGATGTCGCCAAACACGGATGCGACCATCATGATGCGGTAAACAGAAACTGGATTCATCCGAAAAAATGACGTTTTGCCATTCGTGCACCCAGATTCGTCGTTGAGTACACCATCGCAGGCACTCCTGTCTGTGATGCAGCGTCAAGGGTAACCGAGCTGATAGTCAATGATGTTGCAAACGTCGTTGAACTGTTCGTGCAGATGGTTGTTGTCTTGCAAACGTCCCCATCTGTTGACTCAGGGATCGAGACGTGGCTGCACGATCTGTTACAGCCATGCGAATAAGATGCCTGTCATGTCGAGTGCTAGTGATACGAGGCCGTTGGGATCCAGCATGGCGTTCCGTATTACCCTCCTGAACCCACCGATTCCATATTTGCTAACAGTCATTGGATCTCGACCAACGCGAGCAGCAATGTCGCGATTCGATAAGCTGCAATCTCGATAGGCTACGATTCGACCTTTATGAAAGTTGGAAACGTGATGGTACGCATTTCTCCTCCTTACACGAGGCATCACAACGACGTTTCACCAGGCAACGCTGGTCAACTGATGTTTGTGTGTGATAAATCGGTTGGAAACTTTCCTCATGTCAGCACGTTGTAGGTGTCGCCACAGGTCCCAGCCTTGTGTGAATGCTCTGAAAAGCTAATCATTTGCATATCACAGTATCTTCGTCCTGTCGGTTAAATTTCGCGTCTGTAGCATGTCATCTTCGTGGTGTAGCAATTTTAATGGACAGTAGTGTACTTTCCAGAACCGAACTCCGAAGCCGACAGTAAGAATAGATGGATACTAAATCCTTTTTAGGGTTCCGTATCTCAATGGCTAAAAACGGAACCCTTACAGGATCACTTCGTTGTGCGTGTGTGTGTGTCTGTCTGACCGACTGCTGAAAACCATTTTTCTCAGGAACGGGTAGACATATCAAGTTGAAATTCATGCCTCGTACTACGGTCTACATTCCGTTCGTGGTCTAAAAACCTGAAGCTTCAAAGTCAGTGCAGTCGAAAGATAGGCCATTTGTGTGACATATTTTTATACTTGCAAACTCACTCGTCGAAACGTGTAGGATTCTTCCCGTTGAACTGGATCATGAAGTTTGACAAAATGCACTTTTAACACAAAAACTAAAGCAAAAATTCCGAAATTAGGACTTTTTTTTTGTAACTTGTTAGCCGACTATGTCTGTCGGTCCGTCCGTTAAGACCCTTTTTTCTCAGGAACGGGTAAACGTATGAAGTTGAAACCTACGTCACATACTAAAGGCTATATTCGTTTGGAGGTGCAAAAAACGTAAGCTTATAAGTCAGTGCAATCAAAAGATGCGGCCAATTCTGTCACATACTCGCAAGCTTACTAATCAAAAAGCCGGCCGAAGTGGCCGTGCGGTTAAAGGCGCTGCAGTCTAGAACCGCAAGACCGCTACGGTCGCAGGTTCGAATCCTGCCTCGGGCATGGATGTTTGTGATGTCCTTAGGTTAGCTAGGTTTAACTATTTCTAAGTTCTAGGGGACTAATGACCTCAGCAGTTGAGTCCCATAGTGCTCAGAGCCATTTGAACCATTTGAACTAATCAAAACCTACACGATACTTTCCTTTTGCGTAGGGTCTGAAATTTGGCAATAATCAAAGTCTCACGATAAAACCAGAGAAAAAAATCCGAAAATTGCTAATCTCCAATCATTCCACAGGAAAAAAATTGTCATTTGTTATTGAACTGTTTGTCTGTCCGTTAAGACCTCTTTTTCTTAGGAACGGGTAGACGTGTGGAGTTGAAATTTGTCTCACATTCACTAAGATCTACGGTCCCTTTGCGATGTAAAACGTTTAAGTTTCTACGTCAGTGCAGTCAAATGATAAGGCTATTTATGTCACATATTTTGATAGCTTGCCAGAACCGATTTAGATAACAGACAAAAATCGGCGAAACTCTAGATCTACGCGTAGATGAACTGTCTATATACATAATTAAATTTGTGCGGAGCTCTTGGTGAGTGTGTCGTATTCGCACCCACTCGAATTGTTTTGGGTATGTCAGTATAACTGGATGATCTTAGCACGAGGATGAAAAAAAAAACACGTACAAATTTTTCTGCTGATGGCATGCTTAAAATGGAATTTTATTTATCTCTGGATGAAGAGAAAGAAGATTATCCACAACTGGCAATGGAAGCTTTGAAATCGTTAGTTCCATTCGCCACTTCTCACCTATGTGAATTGGCCAATGATGAACGTAAAAACTAAGAAGAGAATTAGACTTCGATTGGAAAATGGGTTGTTTATTTGTGCCTCAAAAACAGAACCACGATTTGATAAATTATTAACAAATAAACAGGCACAGCCCTTTCGCTGAAACTGTATTTTTATTGTAGTATAGCACATACAACTCTTTTAACTAGCTAAGTGGCACCCGTGACAGCCATCGCTGATGTTGTACTACGAATAAAAACTGTTAAAGACAGTAAAATTGTGATAAAAGTCAAGTATAATTTTAAATAATACAGATGAGAGACATTAGTTATTTGTCATCAAATTTCAGTTGTACAGGTAAACCACTGTACATTTGTATACATTTGCTGAATCGTACCGTTATTGTTATTGACTTTGATCTTGGTGGTATGGCTTATATGCTCCGCGGGAAAGTAATGACAGTGAGATAACAGAAAACGTGAAAGAATAAATAGCGTAAAGGAAAGTCAGACCTCGCTTAAGAGCACCTTGTGTAGAAAATGAGTCGCATGGCGAGCAATACATTACGTAATTCTGTAAAAGGACCTCTTCAGCTGCTACACTTAGGCAATAACTCTCTTGCTGTTCTACTATCTTCCACCTTGTGGAGTAGAAACTCCGACAAACGTCAATGCCGGCCATTTCGACAAAGCTCAATTATTTGTGACGATGTTGCAAGCTCTCCCAACTTAGAAGACTCATGTTAATTCATGGCCTTGAAATATCTGTTTTGAATTCCATTTTTTTATTTGTCGTAGTTAACCAAGACGAATTCAATAAAGTTGTCCATTAACCATTTCGTACAGAGTTGTTTCATCCAACTAGCCGCCTTCGGTGTTTAGCACTGATTTTGAGGCCAGACAAAAATAAATGTCGTTAGACAACTTTCTTGTAAAAAAGGGTGTTGAGCATGGGTACCCAAACGGGGGGCGCGCCCCCCTGGGGGGCGGGGGGGGGGGCGTGATGATGTTGCAAGGGGGACACGGGTGGAGTTAGCGTAGCGGTATAAACCTAATATTTCTTTTTAATATCGATATTTTAATAAAAATGAATGTGCAGCTATTAATGATAGATTATGGTGCTAAATGCAATCGTTTGGCGTCCCACTTCCCGCAACCCTATCTCAATAACCTATGATAGAACATACAGCTTTTGAAAATCACGTTTAGAATGAACGTTTAGAATGAAACTCTCAAAATTACGAAGGCGATATGCGTTAATTCTAATATATCAGATTTGTAAACAACTTACTTCTGACAATTGGAAAACAGGAAAGTCAGGTATTAACTATTCCGTACATTTGTACACATGAACTGAACGTAATCATGTTATAACTTTTAGCCGTAGTAGGCTATGTTCCTCAGAGTAATAATCACTTATAGTGCGTAACTGCAAAAATGCCGTTTTATTACCCTGTCAACCCGCGGATTCCCATGTGATGCCATTACAGTGACTTTAATAGACTGTATACGCTTCAAATGAACTGGCGGGTTCGTAATTTGGACGCCAGGGTTATGCCCTTTGTCACCAGAAAAATGTGCGCGACGTGAATGCGAAACTAGTACAAGTGTTCGTTCTGAGCAGAGTACTTCACGCCGTTCTGGAAACATTGTCATGACTGCTAACAATGAAACATAACCCAGCTAGGTAGACAATGAAGTCCATTAGTGAGGCTATTTTTTATTTTCGAACGGTCAGTACTACAGCTCTTTCATTCGGATTACTTATCTGACAAAACACTTTTTTTTCTTCTGCCTTTTTGAAATACGGCATAATTTCGTTAGAAATTAGTATACGTTCTTTGCTGCGACAGTGGCTTCTTTTGGTACAAGTACAGAGATAACTGCTTGGCACTGTGCACAGTTTCCAGCGCTGTATGAGGTGTATCCATGACCTTACTTAATTACTGTGAAATTGGACAACCAATTCATTGGTGTTATCTCAAAACTTATAACGTTTCGTTTATAAGTAACGAAAGATAGGGGGCACGAAAACGATTTTCGCATAAAATCCCAGGCTACACTGCTCAGAACAGCACGGCAGAACAGGTAGCAAACTCTTAGGTTGCCTGTGGGCTGTTTTCGCCCTAAACCGGGAAAAGCCCGTTTCTCCCAGCAAGAGCCCTGCTCGGCCACTTGCAGACAGACAGTGCACTGACTACGTGCGCTGCGGCTGGGCTTCCCCGTTCTTCGCCCCACTCCTCACAGGCAGTCATCTGAGGTGCTGACAGACGACAGTAGCTTTCCTTTATTTCAGATGGTTGCTTGCAGTTGTTGACACATCTGATGTATTGGATTTTGCTGAAATCGCGTTGAATCTTTCACAGTTGTACCTCAGTAAAATCAGTGTTAGTGAGAAATTACACTGTTAACTTCTTGTTTTCTTTTTACTTCACCGTGAGTGTCGTGAAAAAACGTAAACACAATGATGATTATATCAAATACTGTTTTGCTTCTATACAAAAAGAAATGGTGTTGACCAGCCGCAATGTGTTATTTGCTATGAGGTATTGAGCAATGATTCCATGAGACCACCTCGTCTGGAACGCCATTTGTGGGCAAAGACTGGTGCATTGAAAGAGAAGCCGAAGGAATTTTTTGCTGCAAAATGTGATAATTTGAAACGAATGAAGTTGGACACTGCTGGATCCTTCGCTCAGACATCAGAAAAGGTACTGGAAGCCTCGTATTAGTTATCGCTACTTATTTCAAAGACCAACAAAAGTCATATTATCGGAGAGACACTAGTCAAATCCTGTTTGTTGCAAGCTGCTGATATTGTTCTTGGGTCAGAAAGTAAACAAAAATATTCACAAATACCGCTTTCTGATAATACTGTGAAACTTCGGATTGATGATATGGTCGAAGACATACAAAATCAATTAGTTACGGCCGTCAAACATCGCAGTTTTTCGCAATACAGTTAGACGAGAATACCGATGTTGCGAATTGTTGCCAGCTGCTAGCTTTCGTTCGCTATATAGAAAATGAAGCAATTAAAGAAGAGTTGCTGTTTTCTACAGAGTTAAAGTCAACTTCAAAAGCAATTCATATAATGGCAGCCGTCTCTGAATTCTTATGTAAAAATGAGTTATCATGACAGAAACTGATAGGCGTATGCACAGACGGCGCCCCATCAATGCTTGGATGTCGCTCAGGATTCGTGCAGATGGTCAGAGAAAAAAAAAAAAAACAAACCCTAGTGTTACTGCTATCCACTGTGTAATACACCGTCAAGCATTGGCAGCTAAGACACTTCCAAAGGAACTCAATGATGTCTTGAAATTGTGCATCAGAAACGTGAATCATATTAAAAACAGTGCGTTAAATTCCAGGTTATTTACGGCTCTTTGTGAAGACTTGAGAGCAGAGTATAAAACAGTTATTTCATACAGAAGTACGCTGGCTCTCAAAAGGAAATATGCTAGGAAGATTATTTGAACTTCGAGACGAAGTGATGCAGTTTTTGGAAAATAACAAACTGAATTGTATGTGGAATTTAGAAAGCCCGGTGTTCATGTTGCATTGGCGTATCTGTCAGATATTTTCGAATCTTTAAACACATTGAATTTGAAATTACAAGGTGGAGAGTCAAACATAATTTTTCATCGGGATGCCATCAAAGCGTTTACTGAAAAGTTGCAACTATGGAAACGTAAAATTTTAGCCTGCAGTTATTCCTGCTTTTCCAAATTGTTTGGAATCCTGGAAGAAGCCCGATTTCAAAACGATTTTAAGGATACTGATACTAAGAGTAAAATATCGAACCATTTGCAGCACCTCATTGATGAATTCGAACGATACTTCCCTAACAGTTGTGATGATAAAATTTATTATAGGTTAGCGACGGATCCATTTCACGTTGACTACAAAAGGAAGTCTTAAAAATTAAAAATGATTCTGCAGCGAAGTATGACTTTGAGAAAATGGATAAGCCTTTATTTTGGGTGAAATATCTCACGGTGTATCCCAGCACAGCAGAACAAGCACTGAAACTGTATTTACCATTTTGAAGCACTTATTTGTGAGAAAGAGCATTTTAAGCGGTAATGGCGATAAAAAATAAGCTTAGAAGCAAACTCAGTACTGCCAGTGATTTACGTTGCGCAGTTACTACTATTCAGCCAAGAATTCAAAATCTTGTAAAAAATATGCAAGCTCATCCTTCACATTGATTTATTTGTTTGTTTCTTGCCACATGTGTGTGTAAATAATATTTTTATAATAAATACGTCACATTATAAGAGAACTTGTAATTTTCCTCCTAACTATCCTTACATGTAGGTAATACTGTAAAATTACGAAAAACTATTTCGAAGAAACAATATAAAATAAACATAGTGAATCTGATTTAAATATAAATACTGCGTATGATCCTTATGGATTCTGATGTTACGTGTGGTATGTTATTTCAACTAATAATAGTATTTCTTCTGGATGAAGACACAGCGAAAGTTTATCCTAGATATGGCAAGCGAAGAGTAGTCCTAAAATCGTATACTACTGAAGAAATGGTGTGCAGCAAGGGAATGTAATCAAGGTAAGGAAGTTGTTTTATTCATTTTTTTTTAAAGTTCTGTGTAGTCTGCAAAATTATTTCGTAAAATTTATTTTTTATTTTTTGTCTGGTTCTGGGAACTGGGCCTTTGTCGCCGTTCGGTAACTGTTGTCGTTGACATAAATGCCAACCTATGCGCAATGACAATGGGGAGCGCTATAGGCGTACAAATCAGTGATGTTCGTTAACACTGTGAGTGAGTGACTATTTTTGATGATGAGTGAAAGTAATAAGCTACACTCAACTTAAAATAATGGCCCGCATCCACTAATCTGCAAAGTCGCAACTATTTTTCCTTATTTACCAAGGACTTTCTTTACTTTAGGAGTGGATTATAATCACTGGACTAGACTAATGATGTAATAACTGCAACTGGATACATTAACAGGCCACCGTGTTACATGACGTCACCATCACAAATTTTTCAATAGTTTCTTGATAATTAATAAAAATCTCTATCTTTTTTTAGGGGGGGGGGGGGCACGGAAGCTTTCTTTTCGGCAGAAGGGGGGCGTGACAAACAAAAGTTTGGGAACCTCTGGTGTAGAGCATTGTACATCATATTACTATTTTTTCCGAACGGAGTGCATTACCCTATTTTTACGCAAATTTCTGCAGAAAATTATGTTTCGCATAAAGAGTGTTTCGCATTGCGAATTATGTTCGATCAGCGAGGTCCCACTGTATAGTCATATTTGTAAATAAGTACATCCTTTTTCCAATTTCTCATAGTTACTTACTGGATTTAGTTCATTTAGCTGTCGATCGGTTCCTGAAAACAGTTTTCAGACTTTGCGTTTATTGGTCGTTAATACGATGTATTTATTACAAAACTCTCTACCTTCTATTCACACAGAACCAGTTTTAAACAAGGAATTACGTAATTTTAATAAAAAATGAATTAAATTGTTTTTGTCTATGATTTCGTATTACAGAAACCCTAGCATTCATGCATGCGCTGGGCTGGTTGTTTCATTTACTATCATCTACTTTCAAACGACGTCAACATTTATTCTTAATTAATTACGACAGTATTTGGTGCATTTTACTACATATTATTATACTAGTTTCTTATAAGGTATTGTAAACCCTTATATATAGCACTATAAAAATAACAATAATTCACTTTGTTGTGTTGGGAGAAGAGCCAACACCGTGATACAACTGGAGGCCCAAATGGACGTGTTTTAGCTCACGCAGGCTGGCGTGAGGAGGGAAGGACTATACTGACGTGAGGTCTGGAACATGACAAGGAATTAGACTTCAGAAAGCGGACGTAATTAGTTTCATATTCAACTTTAATCCATTAATGATGAACGTCGCTCTTGACGGTACATGATTCACAATATTATCTGTTCAGAATAGTAACTGAATATGGCGCCTTGCTAGGTCGTAGCAAATGACGTAGCTGAGGGCTATGCTAAACTGTCGTCTCGGCAAATGAGAGCGTATGTAGACAGTGAACCATCGCTAGCAAAGTCGGCTGTACAACTGGGGCGAGTGCTAGGGAGTCTCTCTAGACCTGCCGTGTGGCGGCGCTCGGTCTGCAATCGCTGATAGTGGCGACGCGCGGGTCCGACGTATACTAACGGACCGCGGCCGATTTAAAGGCTACCACCTAGCACAGGGCCGCCCAAACGCTGCACAGTGTGCAGACGTGCGGAAGTGCTGCACATGTGCGCACGTGTGCGACAGCGAGCGACAGCGACATCTGTTATTAGACATGTGTCCCAAATGAACGGCGGCGGCTCGACTTCCCTTTTTATGTGGTGCAAGCAAGAGCGCAACATACCCAGTCTCGTTTACCCCTGGTAACCGTAACCTTAACAGAGAAGTACTGAGAAATGCCAGGTACTGTGAAAAAGCAAAGGACGGGAGATCTATGTTCTCAGTCGTTTAAAAATGACTGGGAACTGCAATTCTTTTTTGTATCCGTTGGTGAAAACTCACAATGTTTGCTGTACCGCCGAATAATAGGCGGCCAGCGTAAGTTTTCAATTGAAAGACACTACAATAAATATCACAAAGACGAATATAGTGTACTCAACAGTGAAGAACGGCAAGCAAAATTAAATGTCCTTAAGAAAATGGATGAGACACATCAACTCGATTATCAATTCTCATGACCAGTGATAAACGTGTTTGGATTTATTCCTTTCATAATTAAAAATTATTGTTTACTAACTGTGCATTATTGCCTCATTCTGCTCAATGTTACATTATTATCAGGAAAGTTAGTCATTAAATCGATTGTTCCAATGTATACTTACATTCAGGGATTTTTTTTTAATGTGTGAAGGGCTACGCTCAGCTGAAGTCGATAAAACACAACATTCATCTAATTGTCGGTTATTATGCAGATTTCAGACGTAACTGATGAAAGATATAGCAATAATGGTATTGAAATAACAGGTGATCATCGAGAGGTCTGCGGTTATTCTGTTCAGAGGTCAGTGAGACATAAATTATGTGGGTGTAACTGAGGGCACCGAGAATTAGTTATAGGAAACCTTGCCTTAGTTTAATGTTATTTGAAATCATGAATAAGGTTCGTTGGAAGTCGGTAAGTGCTCTCTTTCTTAAATACTATATCAAAAACATTACGCGTATTTACGTGCCGTCAGTCAAGCTGCCTTAAAAAAAAACCACGGTTGTTAACTGGGGGTTAAACTGTTAACATAAAAGTAAACGTCTCAATGAGTAGACTGTGACAGTATTTTAAATGTTTAATACGCGAAATACCTTCCCATGGTTGGCTTGCAAGCTGTGGAAAGAGCACTAGAATGCGCCGGTACAGAGTATCCCAGCAAGTGGATAAAGCGACATCTGTGCATAGAAACATGCACTACATGAACGTTGACGGCTGCGGCGTGCACGCTGTGACCCGGAAGTTGCACATGTGCAGGAGCACCGCACGGTGCAGAACTTCTGGCCGGCCCTGACCTAGCAAGTGTGGTGTCTGGCGGTGTCACCACACACTTCATGGCAATCGCAATTAACAACACGAAGAAATTGAGACATTAACCCCATGACAGGAAATGACGGTTTTGTGGGAATCCAGAACCAGCCACAGTGCTGTGGAAATAGTAACAACGTCAATACTCGGTGTGTCGATTACAATATGAGGTGAGCTCACTCGTCCTAGATTCGCTCAGTTAAAATTGGTGTATTTCGTGCCTTCTGTCACTGCTGCCATGAAATTCTTTCAGATAAGCTTAAGCATTGTGGTATGAGTGGGACAGGGCACAAATGGTTCAATTCATATTTAACTGGAAGAATGCAGAAGGTTGTAACTAACAGTACAGATAGTCTGCAAAAATCAAGAGAGTCTTCTGACTGGGGAGGAATCAAGAACAGTGTCCCACCGGGTTCAGTCTTGGTTCCCTAATTGTTCTCAATATACAAGTATAGACTTGCCACTCTGTATTCATGAAGATGCAAAGCTAGTTCCTTTAGCTGATGATACAAGTATAGAATTCACACCCAGGAAACAAGAATTAGCTGAGGCAATTGTACATAATGGCTTCAGAAAATTATTAAGTGCTTCTCTGCAAATTGACTCTCACTAAATTTTGAGAGAACAGTATATGCAGTTCTGTTCATTAAATGGCAAAACATCATTGATAAATACAGACTTTGAACAGAAATGTGTTGCTAGGGCAGAGTATTCAAAATTTCTGGGTGTGTGCACTGACGAGAAATTGAACTGGAGGACACACATTGATGACCTGCTGGAACATTTAAGTTCAGCTGCTTATTGTGGTGTCACCGCCAGACACCACGCTTGCTAGGTGGTAGCTTAAATCGGCCGCGGTCCAACTAGCTCTCGCCCCAGTTGTACGACGACTTTGCTAGCGACTACACTGACGAAGCCTTCTCTCATTTGCCGAGAGACAGTTAGAATAGCCTTCAGCTAAGTCCATGGCTACGACCTAGCAAGGCGCCATTAGCCTTACATAGTTTGATAGTTATCGTATGAAATGTCTCATCAAGAATGCTGTATTCACACAAGGAATAAAAGTTAAGTATTCGAGGAGCTGCATACTTTTCTTATTAGCATTCACTACTTATCCTGTTCCAGAATTCACGCCCATCTGCGTTAGATAGCGTGCATTTCGACCTCCTCTATCTACAAGGTGTTGGCACATTTGCCAACACATGATTGGCGACGAGGGAAACGTGTTTTTTCTAATTGCTTACATTTACTTGTCTCATGGCTTCGCCAGATGTACTGTCCGAATTTTATCGCTTGCAGAATCAGCAGACGCAGGCGTTATTGGATGCCCTTGGACAGCTCGTCCAGGGTCAACGTGCCATTCAAACCGATGCGGCAGCCGCCGCTTCACCGCTACCGCAGCCACACCATGCAGTTGCACCGCAGTTTCGCAATTTTGATGCGGCGTAAGAATCCTGGACGGAATGGTCATGCCAGTTTGGATTTCATCTCGCCGCCTACAGAATTCAAGGTAACGAGCGGCAGCCTCATTTATTGGTGTGTGTAGGGGTGCAAACGTACCGTGTGATAGTGAAATTATCTCCCCACCGCGATGTAGCAACTCTGTCCTATGAGGAAATTTTGTCGGCATTGGACGCCTATTTCAAAGAAACAGTCAATGTCGTTGCAAAAAGGTATACGTTCTTTCGTACAAAACGTACGTCCGGTCAGACTCATAGGGAGTGGGTTGCAACATTGCAAGGCCTTACCAGGGATTGCGCTTTTGAGTGTGAATGTGGACTCCCTTATTCAGATACAATGTTACGTGATGCAATTGCACAGAACGTTTCTGATGTTCGTATACGGGAGCAAATTTTGAAACTAGTTAATCCCTCCCTTCAGCAAGTGATAGACATATTGGATAGACAAGACACGCTTGACTTTGCTCAGGAATCACTTGCAACTCCGCCAGCCGTGTGTAACATTAACCGGCCCGCCGGGCGCGCTGCGCGGCCCGGTCAACTGCCCTCGCGCACGTCCGCGCAGCTGCCGCCACGCTCTAAACCAGGTGTGCCGCGCCAGCATACAAATGCAGTGAAATCATGCCCGCGGTGTGCTACTAGACATTCGCGTGAAAATTGCCCGTCACGCCAAGCTATTTGCTTTTTCTGTCATAAGAAAGGACATGTTCAAAGTGTTTGCCAGAAAAAGCTCAGATCAGACAATCACAATCATTCCCGGCCTTTTGCTTCGCGCCGGAATTGAACCAAGGACACTCAGGCTCGTGGACCTTCCCCCATGGACATTCATGTAGTTAATTCCACTTCGTCCAGTGCCACTGTCTCTACCTGTGACTGTGTTCGTCCCACAAAAAGTGTGCGTCGACGTCGCCGGAAATCGCGTCAATTAGCAAGTGATGCTGTGCCTGTATCAGTTCAAATTGCACGAGACAGTCGCTCTTGTCGTCAGCAGGACAATAAACTTTTTGTAGATTTGGACTTTAATGGCAAGGTCATACCATTCCAGCTCGATACCGGAGCTGCAGTTTCATTGCTCAATCACGACACATACAACCAACTGGGCAAACCTCCGTTGCGTGCCGCAAATGTTCAGTTAAACAGTTATTCAGGACAGCAGATCCCTGTGTTAGGACAGTGCACTCTTCTTGCAACACACAAGGGACAAACAAAACTTGTGTCATTTTATGTTCTACGTTCTTCTACTGCAGTGAACTTGTTTGGTTTAGATTTATTTCAGTTGTTTAACATGTCTATTGTAAATCAGGTCCTATCAGTGAATCAGACTGTGCCTTCAGACAGTGTTTCTCGGCTATGTGAAGAATTTGCAGACATTTTTGCACCGGGCCTTGGTTGCGCTAAGAATTATGAAGCACATTTGGAACTGAAAGTCAACGCGCGACCGAAATTTTTCAGAGCGCGCAATGTTCCCCACGCATTGCGTGATGAGGTCGCAAGAACATTACACGATTTAGCATCGCAGGGTGTAATTGAACGTGTGCAAGCTTCTCTCTGGGCCTCACCCTTAGTAATTTTGCCAAAACCTTCCGGAAAACTGAGACTTTGTGTGGACTTCAAGGCAATAGTGAATCCACAACTCGTGATTGCAACTTTCCCCTTGCCCCGCCCGGAAGATCTTTTTGATAAACTGTGCCCGGGTAAATACTTTTCCAAGTTGGACCTAGCAGATGCGTACTTGCAAATCCCAGTGGACGCCGAATCCCAGCGCGTCTTGGTGGTTAACACGCATCTCGGTTTGTACCGCTTCAAAAGACTGCCATTCGGGTGTGCATCCGCCCCTGCATTGTTTCAGCAATATTTACAAACTATTTGTGCGTCGGTCCCTAGTGCTGCGAACTATCTGGACGATATTGTGATCTCCGGAAAGACGGCCGACGAGCATTTAGCACACCTACGAACATTATTTCAGGTATTGCGCCAACATGGTCTTCGCTTGCGGAAGGACAAATGTGTGTTTTTTGCTCGGGACTTGCCGTATTTGGGACATGTCATCAATGCCCAAGGCATACATCCGAGTCCAGAGCACCTCCGTGCCATACAAGATTTGCCTTCGCCACAGAATATGAAACAGCTACAGAGTGTGTTGGGTAAAATTAACTATTATCATCGCTTTCTGCGCAATGCCTCTTCTATTTCAGCTCCGCTTCATAGCTTACGCCGTAAGGGTGTTCCGTTCGTCTGGACGACGGAATGCGAACGCGCCTTTCGCCAGTTGAAATCGGCGTTGCTTTCTAATACTTGCCTTACGCCATTCGATCCCCAGAAACCCCTTTTGTTGATGGTAGATGCATCGGATTTCGGGATCGGTGCTGTGCTTGCGCACAAAGTTGGCTCGCATGATCGCCCTATTGCCTTTGCGTCAAAATTGCTCTCATCTGTGCAAAGAAATTATTCCCAGATAGAGAAAGAAGCTTTGGCTCTCGTGTTTGGTGTTACTAAGTTCCATGATTTCTTGTATGGTCGTCACTTTACCATCATCACAGACCACAAACCTTTGACGTCGCTTTTTCATCCAAACAAGCCTGTACTTCCGCGTACAGCGCAGAAATTCATTCGCTGGTCTATTTTCCTCTCGCAGTACCGCTACGATATCTTGTATCGGTCCACTGCTAAGCACGGAAACGCCGATGCGTTGTCCCGTTTGCCTGTTGCTGAGGATAAAGCATTCGATTCTTCCGAACTTGCTTGCATGTTCATTGATTCGGAAACCGATGAAGTGGTCGAATCGTTTCCAATTGATTTTCGTCGTGTAGCTACAGCCACAGCTGCTGACCCTGTCCTTGCTACCGTTTTGCGTTTTGTTGCTACGCAATGGCCTTTGTCAAAGTCTCGGATCGAGGATCCGTTGGTTCGCCGATTTTTTGCTCACAAGGAGAGACTTTTTGTTCGACGTGGTGTTTTGTTGTTGCGTTCTGATAATGATCAGTCCAGAGTCGTGGTCCCACGTTCGTTACAGTCCTCTGTCTTACGGCTTCTTCACCAAGGACATTGGGGTATAGTGCGAACGAAACAACTTGCTCTCAGCACTGTACTTGGTTCGGAATCGATGCTGCGATTATGAATATGTGTTCTTCTTGCATGGCGTGTGCCGAACAACAATCCGCACCGCCGCGGAAAGTCTTTGCATGGCCAAAAGCCACTTCCTCTTGGCAACGCTTGCACATCGATTTTGCTGGTCCATTCTGGAATGCTCGATGGTTGGTTCTGGTAGATGCCTTCAGTAATTTTCCTTTTGTTGTCTGGATGTCTCCCACGACGTCCTCTGCCACCAGCCAAGCGTTGTCTGTTATCTTTTGCATTGAAGGTCTTCCGCAGACTATTGTTTCCGACAATGGCCCACAATTCATGTCCGCAGAATTTCAGTCATTCTGCCAGGCCAATGGTATTCAACATCTGACATCCGCGCCGTTTTCGCCTCAGTCAAACGGTGCCGCTGAACGATTGGTCCGGACTTTCAAGTCACAGATGTTGAAGTTGAAAGAATCGCATTCTCGGGAGGACGCGTTGTTGCTCTTTTTGTCATCGTATCGCTCTCAGCCCCGAGATGGTCGCTCGCCGGCTGAGTTGCTCCACGGTCGTCCTCATCGAACCTTGATATCTTTGCTGCATCCGCCGCATCAGGTTCCTATGCAGCGGCAGTCTTCTGCTTTTGCTCCAGGCGACGTTGTATTCTATCGCAACTATCGCGGTTCACGGCGTTGGCTCGCAGGGCGCATTCTTCGCTGCCTCGGCCGCGCGATGTATTTGATTTTGGGGGCCTCTGGTGAGGTGCGTCGGCATCTCAATCAGCTGCGCCTCTGTCGTCGCACGGGTTCTGCCGCTCCCCGTCTGGTTTCAGCGACGGTGCCGTCCGGTCAGCGCCCTGGGGACCGATCTACTGGCTCGCCTCATCCCCAGGTGTTACCGACGATGCCTTCCATTTTGCCCCATGGCGACGCGCCGCCGCAGCCGCCGCCGCCGCCGCCGCCCGTTCTCCCTCCGGCGCCGCCCGCATTCGACGCTTCGCTGCAGCCGCCAAGCGCCTCCCTGGGTCACGCGCCGCCGATCGCTTCCCGTGACCAGCTGTCCTCCGCCATGGAACTCTTGCCCGCTCCGGACCACATGGCGTCTTCGCGCGTCGGGTACCCCGACGCAAAGGAGGTAGACCCTTCGGCCCCTCCTGTCTCTTTACGGGCGCATACACCGCATGTTGACGTGCACCCTGGACTAGGTTTTCAGGCGTTTCCTAGCTCCCCACGGACCGAATGGCCGGGTGCGGGTGGCACGGCCTCGCCTGTTGTTAGGCTCCCCACCTCATCGCATACGTCAACATGGGGTCCTCCCCACGGCGGGCGGAAGCCTTATAACACGACCGTTCGCCGATTTGCGGGGGAGGAATGTGGTGTCACCGCCAGACACCACGCTTGCTAGGTGGTAGCTTAAATCGGCCGCGGTCCATTTAGTACATGTCGGACCCGCGTGTCGCCACTGTGTGATCGCAGACCGAGCGCCACCACAAGGCAGGTCTCGAGATACGGACTAGCTCTTGCCCCAGTTGTACGACGATTTTGCTAGCGACTACACTGACGAAGCCTTCTCTCATTTGCCGAGAGACAGTTAGAATAGCCTTCAGCTAAGTCCATGGCTACGACCTAGCAAGGCGCCATTAGCCTTACATAGTTTGATAGTTATCGTATGAAATGTCTCATCAAGAATGCTGTATTCACACAAGGAATAAAAGTTAAGTATTCGAGGAGCTGCATACTTTTCTTATTAGCATTCACTACTTATCCTGTTCCAGAATTCACGCCCATCTGCGTTAGATAGCGTGCATTTCGGCCTCCTCTATCTACAAGGCGTTGGCACATTTGCCAACATATCACTTATGCTATTAGGGTTATTGCGAATTTCAGTCACGAACACATCAGTAAATTATCTACTATGCCTATTTTAATTCATTGCTTTCATATGGCGTCATGTTTTGGGGCAATTCATCATTAAGAGAAAAAGTATTCATTGCATAATCAGAATAATAGCTGGAATCCACCCAACATCATCTTGCAGACATTTATTTAAGAAACTAGAGATATTCACAGCACCTTCACTATACATATCTTCACTTACGAAATTTGTTATTAATAACCCATCTCAGTTCAAAAATAATAGCAATGTGCGTAGCTACAGCACTAGAAGAAAAGATGATCTTCATTATTGTAGGTTAAATCTGACTTTGGCACAGAAAGGTGTGAATTATGCTGTCACAAAGGTCTTTGGTCATTTACCAAATAGCATCAAAAATCTTATACACAGCCAACCAGCATTTAAAAAAATTAAAGGAATTTCTGAATGACAACTACTTCTACGCAGTAGATGAATTTTTAGACTGAAGTTGTACAAAAATTATACTTAAATAAAATGACACAAAAATTTAATTATATTGTATAATGAAACCTTATGTTAAAATGTCATGTTTCACATCATTACGAAATGTTGTGTTCATAATTTATGGAACAAGTATTAATACAATGTAATGTAATCCAGCGATCTACTGCTTGGTTCGAAGCACGGTTACTGAAATGCACTCTAGTATCCCTAGTGCGAAGCCTTGCACGTGAACTACTTGTGTATTATTGCAACCATTGTGTATCACATTTCAACGCGAACATCTTTTCAATGCGCTTTCACGAATGATTCTAGTTCCCTGTGATATTTTTATCACAGTCGACGATTGGCATGAAACATGCGTTGTCAGTGGTGCACACGACGCTGGCCCCGTACCGCCGTTCCTACCTGGAAGATAATGCGGTCCTTCCCTTCTCCCATCAAACTTCTCAGAGGTGAACTGTTGAATACAGTCTGTACAGGACTTAGTTACCCTCCACGCCCTAGTTCCGTTCCGTACATATCGGAAGAGTTCGATATACATCGTGTCACTTCTCGCCGCTGCAAGTCTGCGTCTTTAAATTGTTCAATGGGTTCAAATTAAATTGATATTCGTTACTACAAATAAATACCACATCTGAACCTGAGCGACATTTATAGTGTGTTTTCACGAAACCTTGTCACCTCCTTGTGACATTTCTATCCAAAAAATTGGTTCAAATAGCTCTGTGCACTATGGGACTCAACTGCTGTGATCATGAGTCCCCTAGAACTTAGAACTACTTAAACCTAACTAACCTAAGGACAACACACAACACCCAGCCATCACGAGGTAGAGAAAATCCCTGACCCCACCGGGAATCGAACCCGGGAACCCGGGCGTGGGAAGCGAGAACGCTACCGCACGACCACGAGATGCGGGCGACATTTCTATCATTAAAATCGTTCCGGTGACCACGATCCTACAAGTAAGACTTTGCGACTCCCCTGGGGATCGCGACACACAAATTGAAAAATACTCATCTATATTGATGGGTTGTTAGGCACCTACAGCTATAAGTAGTCAAACATTCTCAGTTCTAAGTGGTTAGCCACTTACATTATCAGGCACTTAACCATTTATCATTGCAGATACTAAGCTAACTACAATCTACAGGTAGTGATTCACTTTTGCGACAAGTGGTTCGCTATATATGTGTGGACGTTAATAAAACTGACCGACTGCAGGGAGGGATTCCTGGCTAGAAAGGGAGGAGAAAAGGTCCTGTGAACATGTGTCTGCAAATGTATCGTTGCCGTGGTAGATGGCACTGACGAATGAAAGGTCCTCTGATCACATGCCGTGTGTTCCTTGTGTATTGCAGGCTGTGTGAGTGACGCATCGTACTATGAACAGCAGAACAGTCCGGTATCCCTGTTGGGAACAAGTCGAGATGGTGTTTGTGTACGGGCAAGCAGATGGAAGCGATGGAGAGGAAGCACGGCTATGCCCAAACAAGTATCCTCATAGATACCAATCACATCACACAATATTTCAAGCCATTTTGGGCGTTTGTTTGATCGTGTATCCTTTCAGACAGGCGAACGTGCCGAGAGGCGACGGACTGTGCGTACACAGACCGGGTTCTACGGGCTATTGAGGCGAACCTTAGTAGAAGCTCCAGGAAAGTGGCCCGCCAACATGATGTAAGCCAAAGTATGATTATGCGTATCCTGTATGACGGACGCCACTATCCCTATCACTTTCAACAAGTGAAAGGATTATCAGCAGCGGATTTCCGTGTACAGGAAGGATTTTATTGATGCCTTTTGCACCGGACGATCACAATTATGGGATTTGTGACACCAGACTTCTTTACCGACGTAGCAAACTCTACCAGAACTGGCATCATCAATCTGCATAATCGTCATCTTTGGTTTGTAGACAATCATCGGGGAATGGATGAGGCGCCTCATCAGCATTGGTTCAGCATGGTTGTGTGGGCAGGGATTCTTGATGACCACATACTTGGACCCGTTATTATTGCACAACGCCTCGACGGAGAAACGTACCGGACTCCCTACGGGGCATGGGCTGTTGAGAATGTGCCTTTGCCAATACGACAGGTTATTTGGTTTCTGCATGAAGGAGCACCGCACCACGTCCGCATTACAGTTTGCCGACACCTCTATATCATCTTCCCCACACGTTTGATAGGACACGGAGGCCCCGGATTTTTATCTCTGGGGGCATCTGCAAAGCGTTGTGTATGCTGAATCAGTTTCTGATCTGCAGACCCTTCAACAGAGTGTCCACGAAGTCTATGACAATTCGGAGGGTAGCTGGGACGTGAGAAAGATTGTGGCAATCCGTGATGCGACATGTGAACGCGTGCATTGGATCCCACGAAGGCCACTCTGAACAACTGCTGTGGCGTGGATGCGATGCAGCTCTGTATTGTGTTCCGGGGCGATCTGTTGTCGTTGCACGCTGTCCACTTCGGGACACATGTTCGTAGGACCTTTTTCCTTCATTTCCAGATTTCCAATCAGGAATACGTACTTGTGGTTTGTCGGTCTTGTTAATGCTCACTCTGTATCAAAAATGATTTACAGACGTTCTATTCTTCTTGTTACAGATGCTCTACTTTATAGTTACAATTAGTGTTTACGGTTAATAAGATGGCTGGCTCTGAGCACTATGGGACTCAACTGCTGAACTCATAAGTCCCTTAGAACTTATAACTACTTAAAACTAAATAACCTAAGGACATCACACACATCCATGCCCGAGGCAGGATTCGAACCTGCGACCGTAGCGGTCACGCGGTTCCAGACTGTAGCGCCTAGAACCGCTCGGCCACTCTGACCGGCGGTTAATAAGAACTTTTGTAAGTAGGCTGTTTAGATTTTTACATTGGTAACGCCACGTAGAGCTCTGTATGAAAATCACTGACTGTGCTGTGTGCAGTCTGTGGCTGGTTGGACTCATTTTGGAATATTCGCTTGTGTAGTGTTGGGGCCCGCATCTCGTGGTCGTGCGGTAGCGTTCTCTCTTCCCACGCCGCGTTCCCGGGTTCGATTCCCGGCGGGGTCAGGGATTTTCTCTACCTCGTGATGGCTGGGTGTTGTGTGCTGTCCTTAGGTTAGTTAGGTTTAAGTAGTTCTAAGTTCTAGGGGACTGATGACCGTAGCAGTTAAGTCCAATAGTGCTCAGAGCCATTTGAACCATTTTTTGTAGTGTTGGGCAGTTGGATGTGAACAGCGCGTAGCGTTGCGCAGTTGGAAGTGAGCCGCCAGCAGTGGTGGATGTGGGGAGAGAGATGCCAGAGTTTTGAGAGCGGACGTATGTCCGTCAGAAAGAGGACATTTGTAACACTGGATATCATGAAATGGTTCAAATGGCTCTGAGCACTATGCGACTTAACTTCTGAGGTTATCAGTCGCCTAGAACTTAGAACTATTTAAACCTAACTAACCTAAGGACATCATACACATCCGTGCCTGAGGCAGGATTCGAACATGCGACCGTAGCAGTCACGCAGTTACAGACTGAAGCGCCTAGAACTGCACGGCCACACCGGCCGGCTGGATATCATGAACTGAAATATATATGATGACTTTTGAACATTTTTAAGGTAAATACATTGTTTGTTCTCTATCAAAATCTTTCATTTGCTAACTATGCCTATCAGTAGTTAGTGCCTTCAGTAGATTGAATCTTTTATTTAGCTGGCGGTATTGAAGCTCACTGAATTGCAGTAATTCGAGTAACGAAGATTTTACTGAGGTAAGTGATTCATGAAAGGTATAGGTTATTGTTAGTCAGGGCCATTCTTTTGTAGGGATTATTGAAAATCAGACTGCGTTGCGCTAAAAATATTGTGTGTCAGTTTAGTGATGATCAGAATAAGTACAGAGAGAAATGTCAGAGTACGTTCAGTTTTGCTCAGCTGCTTGAAAATCAAATAACGTAAGAGGTTTACCAGCACAGTTATTCGTAATTTTTCAAAGGGGGTGTTTCACTTTTAGTCATTCAGGGCAGGCAGCCAAACCTATTGTACTTATTTCAAACAACTAATGTGAAGGTCGCTTCTTATATTTACTTCACGAAGCATATTTACGACTTCCTATAAATTTCTGAACTAGTTATTCCACTGTTACGGAAGTATACAATGATGCCCACGTTTCCTTTGTCCTATAGTTATTCTCGACCCTTCCTTTTGGCAACTGACAAGGAACAGTTTCTCCATTTATTCCAGTTGTTGCTTCTCGCCCCATGGTGTATCGTGTGCGCTGTTAGCGCAGCCTTATTTTTTTCTAGCACGCTATCATCTCTGCACCGGTACGGGGATATGTTCTAAAACATACGAAACCATAGAATTGGTGCGAATGCCGCTAGTTAGAATTTTTTCACGGATTGTACTTACATGCGACATGCATATATCCCAGGACCAGTTGTTTCACTAAAATAGAAGTCCACTGAAAACCCAAGACATTATAAACACTGCTCACCGCGACGTTGCGGGCACGTGACGCGTTAGCAAAAGTGTGTAAGCGAAGCAGACATGGACGGGGGTCACCCTAGCGAAGATATGGTCTGCGAATGGGGAAATCCATTGAGATAAACGACCTTGACAAAGGATAAGGAAGAGGGAGGAAGAGAGTAGTGTTTAACGTCCCGACGACAACGAGGTCATTAGAGACGGAGCACAAGCTCGGATTAGGGAAGGATGGGGAAGGAAATTGGCCGTACCTTTTCAAAGGAACCATCCCGGCATTTGCCTGAAGCGATTTAGGGAAATCACAGAAAAATTAAATCACGATGGCTGGACGAGGGTTTGAACCGTTGTCCTGCCGAATGTGCGTCCAGTGTGCTAACCATTGCGCAACAGCGCTCGCTGTTGACAAAGGGCAGGTTAATATAACGTAGAGCCTGTGAACGAGTATCTCGAAAATGGCGAGGCTGGTCGAATGTTCACGTGCTACTGTCGTGAGCATAACGGAAAGACGTAGAAGGACAGTGAAATTACCACTAGGCGCTGAATGGTTAGACGTCCACGACTCTTCACAGAACGAGGAGCTCGGAGGCTTACCTGCTCTGTAAAGTAGCACAGAGTGTGATCAGTGCCACTTTTATCGAAAGAGCACAATGCTGGTGCACGCACAAGTGTTTAGGAGCACACCATTCGCCGTACACTGTCGAACATGGAGCTCCGCAGCAAATCACATATTGACCAACGACATCATCAGTTACGATTGCAGTGGACACGGGACTATCGGGATGCGACCGTTGATCAATGGAAACGTGTCGGCTCTTCGGGTCAATCACATTTTTGCTACGATAGGTCGATGGTCGTCACCCCAAACGCCGTCATCGAGGTGAACGGCGGCTCGAAACGTGCAGCTCGCCTCTGGCGCTGGCTGGTGGAAGCTGTATTACACTATAGGAGACATTATCCTGCGCTTGCAAGGGACTTGTGGTAGTAATCGAAGACATGCTGACAGCTGCGAACCATCTGCATCCGTTAATGCTCGATGTCTTCCCCGACGACTATGTCATCCTTCAGCAGTATTGTCCGTGTCTCGGAGCTATAACCTGTGCTACAGCGGTTCGAGGAGCACTATAATGAACTCTTGCTGATGCCTCGGCGCCAAAATTTACCCCATGTAAATCCTAAAGACCCCTCATGGGGTCGCTATCAGACGCCATCACAGCGTACGCAAATCAGCGGCCCGTTATTTACGCGAATTACTGACCTGTGCATAGACATCTAGTGCCGCATACGTCCACAAACCTACCAACGAACTGTCGGATTCCTGACACGCAGAATCAGTGATGTATATGGTTCCAAAGAGTTAAGTGAGTGGTCATAATGTTTTGGCTCATTAGTGTATAAAATTATGCCCACGCTTCCTTTACTCTGTAGTTATTTTTTGACACTTTATGAAGCTAATCATTGAGAACTGTCTCTCCACTTACTCCAGGTACAGTTTCCAGCCCCATCATGCACTTCGCGCTTAGTTTTTGCCGACAGCTTACCTGCTAGCTCCCTGCCGACCTCTCTACAGCTGTTTCGGAGATTAGTTCCCAAATTTCCTATCGTTGTCGTTGACATTAAATTGTTTTATTTATAATTATGGTTTTATATATTATTTATTACACTGCTTATGCACACTTACATTTGTTGTTTATGCCTTATTGCAACTACTGTTGTGTAAGGTTTTGTTTTATTACTTTATTCTACTTTTCCTCCCTATGAACAATGGACCTTGCCGTTGCTGGGGAGGCTTGCGTGCCTCAGCGATACAGATGGGCGTACCGTAGGTGCAACCACAACGGAGGGGTATCTGTTGAGAGGCCAGACAAACGTGTGGTTCCTGAAGAGGGGCAGCAGCCTTTTCAGTAGTTGCAGGGGCAACAGTCTGGATGATTGACTGATCTGGCCTTGTAACAATAACCAAAACGGCCTTGCTGTGCTGGTACTGCGAACGGCTGAAAGCAAGGGGAAACTACAGCCGTAATTTTTCCCGAGGGCATGCAGCTTTACTGTATGGTTAAGTGATGATGGCGTCCTCTTGGGTAAAATATTCCGGAGGTAAAATAGTCCCCCATTCGGATCTCCGGGCGGGGACTACTCAAGAGGACGTTGTTATCAGGAGAAAGAAAACTGGCGTTCTACGGATCGGAGCGTGGAATGTCAGATCCCTTAATCGAGCAGGTAGGTTAGAAAATTTAAAAACGGAAATGGATAGGTTAAAGTTAGATATAGTGGGAATTAGTGAAGTTCGGTGGCAGGAGGAACAAGACTTTTGGTCAGGTGAATACAGGGTTATAAATACAAAATCAAATAGAGGTAATGCAGGAGTAGGTTTAATAACGGATAAAAAAATAGGCGCCGGCCGAAGTGGCCGCGCGGTTCTGGCGCTGCAGTCTGGAACCGCGAGACCGCTACGGTCGCAGGTTCGAATCCTGCCTCGGGCATTGATGTGTGTGATGTCCTTAGGTTAGTTAGGTTTAACTAGTTCTAAGTTCTAGGGGACTAATGACCTCAGCAGTTGAGTCCCATAGTGCTCAGAGCCATTTGAGCCAAAAAAATAGGCGTGCGGGTAAGCTACTACAAACAGCATAGTGAACGCATTATTGTGGCCAAGATAGACACGAAGCACACGCCTACTACAGTAGTACAAGTTTATATGCCAACTAGCTCTGCATATGATGAAGAAATTGATGAAATGTATGATGAGAGAAAAGAAATTATTCAGATAGTGAAGGGAGACGAAAATTTAATAGTCATAGGTGACTGGAAATCGAGTGTAGGAAAAGGGAGAGAAGGAAACATAGTAGGTGAATATGGATTGGGGCTAAGAAATGAAAGAGGAAGCTGTCTGGTAGAATTTTGCACAGAGCATAACTTAATCATAGCTAACACTTGGTTCAAGAATCATAAAAGAAGGTTGTATACATGGAAGAATCCCGGAGATACTAAAAGGTATCAGATAGATTATATAATGGTAAGACAGAGATTTAGGAACCAGGTTTTAAATTGTAAGACATTTCCAGGGGCAGATTTGGACTCTGACCACAATCTATTGGTTATGAACTGCAGATTAAAATTGAAGAAACTGAAAAAAGGTGGAAATTTAAGGAGATGGGACCTGGATAAACTGAAAGAACCAGAAGTTGTACAGAGTTTCAGGGAGAGCATAAGGTAACAATTGACAGGAATGGGGGAAAGAAATACAGTAGAAGAAGAATGGGTAGCTCTGAGGAATAGTGAAGGTAGCAGTGGATCAAGTAGGTAAAATGACGAGGGCTAGTAGAAATCCTTGGGTGACAGAAGAAATATTGAATTTAATTGATGAAAGGAGAAAATATACAAAATGCAATAAATGAAGCAGGAAAAAAGGAATACAAACGTCTCAAAAATGAGATCGACAGGAAGTGGAAAATGGCTAAGCAGGGATGGCTAGAGGACAAATGTAAGGATGTAGAGGCTAATCTCACTTGGGGTAAGATAGATACTGCCTACAGGAAAATTAAAGAGACCTTTGGAGAAAGGAGAACCGCTTGTATGAATATCAAGAGCTCAGATGGAAACCCAGTTCTAAGCAAAGAAGGGAAAGCAGAAAGATGGAAGGAGTATATAGAGGGTCTATACATGGGCGATGTACTTGAGGACAATATTATAGAAATGGAAGAGAATGTAGATGAAGATGAAATGGGAGATACGATACTGCGTGAAGAGTTTGACAGAGCACTGAAAGGCCTGAGCCGAAACAAGGCTCCGGGAGTAGACAACATTCCATTAGAACTACTGACGGCCTTGGAAGAGCGAGTCCTGACAAAACTCTACCATCTGGTGAGGAAGATGTATGAGACAGGTGAAGTACCCTCAGACTTCAAGAAGAATATAATAATTCCAATCCCAAAGAAAGCAGGTGTTGACAGATGTGAAAATTACCGAACTATCAGTTTAATAAGTCACAGCTGCAAAATACTAACGCGAATTCTTTACAGACGAATGGAAAAACTGGTAGAAGCCGACATCGGGAAAGATCAGTTTGGATTCCGTAGAAATATTGGAACACGTGAGGCAATACTGACTTTACGACTTATCTTAGAAGAAAGATTAAGGAAAGGCAAACCTACGTTTCTAGCATTTGTAGACTTAGAGAAAGCTTTTGACAGTGTTGACTGCAATACTCTCTTCCAAATTCTAAAGGTGGCAGGGGTAAAATACAGGGAGCGAAAGGCTATTTACAATTTGTACAGAAACCAGATGGCAGTTATAAGAGTCGAGGGGCATGAAAGGGAAGCAGTGGTTGGGAAGGGAGTAAGACAGGGTTGTAGCCTCTCCCCGATGTTATTCAATCTGTATATTGAGCAAGCAGTAAAGGAAACAAAAGAAAGATTCGGAGTAGGTATTAAAATCCATGGAAAAGAAATAAAAACTTTGAGGTTCGCCGATGACATTGTAATTCTGTCAGAGATAGCAAAGGACTTGGAAGAGCAGTTGAACGGAATGGACAGTGTCTTGAAAGGAGGATATATGATGAACATCAACAAAAGCAAAACGAGGATAATCGAATGTAGTAGCATTAAGTCGTGTGATGCTGAGGGAATTAGATTAGGAAATGAGACACTTAAAGTAGAAAAGAGTTTTGCTACTTGGGGAGCAAAATAACTAATGATGGTCGAAGTAGAGAAGATATAAAATGTAGACTGGCAATGGCAAGGAAAGTGTTTCTGAAGAAGAGAAATTTGTTAACATCGAGTATAAATTTAAGTGTCAGGAAGTCGTTTCTCAAAGTATTTGTATGGAGTGTAGTCATGTATGGAAGTGAAACATGGACGATTAATAGTTCGGACAGGAGGAGAATAGAAGCTTTCGAAATGTGATGCTACAGAAGAATGCTGAAGATTAGATGGGTAGATCACATAACTAATGAGGAGGTATTGAATAGAACTGGGGAGAAGAGGGGTTGTGGCACAACTTGACGAGAAGAAGGGACCGGTTGGTAGGACATGTTATGAGGCATCAAGGGATCACAAATTTAGCATTGGAGGGCAGCGTGGAGGGTAAAAATCGTAGAGGGAGACCTAGAGATGAATACACTAAGCAGGAGGATGTAGGTTGCAGTAGGTACTGGGAGATGAAGAAACTTGCACAGGATAGGGTAGCATGGAGAGCTGCATCAACCAGTCTCAGGACTGAAGACCACAACATCAATTCTACTTTTAACCCCCTCCTCCTGAAACCAACCTCAAGATATTCGTGTCATTATCTAATTAGCTCCAGTTCTGACACGATGACTACACTTGTTGTTTGGTTTACTTACACAATTTTTGTGCGTTCACTATGAACAACATGTAAACATTTACGATATATTTTTGCATTAAGTCATTCATTAACGTTTTATACATTGTTCTTATATTTCTTTAGGACGACAGCAATATACTGCATACATCTTATCTTTGACACTGGCAAATAATGCGGTAATTGTAAGTATGTACTATTGTTTTATCCTTAAATTTTTAAAATGTTTCGTTCTTATATTTTAATATTCTTATCTAACTTATGGTTATGCGTGGTATATTTTTTTGTATAGCCTTCTGAAGAAGGGCACTATGTGCCTGAAACCGGTAAAGGAAATAAAATTTATTTGTGTAGCTGGTTGCTAATTATTTCAACAAATAGAAATATAGTTGCTCAAGATGGATAAAATACTAAATGTTTAAGAAATGTATCAAATCTTTTATCTTCGTCACCTGAAGATCTCGTGTCTTACAGGTTTCACTAATCGATTAAAACAAATATCATAATGATTCCGTTGATAAGTACATTGCTGATTTCGTTCCACATCCTTCCTCAGTTTGAATTGTACTGCGTATTTGATGACCTCGTGATCAACAGACCGCTAAATCCCAATCCTCTTTCAATTTCCAGAATATTCAAATCATTATTCAGAAAAGTAGCACCTGTTTAAGTTGCCACATGCGAAGTTGGCACAAAGATGGCGGTTTCACAAATACAACAGTGCTGCCATCTTTGTGTCAAGTCCACATGTGGCAAATACTTTTCGGTGTGTGTGTGTGTGTGTGTGTGTGTGTGTCTGATGCTTTGCACAACATGGTGATGTACAAATTATTTAAGTGATGCATGTATTTTGCAATATTTAAAAAATACAATCCTGCAACTTTGCAACAAAATTTCGTGGAATTTCGATGTAAGTACTATAACCACTTAACGTCACATATTTGTTTAGTCGGTATCACATCGTTTGGAGGTTAGTTATGTTCACATAGGGCGCTTCTAACATTGTTTCCTACCGTAGGGAACCAACACACCAAGAACATTTCGCTACAGTGGGACAATAAAAATCGAAAACTGACGATTATGTAAAGTGTATCTTGTGAATCTTGTGAACAGCCGTCTGGTGATGAACTTGCCAGTTCGAAACCGGTTACGGCGCTATTTGCTTAAATAAATAGCATTGTTAACAGTGGCTGGTTGCTGTCTTCTTCTTTGTAAGAATCAACCTACATTAGTTGTACACAGCCACGGTCTCACCATGTCAACTTTAGACAAAATAGCAACCACAGTTATGGCCAGACGAAAGTAGCTTCATCTGGTTACAACAGTAATCAGCATGCACTTTGGGGTTTATCAGTATAGTTGTCTTCCTTTTGGAGTTGCTAGTCTGACAACTATCTATCAGTGCGTAATTTGGATCAATCAATTTACCACATCCCTCAGTTCATTGATTGCCTTAATGACATCATTACATTGGGTCCATGTGTACACTGCAAGCTAATGGACTTAAATGTTCGATAGATAGTAAGATAGTTGGCAGGCTAGCAACTCCAAAAGGAAGACAACTATACTGATAAACCCCAAAGTGCATGTTGGTTACTGTCGTGACCAGATGAAGCTACATTCGTCGGGCCATAACTGTGGTTTCTTTGATTGCTTGGTGAAGTGACACATAGCAATTGTAACTCATGAAATATTAGTTCACTTTATTACATTACTGAATAAAAGATTTACTTGATACACTTCTTTGCCACAGGAATAATGAATAATTTACAACTGTCACTGGCTAGCAAAGCATCAGTTGGTGGAGTAATATCTGTGCACTAGGAGGAATTTCCTTCATACAGTTCAGGAGGAATTTCTCAGTTATCTGTAGTGGCGAACAGCATACTTTACTGTATGCTTTGACACTAATTACGGAATACGATGCACCAGTATCTGTAAGCAGAATTTCAAAGGTGTGCATGCATGTAAAGCGTAAGAAGCAGTTTTTGTTACAACGTTGTCTCCGGATAAATACTGGGTTCATCGAAACTGACAACTGGTTTCCATCTTGGCTGAACATGTAGGCGTGCTTTCTTTGGCAAAAAACAGCGAAGTGGACCCGCTTCTAACAATGCACACATTGATGATGACGGTACCTACCAGTTACTGTTAGTATAGGGTGTTTCAAAAGGGACTTTACAACTTTGAAAATTCATATAAATTAATTCATAGTACCTACAGAGGTGATTCTAGTGTCAATTTGTAGGAAAATACATCAAGTTTTGTCTCACATAGCTCGCTAGTGCCGAATCGCTCCGTAAGGAGCGCTAGCGGTAGTTGCGTTAAACATGACTGCCTGCACTGGACCCGAGCGTGCTAGCTGTATGTTTTGGTTTGAAGAATCGAACTCGGCGACAACAGTTCAGCAGTGAAAATCCATATCAAACATTGCAACATGTTCGTGATAGCCAGAAACTGAACTTTTTTGTGCACTGAGCAAGAACAAAGTGTACGGCCCCTTTTTTTCCATGAGACAACCATCAATGGGATAGTGTTTCTGGATATGTGACAACTATATTTGATACAATACATCGATGACGGTGACCAAGAATGAAATGTTTACTTCATACAAGATGGTGCACCAACTACCTGGCTGATATCTGGGATTTTCTCAGTGACTGCTTTCCAGGTCAATGGGACCGAGCGAGGTGGCGCAGTGGCAGCACACTGGACTCGCATTCGGGAGGACGACGGTTCAATCCCGTCTCCAGCCATCCTGATTTAGGTTTTTCGTGATTTCCCTAAATCGTTTCAGGCAAATGCCGGGATGGTTCCTACGAAAGGGCACGGCCGATTTCCTTCCCAATCCTTCCCCAACCCGAGCTTGCGCTCCGTCTCTAATGACCTCGTTGTCGACGGGACGTTAAACACTAACCTAACCTAACCAGGTCAATGGATTGTCCGAAATGCTCCAACTGCATGGCCCCCACGTTCCCCGGATCTGACACCACTAGATTTTTTTTTTTTTTTTTTTTTTTTTTTTTTTTTTTTTTTACGGGGATTCATCAAAGATATCATGTTTGTACCTGAACTTAGAGCAAGTATTTACGCCGCCATTGAGCAAGTTACACTTGCTACGCTACAGTGAGTTTGGGAAGAAACTGACTTCCGATTGGATGTGTGTAGGATAACTAACGGAAGCCATATACAACATCTTTAGTTTAAGGTAAAAAAGATTTGAAGTTTTTTCCTACTAAATAACACTAAACCCAGCTCTATATCTTATTTCAATTAATTTATACGAATTTTTAAAGTTGTAAAGTGCTGTTTGACACACCCAGTATAGTTGCTCTTCCAAACAGCAGGCCTTACGAGCAAACCAGTGGCGTCCTTACTTAAAGTTACTCGTACATTAGGTACTGAAGCTATGCACGTCCGTGTGATCCCGCAGTCAAATATTCTATGCATTGATAGAATTGCGAGTTCATAAAATACACAGAAACATAAAGAAAAGAAAAACGAATAATTTAATGAAATGGGTTCTATTCTAACGTCTGTAATTGATGAAGAAGACAGAAAATTATGTTGAATAATGTTTTTTTCAAGAAAGGCCATCTTACATAAACGGGTAGTGGTCCTACGCTATTTAGTTAACATGCAGACAGTAAATAGCCTTAACAAATGCAGCAAAGTTACGTTGAGAGCGATACGAGAATGGTAGCAAAATTCACAAACTAAATAGTCATCAAAGGCTCACGAAAATTAAGTCAATTTCGTGATCACAATACACAAAAAGATTCACCAGCTCAAAATATTTCAGAGTTCAACATCCTGATTCACAAATTAGCACAAGCATTATGAAGATTAGTAACCTATACTCTGCCTATTCTCAATTCCGTAAATCAAACGGCAAAAGCAATAGTCCTACCCTGGAGCACATTCAGACCTCTCGAAATGTGTAGTCCCTTCCGAAGTTAAAGTATGACAGCGGTCGTTCACCGCATGGAAACACTCACCAATATAACTGAATCATGTGCAGTACTACAGACAAGTCTTCCTTCTTCCAGAACTCGCTATAAAGTGTCCAGAATCGCTCCCTCGAGCTCTTCCCTCGAGAAGTCCTAGTCTCCACTTGACTCGCTTAGTGCTCCGCTACTAAATGTTTTTCTACTGGGTGAAGGCCATCCCATCAAAAAGACATCGTCGTTAACATGACATGACTTGATTCAAGCTGACCACATACCGGACTAATGTAATATATTACAACAATGTTTAAATAAGTAAATATCATAAACATTCGGTTGCACTTGGATCATTTGCAATCAGTATAAGTAGTAGTCGATTCACAAATAAATAAGCCAGCACTCCCGCGCAACTGAGCTCACGATGAATGGCAACATATTGCCTTTAAGTATTGTTCAAACAGTTATTTATGCGTTCTTGACAGAAGCGTCATTTGGTTCTCTTTTCAATTGTGGTGTCCGTTAACACATATGAGTCACCACTTTTAAATTAGCACAGTTTTTTTAATAGTACTTGGACTCAATATCTGAATAAAGTTTTTGATAAAATATTAAACTGTTCATTAAATAAATACTCAAGTATGACAAAATATGAGGTACTGGTGCTGCGTTCATTTGCTATGTTAATGTGGAGAGGACGATGTTCTGACAAACATTTGCATAATGGAATAGGTATAAAAGACGTCGTAAACAAATAAATAAAATAGATGCAGATATGTAGCTTCCAGAGATCGTAACTATACTGGAATGGTATCACCTGTGATATCGTCTTGAAATCGGATGAAGCGATTAAAAGTTGTTAATTCAGATTTTCATCGTGTAAACGTTCAAGCAGTGCGATATAAAGATATTGAAATACTATTGTGGTGTCACCGCCAGACACCACACTTGCTAGGTGGTAGCCTTTTAAATCGGCCGCGGTCCACTAGTATACGTCGGACCCGCGTGTCGCCACTGTCAGTGATTGCAGACCGAGCGCCACCACACGGCAGGTCTAGAGAGACTTCCTAGCACTCGCCCCAGTTGTACAGCAGACTTTGCTAGCGATGCTACACTGACACATACGCTCTCATTTGCCGAGACGATAGTTAGCTTAGCCTTCAGCTACGTCATTTGCTACGACCTAGCAAGGCGCCATTATCAATAGATATATAACTTGTGATGCCTGTACCGTCAGACCGATGTACACCACTTCTGGATTAAAGTTAAGTATTACAGCAACTGCGTCCGTTTTTCTAAGTTCTCATTTCCTTGTAATGTTCCAGACCTCACGCCAGTCTGCGTGTAATTAAACGCATGCATTTCGGCCTCCTCTAGCAACACGGTGTTGGCTCTTCTGCCAACACATCAACTATTGTGTCACTGGATGCGCCTCATTTTTCTAAGAGTGCAGTGTAATCAGATTTGAATTAATATTTGATGTGAGTTATTGTCGAATCTCAAAGAGTCGTAACTTGGCCATCGTTAAGGGTGTCTGACCATGTAGGTAGAATAAGGGGAGATGGCGCTACATACTTACGCTGTACCCTGTTTTGAAGCCAGTGGGCGGGGCGTGCCGCCATCTTGGATCCCCCAAAACATTGGCAGACCATTGTTTACAATTTCTTCTTGTTCGTTATGTCTGTCGTGTGCACGTGATATTTATTTTATGTAGTAAATGTTGCACTGTTTTAGTAAACAACACAGCATAAGGAAGGCAACTTCAGATGTTCAAATGGTTCAAATGGCTCTGAGCACTATGGGACTTAACATTTATGGTCATCAGTCTCCTAGAACTTAGAACTACTTAAACCTAACTAACCTAAGGACATCACACAACATCCAGCCATCACGAGGCAGAGAAAATCCCTGACCCCGCCGGGAATCGAACCCGGGAACCCGGGCGTGGGAAGCGAGAACGCTACCGCACGACCACGAGATGCGGGCTTTCAAACGTTTTTCTGGTCTTAAATGCGTATTCGGTACAGTAATACGACACGAAAATACGACGCTTATGGCCTCAGTACTGTAATTCCTTTCTGTTTATGCACTTCGAATACTCGAGAAGAGAAGTACGTGCTATGAAAAGCGTGCTTTCATAATCCATTTCTATTCACTTTCATTGTGTTTGTGTCGATAATTGATAAAGCCAGAACTCCAAAAGTAATGATTGATAGTTTAGAGGCACCGATTTGTATTTGTTGCATTTTCAAGTAAAATGCAAACTTTAAATGTTCAAGTTTGCAAGAACCTTGCCTTACTTCCTTTGGCGTCCCATAATTGTATGCAGATATGACATAAACCAGCCAGCTGTCATGTCAACAAAGTGAAAGATTCGTTAAATTACGAAGGAAAAGTATGGAATTTAAGATTGTCGGGACCATTGTAGTTTACATATCTGCTTTGTTTTTAAATTAAACCTACCAAGTGACATTCAGTGTGGCAAATAACAGCAGTTTACAGCGTAACACAGTGATTAATGTGATGATCTAAATAGCCTGGACATAGATAGGGAACTTTGCTTTAACAAATATGTAACCCTTTAAGTACTTATATTTTAACCACTATAACAGGTCTTCCACACATTTTACTTAAGATTTAATTGACTACATGAAGTTACATGACTTTTATATTAAATTATCGCGTTTTAAAACATTAGTCCCCATTTCCAGAATATTTCTTACCAGGACTTTTCAGTTACTTGGGAATAACCAAACAATGAAAACCAAGTGTATTGCTCACCTCAAGAGAGCTCTTCGCGTTACTGTAAAACTTTACAGTGCATCAGAATTTCAAGTATATATAAGAAAATAGTGCTTAGATGAGTCCACTTACGAATGAAATGTGATTTGTTTAATCATTACACTACAATCAGAAAGATTAGTACAGCAGTAAGCGACGCAAGCTGGCATTTTTTTTATCAAAACACTTCACGACTACACGGGATCAAACTACCAGAAGCGAATGTTTTGGGGTAGCTAACATGGCGGGTCTTCACTTGGGTCGGCTTCAAGTTTGTGACGTCATGACAACTCCTCTTATTTTTACCTCCATGCGTCTGACACTCTTCCATTTCCTGGAGCATGTCCTGCACAAAGGCAATGCGAGATTCAGCCGTCCATATTTCCCGCTCTGGGATTTATTGGTTTCCGGTGACGTGCTCATTGTCCCTGCACCTGGCTGGCCGGAAATGGGCTGGCCACGGCGCGCCCTGTGCACTGGCCCTGCTACCTTTCAGCCACGCAACAAATTCGCCATACTCGTACAGATTCTAAGCGGCCGACTAGCTCGCCTGCCGACGCGTAACGTTACTTGGTCTCGGTGTGGACAGGTCCTACTGCTGTGTGTTTTACGACTGTCTAGAAAAGCCAAAAAGATTGGACCGCCCTTTCTGCTGGAGCTATTTACACGCTTACCAGAATATGAGTAGGCTGACGGCGAGGGAAAAACGATAGTTATTAGAATGAGGAAATAACGCTAGGTTTCTGCAGCTATTTTGGCTTCCTAATCTATATGAGAACGATGAGAATGTTGGCAACGCCAGTTTATTGAGCATTCTGCTGTGTTATTGAGGTGCCTCTGTAACTTTTGTGACTTCAGGTTCAGCATGTATGAATTTCGTGTTACTTTTATGATTTTATACGACTGTACACTCGGCAAAACCGCATATAATGATGGATCCAATAATTATAGTGCTTAAGACCATACCGAAGTGCCCGCAAACGTAATAAAATATAATAAAGTAACGATTATTCATACGAACACTTGTAATTCACATTTTCACCTTGACACTTGAAACGTCAGCTCAACCCTTTGAGGTCTGATGGGCAAGAGCTGTCTGGCTTGGTATATTGCATGAAGTCTGCTTACAGAAGTGATCAGACAATCTACTGCAGATATCTGCCCAATCTTACCATATTGATTATTTTCTGATTACTGGCATCCACAGGCCTGCAATAAGGAGTGTTATTAAATATATTTATTCACAGTCGTGTTTTCAGCCTATTACGCCATTCTTAAGTGACGATTGTAACAACATAAATTCCCCAAGACCCAGCTCAACTTTAAGACCACATTCTCTGATCAAAATTCCTTATAGAAACCAAATTAACGCTTTAAAAAATTCTGTCTCTTCCTACCTCATTATAAACTGCATCAACGCATAATCGTCCCTTTTTAAAGGGCACTGACCTCGTGTCAAGCGCGTTTACATATTACATAAGCACAGCAACACACGAGTTTCATCAGATATACACTCTAAGACAAGAAAAAACGATGCACTACTCATAATATTATCGGAATGGCACGTAAATCGGCAGATATAATCTACATTAACAGACAAACAAATGATTGAAATTTCATAAAAAACGAATGATTTATTCAAAAGAAAGAGATTCACAAATTGAGCAAATCAATAACGCGTTGGTCCATGTCTGTCCCTTGTGGAAGTTTTATTCAGCTTAGCATTTATTGACAGAGTTGACGGATTTCGTCCTGAGGGATATCGTGCCAAATTCTGTCCAATTGATGCGTTAGACCGAGAGGGTTGGAGGGTCCCGCCCTTAATGTTCCAAACGTTCTCAACTGGGAGAGATCCGACGACCTTGCTGGCCAAGTTAGGGAAGACAAGCAGCAGAAACTGTGGCCGTGTGCGGACGGCCATTATCTTGCTGAAATGTAAGCCCAGCACGGTTTGCCACGAAGGGCAACAATATGGGGCGAAGAATATCGTCCAGGCCGTTTTCAGACGCGTCTTCCACCTGGAATCTCATTCACTGGGGAAGAACTGTCATCAGCGATGAGTCCCGCTTCGAAATGAGACCGATGACCAGCGAAGAAGTGTATGGAGACACTAAGGGACTAAACGGCGAGGTCATCAGTCCCTCGGTCAAGAGTTATTTCATCTGGAGTTATGACGTCAACCAGAAAAGCGATCGGATGATGGGAGTACGTAGGAGTGGTAAAATTGAGGTACTGAAGGAACTGCTGCTGCCAAAGCTTAGAAATAATTTGTGGAGGAGTAAAAGTATACAGATCAGGCCGATACGTAGGTCAGAGCAGACGAGAGGCCTCCAAGGGATCGTCTGTGGAAATGGAAAGAAAGGAAGGAAGATTAGAGTTTAACGTCCCGTCGACAGCAACACCAGTAGAGATGGAGTAGGAGCTCGCATTAGGGAGGGATGCGGAAGGAAACTGACCCGTTTGCAAAGGAACCGACCGTTCTACCATTTGCCTTGAATGATTTAGGGAAATCACGGAAAACTCTGCCGCAAACGAACCCCTGCCGAAACAATTAAGGACGAAGATAGATAGAGAATAAAGGACGCTTTCTAGTCGGGAGATTCATACTAGTAAAAGAAGGGTAAAAATGTAATGGGGACCGGTTCTAGGCGCTACAGTGTGGAACCGCGCGACCGCTACGGTCACAGGTTCGAATCCTGCCTCGGGCATGGATGTGTGTGATGTTCTTAGGTTAGTTAGGTTTAAATGGTTCTAAGTTCTAGGGGACTGATGACCTCAGAAGTTAAGTCCCATAGTGCACAGAGCCATTTGAACCATTTTGTAATGGGCACCAGTTGTTTCGCGGGAGAAATAATGAATGCAGCAGGAGTCTGTGCGTCAGGCGAGTGTCCCTTGGGGCTCTGCACGAGATGGGAATCATCCCTCCATCAGCCACCCCATCCCCGACGGAGGGGGGGGGGGGGGGAGGATGTCATGAATTAGAGTTCTAAAACTCGATTTTACAACAATTAATTTTTTTTAATCCATAGACTTTAAACTAGGCCTTATATACATTTTATCCTGACAACGGGACTCAAAATGGCTTTAAAATGCACTCTGCACTCGTAGTCACACCCACATTTGGGAAACTGCTTGCTTCAGCGGAATTATTGTGGCTGTAAAGAGCCTTTCATCCAGATATCTTTCACTGACAGCTTTATTTTTGGATGAAATCTCTAACTTAGGCTGCTAACTTCGGTACACAGGAGGTAGCAAAACTGTGTGTAAGAAACTTAGACTTCATGGGAACAATGTAGAGGCAATCAGGCATATTGTGTTGGCAATTTTCGCAAACTATCAACCGACCAAACAGCAGTACATTGTATTAGCATGCAGGACGATTCAAGTAAATACAACATAATGACTGAAACTTGTCTACTTTTATAGTTTACACCTTTAGTTAGTCTTGCTAGGATGGGTAGGGTTTTTACAAACTGTGTGCGGTCGCATGAAGAGCTGGCCGCAGTTTGCGAACAACTGAATGCGCTTTTGGCTATAATCACTCACCTTCAGGCAGCTGCCTCGGAGTGTAGCGCTGGCGGAGAATCTGGTACGTCGCGTGGGACAGCTCAGATATCGCTTGTTTCCCATGGGCTCTGCCACCGAGGCGCTTGCTAGTGTAGCCGACGTGGTGGATCCGCCCTCACAGCAGAGAGAGTGGCGGGTGATAAAAAGTTCGCTTGGTTCGAGACGGTGGGCCAGTGTGGAGACTGTTCGTCTCAATCTGTGAGTAGACAGGAGACTGCTCCTTTAGCAGGGTCCGAGCAGGCACATGGTGGAGGAGTTTACTAGTTATCGGGGGCTCCAAAATTAGGCATGTTATGGAGCCCCTTAGGCAGATAACGTTCAGGGCTTTGAGGAAAGCCAATGTGCACTCTGTATGTTCACCGAGGGGCCTCATCCGAGATGTGGAGGCTGCCTTGCCTGAGGCTATCGAGCGCGCAGGGTGCAGTCGTCTTCAAGTTGTGGCTCACTTCGGCACCAACGACGCCTGTCGCATGGGTTCTAAGGTGATCCTCAGTTCTTGAAGGCGGATGGCGGAAAAAGCTAAAGGGTGCCGCCCTCTCATGTGGGATGCAAGAAGAGCTCGCAATTAGCATCATTGTTCCCAAAGTTCTACATCTACATCTACATGGATACTCTGCAAATTACATTTAAGTGCTGGCAGAGGGTTCATCGAACCATCTTCACAATTCTCTATTATTCAAATCTCGCATAGCGCGCGGAAAGAATGAACATCTACACTACTGGCCATTAAAATTGCGCGCAGTCCGGAACCGCGCGGCTGCTACGGTCGCAGGTTCGCATCCTGCCTCGGGCAGGGCTGTGTGTGATGTCCTTAGGTTAGTTCGGTTGAAGTAGTTGTAAGTTCTAGGGGACTGATGACCACAGATGACATAGTGCTCAGAGCCATTTGAACCATTAAAATTGCTACACCAAGAAGAAATGCAGATGATAAACAGGTATTCATTGGACAATTATATTATACTAGAAATGACATGTAATTACATTTTCCCATAGTGCTCAGAGCCATTTGAACCATTAAAATTGCTACACCAAGAAGAAATGCAGATGATAAACAGGTATTCATTGGACAATTATATTATACTAGAAATGACATGTAATTACATTTTCACAAAATTTGGGTGCATAGACCCTGAGAAATCAGTACCCAGAACAACCACCTCTGCCCGTAATAACGGCCTTGATACGCCTGGGCATTGAGTCAAAAAGAGCTTGGATCGTGTGTTCAGGTACAGCTGCCCATGCAGCCTCAACACGATACCACAGTTCATCAAGAGTAGCGACTGGCGTATTGTGACGAGCCAGTTGCTCGGCCACCATTGACCAGACGTTTTCAGTTGGTGAGAGATCTGGAGAATGTGCTGGCTAGGGCAGCAATCGAAATTTTTTCTGTATCCAGAAAGGCCCGTACAGGACCTGCATCAAGCGGTCGTGCATTATCCTGCTGAAATGTAAGGTTTCGCAGGGATCGAAAGAAGGATAGAGCCACGGGTCCTAACACATATGAAATGTAACGTCCACTGTTCAAAGTGCCGTCAATGTGAACAAGAAGTGACCGAGACGTATAACCAATGGCACCCCATACCATCACGCCCAGTGATACGCCAATATGGCGATGACGAATACACGCTTCCAATGTGCGTTCACCGCGATGTTGCCAAACACGGATGCGACCATCGTGATGCTGTAAACAGAACCTGGATTCATCCGAGAGAACGACGTTTTGCCATTCGTGCACCCAGTTTCGTCGTTGAGCACACCATCGCAGGCGCTCCTGTCTGTGATGCAGCGTCGAGGGTAACCGCAGCCATGGTCTCCGAGCTGATAGTCCATGCTGCTGAAAACGTCGTCGAACTGTTAGTGCAGACGGTTTTTTCTTGCAAACGTCCCCATCTGTTGACTCAGGGATCGAGACGTGGCTGCACGATCCGTTACAGCCATGCGGATAAGATGCCTGTCATCTCGAGTGCTAGTGCTACGAGGCCGTTGGGATCCAGCACGGCATTCCGTATTACCCTCCTGAACCCACCGATTCCATATTCTAACAGTCATTGGATCTCGACCAACGCGAGCAGCAATGTCGCGATACGATAAACTGCAATCGCGATAGGCTACAATCCGACTTGTGTCCTGCCAATAAAACGCAGTCTTTGGTTAGACTTCCAACGTGATGGTACGCATTTCTCCTCCTTACACGAGGCATCACAACAACGTTTCACCAGGTAACTCCGGTCAACTGCTACTTGTGTATGAGAAATCGGTAGGAAACTTTCCTCATGTCTGCACGTTGTAGGCGTCGCCACCGGCGCCAACCTTGTGTGAATCCTCTGAAAAGCTAATCATTTGCGTATCAAAGCATCTTCTTCCTGTCGGTTAACTTTCGCGTCATCTTCGAGGTGTAGCAATTTTAAAGGCCAGTAGTGTATATCTTTCCGTACGAGCTCTGATTTCCCTTATTTTATCGTGGTGATTGTTCCTCCCTATGTAGGTCGGTGTCAACAAAGTATTTCCGCATTCGGAGGAGAAAGCCGCTCGGTATTAGCCGAGCGGTCTAGGGAGCTGCAGTCGTTTACTGTGCGGCTGGAGGTTCGAGTCCTCCGTCGAGCATGGGTGTGTGTGTTTGTCCGTAGGATAATTTAGGTTAAGTACTGTGTAAGCTTAGGGACTGATGACCTTAGCAGTTAAGTGCCATAAGATTTCACACACATTTGAACATTTTCGGAGGAGAAAGTTGGTGATTGGAATTTCGTGAGAAGATTCCGTCGCAACGAAAAACGACTTTCTTTTAACGATTTCCAACCCAAATCCTGTATCATTTCTGTGACACTCTCTCCCATATTTCGCGATAATACAAAACGTGCTGCCTTTCGTTGAACTTTTTCGATGTACTCCGTCAGTCCTATCGGGTAAGCATCCCACACCGCGCAGCAGTATTCGAAAAGAGGACGGACAAGCGTAGTGTAGGCAGTCTCCTTAGTAGATCTGTTACATTTTCTCAGTGTCCTGCCAATAAAACGCAGTCTTTGGTTAGACTTCCAAACAACATTTTCTATGTGTTCTACATCTACATCTACATCCATACTCCCCAAGCCACCTGACGGTGTGTGGCGGAGGGTACCTTGAGTACCTCAATCGGTTCTCCCTTCTACTCCAGTCTCATATTGTTCGTGGAAAGAAGGATTGTCGGTATGCCTCTGTGTGGGCTCTAATCTCTCTGATTTTATCCTCATGGTCTCTTCGCGAGAATTACGTAGGAGGGAACAATATACTGCTTGACTCCTCGGTGAAGGTATGTTCTCGAAACTTCAACAAAAGCCCGTACCGAGCTACTGAGCGTCTCTCCTGCAGAGTCTTCCACTGGAGTTTCTCTATCATCTCCGTAACGCTTTCGCGATTACTAAATGATCCTGTAACGAAGCGCGCTGATCTCCGTTGGATCTTCTCTATCTCTTCTATCAACCCTATCTGGTACGGATCCCACACTGCTGAGCAGTTTTCAAGCAGTGGGCGAACAAGCGTACTGTAACCTATTTCCATTGTTTTCGGGTTGCATTTCCTTAGGATTCTTCCACTGAATCTCAGTCTGGCATCTGCTTTACCGACGATTAATTTTATACGGCCATTCCATTTTAAATCACTCCTAATGCGTACCCCAAAAAAATGGTTCAAATGGCTCTGAGCACTATGCGACTCAACTGCTGAGGTCATCAGTCGCCTAGAACTTAGAACTAATGAAACCTAACTAACCTAAGGACATCACACACATCCATGCCCGTGGCAGGATTCGAACCTGCGACCGTAGCGGTCGCTCGGTTCCAGACTGTAGCGCCTTTAACCGCACGGCCACTCCGGCCGGCAATGCGTACTCCCAGATAATTTATGGAATTAACTGCTTCCAGTTGCTGACCTATATTGTAGCTAAATGATATGGGATCTTTCTTTATATGTATTCGCAGCACATTACACTTGTCTACATTGAGATTCAATTGCCATTCCCTGCACCTTGCGTCAATTCGCTGCAGATGCTCCTGCATTTCAGTACAATTTTCCATTTTTACAATCTCTCGATGTACCACAGCATCATCCCAAAAAAGCCTCAGTGAACTTCCGATGTCATCCACAAGGTCATTTATGTATATTGTGTCCTACGACACTCCCCTGCGGCACACCTGAAATCACTCTTACTTCGGAAGACTTCTCTCCATTGAGAATGACATGCTGCGTTCTGTTATCTAGGAACTCTTCAATCCAATTAAAGTTGTTTGTAATTGTAGTATCTAGATATTTAGTTGAATTTACGGCCCTTGGATTTGACTAATTTATCGTGTAACAGAAGTTTAACGGATTCCTTTCAGCACTCATGAGGATGACCTCACACTTTTCGTTATTTAGGATCAACTGCCACTTTTCGCACCATTCAGATATCTTTCCTATATCGTTTTGCAATTTGTTTTGATCTCCTGACGACTTTATTAGTCGATAAACGACAGCGTCATCTGCAGACAATGTAAGACGGTTGCTCAGATTGTCTCCAAAATCGTCTATATAGATAAGAAACAGCAAAGGGCCTATAACACTACCTTGGGGAACGCCAGATATCACTTCTGTTTTGCTCGATGACTTTCCGTCAGTTACTACGAACTGTGACCTCTCTGGCAGGAAATCACAAATCCAGTCACATAACTGAGACGATATTCCATAAGCACGCAATTTTAATACGAACCGCTTGTGTGGTACAGTGTCAAAAGCCTTCCGGAAATCCAAGCTAGTTCGGCAGCCCACACTCAGTGGAAAGATCTTAGACCTTATAGCTACAAATAGACCGGATATTACGGATAACGTCAGTATAGATACGGGGATTAGCGATCATGATGTCGTTATAGGAACTATTGTTACGAAAGTTAGTAAATCAGTTAAGAAGGCTAGGGTAGTATTTCTGCTAGAAAGAGCAGGTAAGCCGTTGTTAGCATATGAGAAAAGAAATCACTTAGCTCCAGTAAGGTGGACTAGAGGAATAATGGACAAAGTTTAAGCAGATTGCAAATCGTCGTCTGGAGAGTTAAGTGTCTAGTAAGTAGACTAGGGGCCAACGGCCTTGCCGCAGTGGTAACACCGGTTCTCGTCAGATCACCGAAGTTAAGCGCTGTCGGGCTGGGCTAGCACTTGGATGGGTGACCATCTAGTCTGACGAGCGCTGTGGGCAAGCGGGGTGCACTCAGTTCTTGTGAGGCAAACTGAGGAACTACTTGATTGAGAAGCAGCGGCTCCGGTCTCGGAAAATGACATACGGCCGGGAGTGCGGTGTGCTGACCACATGCCCCTCAATATCCGCATCCAGTGACGCCTGTGGGCTGAGGATGACACGGCGACCGGTCGGTACCTTTGGGCCTTCATGGCCTGTTCGGGAGGAGTTAGTTGGTTAAGTAGATTAAGGACGGAAAAGACTCACCACTGATTAATAACGAGATGTGGAAAATGTTGAGGAAGCAGTGGCTGTTGAACTGTCTATTCAAAAGAGAAGACACAAATGGCGACAGGCAAAGATTAGTAAACAATCGTGCGTCTGCGAAAAGGTCTATGCGCGAAGCACACAACTACTATCACCTCACCAAGAGATCTGTCAGAGAATACGAGAAAATTTTTGAACAATGTAAAATCGCTGAGTGGGTCTGAGGCTTCCATCCAGCCACTTGTTAACCAGTCCGGTGTGGCAGTCGAAGACAGCAGAACGAAAGCCGAAGTTTTAAATTTCACATTCAAGAAATAGTTCACGCTGGAGAATCGTACAAACATACCGTCGTTTGACCATCGAAAAGACTGCCGTATGGACGGCATAGTAATAAGCACCCCTGGTGTGGCGAAACAACTGAAGAAATTGAAGCCGGCCGCGGTGGCCGAGCGGTTCTAGGCGCTCCAGTCAGAAGCCGCGCTGCTGCTACGGTCGCAGGTTCGAATCCTGCCTCGGGCATGGGTGTGTGTCATGTCCTTAGGTTAGTTAGGTTTAAGTAGTTCTAAGTTCTAGGGGACTAATGACCACAGCAGTTGAATCCCATAGTGCTCAGAGCCATTTGAACCATTTTTGAAGAAATTGAAAACAAATAATTCACCAGGTGCGGATGGACTCCCAGTTCGGGTTTTCAAAGAGTATTCTGCGGCATTGGCCCCTTACTTAGCTTGCAATCATCACAAATCTCTCGCCCAGCGCAAAGTCCCAAGCGGCTGGAAAAAAGAGCAGGAGACTCCAGCGTATAAGAAGGGCAAAAGAATGGACGCGAAAAATTACAGACCAATATCCCTAACATCGATTTGCTGCAGAATCCTTCAACATATTTTTAGTTCGAATGTACTAAACTTTGTTGAGACTGAGAAGCTTATGTCCACACATCAGTATGGTTTTAGAAAGCATCGCTCGTGTGAAAATCAGCTTGCCCTTTACTCACATGATATACTGCGAACTGTCGATCAAGAGCAACAGCCAGATTCCATATTTCTAGATCTACATCTACATGGATACTCTGCAAATCACATTTAAGTGCCTGGCAGAGGGTTCATCGAACCACCTTCACTATTCTCTATTATTCCAATCTCGTATACCGCGCGGAAAGAACGAACACCTTTATCTTTCCGTATGATCCCTTATTTTATCGTGGTGATCGTTTCTCCCTACAAAATATTTTCGCATGCTGAGGAGAAAGTTGGTGATTGGAATTCCGTGAGAAGATTCCGTCGCAACGAAAAACGCCTTTCTTTTAATGATGTCTAGCCCAGATCCTGTATCACTTCTGTGACACTCTCTCCCATATTTCCCGATAATGCAAAACGTGCTTCCCTTCTTTGAACTTTTGATGTACTCCGTCAGTCCTATCTCGTAAGGATCCCACACCGCGCAGCAGTATTCTAAAAGCGGACAGACAAGCATAGTGTATGCAGTCTCCTTAGTAGATCTGTTACATTTTCTAACTGTCCTGCCAATAAAACGCAGTCTTTGGTTTGCCTTCCCCACGACGTTTTCTATGTGTTCCTTCCAATTTAAGTTGTTCAGAAAGCGTTTGACACGGTGCCCCATTGCAGGCTGTTAAAGAAGGTACACCGAACGAGGTGGCGTAGTGGTTAGCACACTGGACTCGCATCCGGGAGGACGATGGTTCAATCCCGCGTCCGGCCATCCTGATTTAGGTTTTCCGTGATTTCCCTAAATCGCTCCAGGCAAGTGGCGGGACGGTTCCTTTGAAAGGCCACGGCCGACTTCGTTCCCCGTCCTTCGCTAATCCGATGAGACTGATGACCTCGCTGTCTGGTCTCCTCCCTCAGAACAACCCCCCCCCCCCCCCCAAAGAAGATATGAATATACCCAATAATCTCATAGATAAATGAGTGGCTCGAAGACCCCTTAAGTTACAGAACCCAGCACGCTGTTCTCGACAGCGACTGTTCATCAGAGACAGAGAAGTAAGACAGGACCGCTGTTGTTCTCTGTATACAAAAATGATTTGGCGGACGGGGTGGACAGCAATCTGCGGTTGGTTGCTGATGATGCTGTGGTGTGCGGTAAGGTGTCGAAGTTGAGTGACTGGAGGAGGATATGAGATGACTTAGATAAAATTTCTAGTTGGTGTGATGAATGAGGAAGATTGTTGCGGATTATGAAAAACAAACCAGTATTGTTCGGATACAGCATTAGTAGTGTCCTGTTTGACACTGTCACTCGTTTAAATATCTGGGCGTAACATTGCAAAGCGTCATGAAATGTATCGAGCACGCGAGGACTGTAGTAATCGAGTGGTCGACTTCCGTTTGTTGGAAGGATCCTAGGAAAGTGTGATTCATCTAGAAAGGAGACCGCTTATAAGACACAAGTGCGATCTATTTTTGAGAACTGCTGGAGTATTTGGGATCGGTACCAGGTCGGATTAAAGTAAGACATCGAAGCAATTCAGCGACTATCTGCTAGATTTGTTACTGGTAGGTACGAACAACACGCAAGATGCTTCGAGAACTCAAATTGGATCCCTGCAAGGAAGGCGACGTTCTTTCCGACAAAGACTATTGAGGAAATTAAGAGAACTGGCGTTTGTAGGTGGCCACATAAGAATTCTGTAGCTTTCAACATACACTACTGGCCATTAAAATTGCTACACCACGAAGATGACGTGCTACAGACGTGAAATTTAACCGACAGGAAGAAGATGCTGTGATATGCAAATCATTGGCTTTTCAGTGCATTCACACAAGGTTGGCGCCGGTAGTGACACCTACAACGTGCTGACATGAGGAAAGCTTGCAACGGATTTCTCATACACAAACAGCAGTTGACCGGCGTTGCCTGGTGCCTCGTGTAAGGAGGAGAAATGCGTACCATCACGTTTCCGACTATCACGATTGCGGTTTATCGTATCGCGACATTGCTGCTCGCGTTGGTCGAGATCCAATGATTGTTAGCAAAATATGTAATCGGTGGGTTCAGGAGGGTAATACGGAACGCCGTGCTGGATCCCAACGGCCTCGTATCACTAGCAGTCGAGATGGCAGGCATCTTATCCGCATGGCTGTAACGGATCGTGCAGCCACGTTTCGATCCCTGAGTCAACAGATGGGGACGTTTCCAAGACAACAAACATCTGCACGAACAGTTCGACGACGTTTGTAGCAGCATGGACTATCAGCTCGGAGACTATGGCTGCGGTTACTTTCGACGCTGCATCACAGACAGGAGAGCCTGCGATGGTGTGCTCAACGACGAACCTGGGTGCACGAATGGCGAAACGTCATTTTTTCGGATTAATCCAGGTTCTGTTTACAGCGTCATGATGGTCGCATCCGTGTTTGGCGACATCGCGGTGAACGCACATTGGAAGCGTGTATTCGTCATCGACATACTGGTGTATCACCCGGCGTGATGGTATGGGGTGCCATTGGTTATACGTCACGGTCACCTCTTGTTCGCATTGACGGCACTTTGAACAGTGGACGTTACATTTCAGATGTGTTACGACCCGTGTCTCTTCCCTTCATTCGATCCCTGCTAAACCCTACATTTCAGCAGGATAATGCCCGACCGCATGTAGGTACTGTACGAGCCTTTCTGGATACAGAAAATGTTCGCCTGCTGCCCTGGCCAGCACATTCTCCAGATATCTCACCAATTTATAACGTCTGGTCAATGATGGCCGAGGAACTGGCTCGTCACAACACACCAGTCACTACTCTTGATGAACTGTGGTATCGTGTTGAAGCTGCATGAATAGCTGTACCTGTACACGCCATCCAAACTCTGTTTGACTCAATGCCCAGGCGTATCAATGTCGTTATTACGGGCAGAGGTGGTTGTTATGGGTACTGATTTCTCAGGATCTATGCACCCAAACTGCGCGAAAATGTAATCAAATGTGAGTTCTAGTATAACATATTTGTCCAACGAATACCCGTTTATCATCTGCAGTTCTTCTTGGTGTAGCAATTTTAATGGCCAGTAGTGTATATTGCGCCTAAGGATCACGAAGAAAAGATACGAGAAGTTAGGGCTCGTACGGAGGCATATCGACAGTCATTTCTCCCACGTTCTGTTTGCGAATTGAACAGGAAAGGAAATAACCGGTAGTGGTAGGGGGTACACTCCTTCATGTGCCGTAAAATGGACTGCCGAGTATTGACGTAGACCTATCTACATAAGCAATCACTGCCAGAACGTGCTACGAATACAATTAAGCCTACAGTCAGATTTCTTGCAAACCATGATTTACTTTGGAAGTGTCTTGCTGGGAAAACTGAGAATGCCAATGAAAGCCTAAATAATTGAACTTGGATTAGATGCTCATTTGGGACATTATGTGGGCTAAATATACTATAAATTGATGTCTAAGGTGCATTTTTATATTCGAATCAGGTAAATAATGGCAGAATTGACGTGTTGCAGGGAGTTGGTGCAAATGCAGGTGTGTTTACTGCAAAAGCCTTTTATGTCATCGATCAGAGCAGGATCAACATTTTCGTCTACGTCCCCCTTTAAGAGGCGCATTGCATACACTGTTCAACAGAGCGCTGCATTGAAAACGGAAAATAGGATGCGGCAGAGAAAGAGGCAAACCGAATCTAAAAGCAATTAAAACAGAGTAAAAGAGGGATGAAAAAGGCAGCCGACAAAAGAGGTAGCCAGGTCGTCCAGTGGGGCCGTATCGTCGTTCACTTTGGCCGACCGTTGAAGCTCGTCCACAGCAGCCGAGTAACATCCCACAGACGGCAGGCCGTTAATCAGTCGCGAGGCAACTTAACTGCTGGACTGGACAACGGACACTGATTAGTACTTTCTAGAAAATGCGTACCTAAACGACACAAAGAACGACGCTAAAGCAAAATGAATTCTGGGTCAGTCCTATACCAAGCAAACGAATCCGTCTAGGAGAATTTAATCAGTTACGTGAATAACTGAGGAGGGACACAGGAAAAGCTTTTGAACTACCACAGGATGAATATGGATACATTTCAGTACATCCTTACAGCTACTCAGCATGTAATTTCAGGGAAACTATACAAACTGTGGAAGATTTCTCTTTAACATTTATTTAACTTGCATACGCATTTAACGGTTACAAATGAAAAAAATACTGTACAGCAGTAGTCTTGTAATAATATTCTGAAAGTGTATTACAAAACAGTTCACGAAAAATATATAACAAAGAAGAGCTCTTTGTGGTACCTGCAACCGCAACAGATAAAGCATTTCGCTTATGAATCTGTACTGTTGCCTGCGAAATTCGGTATAGAGACCAAAGTCGGTATAGAGACCGTTTCATTTGCGTCAGTGTAATGAACGTTTGCAGCATTTTTATCGCGTTATCTTGGAGTAAACTGTTCCTCCTGACGAAACAATGCCCCCAGGAGATGTGTATGCAGAATATTCACTGCTTAATAACAGAAGAAAAATGATGTAAACATAGAACGCTGGTAAACACAACACGCTGTTCTTCATCAAGAAGAGCCTGATGCAGTTTATGACGAACTGCAAGCTTTTGTAGGTAGGTATATTCTTTAAAATAGTTGCTGGCTCATCAAAAACATGTGACCGCAGTCGTTCTTCAAAGCAGCGCTGCTGGCAAACAGTTTCAGATTTTCCTGCTTTATTGCAAGGAATAGGTCATCACATGTATCTAGCTGTGGTCTGCGTCTGCTGCTGCTATTTCGTGTCGGACGATTAGGTGGAGCTTCCATGGTTCTCGGCGCCGAAATTGATGGCCGAGGACAATCTGTTGGCGGCGGGCTGTTGGACCGAACCTTCAAATGACGTAGACGGATTGCTCATTGGAGATGCATATGGCGTACCAGGCACAAGTTCTCCTTCTTTTGGTATATCAGGTATAAAATGGTTTTCTAGTTTAAAGTCAGCAGTTCGTGATATTGCTTTCATGGAAGCCACCGAGCCTTCTGTGTTCAATAGTGTCCTTTAAAAAGCGTGAAAGTGTGGCCATGATGAAATTTCCTATAGCGGAGTCTCGTCTCCACCCCTTCGTTGGATTCTCTACGAAAAAGTCCCTTGTGCTGTACCATTTCTTCTTTACCACATCAACTGAAATAAAAGAAAATGTAATAAGTTCATAACTAGACAAGAGCAGTTGTTGATGTTTGTAGGCCACAAGTCTACAGAGCTAGTTCCACACCTGGGATGCAAAGGCATGCATTCCCAAGGAGGGCACGTAGCGCTCCCACCGTTCGTTCTTACTGCACTTATTTTGTGTAGCGAGCCTTTGCGCGAAGTCGGTTAAAAGTGAGGTGAGTGGTCCGTGAAGCAAGTCGCTTGAGACATTGCACGTCTCTTCGACGAACCTCGATCCTGAAAACGTGTTGCTTTGATTCAACGGTCGGAAGGGGGCGGGGGAAATGCAATCTGACAGAGAAAGAAGGTGGCAGCTGAGGAGAACTATTACCAGTTGGTTCTTCGAGGTGCCCGGTGTGATAATTGGTCCAGCGGGCGGTAACGAGGAAGTGACAGGATCACAGGAAAATGGTCAGTGTCACAAGGGATCAATTATCGGCCTTAATTTTAGGAAGAGATTTCAGAAGATGTACGTTTAGAGCATAGCATTACATGGAGGTATATAACAGACTGTGGGAAAACCGGAAAATAAGGGAATCGAAGTATTTAAGATGTGGTTTGGACCAATATTGAAAATTAGGGCCGGCCGAAGTGGCCGTGCTGTTCTAGGCGCTGCAGTCTGGAACCACGAGACCGCTACGGTCGCGGGCATGGATGTGTGTGATGTCCTTAGGTTAGGTTAGGTTTAAGTAGTTCTAAGTTCTAGGGGACTAATGACCTCAGAAGTTGAGTCCCATAGTGCTCAGAGCCATTTGAAAATTATGTGAAATGATAAGATAAGAAATGAGAAGCTTCTCTGCAGAATCGGCGAGGTGAGAAGCAAGTGGAAAACATTCACAAGAAGAAGGGACAGGATGATAGGACGTGTGTTGACACATCAGTGGTACTTAAGGATGTTGTAGAACTATAGTGAAAGACAGAGATTACGTTATACAGTATACAAAAAAATAATTGAGGAAATCGGACGCAGCAGGTTGATACAGGAGCTGAATTCGTGTCGAGCCGCATAAAACAAGTAAGATGACTCCACTGATGACAATAAAGGTTCTGTCAACGAGTACTTTCTCAACAAAAATATATGTAACTGCTATTGCTACTTTAGCTGGATGTATGCAGAACTTGTTGTATATCTTCCTCCTGCCACGTTGATAACAACTAATAAATACGGAAGTTAAAATGATGATGAGACTGCGTAAGAGAAAATAATATACAACTCAGTTATATGGAATGCGTCCTGCGCCTCACAAACTAACCATACTGCCGAGTCTGTTCGCGTGGATAATGGTTACGGTAGGTTAGATAATATTGTCACGTAGAAGAAGTTGTAATTAGATGAATGACGAACACTAACTTCGCTTAACGAAAGTTTATTCAGCACTTGCACATACAAGAGCGCGGAGCGAACTGCCTCCGGCCAAAACACATACAGTATATATACAGCTACAGAACATTCCAGTACAATGATTCTTGACATTTGTGGATACTTCTAAATGCACTCGAACCGAATATAGAAATTAAAGTGGTGCAGTCGAGGTGAGTTTTGAAATCACGACCCTCCATTCAACAGTTTAGTATCATAACCACTACACCGCGGTACTACTCAGCATCTTCTACGACAACATATACTTCTTTGAAATAGATACATAGTGTGGATATACTCAAGGATGTAAAACATATCATAAACAAGAATATGAAATAAATATTTACAAGGAAAGCGATATACTAATATCACTTCACAGGTCTAAAGTTAAAGGGCCTACATGTATGTGGAATAAGTAGAAGACATAACTAACTAAAAATAAATAAAAAGAGAATCTGAAACATATTTTCATTTGAGAAGAACTAAAAAAACTTGTCACTAAAATGGTAAGTTTACAATACACTAAGGTCCATATGATAACTGTAATGCTATTGTAGCCATGCATCATCAAACAGGAAATCAGCTTGTAACATGTATTTACATTCATCACTTTACTGCACTGAACGTATGCAGAAGTTAGATTTGAGGTAGCATTCTCGTTATTTGGTATTATTAATAACATATAAACAAGTGGTTCACTAAGAAATTGGTTAATGAAGTAGGTGTTGACCAGCAATAAATCCTTAACACTCTTTTTTAAACGGAACTTCTTTAGCAGCTAAACTTTTTATGACTGCTTGCAGGTTATGAAAATGTGTGTTTCTGAATAATCTACACCTTTCTGGACCAAAGTTCTTAAGTAACAGAACTCAGTATGTTGTCCTCAATTCCTCGATGGTGAGTGTTCATTGGAGGACAGGGTATCGTCAGGAGTGTCGCAGGGAGGTGTGATAGGAGCGCTGTTGTTCTCTACATAAATAATTCATTTGACGGGCAGGGTGGGCAGCAATCTGCGGTTGTTTGCTGATGATGCCGTGGTGTACGGTGAGGTGTCGAAGTTGAGTAACTGTAGGAAGATACAAGTCGACTTAGACAAAATTTACAGTTGTTGTGATGAAAGGCAGGTAGCCCTAAATGTGGAAAAATGCAAGTTAATGCGGATGAATAAGAACAAACCTGTAATGTTTGGATACAGTGTTGCTAGTGTCCTGCTTGACACAGTCAAGTCGTTTAAATATCAGGACATAACATCGCAAAGTGATATGAAATGGAACGAGCGTGTGAGGATTGTAGTAGGAAAAGCGAATGGTCGAATTCGGTTTATTTGGAGAAATTTAGGAAAGAGTGGTTCACCTGTAAAGGAGACAGCATACAGGACGCTGGTACGACCTGTTCTTGAGTACTGCTCGAGTGTTTGGAATCCGCACCAGGTCGGATTGAAGGAAAACATCGAAGCAATGCAGAGGCGGATTGCTAGATTTGTTACCTGTAGTTTGAACAACACATAAGTATTACGGAGAAGCTTCGGGAACCCAAATGGGAATTCCTGGAGGGAAGACGACGTTTTCTTCGAGAAACGCTGTTGAACTAACTGCCGATTGCCGCCAACATATATTGCGCGTAAGGACCACGAAGATAAGATACGAGAAATTTGGGCCCATACAGAGGCATACGGAAATTTCTGAGGATCTACGTTTGTAGAACGGAATTGTATGTTAATGAAACATGGACTATGGGAAAACCGGAACAGAAGAGAATCGAAGCATTTGAGACGTGGTGCTGCAAACGAAGCCGGCCGGAGTGGCCGTGCTGTTCTAGGCGCTACAGTCTGGAACCGAGCGACCGCTACGGTGGCAGGTTCGAATCCTGCCTCGGGCATGGATGTGTGTGATGTCCTTAGGTTAGTTAGGTTTAATTAGTTCTACGTTCTAGGCGACTGATGACCTCAGAAGTTAAGTCACATAGTGCTCAGTGCCATTAGAACCATTTTTTGCTGCAAACGAATGTTGAAAATTAGGTGGACTGATAAGGTAAGGAATGAGGAGATTCTGCGTATGCGTAGAATCGGAGAGGAAGGGAATATGCGGAAAACACAGATAAGGAGAAGGGACAGGATTATAGGACATCTTTTAAGATATCAGGGAATGACTTCCATGGTACTAGGTCAGGGCCGGCCAGAAAGTCTGCACGCGTGCGGTGCTCCTGCACATGTGCAACTTCCGGGTCACAGCGTGCACGCCGCAGCCGTCGACGTTCATGTAGTGCATGTTTCTACGCACAGATGTCGCTTTATCCACTTGCTGGGATACTCTGTACCGGCGCATTCTAGTGCTCTTTCCACAGCTTGCAAGCCAACCATGGGAAGGTATTTCACGTATTAAACATTTAAAATACTGTCACAGTCTACTCATTGAGACGTCTACTTTTATGTTAACAGTTTAACCCCCAGTTAACAACCGTGGTTTTTTTTTTTTTTTTTTTAAGGCAGCTTGACTGACGGCACGTAAATACGCGTAATGTTTTTGATATAGTATTTAAGAAAGAGAGCACTTACCGACTTCCAACGAACCTTATTCATGATTTCAAATAACATTAAACTAAGGCAAGGTTTCCTATAACTAATTCTCGGTGCCCTCAGTTACACCCACATAATTTATGTCTCACTGACCTCTGAACAGAATAACCGCAGACCTCTCGATGATCACCTGTTATTTCAATACCATTATTGCTATATCTTTCATCAGTTACGTCTGAAATCTGCATATAACCGACAATTAGATGAATGTTATGTTTTATCGACTTCAGCTGAGCGTAGCCCTTCACACATTAAAAAAAATGCCTAAATGTAAGTATACATTGGAACAATCGATTTAATAACCAACTTTCCTGATAATAATGCAACATTGAGCAGAATGAGGCAATAATGCACAGTTAGTGAACAATAATTTTTAATTATGAAAGGAATAAATCCAAACACGTTTATCACTGGTCATGAGAATTGATAATCGAGTTGATGTGTCTCATCCATTTTCTTAAGGACATTTAATTTTGTTTGCCGTTCTTCACTGTTGAGTACACTACATTCGTCTTTGTGATATTTATTGTAGTGTCTTTCAATTGAAAACTTACGCTGGCCGCCTATTATTCGGCGGTACAGCAAACATTGTGCGTTTTCACCAACGGATACAAAAAAGAATTGCAGTTCCCAGTCATTTTTAAACGACTGAGAACATAGATCTCCCGTCCTTTGCTTTTTCACAGTACCTGGCATTTCTCAGTACTTCTCTGTTAAGGTTACGGTTACCAGGGGTAAACGAGACTGGGTATGTTGCGCTCTTGCTTGCACCACATAAAAAGGGAAGTCGAGCCGCCGCCGTTTTTATTTATTTTTATTTATTTATTTATTGTTCCGTGGGACCACATTTAGGAGAAGTCTCCATGGTCATGGAACGAGTCAATACATGAAATTATAACACGATTGTAGAAACACATAAAATGAAACAAGTCGTTAGTTTGAATAAAGAAAATCAAGAATGTAACACTGGAATTTGCTTAATTTTTTATCTCTTCCAGGAGCTCCTCGACAGAATAGAAGGAGTGAGCCATGAGGAAACTCTTCAGTTTAGACTTAAAAGTGTTTGGGCTACTGCTAAGATTTTTGAGTTCTTGTGGTAGCTTATTGAAAATGGATGCAGCAGAATACTGCACTCCTTTCTGCACAAGAGTCAAGGAAGTGCATTCCACATGCAGATTTGATTTCTGCCTAGTATTAACTGAGTGAAAGCTGCTAACTCTTGGGAATAAGCTAATATTGCTAACAACAAACGACATTAAAGAAAATACATACTGTGAGGGCAATGTCAAAATTCCCAGACTATTGAATAGGGGTCGACAAGAGGTTTTCGAACTTACACCATACATAGCTCGAACAGCCCGTTTTTGAGCCAAAAATACCCTTTTTGAATCAGAAGAATTACCCCAAAAAATAATACCATATGACATAAGCGTATGAAAATATGCGAAGTATACTACTTTTCGTGTTGAAATGTCGCTTATTTCAGATACTGTTCTAATGGTAAATAAAGCGGCATTTAGCTTCTGAACAAGATCCTGAACATGGGCTTTCCACAACAGCTTACTATCTATCCGTACGCCTAGGAACTTGAACTGTTCCGTCTCGCTTATAACATGCCCATTCTGTCTGATTAAAATGTCAGTTCTTGTTGAATTGTGGGTTAGAAACTGTAAAAACTGAGTCTTACTGTGATTTAGCATCAAATTATTTTCCACAAGCCACGAACTTACTTCATGAACTACATTATTTGATAATGTTTCAATATTACACACAAGATCCTTCACTACCAAGGTGGTGTCATCAGCAAACAGAAATATTTTTGAATCACCTGTAATACTAGAAGGCATATCATTTACATAAATAAGGAACAGCAGTGGCCCCAGCACCGACCCTTGGGGAACGCCCCATTTAACAGTGCCCCATTGGGACTGAACATCATTACCACTCTCAATATTGCGGAGGATTACCTTCTGCTTTCTGTTCTTAAAGTAGGAGGCGAACCAATTGTAAGCTACTCCCCTTACTCCATAATGTTCCAACTTCTGCAGTAATATTTTGTGGTCAACACAGTCAAAAGCCTTCGTTAAATCAAAGAAAACACCTAACGTTCTCAACATTTTATTTAATCCGTCCAAAACCTCACAGAGAAAAGAGAATATAGCATTTTCAGTTGTTAAGCCATTTCTAAAACCAAACTGTACATTTGACAGCAAATTATGTGAATTTAAATGCTGCAGTAACCTTGTATATACAAGCCTCTCGATAACTTTAGCAAACACCGATGGCATAGAAATAGGTCTATAATTGTCAACATTATCCCTGTCTCCCTTTTTATAAAGTGGCTTCACTACCGAGTACTTTAATCGGTCAGGAAACCGACCACTGCTAAAGGAAAAGTTACAGATATGGCTAAGTACTGAGCTAATATACGTGGAACAATACTTCAGTATTCTGCTAGATACCCCGTCATATCCATGAGAGTTCTTGGTCTTTAGTGATTTAATTATTAACTCAATCTCCCTCTTGTCAGTATCATGGAGGAGCATTTCAGGTAACAGTCTCGGAACACTTTTTTCTAAGAGCGCTATATGATTCCCTGTTGGGACTAGGTTTCTATTTAGTTCACCTGCTATATTCAGAAAGTGATTATTAAGTACTGTACATATATGCGACTTATCAGCAACACGGACATCCCCACTACGCACTGATTCTATATCCTCGACCTGTCTCTGCAGACCAGCCACTTCCTTTACGACTGACCATATGGTTTTAATTTTATCCTGAGACTTAGCTATTCTATCTGCATACCACATACTTTTTGCCTTCCTAATAACTTTTTTAAGCACCTTACAATACTGTTTGTAATGGGCTGCTGCATTTAGATTTTGACTGTTTCTAACGTTTTGATATAATTGCCACTTTGTTCTACAAGATATTCTTATCCCTTTAGTCAGCCACCCAGGCTGCCTGTTTGTGCTAGTACCCTGTTTTAAACGTTCTAACGGAAAGCAACTTTCAAAGAGCACGAGAAAAGTCTTGAGGAAAGCATTATATTTATCGTCTACTGTATCAGCACTATAAACATCTTGCCAATCTTGTTCCTTGATAAGGTTTACAAAAGTCTGTACAGCAACTGGATCAGCTTTCCTAAAAAGTTGGTAACTATATTTAACATGTGTTGAAGCACAAAAATCTTTTAGACTTAAAATTTGTGCATCATGATCTGAAAGGCCATTCACCTTTTTGCTAACAGAATGCCCTTCTAATAATGACGAATGAACAAAAATATTGTCTATGGTTGTTCTACTGTTCCCTTGCACTCTCGTTGGAAAGAATACGGTTTGCATAAGATTATATGAATTAAGGAGGTCTACCAGCATCCTTTTCCTTGCACAATCACTTATACAATTAATATTGAAGTCACCACATATAACTAACTTTTTGTATTTCCTATAAAGTGAACCAAGAACCTCCTCTAGCTTTAGCAAAAATGTTGTGAAATCGGAGTCTGGGGATCTATAAATAACAACAGTAAGAAGTTTAGCTCCACTAAATTTAACCACACCTGCACAACATTCAAACACCTTTTCAGTGCAGTACTTTGAAACATCAATTGACTCAAATGGGATACCGTTTCTCACATACATGGCTACTCCCCCACACCGCAAAGAGCTCCTAGAAAAGCTGCCAGCCAACCTGTATCCTGGTAAAGGAAGCCTCTGAATTATCTCCTTATTTAAGAAGTGTTCAGATATACCAATAATTTCAGAGTCAACATCTATAAGCAGTTCACTAACTTTATCTCGAATACCTTGTATATTTTGATGAAATATACTAATTCCCTCATTAATCGGATACCCAAGCTTTGTAGAAAGTGGTTTCTTTGTTAGAGAGACTTCCCTTAAGCAGGAATAACACATGTCTAATAATAGATGTCGCTGTCGCTCGCTGTCGCACACGTGCGCACATGTGCAGCACTTCCGCACGTCTGCACACTGTGCTGCGTTTGGCTGGCCCTGTACTAGAGGGAGCTGTGGAGGGCAAAAACTGTAGAGGAAGACAAAGATTGAAATACATCCAGCAAATATTTGAGGACGTAGGTTACAAATGCTACTCTAAGAGATGAAGAGGCTGACACAGGAGAGAAATTCGTGGCGGACCGCGTCAAATGAGTCAGAAGACTGATGACTAAAAAGTGGACCAGGAAAGGAAATGACAAGTACAGATGCAGGGTACCCTCCGACACGCACCGTATGGTGGCTTGCGGAGTATCTATGTATATGTAGATTATTGGTTTTGTCTTAAGCTTATTGCAAATAATTAAAGATTATTTTTCAGCAGACATGTTTCGCTTTTTTTTTAAAGCATCTTCTGTGGTCATACGTAACATGGTTTTGTTCATAGTTGCAGTTCAGCAGCTGCAGTGCGCATTCTTTCAACAAAGATAAAAATCCGTCGTCATCTGCACAAATATTTTATTGGATTCACTTTACCGGTTTCAACAGTTTAAACTGTCATCTTCCGAAGTTTGAAACGGGCTCAAATCACAGGTAAGTCGACGTCAAATAAGGATCAGACGATAGTGTTCTTTGTTACCGAATCAAGAAACAGAGTCAAATCCAGAAGAACATTACATATACAACGCATAACAAGCAAAGACTGTCAAATCGCAAATCTCACATAACATATGCGACGAGTATCAACCAACATACAAATAATTTGCACCTATTTCAAACTTGTGAAGGCGACAGTTTAAAATGTTGAAATCGCTAAAGTGAATCTAATAAGATTTCTTGTGCACCTAAATTCTGATTTTCATCTTTTTTGAAAGAATACATAATATGTGTATACATTTTGGTTCAAAAATGGTTCAAATGTCTCTGAGCACTATGGGACTCAACATCTGAGGTCATCAGTCCCCTAGAACTTAGAACTACTTAAACCTAACTAACCTAAGGACATCACACACATCCATGCCCAAGGCAGGATTCGAAGCTGCGACCGTAGCAGTCACGCGGTTCCGGACTGAAGTGCCTAGAACCGCACGGTCACCGCGGCCGGCTACGTTTTGGTATTTATATATTAAAAACAGTATTTCCTTATAAAATTGGCGTACAATTTAATCACAGTGTTTTTGCTTTATGTTTGCATATTCAGCAAACCACTGCTTTTTCCTTTTGTTGTTAGCGGAGGTTAAGGCCGAAAAAGTGGTTTCACAATAACTTTTGACAAGTTTTCGCCGCTTTTTCACCAACTTTTTTTTACACTGCATTGATGGTTTTTTTGTTTTGCTACATCACCTCACTCTCATAAATGTGCACTTTGTACTTCCTGCTAATCTCATTTTTATACGTTTTTCGAAGGCGAGTGCCAAGAGCTGTTGCGTATTTCTAAAAATGTGTGACGCGCAACTGTTTAGTTCTCTTTTACTGTATGTTTTGGGTTACTCTATCATCATGGTGTCTCTATACGAGGGCCTGCACAAACGTAATGCCTCCGAATTTTTAGGGTGAAAACTCTTAAAACTTTTAAACAAAACAAACTTCTTGGACGTTCTACATCTCTATTCTTCACGTTTACATATTTATTTCTCAACATAGTCTCTCTGGCGACGAACACACTTCTCCCAACAACACACCAGTTTGTTCATACCGTCACTTTAGAACGTTCGACATTGTTGACTAAGTCACAATCTCAGCTCTACTTGTACCGCTTCATCAACATCAAAGTGAAGTCCTTGAAGGTGTTGTTTAAGTTTTGGAAACAGATGAAAATTAGACGCGGCCAAATGGGAGGATGATCGGATTGTTGCAGAGGACACAGCACTCGTATGTGGTCCGGCGTTGTCATGCTGAAGGAGAGGATTTTTTCCTCTGTTAGAAACTCGATTAAAGCACCGACATAGCTACGCTACACACCGCCATGTTACACGCTACAATTCGGAGCCGCACAGCGGCACAGTGTTGCCGTTTGCATCAGCGAAGCGTAGAAGTCGACTAAGTAATATGAGTGACACGAATACCTCAACCGATATTGAGAACAGAATAAAAAGTTCGGAGGCATTACTTTTCACCACTCCTTCGTACATCCAAACAAACAATGAAACACCTAAAAAGGCATAAATTTCAATCACTTATACATAGGTGGTATAAATTAATATTTACAAAAGATCAAATGCTAATCATACGTCATAGCATATCATATCAATGTGGCAGTCCATATCTGAACTGCTAAACATGAACAGATATCATTGTGCAAGAGATGGTGTGGCCAGTTTGAAATCACGGCTGTAATCGATCGACATTAGAGAGTAGCCAACCATAGATTTTTGTTATGAAGAACAAATAGAAGCAAATATATGAGTATTGCTTCTTTATGAAATTAGTGGTAAGAGTTATCATCGTATGTTATTATTAAAGAGGAAAACACTCCATCATATTCTGCAAAGAACATTAGGAAGTGTTTTGCTTTTTAAAATTATTGTCATGTTCCGTCAGGTATCGACGGAAAATTCAGTTAATGTTATACAGCATGTTATATAAAACGTTGACTCTGGACTTAAAAAGAGAATAAATTTTTTTCTGAAAAATTACGTCACTTGTACAAGATCGTAATGAAAAGATAAGTAGTAACATTTCAGAACCAATAGCATACGAGGTGGTGGTGATGTATTCAGAAACCGCTAGTTATAACCGAAGACGGTCAAGAAAGTGGACGTCATGCTTTAAAAAATGGTTTTTATTCATTTGTGTTCAATTTTACGTGCTGGATTTTCTACATTTTTATATTTGCTCCTGTTGTGAATTGAACATATCTCGAGTCTTACTCAAGGATTTCTGTTGAACATTGTCTTTTTGCCTAGTTGTTCCTCTGCTGCCTTCACTATTTCATCTCTCAAAGCTGCACATTCATCTCTCATTATTTATATTTCGCCTATGGCAGCCAATCGTTGCCTAATGCTCTCTTTCAAACTTTGAACAACTCTTGCTGTCTCACCGTCTTAATTTTCCACTTTTATTCGATTTGTTCACTTTTTGTCTGAATTAACACTCTGCCGTCCGGCGACACCACAGTGGTGTCGTGCGCAAAATAGTGGTCAACGGCCAGCGACACAACAGTGGTGTCGTGTGCATAGTGTCACTGAATGGTCGGCGACACCACAGTGGTGTCGTGAGCATAGTACCGCGCAGTGGCAGGCGACAGCACTTTAGTATCTTTTGCATTCTGTTTGATGTATTGTTTAGGTAACAATAAGTTACACACGTCAACAAGTTATTTGTTTCTATAAGTACTTGTGCTCTTTCATCATGGCAGACGAAAGAGACAATACGATTGTTTACGGTGAAAGCGCGGACGTCTTGTCTGACGTCCCGGACGACTTGGACGATTGGGAAGAAGACACTGGATATCAAAGAAATGAAAGTGAAGCAGAATCGTCGGAAGATATTGAAATACGTCCGAGAAGAATTCGGTGAACGCAGCGGTTGCCAACTGGTTCGGATGAATCAGAAGAAGAAGACAGTGCACAGTGGTCAGACTTTGATTTACCGACGACCAATAATAAATTTGAAGGATATCCGGGTCCAAACATATTTCCCAAAGATACACAGAGCGTCGGGGATATCGTAGAATTATATATTGGGAATGATCTATTTGAATATATTAGCAACGAGACGAACAAGTACTACATTCAAAATTGCAATAGAAGGAAACTGGAGAATAAAGATGCGAAATTTGTTGATATTACGGGACACGAACTTAGAAAATGGTTTGGGCTTGTTATCCTTATGGGAACTGTAAGAAAAAGCAAGGATCGATGATTATTGGTCAACGAATCCATTGATAGACACACCGATATTTCGCAAAACGATGTCCCGCAACCGATTCAGACAAATATTATCATGTGACTTTTCATGCTTTCCCGACGGATCTGTTGCAAATACGCTTCTCGGGTTTGCCGCCGGATCGTATTGTGTAAATCGTACAATATTTCCTCGATGCAACTGCTCGACATCATCAGGTGGTGGTAGCTGCTGCTGTCACTGCTGCAAGGCGCGACTGATGATAATCGCGCGGCGGCGTCGGAATTTATCATGACGGGAGCAGGCAATACGCGTGCGCGAGAAGACGCTCATAGTTGGAGATAGCGGCGCTCCTGGTGCCCCCTACTGGGAGCTGCAGAAAGGCCATCCACGTGTGCGCTTTGGGCAATAACTGTGCTGCCGGACGCTCCTGCGGATAAAGTTTGAACTAAATCTCCGCTACGCGTTGAGTCACTTGAGGAAACGGAAGTTCTTGTTTTCCCTGTTTTTGATTTAATGGCAGCCAGTGCTGGATTCCAGGCGGCGCTCAGTTGAAAACCTGCATCCCTGTTGATTAGATTGTCCGCCGTGCGAATATGTATGGCCTCCTTAATAACACTGTCCCAGAAAGATGACGCTGGGGATAGAATTTCCGTCTGTTCGTAAAGCATACGATGTCCCGTGTCCAGGCAATGTTCCGCTACCGCTGATTTATCAGGTTGCCCCAGGCGTGTATGACGATGATGTTCGACGCAACGTTCTTGCACGGTTCGGCATGTCTGTCCGATATAAGATTTTCCACATTGGCACGGGATTTTGTACACGCCACGTTTTCTGAGGCCAAGGTCGTCTTTGACAGAGCACAATACATTCCCCAATTTTGCTGGTGGCCGAAAAACACACTTGACGTCGTGCTTTTTGAGGATTCTTTCTATTCTCGAAGACATGCCGCCAAAATAGGGCAAGAACGCTGTTGGAGTGGGTGCCTACGCATCTTCATATACATCCCTGCGTCGAGTTTGCTGAGAACGGAATGCATGGCATATCTGCCTTTCTGAATAGCCATTCTGTTGGAATACCGTTCTCAGGTGTTGTAGCTCCCCAGGTAGGCTGTCAGCATCTGAGACTACATGTGCTCTGCACACCAAAGAGCATAGTACACTACCGCGTTGAGCAGGATGATGGCAACTCGTGGCCTGCAAATATAGCTCTGTATGAGTTGATTTGCGATAGACGCTGTGTCCCAATGTACCGTCAGCTCTTCTTCTGACTAAGACGTCCAGGAATGGTAAGAGGCCATCCTTTTCCACTTCCATAGTGAACTGTATATTGGGATGTAGCGAGTTCAGATGTCCGGGAAACACAGTTAATGTCTCTACTCCGTGGGGCCACACCACAAAGGTATCGTCTACATACCGCCAAAAATAAGAAGGTTTGAGACTTGCCGACTGCAGTGCTTTTTCCTCAAAGTCTTCCATAAAATAGTTGGCCACCATGGGAGACAGAGGACTTCCCATGGCGACACCGTCCACTTGTTCAAAATACTGGTCATTAAATAAGAATGTCGAGCAGTTGCATCGAGAAAATATTGTACGATTTACACAATACGATCCGGCGGCAAACCCGAGAAGCGTATTTGCAAATATTAACATTTTTACATTTTTCCGAAAACAACAATAAACCGGATAATGCCAACCGGCTTTTCAAAGTGGATTTCGTAATTGATTATTTTTCCAAAAAGCTTAAAGAAACGTTTAATCCAAGTCGAAACATCTCGATTGATGAAGGAATAATACAATGGCGCGGACGGTTAAATTTTAAAGTTTACAATCCGTCGAAAATTACGAAATATGGCAATCTCATTCCAACGGTGTGTGATTGGAGTACGGGATGCATTTCCTCATTCAAGATATATGCCGGCGCTGGACAGCCTTTGGCAAAAGCAGTGATGGAACTATTGACACCTTCTTACGAAAAGTGACATCACCTCTACATGGATAATTATTATAACAGTGTAGAACTTGAAGAAAAGTTATTTTAAAAGAAAATTCGAGTTTGTGGAACGATACCGCAAAGTAGAAGATTTCCGGAGAAATTAAAGCGTAGAAAAGTCAATGTGATTGAAGCTTGTCATCAACGGAAAGGTGACAAGCGGCCGGCGACAAGCCAAGTAATACAAATTAGCGCTGCCGGCGCCAAGCGAATAAATTTGCACGAGGTTTGCGGACGGCAAAGTGTTAAGTAACTTGTCTACAGAGTGTAAACGCCACCTGCAGTTACCGACACAATACTGTATCTGCATGCACGAACTGCAAATGGCATTGAAGCTAGAGATGTCAGTCTGGAACAACTACAAAGAGAAATTGATAGCAAAACACAAGTACCGATCTGTGCTCTGCCTTTCATCGCACATTCCCAGAATCGTCACAGAGACCATTTGGAACAGAGAACAAGTTTGCTGACGCTTTTCTTTGCATGATGCATACATGCAGACTAAGGCGGCGAATGGAAATTTGTACCAAGGCTGGGATCCGAACTCAGGTGTCCTGCTAATTATACAGATGAGCTAACCACTACGCCACGCTGGCACAATGGTTTTGCACAACTGCACGGACTGCCCTAGCACGCAGATTCTCATTGACGCCTCAGCCCACCTGGGATTCCCCATAAACTCGAACAACACTCCAGAGACTCTGGAACTGTATTAGAATAGTACCCCAGTATCGAACGAAACGAGGGATCCCGCCCGTTTTAATCAAATGAAACCACAGATGGGTCAAGAAAAATCTAGGTACTCTTTGATAGTCAATATTAATGGAATAAAATGACATACCGTTACAATTCTTACATGGGCGAGATGTTATTTTGTGTGTTTCAAAGCGAACCCCCCTTAGCAGCCAAACAACATCGATGCCGCTGAACTGTTGACAGAACTACGACTGTCAGTGTTGATGGCCGTGCGGTTCTAGGCGCTGCAGTCTGGAACCGCGGGACTGCTACGGTCGCAGGTTCGAATCCTGCCTCGGGCATGGATGTGTGTGATGCCCTTAGGTTAGTTAGGTTTAAGTAGTTCTAAGTTCTACGGGACTGATGACCTAAGATGTATAGTTCCATAGTGCTCAGAGCCATTCGAACCATTTTTTTGTCAGTGTTGCCAGTGTGTTAGCTGCACAAGATGCCTCGATGGTTTCTCCAAGCTCTTCAGTGTAGCTGGCTTCTGTTGATAAACTTCATTTTTAAAGGCCTCCCATTGGTAGAAGCCAAGAGGTGTAAGGTCTAGAGACCGTGGTTGGTGCTCGAAAGCTCCTCTTCGATCTATCCATCATCCAGATAGATTTTATCAAAGTAGGCTCTGACAAAAATGAAATGAGCTTATGGCATCTTTGGACGGGACGCCCCATCAGGGGAAGTTCGGCCGCCAAGTGCAAGTCTTACTGCAGTCGACGCCACATTGGGCGACTTACGCGCCGGTGATGAGGATAAAATGATGATGAGGACAACACAACACCCAGTTCCCAAGCTGAGAAAATCTCCAAACCGGCCGGGAATCAAACCTGGGCTCGCTTACATGGGAGGCGAGCACGTTACCACCCAGCTAAGCAGGCGGACGTAGGCTCTGACATCTCTGTTGTAGTGAGGCGGAGTGTCATCTTTTTGTAGGTAAAATCTTTCATTTCTAAACACCTCTCGGATGGCAAGTAAAGCCGGTGTCTGCAGCATACTAAGATACACCTCACCATTTACGGTAGCTTCAAAAACAAATGGTCCAATCAAACGACGCGATGGCTGACTACACCACTCATTAACGCCCGGTTGGTTAACATGTTTGTCCACGTGAACGTGAGGATTTTCAGGAGCCCAGCACACGCAGTTGTGACGGCTTACAGTACCGTTCAGTTTGAATTACGCCTCATTACGGCAGATAACCATCCCAGAAAACCGCTTATCCTCGCGAAGCATGCCTTCAAACCACTCACAGAGCTACATCCTTCGAACCGAGTCGTCCTCGTTCATAGCGTGCAGGGATCTTTGAATGTACACTTTCCACTTTGTAGCCTTCACAACTCGTCGTACGCTCGATTAGCTTACCCCGCTTTCACGTGCGCCTTGCTTCAAAGATTTTTGAGGTGACCTCGTAAAATGTCGCAATGCAGCAGCACTTGAAGCTTGAGTTGCTGATGTTTTTGATCGGCCAAATCTTACCTTATGCACATCCTGAACAGTACCGTCGGCTTCAAATTCGACCGAACATGATAATTTGTTGAATGTGTTGGTGGTTGAGTTCCGTACACACTATGCCATTGCCGTTGTGCCTTCATTATATTCCCATACTTCCAGTAGCACTTCAATAGGGCCTTGCGTTGCTCAAGCGACTATCGGACGTCATTAACTGCTGCACTGTCGTCTGCTGGAAAACGATCGCCAAGACCTGTTGAAGAACTAATGGGCCACGCTACCACGCATAACTGCAACGATATGTCATTTTGTTCCAAAGATATTAACTACTAAAGAGTGTCTACATTTTTCTGGGCCGGCCGCGGTGGTCTAGCGGTTCTAGGCGCTCAGTCCGAAACCGTGTGACTGCTACGGTCGCAGGTTCGAATCCTGCCTCGGGCATGGATGTGTGTGATGTTCTTAGGTTAGTTAGGTTTAAGTAGTTCTAAGTTCTAGGGGACTGATGACCACAGATATTAAGTCCCATAGTGCTCAGAGCTATTTGAACCATTTGAGCCATTTTTCTGGACCCCCCCTGTATACGGTTCCAGGGATCTTTTCAAGTATCAAACATCTGTAATGTATACAGGGTGGTCCATTGATCGTGACCGGGCCAAATATCTCACGAAATAAACGTCAAACAAAAAACTACAAAGAACGAAACTCGTCTAGCTTGAAGGGGGAAACCAGATTGCGCTATGGTTGGCCCGCTAGATGGCGCTGCCATAGGTCAAACGGATATCAACTGCGTTTTTTAAAATAGGAACCCCCATTTTTTATTACATATTCGTGTAGTACCTAAAGAAATATCAATGTTTTAGTTGGACCACTTTTTTCGCTTTGTGATAGATGGTGCTGTAATAGTTACAAACATATGGCTCACAATTTTAGACGAACAGGTCGTAACAGGTAGGTTTTTTAAATTAAAATACAGAACGTAGGTATGTTTGAACACTTTATTTCGGTTGTTCCAATGTGATACATGTACCTTTGTGAACTTGTCATTTCTGAGAACGCCTGCTGTTACAGCGTGATTACCTGTAAATACCACATTAATACAATAAATGCCCAAAATGATGTCCGTCAACCTCAATGCATTTGGCAATACGTGTAACGGCATTCCTCTCAACAGCGAGTAGTTCGCCTTCCGTAATGTTCGCACATGCACTGACAATGCGCTGACGCATGTTGTCAGGCTTTGTCGGTGGATCACGATAGCAAATATCCTTCAACTTTCCCCACAGAAAGAAATACGGGGACGTCAGATCCGGTGAACGTGCGGACCATGCTGTGGTGCTTCGACGACCAATCCACCTGTCATGAAACATGCTATTCAGTACCGCTTCAACCGCACGCGAGCTATGTGCCGGACATCCATCATGTTGGAAGTACATAGCCATTCTGTCATGCAGTGAAACATCTTGTACTAACATCGGTAGAACATGAAGTAGGAAATCCGCATACATTGCACTATTTAGATTGCTATCGATAAAATGGGGGCCAATTATCCTTCTTCCCATAA